>NC_136872.1:22585178-23185178 GCF_951799975.1 Gobius niger | reverse complement strand
GCCTGCTGACAGTCTAAGCATTACATCATTATTATCAAAGTGGGTCAAAATCTCAGTAAACACACAATTAAATTAAAAAAGGTTAAGTTTAATATAACATCTGTTTAACATACAACCAGAAAAAAAGATTGTATAACTTAGTTTGCACATTTTTCAGTTTTCGTCAAATTAGAACGGTGCAGATTCAAAAATGAGTACACCCACCCTTTGTATACTTCTTCTCACTTCACGACAAAGCCGATACGTGTGGAAGAAACCAACAATATGTTTTAAAGACTTTATTGTTCATCAGCTCAGCACAATAAAGGCTTTTAGAGATTTATGATGTGGAAGGATGAGTGCCTTGGTTTTTTGTTTTTCTTTTGAGTCTTATTGACCTTATTGACTTCCCGAGTGTATTTTCTCCTACATCTTTAAGTACTTTATTGCCTCCATGATTTTTAATGACAGCTCCAAGTCTTCTAGGCATGGAATAAACAAGTTGGCGACCATCTATCTTTCTCACATCTATCTTTCTCCATTCTTCAACAATGACCTCTGAGAGTGATGCTCAGTTTGTCTCTGAATCCCTCACAGATGTTCTGATTAGGAGACAGGCTTGGCCAGTGAATGACTTTCACCCTGTTGAGAAACGTGTTGGAAAAGTGCATGATGACCAAGGGCACGGGTGTGATTGTGGCATCTTGTTTTTTGTATAAAGCAGTACACTTGTGAATTCATGATGCATTCATTTGAATCAAACCGGATCTAAACAAGTAAAACACTAAACAGGTCAAAAACAGGAACTACCTCATCGTAGAGATAAAATAGTGGAGGAAAAGTTAAAAGTATCCATCATAAAATGTACTTAAGCAAGGTATAAGTATCCATAATATGTAGTTTTTACTTTGTTACTTTCCACTATTGTGTTTCACTGTAGGCACCATGCACTTTTTTAAGTCCTCACCTCAGACAGTTTTAAAGCCATCAGTTCCAAAAACATGAATCTTGATCTCATCACACCAAAGAGTCCCAGTGATCTTCATCTTTGTCAGCAGAACTGACTCTGGCAAACTCATGGCAGACTTGAAAGGAAATCCTCCTTCACGATGGTTCTTAAAGGGGGACCCGGGGCCCTCTTGTGGGCCTCAGTGGCACTGCAGGGGGGCGTCTGCATATGACCAATCATAATAAACAATTTTTTGTTTGTTTGACTATTTACAACTTTCACTTCCTAATTGAATGGGTACAGGATGTGACATAAGGGAAGGTAAACATTCCATAACTGTCATTTGGTACATTAGGGTCATGTCATAAGATAAGATAAGATAAGATAAGATAAGATAAACCTTTATTGATCTCACAAAGGAGAAATTCACTTGTTTACAGTCGGCGTTCAAGAAGAAGAGTTAATAAAGTGCAGCTGATACAGAGATTATGTCATGTCATGTGTCCTTTGCCTCCCCAAAACTAGTCTCTTCATTCTTCTGCTTCATGTTTGTGGAACGCCCTGCTGAACACCTGAAGGCACCATCAGTAGTACTTTTGATTTTGATCTCTGTTGTTCTCTGCACTGCCCTGGTGGTAAATGGTCTCAACTTATATCACGCTTATACCTGCATAGGTCCAAAGCGCCTTGCAGCAGGGAGTGTCTTGCCCAAGGACACAACAGCAGTGTGCATCTTCAGGAGCTGGGATTAAAACCCCCGACCTTCCCATCATGAGACGACCCGCTCTACCACTGTTGGTGCAGTAGTAGTACTGTAATTATTTATTGTTCAATAATTAGATAAATTGTTCTTTATATTGATGTTGTGGAGGCTGCTGATGTATTCATGGGTTTCTGATTCTCCGTTAAGACACGTGGTGCAACTTCTGCTTCTTCCTTTCGACTCGAGCTGCGAAGTCAAAGAAAGCCTGTTACAATGTCTGGTACACCTTTCTGAAAGTAAAACATTGAGATAATACATATTATATTCCTTAGTTACTAATATGGTGGTATTTTCTCGGTTCTCGTGTATAAATCATTAAAAATATATCCCAGTAAAAGTAAGTCTGACCTCGGGCCCATTTGCAGAGGCCGATGCAGAGGATGGCGGTGTAGAGGAGGAACAGGAAGGAGAAGACCAGGATTCTGTAGAGACAGATTTTCATTGGCTGAAGACGAGGTGACGTAGAGGGTCGCTCTGTGGATCACAGCGTCGGATTTTAACACACAGGGATGTTACAAATACAATGTGAATGTTAATGTTGTATGATATTGTTTCAAACTGTGTCACTGAATTTCACATGTTTTTAGTCCCTTCAACAATTTTAAATGTAGTTTTAGTCTAAAAATTATGACTTTGACTAGAATTATGGGTAACATATTTAGTGAATGAAATGAACACTGTTGGTCATTTGAGGACTAGTTTTAACTATGAGCAGCTCTTGTACATAAGAAAACCTCCTGGAGACACAATTCTCAGCAGAGGACATCACATTACCTATGGCAGTGTTTCTCAACTGGTGGGTCGTGACCCAAAAGTGGGTCATGGAAACCCTTTTAAATGTAAACAAACCAGCGTGTGGTTATGTTCACAAAGCGCTGTCAGTCCAGATACTGCATGATTTTACCAAAGATCTGCTTCCACTGCTCAGACTAAAATGAACTCATTGAAGAGCAAACAGAAAACCTTTCTCTGGGAATTTTACAGTTTGTCGTGTCACAGAGCTTCAGTCTGAGTGATGTTAGCATCCTACTGCGGTTAGCATTTAGCTCAACACAGAAAAACACTATGAACGCTTTCAGGAAAAACTGCAGCTACAGCTCAGCTCTGACCTCTGTCTCATGTTGCATCTAAGACTTGATGTTTGGAGAGTGGTTCTCTTGGAGACGTTTCATCTGTAGCTCAGCAGCTGTAGCTAATGTTCACAAAGTTCTTCAAGTGCTGTCACTGGTGCTCCAGGCAGTTTATAAGGATCAAAGTTTTAAGTTTTCTTTAAACTCTGCTCATCCACTTAAGGTGCTATTTTTAGACTTCAGTCAGTGGAGTTTGATATTTTTATTTATTTATTTGACTTAGTGATAGTGATTTTTCCCCACCATACCTGCTTTGACCACCAGCAGCCGGCTCTCTGCTGACCGCTCCTCTGCGTATCTGCACATGTACATCCCAGAGTCTTCCACAGACATGTTAGAGAGGGTCAGGTTTCCACTCGAGCTGTTCCTGATCCACAAACCGTCTTTAAAGAACCCAAAAGTGCCCTCCAAGGTGGGTTCATTTGGGTTAGTGATGCACCTGAGTGTCACTGTCTCCTCCTCAGTCACAGGCAGCACGGGACTCTCCAAGATCACCTCACCGCCTAAAAACAGACGTGTTCAGATACACTTGGGTGAGTTATTCCTTCTTATTACTAACTTACCGGTGACTGTGATGTGGACGGCCGCCCCGCACTCGCCCTCCTCAGACTGGCACCAGTAAACTCCTGCGTCTCTGTAGTAGATGTTCCCATTGAAAATCCAGCTGGACTTGTTCATCGAGTTCCTCTGGTTCTTGTGCTTTGACGTGTTCCTCAAGATGGTCCATTGAGGATCTTCTGTCTGGTTTCCACAGCTCAGCGACACCGTCTCGTACTGAAAGAACTGCACTCGGTTTGGCTCCACTCGCAGAGACGCTGCAAAGAGACAGAGGATTAGGCACAAAACTGATAATGTACTGTTTAAATGATGTAGTTCAGGCGAGAGACATCCCTTTGTCACTTATTTGGCAAAGTTGATCCAATCATCAGTTCTTGTCTCTGTTTTAAGACATATTGTAATGTTATTCCATCCAGGTTTATCCCTGGTTTAGACCTGTGCACCAAAACATCCAAATATGAAGAAATGAATTGTAGTATTGACACCTTCAGCTGGAGGCTTGTAACTTTGAAGGCCATTCTCTCAAACTGCATTAACCTCAACATCAATTAGAACTTTATTGTCATACTATTGTAATTGTGTCAAACCCATCAGGTGTTAGATCAGGCCTGGGCTGCTGCGACTCTGCACGACGGTCTGTGGGCCGACCTGACCAGCATGTTTTTTGGAGGAACACGAGGAGAACATGCAAACTCCGAGAGCTCCAGATGATCAGGTCTCACAGGTTGACGTCCCTCATGACGGAACATAGTGAAAAAAATGGACTCCCAATAAAGCAACGGCTGATAAGACTGGGGTCCTTCCCATCTCCACATTTGTGTGACTTATCTTCGAGTCTTGCCCGGATACCTCCTCATTTGTCCCTCATTTGTTTCCTGTAGCACCTCATGTGATGCCTCCACATGTGCTGCAGGTGTGGGAGTCTCAAATGCAGCTCAAAGACCTTTAGACAAAAAGGCCCACATTGGGTTTTACACTTTTCAAGGGGCCAGAAATATATTTGGTAGTTTTCAAGATTAACTATGATTTCCTAAACTACACAGAAAACAGTGAGAGCAGTGTGGGTGCTGACCCAAACTGTTGGTCAGGCTTAAATGCTCAGCGGTTTAACTGAAAAAGGTAAAGTAAGTACCTACAAACACAACAAGTTCTCCTTTGGTCTATTGTTGTTTCTATTTTTGGATCTAATCTCTCCTGGACGCGCTTCTGTCAGTCTGCCTCAGGGCAGCTACATACATAGTTCACTATCACCGGCTGTAGAAAAATTCCCACCCTTATGTGAAGCGCATGTGTCATGTGAAAAGTGGTTTACGTAAATAAGGTTTTATTTAATTATAGGATTTGTATATATTGAGCGCAAAGCTGACTTGTCGAGCTTTCAAACTCCCCCAAAAAGTCAAAAATGTGACCGACCTTTGAAGATAATGTGTCAGAATAACCCCTTATATATTTTGGATTTTGTCTTCAGTGAAACTTGCCATTTGTGTGCTCATCTCCATCTTAGTAAATTTCATTTTCTTACCTACGAATGTGCAGAGCGTTGCCAGGTCCATCTCTGTTCTTAAGGCAGGTTTGATCAGCTTCGAACAGGAAGCTGAGGTTTTCATGATCTGCCTTTTGTTTCCTGTTGGCTTGAAGTTCAAGCTGTTTTGGCCACATTCACTCAGACAATGTTGTAACATACGAGAAAGTTTTTTGCAAAATTGTTCATTGTAATTAATTAATTCTAAAACTGAAATGAAGGCTGTGAGTAATGTGTAAAAGATTTAAGTGACTTGTATGTGGGCTTGGTAAATGGTAGTTGTCCTCCTCAGTCACACACTTGGCACTCCCAGTCAACTTTATTGGTTTCACTTGTCATGGGTAATCAATAGATGACTGATCTATTGTGGATTGATTAGATCCAAAAATAGAAACAACAATTGACCAAAGGAAACTCTCACTGACTTTAAACCGGTTTTCCTGCGTCACATATGACTCACGGAGGTTTCCCCAGTGTTATTTATTGTTCCTCCTTCACAACGCCTGCGCAGTTGCCAAATATCATGTTATCTCTGTCGTAAAACCAGGTCAAGCACAGCTCATGCAACTGAACTTTGCACAATTCCTATTGTTAGTGTTTGGTTGGTGATACAGAGCTGGTGTGACTGCCTTCCACATTACAAGTTAAAATTAGCCACACTGTAAGAATGACTTAAAAGTGCTTGAATTATCAGAATTTGTGCTGATTTTGAGTAACTTTGGACTATCCTTTTGCCAATGGAACAAGAATGATTTGTCTTGCCTTTGACTTTTTTGTTTAATTTCTCAGGTTTTTGTCGTATTTCAAGTGAATTAAAGTTTGTCCCGTTGGCTTTTATTTCAACACAGTTCAAACCTTCTCAAAATCTGCATAAATTGTGTCAATTCAAACATATTTCAAGCCATTTATCTAAGGCAAGGCAAGGCAACTTTATTTATACCGCACATTTCATACACAAGGCAACTCAATGCGCCTCTTAGATAATCTTAGATAAAGTGGCATCTTTTCAAGTGTGAATTACAAAAAAAAATCTGCCAGTGCAACAGGTAAATTAATAAACAACATCTCATGTCATTTTTAGTGCAGTGAGATATTTTTTCTTGTAAGTAAACTTGTTGCACAGTTGCACAGTCTGCCAGATTTATTAAAAACATACCAATCAAAACAAATATCCTTATTTCATGAAAAGTTTACTTACTTATATTACTTTTTGCAGTAATCTTCATTTTTAAATGTTGCATTCATCCAAATGTTTTTTTTTTTTACTATGGGTTTTCAAATGTGGCAGAGCAACTCCAAAGATGATTATTATTTTCTCTCTTTTGATCACTGAAATATCACAGACAATTTTATACTTACTACACTGCAAAAGTTAAATATCAAGCATGTGAAAACTAAATTGAGAGGAGGGCTGATCTTCACTTATTTATATGTTTTTGCTGATCGGACCAAGATTGCTTTGCAAGTTTGATAACATGTCAGATGGTTCTAATCTCGCTCGAAATAAGAAAGTAAAACTGCCGATTGAACACGTGTAATCTGATGTGTGATCTGAAATAAAGACGAAAAAATCAGACGCATCTCAGAACAAGTCAAATGCCCGACTCAATCTGATCAAGTCTAAACCACTAACATTTTAAACTTGATCTGAGACATTTAAACACAGACACTTTAGTAACTCCTGGTCCTGGTTTCACCCGGGGTTAGTTCTGGTCTGGACCTTTTATAGCAGTCTTTCTTTAAAGCCACACTGTGTAGAATTTTACCCAATAAATAAAATTGAAATACAAGCATTAATTTTACAACAGATATTTTCATCATTGAACAATACCTCATAAATGTATAAACAAACATTTATGAGGCTCACCCCTCCTAAGATATGACCAGCAAACGTTACCGGGAGTGGGTACGTCTCCATATTGTCTCCATGGAGATGTGACGAAAGGCAGTACAATTTGAGATTCAAACAGGTTCGTTTCTCATCCAAATCCATTCTTTGATTACCCACTGCAGTAATAGCATTTTCTGTGTTGAGCTGGTCATTAGGAGCATGTTTTGTTTTGCCGGCAACAGTATAGTCCAAAATGCTATGCAGAGTATCTTTAAGTCTCTTTTGTGACTCACCAATCACATGGAACAAAAATCCCCAAATCTGTCTCGTCTGGTCCCATGATGTGCATCAGGGAAAAGACAGTGAACTAAGAGGAAGTCTGGGTTAAGACACACCCACGAGTCTCAGTCAGGTGAGTCTTGTTTATGTAAGTTTTACTAAAGGTGCTCCCGTGCACTGCTGCCTACGGGTCGTCCGGTGTGGGTCAAGTGAAGAGGACAAACTTCGTTGTACAGTTGTAGTATAGGCAAGGCAAGGCAAGGCAACTTTATTTATACCGCACATTTCGTACACAAGGCAACTCAATGCGCCTCCGCAGATCTTCTGCCGTGCCACACAGTGATGGAGCTGGTCAGGATGCTCTCTAGTCCCTCTGTAGAAGAACCACATAAGGGAGGCTGGGACTCTGGCTCTTCTCAGCTTGCAGAGAAAGTAAGAGGAGCATGCTGGACCCGCGCTCTTCGAAAGTCCTTTTGTCTTCTCCACATTTAAAGAGAGATTATGATAATGACAAATAAAGCACCTTTACCTTTTACACTGCACTCATTAGGCTACTATCAGTAAAGTTTATTCCTTTAATGTTAAATATAAAGTGGTGGGCTTCATCAGCAACAGAGGCGAGTCAAACTACAGGAGTGAGGTGAGCAGTCTGGCCATGTGGTGCACACTGAACAATCTCTCTCTAAATGTGGAGAAGACAAAAGGACTTTCCAAGAGCACGGGTCCAGCATGCTCCTCTTACTTTCTCTGCAAGCTGAGAAGAGCCAGTCCCAGCCAACATTTTCTTCTTATTATTATTTTTTTTAAATATATATGTATATATAAATAGATTTGTTTACCTGCTTTACTAGTTTCAATCATTTCCTGTGATCTTCTTCAGAAGCGTCACCTGGTGGTGAAAGTGATGTATGGAAGGCTGCTTACATGGATTTCAGTAGGGAGAGCTTTCGCCCCCTACTGATCGTCCTGGAGAAGGCGTCAGGGGCGAAAGCTCTTCCTACTGAGTGGTAGTAAACTAGTAAAGCAGATAAACAAACCTTTTGACTTACTAAAAGAACAATCATTAATAGTTAAAGACAGTATGAACCTTTTGCAAAGATAATGACTGAAGCTGCTCTTGTGTTGCTTTTGTGGTTAATGCTTTTATATTGCACAAATTATGCATTTATTTAATCCATGCAAGACAACAAATATTTCAGAAATGAATACAACTATTTAAAAACTTATGCCCCCAAACCAATAATAAAAGCATTTCACTTTTTTTGTACATCTTGAGTCAAATTTAAATAGTTTTTTTTTTTTGTTCTGAACATTTTGGACTTTGCTGCAACACCAACCCACCCATGGCATCCGCTCAGCCGACTCCAACCGCCTCACTCCCATCACCCGTACCTTGGGGGACCAAGCCTTCGCCATCGCTGCCCCCACCCTCTGGAACTCACTCCCACAGCCCATTAGAAACACAGACTCACTACAAACCTTCAAATCAGAACCCACCTGTTCAAACCAGCTGTTTGTTTTGTTTTATTCCACATGTAAAGTGTCTTTGAGCGTCCAAAAAAACGCTATACAAGTTTTATTATTGTTCATTTTGACTCTGAGATGACCTTTAAACCACACATTGATAATATCATAAAGAATATAATACATCGCTTGAGAATTCTCCATTCATCCATTAACTGCTTTACTCTTTCCATCAGGAAGAGAATTGCCACACAGCTACTTCTGCCAATACTCGATTATGCAGAAGTCATCTATCAAAACACCTCAGATACTTACTTGCACTCATTGGATTTAATATATCATAGCATCTGTAGATTTGCTCCATCCTCTATCCATGCATTTAAGGTTCGTGTTTACAATCACCTTAAATCCACTTGTTCCTGATTTAGTTCATTTGGTGCTCACCTATATATTTATATATCTTTTTTTAAATTATTATTATTTTTGTCTTTTGCATCGTGTTTAATGTCTGCTACCTAGAAATGTTGAGCTGATATTTGAATTGCTTAATGGTTGGATCAAGAAAGGAGAACTGTGGTGTGAGTGTAGGTATGAATGAGTTTACTGTTTACTGTTTAAACACTGTTTATTGCTGATCCTGTTATATTTAGGACCTCCTTGTAAACGAGATAATACATCTCAAAGGGCTTTTCCTAGGCTTTTCCTTACACTTGAAAAATATTTATTTTTTAAGTGAGGTGATGATGAGTTTTCCATTTGCATAAAATGGGAGCGAAAGTCTGAACATCTGCATCTTGCAACTAGTAGGTTATAATGTTTACAGATTAAACTCACCCGATAGCACCAAACACTGCAGTTAAACACAACATGAGGGTAACACACAGGATTTGCAGGAACTATTTTGCCACCAAGGAGTTTCAAACAAAGGTGGAAGCTATAGTCAGCTTTTTTTCTTTTGTGACCATAAAGCTGTATAAACCCCTTACCTCCCACCTGCACCGAGCACATTTTCTCCAGTTTGGGTTTAGCCCAGTCAAAAAGCTTCTGGAAAAAAGCTGTGAAAATAGCAACAAAACTGAGACGAAAACAATGATGGAAATGTGACAAAAAAGTGAGAAAACGTTGACAATTTTTTTTCAAAAAATTTATGAAAAAGTGGCAAAAATGTCACAAGAAATTGACAAAAAATTGAAGAAAAAATGACAAAAATGTGACCAAAAAAAAAATACAAAAATGTGATAAAAATTTGACAAAAAAGTTACAAAAATGTGACGAAAAATGACAAAAAAATGACAAAAAAGTTACAAAAATTAGTTGAATACCCAACAAAAAAATGATGGAAAAAAAATCTGATGACGTGAGGAAAAAGATCCTCTCGGTTCAGGCGGGAGTTAAGAGGTTAAACAGAAAATACAGGCATCACCATCTACATGTTACACCAGACCCCATAACTAAACAGGGATTTTCTATAGCTTAGGTTGTGATAAAAAAAATATTTGTGATAGATTGAGATTAGACAGAACTACACCACGTTGTCCATTTTTATTGTTACATGACAGACATTTGCATCTACAAATTGACTTTTTTTTTATATGACCAAAACCATTTTTTTTGCAGTCCAGTCTATTGATTGTGCGCTCCACCATCTGTTGATTAAGTAACATTGATCAGTTGGTCATGGTTAAGCTTCCTTTAAAAACAAACAAACAAAAAACCTTGGTTTATTCCTTTTTTTTTTTTTTTTTTTTTTACATACAAGTTGTAATTTATTCCCACCTTTGCCTCTTGGGATACATAATAGGAATTTTTGACTTTCATAAGTTTTTTGACTTTCAGAATGCCTTCACAGGATAATTTAAGTAAAATATAAGGAAAATTAAAATCCTGATTATTACTGTACTAGTTAACATATCTTGTTGTTAAGAACTGGAAAAACATGAGTTGCAGTAGTATTTCAGAAGTCAGATAAGTGCAGACCTCCACTTCAAAGTATGCGGCACCTTCCTTTATCACCAATCATCTTCTTTTTGATGTTGTCCATCTCTATTTGGTGTTTAGTCTTGAGTTGATCCAGTTCAACTTCATTCACTTTCCCTTTTGCTTTTTTCAAAAACTTGTCCATCTCTGCTTTCTGCTTCTTTTCTAAGTCAGAAATTTGTTTAGCCACATATTCTTCATTTTTCCTCAAGAACTCCTCTGTGATATTACTCATCTCTTCATCATGTTGTTTCTTTTTTTCATCCAATTCTTCCTTCAGCTGTTTTTTATACTGATTCCACAGGTCAGACTGTAATTCTTCTAATTGTTTTTTGTGCTCACCGGACAACACTCTCATTTCTTGTGGGAGAGTATCTTTATTATTATTTTTCACCAGGTCTTTCATTTCTTGGTTTTGTTTCGTCTTTAAAGCCTCTGTTTTGCTCTTCCGTTCTTTTTCAAACTCATGTGTAATGTCTTTTTTACATTTTTCTATTTCTGATGCATGTTTTTTCTGGATTTCTTTTATTTTCTTGCAATTCTCCTTCTCCTTCCTGAGAGCAGCAATCGCTAAATCAATCAGTTGATGCTTGTGCAGAGACTGCAGTTGTTCCATGTCAGTTTTAATTTCAACCATGTCACCTTTCAATTCAGTTTCATTATGGGCTGCAAGGTTTTGCAAACCTTTGTATTCCCCCAGTTCATCTTTAAGCCTTTTAACTTCCTCCAAGTGTTTATCGATCATATCTGCAAAGTCAGTGTCTTTTCTCTCTCTGAACTCATTTAATTCTTCAGCTTTTTTTCTTGCCTCTTCTTCAAACGATTTTCTCAAATCTTCAATTTCTTGTTTATGTTTTTCCTCTAACTCTTTTCTCTCTCGTGCCTCTTTTTCATGCCTGAGTAGGAGTTCTTTCTTTTCGTTTCTCAATGATCCGAATTTTGTCTTGAATTCTTTCTCTTGTTGTTCCTGCTCCTCCTGCCTCCTCTTTTTATCCTCTTTGTATTGCTTCTCATATTCTTTCATCTTTTCCTCCCAGACTTGCCTCTCCTTCTCCATTTTATCTCGAACCTCTTGGGATTTAAAATCAAAGTTTTGTCGAAGATTTTCCCCTAATTCTTTAAGTTTTTGTTCATATTCTTGTCGTTTAACTCTGTCTTGCTCTTTCCGTTCCTGTTCCTCCTTGTCTCTTTTCTCTTGTTCTTTCTTCCAGAGCTCTCGCTCATGGATTATTTTATCTTCCATTTGTCTTCGTTCATTGTCCTTCTCTTGTCTCACTCTCTCAGTTTCCTCACGCTCTTTTTCCATTCTCTGTTGCATTTCCTGCATTTCTTGTTTATGTTTATTTTCCATTGCTTGCTTCTCTCTCTTAAACTCTTCTTCCTTTTCCTTTAACAATGTTTCTGCTTTTCTTTGAATAGCAGCTTCAGCATCTGTGAGATCTTTGTTGGTGTAGCAGCTTCCTCCGTTTTCCTCCACCAGAGCATCAATCTTTTGGATCAGTTCATTCACTTGTTGTTGTCTTTTGCTCTCATCATCGTTATTAAAGACATGGTATCTGTTTCCACAGTCAGAGATAAGTTTCTGACACAAATCATCACATTTATCTTTAATATAGTCTTGAATCGACATCTTGTACTTATCCAGTACTTCTCCATGTGTGAAAAGGACAATGATATATTTCTGAGCATCTTTTCCAAATCCTGTCTTGATCAGGTTCAGTGTGTTATTTTCTTCTGGTGTGAATCGTCCGATTCCCAGCACGACCAGGAAGACGTGAGGCCCTGGGGCCAAAAGGCTGATGCATTTGATCATTTCCTCATAGATCTCTTGATTGGACATGGAATTATCAAACAGTCCAGGGGTGTCCACTACCTCAACACGACAACATTTCACGATGCTGCGTTCCTTTTGACAAAACTTTGTTGTAGCTTTTTGACCAAAGTCAGATTTGAAAGCAACTCTTCCCAGGATAGTGTTTCCAGATGAACTCTTTCCACTGCCGGTCTTTCCAATCAGCACAATCCGCAGAGTCTTCTCACTTTCTTTGTCATCTGAAAATGTACCATTATCGTTAGCTCACAAAGGCAAAACATTTAAATACTTAAGTCTAATGCTAAAATACTTACGTTCTAAAAGGGATTCCTGCGAAGTTGTTTGTGTAAATCTCGCAAACTGAATCTTCACAAAAGTTTCTGTTGTGAAGCCATGCGACAAGTCCCTTATCTTTTCTATTTTTTCCAACACTTGAGGAGCTCGCTGTGGGTCATTGATGTTGATAAAGACATAGCCACTACAGCTTCGGCAGAGATTCTGAATGTCTTCATGATGTTTCACAAAGTCAGTGAAAACCTGAGCCTTGGGATCTGACTCCACAGTGAAGAGAATCACAGTGAAACTATCAATCCTGGAGCTAAATGTTTTCTGGATGGTTTGAAACTCCGCCTTGTCTTCATCAGTGAGGGAAGCCACCGGTAACACCATGACAAAAGCATAGACGCCCTCTGGTTCACACATGGAAACACCATTCCAACACTCCTCCAACACTACCCTCTCAGGTTTAGCTGACAGCGCTGGCAATTCCACTATAGTCACCAACCTTCCGGACACTTCTGCCTGACGTTTTACACATTCAGATGACCTTTCTACATAGCATGTTGCTGGACCTAAAATGGCTGAAATGGTCCTAGTCTTTGCTGACCTATGTGTTCCACAAAACACAAAGTTATTCTTTTCTATTTTCACTTTTGGAGTTAAGACATCAGTCAAACTCACAAAGGATCCTTTGTTATCTTCCACCATGGCCTTCACTTTTATCATCATTTGATCAATATTTTCTGTGGACTTCATGTCATATCTTTCTTTACATCCTCGTAGGAGACTGTTTTCACAAGGTTCCTTGTTTTGTTCATCAGTGAAGACTAACATGGAGTGTTTTAAAGCGTCTGGGCCAAACAATGACAGGATGAAGCACATAATTTCTATGTTTTTCTCTGTGAATGCAGAAGGCCTGAGCAGCAGCACGTTTGGTCCTTGGTTGAACTCTCTCATACACCTCTTCATGTCATCCAGCACTTCTAGAACAGACATAGTGAAGACATCCTTTGATTTGACTATTTTCAGCTTTTTTCCTCTCCACTCTTTCAAATCTTCAATGTCTTGTTCTGGATGACTTGATTTTCCACTGATTATTTTATGTTTTGATTTCTTCTTGTCCCCATCTCCAAGTAACATAATTTGGAAATAAAATTCTGTGAGGGAGAGAGAAAAGTTAGTGAAAGTTACATTTTGTTATGCAGTTCATGCATTTCACTACTGTGCCCTCTGTGTGGGCTCCGTAATCTCCATGTGGTTCACACAAATTAATACTTTCACTGTTTGCAATCTAGTTATTAATCAAGTAGTACATTTAAAAAAAATATTAATAGTGAATATTTACAACGTTTTGGTTTCATATTCAGAAACTTCCTCTTTTTTCTTGTGGTCTACTCCACTTGATTGCAGTTTAAATTTTTAGAACAGTCCTAACTAAGACTTAATTTACAGACAAAGTTGTATGAATTAATTCATACTCTTTCTCTGTAAGCCTACGCATTTTATATGTTTTCAGAGCATTGGCCATCAATGACAACTCCAGGGGGCTGGGAAGTTTTTATGAGTTTGTCCCAAGAGGTTTTTGTTTCCAGTTTAGAAGCAAAATCTGTTAAAATGTGGGAGGCACACATACAAACGGTTGTAATTCCTACACCGTTCATCTGATTTGGATGAAAATACTCTCAAATTAAAGCTGAAAGTCTGCAGTTCGAGCACATCTTA
The DNA here is from genome assembly GCF_951799975.1 of Gobius niger. Classification (NCBI taxonomy): domain Eukaryota; kingdom Metazoa; phylum Chordata; class Actinopteri; order Gobiiformes; family Gobiidae; genus Gobius; species Gobius niger. The sequence continues at coordinate 23,170,912 of NC_136872.1, read as the reverse complement.
GTTTGCCATAAAGATGAGAACTGAGTCGATGTCCCAATATTTACGGACCTGACTGTATCATTTAATCATATACTTGTATACATTTTTCCTCTCGCATTTTTACATTTCTTGTGTTTTAGATGGAGAATGTTGTACATTTTCATAGACAGATGCATTCATAGATATCCTTCTTTTAAGCAACAATTACCTTCTGGACTTCTCTTCCAGAGGTGTTCAGCAACTCCTGTAAGATTAAAAAGGTCATAGTAAATGTGGAGTTTAAGCAGAATTTTGAGGCTGTGTTTCACTTACCATGCTTTTTAACTTTCAGTGCAAGGCTTTGGCTCGTAGTATCTTCTGTGTGTTTAATGCCTAAATTGTCGTAGAGTGAAGGATGCACTAGGTCTTTGAATTCTCTGTATTTCAGATATTCCCTATTATTCTCTTTCACTATCCGCGTCAGTCGTGTAAACAGCTCTGCACGTGCAAAGGTATTGAGTTGTTCATCCTCACAGTGTCTTATCCATTGATAGCTGTATCTGCACTCTTCAATAAACCTTTTTAAATGTGGTCTCTCCTCAAGCATTTGTTTGAGATCTTCTTGTCGCTCTGTTAACAACAGCACAATCACATGGTCAAATGACTTTTCACTGAACTTCGTCAGGATGGACCGAAGCCTCCGCTGATATGGTTCTGTGAAGCTCTCTGGGTCCAGAACCAGCAGAAACACATGGGGTCCAGGGGACGAGGCCGCTGCCACGTGTGTCACTAACTCAGTCAGTCTGTCCTCTGTAAGGTCTGATTGGAGAAGATCTGGAAGGTTGATCACAGTTAATTTGTGGTACTTCACTCGACGCCACTGGGGTTCAGGGGATCTCACTAAGAGGTTTTCCACCAAACATCTCTGACTCATGTTGTTTCCCATAAGAACCACACGCAGCTCGGCCACTGGAAAAAAAACATATTACGTCGACACTTCATATTTCACTTTCTGTAATCTCTCACTCTTACACATAACGGTTTGGCCATGTAAGTTGTGTTTTTCCTCTCTTGGCAGCTCTGTGTGGCAGCTCACACTCTTCTACTTATTTTCAACTGTCATCAGCTGCACGAAGCGCCTGGTCTGTTACATTTCACCAGAGTTGACCAGAGCTCCTTTTGGGTCAGTTTTACAGTTTTACTGGGGTTTTACTCCCTTTGCCAAAGTGAGCCTTGCAAATACTAATGTGACGAGAACAGACTGTGGCCTTTGACTGTGTCAGATTAGAGAGAAGACAGCCCTCTGAAACAGGCAGCTCTCCCACAATGTAATATTTCAAAAGTTTCCCCACAACTAGAGACATGTATGACTGAAAAAGCCACTACCCTGTGTTTAACTCCAGTTGGTGCATACCAAATATGGGCACGGCAAGTTCATTAGTGCATAGTTTGCACACAAAGTAGTTCAAAGTACGTTACAGAACAAACAAGGTATTAAAAGAAGGCAAGCACTTCAAAACACATTTTAAAGAGGGGGTATTATGCTTTTTTCAGCCACATAGCACCAGTCTATATCACACTACAATGATGACGAAACCTTCTGTTGGTCTGTCAATGCAGTAAATTAGAATAACTGCCTTGTATAAAATTGCTCTTTCAAAATGGCGGAAGCAAATGACTTGAAATAGGCCTCTGTCTCTTTAAGAACCTCTGACCCTTTCCGACACGCCCCCTCCACACGCTGTCTGTGGCATCACAACACTCCGCTCGTTCTCTGCGTACAGTATTGAAACTACGATCGGTGCATTTTAATTTTTATTGTTGGAAAGGACCTACTGTTTATCACTTTGTGAACAATGGCCACACAGGATATTATTTGGAGACGAACCTTCCACACCGGACGCTTGGACGGGGCTCTTGCCTGAAAAATAACTGCTGTTTGGAGGCTATCTCTTTGCATCTGCCATGCCCTATGGATCTCTAACTATAACCCCATGGACGACACCAGGATCTGCAGGAGCCCATACGATTCAAAGACGGACATTATCTGTGCAGGTGGACAGTGGTTTTTCGAGGTTACCCGTTAGCTTGTTATAATCGACTACAGCTCATTGTTGATGAAAAGTCTGCAATAAACCACAAATGTGTAAAGCCAGGCTCATTGTGTGATCATCGTAAAGGCTGCTTCGTGTAGTTGCCTGCTTTATTGACGTTATTTGTGCATAATATGCTGCCTGTTTTCAATGAATGTTGTGAAGGTGAAGGTTGTTAGCTTGTCGCGGCTAATAGTGCCTTAGCTCCGGGAGAAAACCACTCGGCTACGACTCACTGTAGATGAAATGTGAGCAATAAACTACGAAATCAACAAGCCAGGCTCCGTGTGTGATCATCATAAAGGCTGCTTCAAGCAGTTGCCTGTTTAGTGACGTTTTCAATGCATAATATGCTGCTTGTATTCAGTGAATTTTCCCGTTAGCTTGTCGCGGCTAGCTTGTTAGCTCCGGGAGAAAACCACTCGTCTATGACCCATTGTAGATGAAATGTGTGCAATAAACTTCCAAATCAACAAGCCTGGCTCCGTGTGTGATCATTGTTAAACGGTTCTTTATGTGTGTGGTGGTTTTATTGACTTTATGTGTGCATATTTCTCGTTTCCACGTGATGACTCGAGGTTTAGCTTAGCATTAGCTTTCTCCGGAGGCTCTGTGCATCATCAAGGCCCAGCGCAGAACCAGACACTGAAATAAGTGTTCTTGTCACCGGTTTGAATCCTGGGTGTTTCGGTAACAGAAACACTGATGTGTGTCTTTGTAAAAGTCTGCTGTGGCTCCGGTTCACAACACATGAAGCTAATCCTCCATGATGACTCTGTTTACATCTTAGGGCTAGACACTGCGGGGAGGGGGTTCTGCTGAGGGGCAGTGGTTGGTTACTCGGCTGGTGACGAAAGGTCGGAGGCGTATCCTGGAGGTCGAGGGCGTTTCCTGAAGGAATCAGGCGTTTTATCCCTAAAATGGCCGCCATCAGTTTTTACAGATTACTCGAAAATACGTGAATGTGCCCAGGCAACACTTCAGGCATGGTTTTAATGAGGGAATGACATAATAACATGATGTAAAGCATGAAAAAGTCGATTTTGCATAATACCCCCCCTTTAATCATATTACTGATGAGTCGAATGTCTAGGCTATATCACTCTCAGTATTGCCTCACAGGGCAGGGCCGTCATGAAAGAGTAGATGGGCTTGTGGGAGTACAGGTTTTACAGGGCAGGGCTGTGTTGTTTTTGGCAGCGTTTGCCATCAAGACACTCCTGTGAAAAAAACTAATGTGCAACAAATAATGCAAAACCACATGCACATAATGTCTGTATCAGTGTCACTTTTTAAATCACCTGCACTATGACTGTTGCCTCTGCACTGCCAATCTGACAAATTTTATTTTTATGTTGCCCTCCCTTATATTTTCAGGAACAGTTACATGTTACATTTAATTGTGTTAAATCACTATCAATCTTAACACTTCAAAGCATTTAAGATAAATACTTATGATAAATACTTATTGTATTGAAATATATTTTCAGATCAGCCCTTGAGTATCGTGATAAGTATTGAATTGTGACAAAAGTGTATGATCCTAGCCCTAGTATATAAGATTTTTTTTTTTTTTTTGGACATGATCCTGTTCCTCTTTTCCCTATTTGCACCCCAGTGTTTCTTGAGAACTGATGTAACGAGTGAATTCCTCCATTGTGAGATCAATCAATTCCATACCTTAGCTATTGTGTGGAAATATGGGGGAATACCTATAAAACTAATATACAACCTATCTTTTTATTGCAAAAGAAAGCAATTAGAGTGATCAGCCATGCAGAATACTTGGCTCCAACAAATCCACTTTTTATCAGACTAAATATCTTAAAATTGCATGATCTTGTTGATGTTTACACAGCAGTTGTGATGTACAAAGCTCACAGTCTCAGGCTCCCTCAGTGTTTACAGGAGATGTTTCAAACTAGAGAATCTATAAACAACCTTAGAGGAACTGATCTGCTACAGAAACCTAAGGCGCACAGTAATACTAAGAGGAGGTGTTTATCAGTTAAAGGCGTTGATCTATGGAACGGTTTATCTATTCAACTTAAGGGCTCCAAAACTATTAAAGCATTTAAGAAAATGTATAAGTTAAACATGATAGAGACGTATAGAACACTTGAATGAAGATCAGTAGAAAAGAAGTCGATCGAGGATACATAGCATAATTTTTGATTGTTGAAGTTGAAGTTTTGTGCCTTAGTGTTACCATCGTTGGTATTAGAGAAAGTGTATAATGTGTCATCTTTGGACACAGAGTCACAGTTGTAAAAGGGGTTTAGGCAGAATAAGTCTTGGCTTCAGCCTAAACCCCTTTCGGTCAGGCATCATTTAGATTAAATTCCTAATGTAGGTTTTTTCTTATTGTATAATGTCTAAGATCTTTGGAAAACATGAGACATGTGATTTAAATGTTCATAATAACCGAAGAAAATAAATTAACTAACTACAAAATAAATAAAATAAAAACATTAAGGCTTATCTTATCATGTGCTCCTCCCTCAGTGATCAGCAGCAACCCAAAAGTTGCATAATGCACCTTTAAACAACATTAACCACAAGGTGCCACTGTCTTTGTTTTGTAATAATAACAATTGAGGTCATTGTCAGCTTTAAGTTAAATGGTGTGGGATGAAAACTGCACTTACTGCAATCCATACTTTTGTTTCTCAACAGCTTCACTTCTGTGAATGACAAAAATATCTTGATGAGTATACTTTTGTACTTTACATAGTATAATTTTGTGGATTAATTATATCAATTAATCAAGTGCAATATCGATACTGGGACTCATTCACGACACGTTTTTCTTACGCAGATTTTTGGCCTTCACAAAAGTTCTGGAAGAGCTCATCCAACAGTCAGGACGACTGACACACCACTATTCTTCAGCATTAGAATATTTTCACAGTCAAAACGGATCCAAAAATTCTAATTCCTTTCTCAAAGTCAATAAAATATTTCTAAAACTATGTATTTTACAAATAAAATTATTTTAAGAGTAACAGTGCTCAGTTTATTTTTACTTTAACATGAACATTCATATTGCAAAAATAAACAAACAAAACAAAGCTTAAAAAATTTGTCATTTTTCCATTTCTATACGTCACATGAATCATGATTATTATTTTGCAAATTATGTTACTCAAGTTTTTACTTGCGTGCCTTTGTAATTATATAGTTGATATGATGTAAATACCATGATAATTGGGGTGAGGCGTTTGACTCCTTAAGAACACATTGAGAATCTGACGTTTAATGCTCCAAAAACTTCATAAAGTTTTTTGTACAACACACTTTTTTTTAAGGAAACATTCATGAATGAGCCCCAATGTTCTCACACAATCTACCAATGATTATAGATTGAGGTTTCAGAAAACAAAATGTTAATTACTGCATGTTTACAGCACAGATTGAACTCCATCTGTTTTACGGTCACAAAATGTTAATAAAAAAATTACCAATGCAAATTCCCTTCATTAAAGAATCTGTTATTTAAAGACAGTGGTTCATTTGTCAAAAATAAAACTGCAAAAGCAATGAATGCAGTCATGGCCCAGTGCATTTAGACTCTGTACTCACCTCTGTAAGGGTTTGCAGCTGCCATTATGTCACTCTAATAATCTGTCACATGGTGTTGCAAAAGAGACACATCTGAGCAAAACATAATTGTTCAGAATTTTATATGACATTATAATATACACACCTGCAGGGAAGTCACTACAGTTCTCTGCTCTGTCTCTCAGTTTGAGGTCTGAAAGTTCTGGAAAGATCCTCCTAATTAAATAAATCTGTAAATAAATCAATGCAAATATATTAAATCCCATCATCACAAAAGAAATAGACACTGTTCAATAATAGAGCGTGTAATGCAGTATATCTGGACCTGCTTTTACAGAGAACTGGTTGAGCTAGTTAATTAAAGACAGTTAAAACTTTCCATGAGCATTCATGAACATTGTAACTACGAGCCAAAAGAAATGTATTATTTACAATTTTAGGTGAAACTGATTTATTAACACACATGATTAGGAGTAAATACAGGTATTAGGAGGCACTTTTATCTCTGCGTGTATTTCTGTGCGTAATTGTGCTAAATCAAAAATGAAAAGAAAAATCTTACCTTTATTCCATCTCAAAGGCTTAAGAAATCCTGAACGTGTTGAGCTCATCCTTTTTGCTTTTGTAGATTACAAAAGTGAATAAATTCCAAAAAATGTCCATGTCAAACTTTCACCTGAGAGTGAAAGGCAACTGTCGACAGGCGTCGGGTTTTTGTCAGATCCTGCCCGTGACGTGTTTGTAAGAGACAGTCAACAAACTACACGGCCTCCAGAAACGTGCAAAGACGATGCTCACACTACAATAACTGTGAACTCCACTTCGGTTTTCATATCAGTGCATTATTTTCCACAGATGATCTACACATGCGCAGCAGTAAAGTGCAGAATGAAAGGTTTATCTAAATATCTGTTTGCTGATGGTGGTTGTTTGCTACAGTGTCTGGTCACTTGTAGACGGTGCCTTAACTCACCTGCTCCAGTATAATGTACAGGACCGAGTCATGTCCTGATTTCACCCCTTTCCATGAAAACAACACGTCACATTTTGGCACCAGAGAAAGCACAATTTAGAATAAAGTACCGTAAATTCTCTAATACTGGCTTGTATTCCATTAGAGGCCGGGTCTGTGACAGTGGCCGAGTCTCTGACAGAGGCCGGGTCTCTGACAGAGGCCGGGTCTCTAACAGTGGCCGGGTTCGCGGCTGGCGGAGGCAAATTAAAGCCGGTCTCTAAAACAGGCCGAGGCTTTTATTAGAAACTATAGCGGTAGAAATATTCCCCATGTTAGGAATTTGTCTCATACTCGTGTAAATGAAAACTCACGTGCAGAAAGTAAACAAACAGGACCCCGGGCCGAGGGGGGCGCTGCGGCGGAGCTGATTTAGCGTAACTTTGACACAGATTTAGCCACTTTTCAAACCTCCAGTGACTATTTGTGGAAACAGGGCAAACAACAGATGTTGTGTGACCCTCCAGGGTTTTAATAAAGTCTTCATCGCGTCTTCAAGCACGTCCAGCTGCTCCGTGTGCAGGTCAGTCCCACGCCTCAAAATAACTCCTCCGATCAGCGCGAGCGTCTCGTCTTCTCTCGGGTCAGTCTCATGATCGATCACAAACACAAACGCTCCGTCTAAACTCGCCTTTTACACGAGATAACAACAAATAATCCGGTCAAGTAAAAACGAAACAGAAACCTGCAGTGACATTGATGTCAAAGCTCCGCTAACAGCAACGAAACACTTCCTGTTGTCCCGACAAAATAAAAGGCGTCAAAGTTCCAGCCGCTGGGAGTGGGTTTGAAATGTTAATTAATAAATGAACCTAATATCATTGGTTCAAATGGACACAAATCTAATTTTTCTTCGTTTTCCTGGTCGTCCGTTTTGTTCAAATAGAAATAAAGGCCTGTCTCTAATTGTGGCCAATAAAGGCCTGGTCCTAGATGCCCTTGAGTAAATAAAGGCCTGTATTAGAGCATTTATGGTATAAGAAGAAGAAGATCTTTATTTATATAGCGCCTTTCACAGACATTTCACACAGACATTCATTCCATACTCGGTGGTGGTAAGCTACGTTTGTAGCTTCAGTTTCCCCTGGGGGAGACTGTCAGAAGCGCAGTCGCGACTGCACACGTCTGCGCCAACATTCACTCACACACATCATTCTGGCCTATTGTACATGTTTTTAGTGGAAACCGGAGTGCCCGGGGGAAACCTACGCAGACACGGGGAGAACATGTAAACTCCACACAGAAAGGCCCAGTACCAGGTGGGAATCGAACCCGGACCTTCTAGCTGTGAAGCGAGAGCACTAACCGCTGCGCTACCGTGCCGCATAAGGACTTGCACTTCCACTGTGCTGGAGATTCAACTGTAAGTAAACAAGAACACAATTACAGGTAAACTTTATAATGACTACAGTGACACTAGTTTACTGAATGCTGCTATAATGGTCTATATTTAACATTGCAAAAATACACATGAGGGTCATTTATCCAACAAGGTGGTGAGTGCGAGCTGGAAAAGGGCATATTACGGGTGCTGATCCACTTTAAATCTCCATTAGTTTATTTTTTTGCTGCAAATCCCATGATGTTTAGCAATATGACATCACAATCTGAACACTATGAAATGCCTGTGTTTGAATTTTGTTTTGCCTTTTGCCTTTAACACTTCTGTCTGGACTAGTTGGCCTCTGCTCTGTATTAGCAGGAGGTGGGTAGCGTACCCAAAATATTTTTTAAAGTAATAAAACATGTTACTTGAATATTGTGAGTAACTGCTTGAGTGACAAAAGTCTGATTTATGTTTAAGTTGGGAGAAATTATGAGAAACAAATCTTGTGATGATGTGAAAATGGCTGGCGTCCCCTGGTGGTCACGCTAAGCTCAGGCATAGAAATCAGGTTGACACTGTGTATAGGCTATATTCATTATCCAGATACTGTTCACGTTTATACTGTACAGCCTAATTCTTAGTAATTAGGGGCAAATACATTTAAGAAGTGTTGGTTACACAGTAGTAAGAGTAGAAATAGTACAGTAGTAGCAGCAGTAAACGCATGACCCATGCCTCGACGCCACTGGGATGAGCAATGATCGACAGCAGTGCCGTGCCGGGGACCCATCTCCAGATGAGGAGCCAGGCTGATGGTCAGAGTCACCTGTTGTACATGTTTTTAGTGGTAGGGGAAACTGGATTACCTGGAGGAAACCTACACAGACATGAGGAGAACATGCACAGAAAGGCCCCGTCCAGGTGGGAATCGAACCTGGTGAAGCACAAGCACTAACTGCTGCACCACCAGGCCCCCCAAAGTTTTACTGTATGAGTTCATTAAAAATACCAAAGTGACGGTCTAAAATGGGCAGGTGTGACTGGTGGAAGCCTGATTTTCTTCATTGTAAAAAGACCACACCTGCTCAAAGTAAAGTACCACTCTCTACAAATGTCAGTTGTATACATAATATATTGTCTAACTGGGTGCTCTGTTTGGACATGTTCAAGTATTTGATAGTATTTCTCACATTTTACTTATACACAGTACTTTAACTCTCTGATTTGTGTAATAATATTTCTCTAAATCATCTTTAGGGCCAGAGGTGCTCTGCTGGAGGGCCGGATTTGTTGCATATCAGAAGAATCAACATCAGAATCGACTTTATTGTCATTGTGTTACTCCACAACAAATACATTAGAAACACAGAATATAATAAACAATAAAAAGTACAGTAATAATTATTTCCTCTTATGAAATGTTTACAAATCCAAATAAATAAAATATGCAGTGATTTTTCTTCGGCATTTGTGGCATTAAAGGGATATTTCAGGATTTTTGACATAGGGCCTCATTTCCTAGTTATCCAGAGTGTTGCTGATTTCTGGAGATATTTTTTTTGTAATTCATGCAGTGTCTGGTCACTTGTAGACGGTGCCTTAACTCACCTGTATAAGGACTTACACTTCCACTGTGCTGGAGATTCAACTGTACGTAAACGAGAACACAATTACAGGTAAACTTTATGACTACGGTGACACTAGTTTACTGACTGCTTCTTATATTTGAAGAGTTTCGTGGCGCTAGGCTAGTACAAGGCTAGTGCATGTCTATGGTATCAGCTAGCCTGCATTAAAAACAGTCTGACCTACTCCACAGTGCACCTGAGGCAAATCACTTATAACAGAATACATTATATGGTTAATCTGGTGTTATAAGTGATTTGCCTCAGGTGCACTGTGGAGTAGGTCAGACTGTTTTTAATGCAGGCTAGCTGTTGCCAAATGAGAAAGCAACACTCAGCAACACTCTGGATAACTAGGAAATGAGGCCCTATGTCAAAAATCCTGAAATATCCCTTTAAAATATAGTAATTGGGCATAAAAGCATTAGGCTTGACTTGCTTGTGCTTGTCCCTGTCTGTCCTTCCCTTTGTATCATCAATACAAAATAAACCGTTTACAGAGCACATTATTGGCATTTACAGAGTGGTTAGCATATCTCCCATGAGTGAGAGGTTGTGGTTTGTGGTTTGTGGTTTCCTTTTCTTCTCTGTTCAAAGACACAGCTCATGTACTGCTGGGAAATCTAAATGTCCCGTTAAAACCTGACCATATAGTTTCCAATAGGCTGCAGGTGTATTCATGAGTTTCTGATTCTTCGTAGAGACCCTCGCTCCAGGTCCTGCTTCTTCTCTTCGGCTCGAGCTGCAAAGTCAGAGAAAGTTTGTTACAACTTCGGATAATCTCACTGAGGCAACGTCTCCATTAATTTTCCCATAGACTTATAAAAGCACGGCAGAGTATGTGCTAAACGTATTGTGACAAGAAATAAAGAAAACGTGAAAATACAACAAAAAGTAGTCAGAATTTTGGATTTTACACACACATTTATTTTTATATTTCAAATAAAATGTTTGTTTTTTTTGTTCTCTTGAATCTAACTGATGAAAAGTACAGCAGTGACCACAAATCTATAAATAAAACTCTGGATGGGAAATATCAGCTGTGGTTGTGGCAAATGTGGCGGCCATTTTGTGTTTGCAAATTCTACCTAACAGAAATGTTAAAAGTGGGACAGTAATTTCATTGAATAAAAGTAAAAAGTTTTACTCCTGATAACAGTGAAATCCTTCTGCCTTTGTTTTTTTTAATTTTTTATATGAACATGATGAATCTAAACTACACTGGTCTTTTCTTGGCTTGACTTTTTTTTGGTGCTGTTTTTTATTATATTTCACTGCAATGTTGTGTCTATTCTGGTTTATGACATTGCTCTGATGTTTATTAATAATAAAACAAATAATACACTCATTGTTTGTGATTGGTTTATTACTTCTCAGTCTCATATCTCAGTCAGGATCAGGTGTTTTCTTTGAAATGTCAGTTTTTCAGTCGTGTTGTTTAGCCGTCTTAGCTTTGTTTCCTCCATTCAGTCCCAGGGTTCAGTGGTTTAGCATGTCCAATAGTTTCAATAAATATTGGTCATGTATTATTAGTACATACATACTGTGAATACACTCCCATGCCAAATTGTTCTTGTCTTTATCATAGTTTACATTTAATCTTCTATGCCCTTATTGTCAATCCTGATTAAAGTAGGAAACTATTATATTTGATATAAATAGAAGTCATTGATTTGAAGTGTTTGACAGAGGAACATCTATGAACAAATGGAGCTTAAGTCTGTGCCTCTTGTAAAACTGGAATAACATTTGAAAAACTGCAACAATGTTATTTTCTTGCCAGATATGGCATAATATCCATTAGCATTAGCCATCAATCGTCACAAATGATGAACAATCCAGATGTTTTCAGCTGTTGTCAAGCCAGCGACCACATTTATGTCAAAGCCTCGTTAGAAATCATTGACCTCTTAACTCAACCGAGAGGATCTTTTTCCTTACGTCATCAGATTTTTTTCCCATATTTTTTTGTTGGGTATTCAACAAATTTTTGCAACTTTTTTTGTCAATTTTTTGTCATTTTTTTTGTCAAATTGTTATCACATTTTTGTATTTTTTTTGTCATTTTTTTGTACATTTTAATACATTTTTTGTCATTTATTGTCAAATTTTTATCACATTTTAGTCATTTTTTCGTACATTTTTTAGCACATTTTAGTCATTTTTTTTGTCACATTTTGTCACATTTAGTCATTTTTTTGGTCACATTTTTGTAATTTTTTTGTCAAATTTTTATCACATTTTTGTCACATTTTTTGTCAATTTCTTGGGACATTTTTGTTACCTCTTTGTCATTTTTTTGTCAATTTTTTATCAATTTTTTGTCATTTTTTGGTCACATTTTTATACATTTTTTGTCACATTTTTGTCAATGTTTTCTCACTTTTTTGTCACATTTCCATCATTGTTTTCGTCTCAGTTTTGTTGCTATTTTCACACCTTTTTTCCAGAAACCTTTAGACTGGGGTAAAGCCAAACTGGAGAAAATGTGCTCGGTTCAGGTGGGAGTTAAGGGGTTAATGAATGTACAGACCTTTGGAGGGTTTACTTCAGAAATAAATTATCATCTAAAAGTGTCCTCTGAGCTAAATGCTAACTCAAATTCAGTTTCTGCTTTGTGTGGGTCAGATATACATCCAATGGCCACTAAACATCATCTGATAATATGTAATATGTCTGATAATGATTAAAATGCCCTGAAATGGACAAAAAACTTCTCACCATACTTTAATATTGCGCTCAGATGGCTAAAGGCATTTGTTATATGGTTGTTACCGTATGAAGTTAGCATCATGCTGAAATGCCCAGAGCCTTTTGCTGATTTTCGTATATTTACCTCGAGTCCACTTGCAGTAGATGCAGATTGCGATGCAGAGGATGGCGGTGTAGAGGAGGAACAGGAAGACGAAGCACAGAGTTCTGTAAAGAGGGAATTCTTCCGGCTCAGGTTCAGGAGGAGGCGGAGACGTGGCCTCTTCGATCCGGGGAGTAACAGGACGTTCTAAATAAAGCACAAAAAGGTGATTGTCAACATGAAACATCCATTACATTTAGTCTGTGTTCACATTTAGGTCACGCAACTCACATTCGCCAGCCATTCTCCATAAAAAAACAAGAAATCAGTATCAAAAATGGTACAGGACAGTGGTTTCACGTTTCAAACCAGGTTCCACCTCATAAACTATTTCTGTCTGTTTAAAACAATAAAAGGGGAGGACAGATTTCAATTTTCAGTTGTGCCCACACTTTTCCATTACTCATTTCAAACACCTCAGTTCTGCAAAGGGTGCATGACCGATAAGGCCTCGATACAATATTTCTCATGTTATTAACATATTAATAAATGTAGGTTTTATCGTTGGTCAGGAGCTGTAGCTAAACAACCGAATTGGGGAAATTTGGACATTTAACCCCTTAACTCCCACCTGAACTGAGCTAATTTTCTCCAGTTTGGCTTTACCAAAAGCTGGTCCAAAAGCTTCGGGAAAAGAGGTGTGAAAATAGCAACAAAACTGAGATGAAAAAAATTATGGAAATGTGACAAAAAGGTGAGAAAACATTGATGAAAAAGTGGCAAAAATGTCACAAAAATGTCACAAGAAATTGACAAGAAATTGATGAAAATATGACAAAAATGTGACCCAAAAAAAATAACAAAAAAAGTGACAAAAAAATGACAAAAATGTGACAAAAAAATGTGACAAAAAATGACAAAAATGTGATTAAAATTTGACGAAAAATGTGACAAAAAATGTGACAAAAAAAAGACAAAAATGTGACACAAAATGACAAAAATGTGACAAAAAATGACGAAAAATATATTAAAAAATGATAAAAATTTGATAAAAATTTGATGAAAAAATGACAAAAATGTGACAAAAAATGACAAAAAATATATTAATAAATGTCAAAAATTTGATAAAAAATTGACAAAAAAAATTACAAAAAAATGATGTAAAATAAAATCTGATGACGTGAGAAAAAAGATCCTCTTGGTTCAGGCGGGAGTTAAGAGGTTAAAGGTAAAGTGGACATAATGGGTATCAAAGAAAGTCACAGGTTGTAGCGCCTTTAGCTTTGATTACAGCTCATCTGCATAACTTACTTTCAAGAAGCTTCTGCAATGTTAAAAGTTCCAGTGTTTCATTCATTTATCACCAAGATCTTGTATTGCTGATGGGAGAGTGTGACCACTGTGCAAAGCCTTGTCCAGCACATCCCTGAACCACTCTTTCACAACATGAGCCCGTCATCTTGGAATATGCTGTTCCATCAGGGAAGGAGAAATCCATTGATCTTATAACCTGGTCATTCAGGATGTTTCGGTGGTCAGCTGATCACAGTGTTGTTGAATCGAGACCTGACTGACTCCAGCGACCCAAAGTTAGAACAGTTACTATATCCAGAATTGACATCAGCCTGTTTTAATATTTTGTTTTTGTAAATGTGAGCATGAAACCAGATTTGTGTAAATGCCTGTAATCAAACCTAATGTTTTTTAATGAAAGGGCTTGGCTTTGGATTTTGACTTTGAATCCCCAGTGGAAACCTTGTTGTTCTAAAGTGTTGTAGGTAACACTTTACATTACTGGCCGGTAAGTCCATGGTACTTACAGTGGTAATTACTAGTAATGACAGTGGTACTTACTGTGGCACTAAAAGTGGTAATTACTAGTTATTGGGGTTAGGGTTAGGGAGTCACAGAGTTACCCCTGTATCTCTCATTACTAAGAGATACAGGGGTAACTCTTAGCAATGAAGGTTGTACTTTTATTTACTATGGTACTTACTGGTAATTCAAGGATACTGCAGCATTTCATATGTAGTAAATGAGGTACTTCTAAAAACAGACGTAATTTCTAGGATTCTGTGACTATAAAGCAACATAAAACAGCATTAGGGAAAACAAAAAGTACAACCTTCATTACTAAGAGCTACCATTGTATCTAGAAGTACCTTTTAATTCTCACTATAGTATCCTTTAAGTACCACAATAAGTGCCTAGAAGTACCACTATTATTACTAGTATTTACCACTGTAAGTACCACCATAAGTATCTAGAATTACCATTGTAAGTACCAAGGACTTACCGGCCCGTAATGTAAAGTGTTACCGTGTTGTCCTGGTCACACCTCACCTGAGACAGTGAGGAGCACCTCGTTGGAGCGCCCTCTGGTGGGGTGTTTACAGTGGTACCGCCCGTGGTCGCTCAGCGTCGCTGCGGGGACGCTCATGTTCGCAGGAGACCAGTTCCCGATGAAAATCCCATTCTTGAAGAAACTGGCTTTAAACTCGACACTGTGGTCAGTGTGAGTGGATTCTTTGTACAGACACAGCAGAGAGAAGGGCGCCCCCTGCAGGACGGGGTGGACCGGTGCACTCAGGATCACAGGGTGCGCTGTAGAAGGACAGTCATTAGAGATTTTAAAGTGTTTTTTTCTGTTTTGGAAGATAATAAAGAATAGTTTTCTGTATAAACTTCACATTCACTGTAAAATAGAACCTTGGACCGACTAGGCAAGTCATTTCGTTTACATGTAAAGTCTAATCCAACTCCGGAAATTAAATCTGGTCTGATTTCTCCTCAGTCAGACCAATCTTGATTTACATGACGGGGCCAAAAGACTGTGGATAAGACCGCGATGGGTTCAGTGTGTGCTGGGGAAAAGCCTGAAAATATCAGATTTCAGCGGAGATTCTCCCCTTCCCCCAGTTATCGTAAGTTTATCTCAGATATTCCTGCCGTGTGTGGTGTGTTCAGACAGCTCTCGTCTACTCAGAAGGACGTTGGGACCGCTCCGATCTCAAACCGGGGATATTCAACATTTTGGATTGTTTTGTGACGTAGCCAAATAGAAATCGAGGTGCCGAGGCGGTGAGGAAGTACAAATCAAAAATCAAAACAGCCGTCATGAAGCACCAGAAAGTAAACTATCACCACGGCCTCTTCTGCGTCCGCCATGTTTGTTTACGCTGAAGTCACGTTTGATCTCGAGAGGAAGATTTCCCATCTGACCTGGGAATGTTCATGAGTGAGGTCTAGTCTGACAGCACTGGGCCCAGGCAGCTCGCTGATCGGCTCACGCAAAAGTCAAATAACGCCCCCACAATCGAACTTCTCGCATTTACATGTTTTTTGGCTAACCCTGCTCTCGTCAGACCACGAGACGAGAGACTCCTCCCCCTCGTTCATGAAACTGCAGTGACTGACACTCACAGGTGACAGTGATGTTGACTGCGCTGCTCCTCTGCTCCAGTTCCGTCTCACACCAGTAGAGGGCGCTGTCCGCGGTGTAGAGCCCCTCTATGGTGCAGGACGTCCCGTTGACCGAGCCCCAGCCCTTTTCACAGGACTCGGAGAACTGCGTGGAGGTGTTTCTCTTCACCCTCCACTGTCCCGCTGTGAGAGGCAGGAAGGGAAGTTTATTTGTACAGCACTTTTTTACAGACACAAAAAACGGTTCCACAGACGCCAGGGGGCAGACTGATGGAAGCGAGGCGCCCGATCTGCGCCAACGGACCCTTTGAGTGAATTTTCAGTAGACGTTGCATTAAGAGTTACATAAGCATATGATTAGATAAATGTTGAAAGATATTGCCTTGTCCGGCCCTGGCCTGTGTGGGGTCTGAGCAGCTGAAGGTGACGTGGTCATAGCGGAAGAACCAGGATCTGTCCGGACGAACATTCAAGCGTCCAGAGCACAGAAGCAGCACGGACACTGTGGACCGGAGGAGGAGGAAACCGGAATGAAAAACTCTATTTTTAATCAACAATTCACAAATTCAGCAGCTTATGGCATTGAGAAGAATCACAATTCAGATTCGATTTCACTTCAATACTTCCATTTAGAAAAAACACTAAAGGCACTATACTTGTGTTGTTAGGAGGGGAGCAAAAACTACTTTTATATTTCTTTAGTATATTGTAAAATCAGACATTTTTGGGGAAATTGTGTATAATGTATAAATTTTATTAACCCCTTAACTCCCACCTGAACCGAGCACATTTTCTCCAGTCTGGCTTTACCCCAGTCCAAAAGCTTCTGGAAAAAAGCTGTGAAAATAGCAACAAAACTGAGACGAAAACAATGATGGAAATGTGACAAAAAAGCGAGAAAACATTGACAAAAAAGTGAAGAAAAATTTATGAAAAAGTGGCAAAAATGTCACAAGAAATTGACCAAAAAATGACAAAAATGTGACCAAAAAATGACAAAAATGTGATAAAAATTGACAAAAAAATTACACAAAATTGACAAAAAATGACAAAAAATGTGCTAAAAAATTGACGAAAAAATGAAAAAAATAATTACAAAAAAATGTGATAAAAGATTTACAAAAAAATGACAAAAATGTGACAAAAAATGACAAAAAAGTTACAAAAATGAGTTGAATATCCAGCAAAAAAATGATGGAAAAAAAATCTGATGATGTGAGGAAAAAGATCCACTCGGTTCAGGCGGGAGTTAAGAGGTTAACTTGTATGCAAGTTTTCTGGAGGATTTCTGTGACAGTGACCCGGAAAAGTGACCCTGCCAGTTGTGAAATGTGCCTATAGGAGAAAAAGTGTTGGCACAACTAAATAGCTCCAAAAAGCATTTATTACTTACACCGTATGTATGTTTCCTCAGACATGATGGGCCCATAAACTCATCCCTGTGAAGAATTGGGATGCTCTAAATAGGTCATTGTTTGTAATCAAAATATCAGGTGCAGGGCCTTTAAGTTCAAATTCCCATCAAGTGTCGGCTGATTGATGTAATAGGCAAAGAACAAAATAATAAGTTCTTACCGAGAACCAGGCCGGAGGACGTCAGCTCCATGTCGGTTCAGCGCAGTCTGAGAAAAACGTTGTTCTGTCTCGACTCTTGAGCCACTTCCTGAACCACTGTCGTGCCACCTGCAGTTTCATAAACCACAGAAGCTCTGCAGCATCATCAGCTGAAACGCGATGGAGCTGCCTTTGATCACCGCACCCGTGTGAAGGCTTCCTGTTGTTCCAGACAGTGTTGACACATTAAATGTCCTGATCAAACGTTTTAGAGCAGTTGAAAAATGGCCACAAAAGAAAGTCACATTTTGCATGGTTGTATCTTAGCAAGGTTCATGGTTCAAGGTTCGACCGTGGCGCAGATGGTAGAGCGGGTCGTCTCATGATCGGAAGGTCGGGGGTTCGAATCCCACCTCCGGAAAGTGCACACTGTCGTTGTGTCCTTGGGCAAGACACTTCACCCACATTGCCCCCAGTGTCTGTGTATGAATGAGAGGGTGACTGGATCCTTGCTTAATGTGGGTGGAAAAGCTCAGTGCCTCTCAAAAGTATTCATACACCTTGAACTTTTGCCCATTTTGTCATGTTTACAACCCTAAACATAAAGATTTTATTTTTATTTTTTTACTGAACGTTCACACACAAGTAACAGACAACTTTGAAGTGAAAGCGAAATGATACATGATTCTGTTATTTTTCAAAAAATAGAAAAGTGAAAAGTGGGGCGTGCATAAGTATTCATACAGCATGAATTAATACTTTGTGGAACCCCCTTCCACAAAGTGGAAGGGGGTTCTTGTGCTGACTTGTGCTGTAATAACAGCACAAGTCAGCACAAGTTTTTTGGGGTTTGACTCTACAAGATTTGCACATGTAGAGACTGACATTTTAGCCCATTCATCTTTACAAAACAACTCCAGCTCTGTCACATTAGAAGGAGAACGTTTGTGAACAGCAGTTTTCACATTATTCCTCAGATTTTCATTAGGATTTTGGTCAGGACTTTGACTGGGCCATTTTCTAACACATTAATATGTTTCTTTTTTAACCATTCCATTGTAGATTTATCTTTGTGCTCCGGGTCATTGTCCTGCTGAAGGTGAATCTCCGCCCCAGCCTCAGTTCTCTTGCTGACTCCAGCAGGTTTTCCTCCAAAATGTCTCTGTATTTGGCTCCATCCATCTTCCCAACTATTCTTACAGTCTCCCCAGTCCCCGCTGAGGAAAAGCAGCCCCACAGCATGATGCCCCCCCCGTATATTTGACACTGGGGATGGTGCACTCAGGACGATGAGCAGTGTTAGGTTTGCTCCATACATAACGTTTTGCATTTGGGCCAAAAAGTTACATTTTTGTCTCATCTGACCAAAGCTCCTTCGTCCACATGGAGCTGTGTCCTCCATATGACTTCTACAAACTTCAAACGGGATTTTTTATGGCCTCCTTTCAATAATGGCTTTCTTCTTCCACTCGTCCATGAAGGCCAGATTTGTGTAGATACGACTTATAGTTGTCCCATGTACAGTTTCCCCCAGCTCAGCAGCAGCACTTCACAGCTCCTCCAGAATTATATTGGGGCACTTGGTTGCATTTCTTACCAGTGTTCTCCTTGTTCAATTTGTTAGTTTACGTGAACAGCCGTGTCTTGGTAAGTTGGCAGTGGTGCTTTACTCTTTCCATTTCTGAATGATGGATTGAACAGTGCTCCAGGAGATGTTTAAATCATGGGAAATCTTTGTATAACTTAACGCTGCTTTAAACTTCTCCACAGCTTTATCCCTGACCTCTCTGGTGCTCCTTAACCTTCATCATGTGTTTTAGTGACCAATACACTCCGACCACAGCTCTGAGGGCCTAAAAGAACAGCTGAAACTAAACTGAGAGTAGATTACACACATGTGCCTCTATTTTAGGCCAAGGTGTGAACATTCTGGAGTCATTAGGAATGTTTTAAAGGCAATTTAATGCACTCAGAAAATGCTGTATGAATACTTATGCACGCCCCACTTTTCACTTTTCTATTTTTTGAAAAATAACGGAATTATGTATCATTTTGCTTTCACTTCACAGTTGTCTGTTACTTGTGTGTGAACGTTCAGTAAAAAAATCAAAATAAAATATTTATGTTTAGGGCTGTAAACATGACAAAATGTGCAAAAGTTCAAGGTGTATGAATACCTACGAGAGGCACTGTATATGAGATCATTTACCATTCATAATACAACTTTAACCTCTTAACTCCCGCCTGAACCGAGAGAATCTGTTTCCTCACGTCATCAGATTGTTTTTCCATCATTGTTTTGTTGGGTATTCAACTCATTTTTGTAACTTTTTTGTCATTTTTTGTCACGTTTTGTCATTTTTGTGTCATTTTTTTTTGTCACATTTTGGTCATTTTTTGTCAAATTTTTATCAATTTTTTGTCATTTTTTGGTAAAAAAATTGTAATTTTTTCGTACATTTTTTGTCACAATTCCATCATTGTTTTCGTCTCAGTTTTGTCGCTATTTTCACAGCTTTTTTCCAGAAGCTTTTGGACTGGGGTAAAGCCAAGCTGGAGAAAATGTGCTCGGTTCAGGTGGGAGTTAAGGGGTTAAAATGCAAGAAGAAGAAATCAACAAGTTTATTCATGTGCAGCGAAAACAAGTCTGACAAGTCCACAGATGCCAAATCCGCGTCTTTATAGCGAGTCTGAGTTCAGTTTTATTTGGTGATTTTTTTGTCGACCATGATGGTTGAACTCGGAAACGCTCTGCAAAGGGAGCCCTGTAGTTCTGTCCCATGTGCCATGTCCCATGTGCCTGTCCTGCTGTGGTAGAAACGGCTCTGCAAATACTCCATTACTTCATCAGCTCGTTTGCATGTTTTCTCTTGCGAGATCTGGCACCAGCGTTTTCTACGTCATCCAGGTGCGACGGGAAGCTTCCGGAAGCTTCCGGAATCTTGAACCTCGCCGGTTCCAACACGTGTGTGTGGCCAGTGATCTTTAATGGACAAATATATTGTTGAAAAAGGATGTTTTTAATAAAAGGGATACTTCTTTGTCTTCTTATAGCACTTGGTACGTCAGTAAAAGGTATGTAGGTTTTACTTAATACTCCAATAGAGTTTTTATATGCAGTTATTTTGGCTATGTAACGAACGCATTGACAGCTAGCCTTCATAGTTAGCATTAGCAGCTAGCCTTCATAGCTAGCCGTCATAGCTTAGCATTGACAGTTTATTAAAGGTTCTGTACCAGATTTTTGAAATCATGGTGGGGTACATTTTGTTTTGTCCTTTGTCCGTTGTAAAAGCAGACATTTGTGGGAAAAGCTCTTTGTGCCGAGCAGATAATCCTGAAGTTTTTCTATCGATGGAGAACTCAGAGCTCCGTGCCTTTTATTACCTCATCGTGACAGTGAAAGTTGTGAAACATGTTTATAATAAACTAATCCCTGTGAAGACCAGGGATTAGACCGGATTGAAGATGTTACAAATGCTACAGATATAGGAAAGTCAGGACTGAGAAAATCAGGTACAGAGCCTTTAAGTGCGCTGTGTAAAGACATGGATGAAAAACGTTGATGGGGGAGAAACAAACTGTACATTTTAAAGCTGAAGCTTGTCCCTGATGTGTATTATTGTAGATTTACCATTTGGATTGTTTTATTTGAAAATGTCATGTACTGCCCAATACTAAATACATGATATTTTCAATACAAAAAGGTTTATTTGGTCTTGTGTTAACCTGTTACCTGCCGCCCCCCCGATGAGGGTTAGGGTTAGTTAACCATAATCAGGGTTATGATTAGGGTTAGTTAACCATAATCAGGGTTATGATTAGGGTTAGTTAACCATAATCAGGGTTAGGATTAGGGTTAGTTAACCATAATCAGGGTTATGATTAGGGTTAGTTAACCATAATCAGGGTTAGGATTAGGGTTAGTTAACCATAATCAGGGTTAGGATTAAGGTTAGTTAACCATAATCAGGGTTATGATTAGGGTTAGTTAACCATAATCAGGGTTAGGATTAGGGTTAGTTAACCATAATCAGGGTTAGGATTATGGTTCGTTAACCATAATCAGGGTTATGATTAGGGTTAGTTAACCATAATCAGGGTTAGGATTAGGGTTAGTTAACCATAATCAGGGTTATGATTAGGGTTAGTTAACCATAATCAGGGTTAGGATTAGGGTTAGTTAACCATAATCAGGGTTAGGATTAGGGTTAGTTAACCATAATCAGGGTTAGGATTAGGGTTAGTTAACCATAATCAGGGTTATGATTAGGGTTAGGAGCAGCAAATGTGATGTAAAGTGTGTTTCACTCACACTGGAAACTAGAAGGTCTTGAATCGAAAAACATATTTACCAAAAGAGTAACTAAATACTAAAATTCTAAAAGTAGAAGTGAAGAGTAATGACCCAAATCATTTCAAAAAGTAAAGAAAATGTAACTTGAGTTCTGTGAGTAAAGGACTAACTGTTTGAGCGTAAAGGTTTATGTTTCAGCAGTGACATAAATCACGAGAAAAGAAATACTATTAAAAACAGATATATATATATATTAAAAAACATTTTTATAGTGATGAAGTACAGATACTTCATTTTAAAATTACTAAAGTAGAAATAAAAAGTACTGTATAAAAAACGTGCAAAAGTACAATTACTTAAAAAAGTGACTTGAGTAAACGTAACTGAATACCTCGCGTTTCTCAAAGCGCTGCAGTGTTGTCATTATTTATTCACGGAACAATCCCATATCTCAAAATAATAAATATTACTGTATAACATTATTGTCTGTATTATCTGATTCTTTTGTTTTGTTTAATGTTTTACCATAAATCCGCCCTTTGTTCTCAAACAGTTACTTAATCAAGCCGAAGTTTCACGAATACTTTTCACTTTTCCTCGACTAATTGTTATTATTGGTTATTTCTTTGATTAGACGTATAGTCATTATTTTGGCTTCTCTACAAACCTCTGATGCCAGTGTGTCCTTATTCTGTTCACAGATTCTTCAGAGACGTGTAAAACCAGTGATGAGGACACCAAGGTCGGACAAGGCGTTGCTCTCAAGTTTGGCCCGTTCCCGTGTCCAAAACCCTGCAGGCCAATGCTCATTAAGAACGACGAAGAGTTTTGCCTCTTGTACGGGGACGTCCATGACCTGGTGTATAAGGGTTATCAAGGAGAAGAACTGAAGCGTCTGCGGCAGCGACTCACTGCCTCGACCCTCTCTGAAGACCCCTTGGGAACCTCCTTGACTGTCATCTTTAGTTCAGTGGAGGCCGGGGACAGGGGCCGGTACTGCCTGACGCTTGGCAGGAGCTGTTTACAGTGTGTGCGTCTGGGTAAGGTCCAACTCTGCAGACGGGGTCAAAGGGGGATCAGGAGGGAGTTTGATTTGCCAAGAAACGACCCAATCAGAGGGGAGAGGGAGGGAGCTATTCACCCATGCTACAGCCAGAAATCAGTTCACATAGACAACATAAACAAAAATATAAACATACAACAGGTCGGCCCCATTCAAAAAGAGTGCAATAAAAGAGTGTGGCACTTTGAGATTTGTTTAGATTTGTTCAACAACCTGACTGAACACTGCAAAAAGTAATTAACTAGATTGTAACTAGATAGTGACAAAAGAGCAGCAAAAAAGTGACAATAATCCAGCAAAAAAAAAGACAAAAAAAATCCAGCAAACATAAGGGAAATAAAAAGTGACGACAATGGCAAAGAGGAGAGAATGCATTTGGTTTTGGCGGGTGGTAAGAGGTTAAGTCATTTTCTTTGCCAAAGCAGTCAGATAATGACTCTTGTCCCATTGTCAGTTTTACTTTCTTGTTTCAAGTGTGATCACCCTCAAACTAGCAAAGTAAACTCGGTCCGTTCAGAAAAAAAGTCTAAATGAGTGAAAACCGCAGATATTTCCTCAACTGAAGTCATTTGTACCAATGCTTGATATATTTACTTTTTGGTGTGAAGCCAGGTCAAATGAGTTTTTAAATCTGTGAGACAGACCACAGAAAACAGACCATGATCACTCAAAATCGTGTTGTACATTTATAGACTATCACTTTAACCTCTTAACTCCCACCTGAACGGATCCCATTTTCTCCAGTTTGGCTTTACCCTAATCAAAAACCTTCTTGGGGAAAAAGCACCAAAATAGCCACAAAAAATTAGAAGAAAAATAGGACGTAAACGCAACAAAAATGTGACAAAAAATCAACAAAAATGTGAGAAAAATTCAACAAAAAAATGACAAAAATTCTACAAAAATGTGACAAAAATTCAGCAAAAATGTGACAAAAATTCAACAAAGATGTGACAAAAATTCAACCAAAATGTGACAAAAATTCAACCAAAATGTGACAAAAATTCAACAAAAATGTGACAAAAATTCAACAAAAAAATGACAAAAATTCAACAAAAATGTGACAAAAATTAAACAAAAAAATGACAAAATTTCGACAAAAATGTGACAAAAATTCAACAAAAATGTGATAAAAATGTTATACAAATTCAACAAAAATTAAACAAAAAAATGACAAAAAATCAACAAAAATGTGACAAAAATTCAACAAAAATGTGACAAAAATTCAACAAAAAAATGACAAAAAATCTACAAAATTGTGACAAAAGTTCAACAAAAATGTGACAAAAATTCAACAAAAATGTGACAAAAATTCTACAAAAAAATGACAAAAAATCTACAAAATTGTGACAAAAATTCAACAAAGATGTGACAAAAACTCAAAACAATGTGACAAAAATGGGGGGAAAAAAAGAAAAAAAACATTCAAAAGGTGATACAACACAGCAAAGTGAGGAAAAAGGTAAGTTTTGTGGGTCTTAGCTTTCAAATGAGGTGTTACACAGGCCTGCATTTGGTTTAGGTGGGTGGTAAGAGGTTAATAAAAATCATTCAACTCAATTCAGCTATGACAAATATGGTGTATAGGAAGCACTAAAGTGAGGAAAATCAATCTAAACCAAATTTAAAAAAAAAAATAACATCTGATTTAAAGCATTTTTTTTTTTTAATTGATGTTTAGGTTTTAATTTTTATTTACACAAATGGCTGCAGTTCAGGCTTAACGTATAATGATCTGCTTCTGTTTGTCTCTTACAGATGTGACCAATGGATCTTCTTCAGATCTGAACACAGGCGACGAGACAGGCAACACAGGCATGATCATCGGCATGATCATCGCTGCAGTCGTTCTCTGTGGGATTGCTTACTTGGGATACCGATGCATTTGTCAAAGAAGGACCAAGCGTACGTATTTTCTATTTCATTATCTTACACTTGTAATCAAACAAAAAGCTCACAACATTTCTCCTGCCTCCATTCATCATGCCAAAAGTCCATAGGTTAACTGCTAATGGTTTGAACACAGGGAATGGACAAGATGGACAAGCTCAAGCAGACGACCAGGGGACCGTTCCTCTTGAGGTCCTCGAACCTCCAGGCCCACGGAATGATGTCATCAACGAGGAACAAGAGCCTCTTCAAGATGACAACGCTGCAAATCCACAACCTGAGGAAGATGGAAACTAATGAGGGCAAGTCACCGAGGCAGCTTTGTGTTTGTAGAGGGGATTCCAGTAAACAAGCAAAACTCCGGTGAATATTGAATTAAAGTCCATCTAGTATTAAAGGCAGTGGATGCAAGTTGGTAGTTTTATGCTCACTACTGCCCCCTCAGGTCATACGTGTAACTGCACCTTCTATATTTAGCTATTCTGACCGAAGTAACAGTAACATATAAGGAAAATACTTCGTTTTAAAATTTTTAAACTCCGTATAGTCCCTTTAACCATCTTTACCATTAGATTTTATAGTTTTTGAAATAGTTTTTCTGTTTTAGTAACAAAATAGTTGAACTGAACTGTGATTTCCAGAAGTATGTCATTTGAATATTTGAAATAATACATTTAAATATTATGTATTTTTATACGTTAAAAAAACGTAAAATGATTGTATATTGTAAGTGTTTACTGTCATTCATTTTATTGAAATATGTAAGACAAGAAATAATGCTGCTCCCAAACATAACTGTATTCTGCCTAGCGGTGTGCAATTAATCGAAATTCAATTTCGATTATTACACTAAACGATTACAAAATTAGTATAATCGGGAAAAAAAACGATTATTTGATTTTTTTAATTTTTTTTTTTTTTTTAATATTTTTTTTTTTTTTTTGCAAAGCAGACTTGCCCTAATTCTGCCTCAGGGTTACAGCACATTTTAATGCTGATGTATATACTGTATATAGAACTGAAATCTGGAGGTTCTTAGCTTTCAAATGAGGAATCATTTGTGTCTGTGAAGCAGACAAGCAATCTTTTTTGTTTTGTTATTTTCAATCTGAGAGCTGCTTTTAAACAAACAAAATGTATCTGAATGTGAAGCATCAGGTGTATGTAGAAAGGTTTATCGAGCTGAAGAGCGACTGTGAAGTTTGTCTGTCGTTGTAATTAGAGGCATTTTCAAACCTTAGCTCCACCATGTATCAAAATGATCCATGGAGAGTAATGTGAAATGACATGAAGTGTGTTTCATAGGTTATGCTTTTTTTTTTTTTTTTTTGCCCTTTTTTATGTAAAATGTAGTATATTCAATAATAATAATTTCATTTTTTTACCTGTGTATTTATTCCTTATGGAAGCTGTGCAACAACACTGTAACTTCAAAGGCAAAGTGACATGTATGCCTGGATTGTTTTCACTTTCTGTAAAGAATAAACATTTTACTCTACATACAACCTTTATTAGCCACTTCCTTATAACTGGGACCACTTGTTTCTAATCTCTGACACCTTCCCTTCTTCATATTTTCATTTTATTCCCCTTATTTGGCAGAAATTGAATTTTCCGCCTGGCGTTTGTCTGGTTTTCCTGTTTCTATCATGTTCATCATGATCATGTCCCATGTATGTTCGTCAATATGCACTGTCCCGACCAAATAAACAAACAAATCAACAATTACATTAGTATGAGCCCCTACAGCATAAATATGATGAAAATATCAACTGTGCTGAAGACAAAGATGTATCACACTTGATGGTGCATCATGAGGGAATGTTTTATAAGCAATAAAATAAAAAAATAAACAGGGCGAGAAACAAGAAACACCCTTAGACCCACAAACATCCCCTTTTACATGGAAATCCTCTGGAAAACCACAGGATGAAGGCCGTGACTGAGTCGAAATGGAGCTAAATGGACCTTAAAGGCACTATACCTGATTTTCTTCTGGTAGTGGAACGAACTTAAACAATTGTGGAAATAACTCTGTGCATCTAATTATAAAGAATTTGTATCAGTTTCATGAACTCGCAGGTGAGTTTTCCAGCATTTCCGTCAAAATCACCCAGAGAAGTGACCCTGCAAGTGTTAAAATGTGCTGATAAACTAGTCCCTGTGGAGAATCGGGATCCTACAAGTATGTTTAGAAAGTTAGGAATGAGTTAGGACCAAAGCTAACATTTTAATTCAGTGTTTTCCTCTTTCATTGTTTCTTAAATCAGCTATAGGGCCTTTAAGATGAGAAACTGGACCAACATTCCTCATTTGCAATCATTTTAAATCACTTTAAGGACTTTCGGTTGTTTTGTTTCCAGTATCTATCGTTGTTTTGTTTCCAGTATCTATCGCAGGGTGCCCAAACGTTTTGTCTCCGAGGGCCAAAATGAAAAAGTGCCTAAGGGTCACGGGCCAATCACCGCGATGTCAGCGTGAGACACATATAACTGCAAATAAAAATAGTTACTTTATTTTCTTTTTTGGTATACATTTGCATTTAATTCTATCTATGCAAATATGCTACAAAAGCCAAGTTTTAGTAGAACACAATCAGTTATTGTAGCAATACAGTGCAACAACACCACCTGTACCTGCACTACAGTGACTTTACCTCATTCATTTCTTTAAAGAACAACTAACCCCAAAATCAATTTTTTTGTCTAGCTAAGTTGTATAAATGGGTATCTTATAGTGTTGTCTACATGTATCTGTCACTATTTTAACAATTTAGTGCATATCTGTTGAAATCCTGTCTTTGTGTCCCAAACCGTCTGTGTGGCGCCATCTGCACCTTATCGAGTGCATTACATGCTTTACTGTTGGTCTCCTTTGTGATTAGCTCTGAGCGGGGCGCTTACGTCAGCAGGAGGGCGCCGACGTCAGCGGCCTCTCTTCTGTGGAGTATAAAAGCAGCCCACTCCGCACACGCCCCCGTAGCGAGTTGGAGTTTGGAATAGCGAGTGTCTTTATATCGATTTTCAGGTTTGCGATTTATTAGCGTAGCTTTTAGTTAGATTTATTAGCGTAGCTTTTAGTTAGATTTATTAGCTTGTCGTAGTTTAGATAGTTATTAGATTTAGTTGTAGTTTAGTCTTAGTGAGAGATTAGTAGCATTTAGCATAAGAATTAGCTAGGTTAGCTGTATTTAGTGTTCTGTATTGTGTAATATTAGGTGTAGTGTTGTAGTCTTGTTTGTTAGGATGGGGAGAAAGTGTAGTGTTGTAGGTTGTCATAGTTCTGTAGGTTTACATTACTTTCCTCAGGACTTAGAAATTAGGCGCCAGTGGCGGCGCGCAATTGGCCTGGGGGAAAACTGCGAACTCCCGCCTCGTGCTGGAGTTTGCAACCAACATTTTACTTGCGATTCCTTCGCCAACTCCTTGGAGTTTGAGCTGGGCTACAGTAAGGCTCTTCGTTTGAAGAATGAGGCAGTCCCCACCCTTGCTCTTCCACGACTGAGCCCACCGACACTGCTGCCCCGCCAGCAGGACGATTTCAGGCGCCAATCTGAGGTGAGTGAGAATAATAACAACCTAAAACTGCTACTAATGTCATGTAAGTAGAATTTCGATAGTGCACGTTGAAATAGATTGTAGTAGTGTCTCAAACAATGCAGGATCTGGCGTGTAAATAAACTATGCACTGGGTGAGGCTTGTGGCTGCGTGTGCTCCAAAGAAAATGCCATGTTAGACCAATTTGAAAGTGTCAGTTCAGCATAAATTCTTTCATAAGTCATATATGTCAACGACCTTTGCAATAAAATTTGGGAAAAGTTGGGAAGTTGATGCTACGACGCTCTATGACTGACAAATACCAAGACACCAGAACAGTGTTTCCTTAACTTTGCGAAAGGAGTGATACAGCGCCCCCAATTTGACGCTGGTGGCCAAAAAGTGTACTGCATCTATATTTGCCATTGAGAATGAATAAGATAAGTAGGTCTCTCTCTGGCGGGCCAACCTAATTGTTCCGGCGTGCCAAATTTGGGCACCCCTGATCTATCGGATTCTACGGTGTTGGCATCAAAAGAGCAGAATCTCTTTGATGCCTTCACATAGCCTTTAGAGTGGAACAAGTATCAAACCTGAGCCCAAATATCAGCAACAGCACAACTTTACTCTCACTGTTATGAAGGACTTTATTTTTTTTTACTTTTGACATCTTTCACATTTGTTGTTCACCTTTGTATAGAGACATGAGTCCAAGTTTCTGAACAAAAAGCCACATCGATATATCTGCAAATGGATTCTGATCTTTAATGCTCATTTCTGTGCCTCACTTTATTGTGTTTTGTGAAATGGTTCTATTTTAGGACTGAAGTTTTTCTGGGTCACTTGCTTCGGAACTGTGGTTTTCACACCTTCAGTGTTTAGCTTCTGACGCTCATTGTTACCGAGAACTGTCACATCATCTGTAACGGAAAACAAAACCTTTCAAATACCAAGAATAATAAAACACTGCCTGAACAATATATTAGCTTTATTGCAAAAGTAAGATACAAGCTTATATTACGTGCAGTGAGGCCAGCAGCTGCATTCATGTTAGATAGGCCCAGTATTTACAAAGACATTCATCATAAAAAGGGTCAAAAAGTAACTTAAAAGTACTTGTGTGTGAAATTGTGCTAAATATGTGGCTTATTTCGATGGGGATGTTGGTTCAGAACGCTTTATCGCTGCAGTTGCATTCATGGTCTTCTGACTCTCCGTAGAGACACGCGCTCCAGCTCCTGCTTCTTCTCCTCGGCTTGAGCTGCAGAGTCAAAATAAAGCTTGTTATAAATTCCGTCCGTATCAGCGATCCTTAAGTGAGAGAGGCGACTTTTACAAACGTCCTGATGAGAGTCAGGCGTACCTCGGGCCCATGTGCGGTAGATGCAGAGGCCGATGCAGAGGATGGCGGTGTAGAGGATGAACAGGAAGACGAAGATCAGGATTCTGAGGAGAGAGATACTCTTCGGCTGAGGAGGAGGAGACGTGGGTGTGGCGATGGTGGAGGGTCGCTCTGTCGATCACAAAAGCATTCCAGTTTCACACACACAAAGAGAGACGTCTTAAATACATCAATGTCAGTTTTACAAATAATCTGAAAAGAAAAAAAGAACTATACACATGAGTCTTTTCACTAATCACTCATCAGGATTCATTTAGTCGCTACATCACCCCATAGTGTCAGTTTACGCATTACAGGCAATGTTAATACATGGGAAATACAGTAAGCAGAGGGCAGCCAGTTTTGGTCATTTTGAGTTGTTTGCATGTTTGAAATAAGTTTTAAAAAAAAGAAGTCAAACCTTTGTGCAGCACGATGAGCTGACTCCCCAGAGACTGCTCCTTAGTCGGGTGCACACACATGTACATCCCCTCGTGAGCCTTGGACACGGGGGAGAGCACCATTTTGCCTCCAGGAAAATTCCCCTTATATTCACCATTTCTGTAGAAGGCGGCCACAAAGTCGGACGTTGGTCTGTGTTGTTCCTCCGCTCTGTAGGAGCAGCTCAGAGTCACATCCTGACCCTCCTCCACCGGGAAAAACGGGCTCTTCAGGATCACCGGTCTGTCTGGGAAATATCGACAAGTCAGGAATGTAAAATGCATCAGGAGTTTAACCCACAACCTTCTTAAGAGTCTCTATGACTGTATAGAGTCTAGAACATGAAAATGCAAGCAATTCTTAATAAACTGGTCAAACTTAACATTATGTGGTGGGAGATGAATATAAAAGTGACAGCAAGTATAGCTCATATAATAATTATAGTTAAACTGCTGTCACAAAAAAGTCACCCGCTGTAGTGCACAGATGGGAGAGTGTGACCAGTGCACAAAGCCCTCTCCAGCACATCCCAAAGATTCTCAATGGGCTTCAGATCTGGACTCTTTGACGGCCGATCCGTCTCATGCTCCCTGATCCACTCTTTCTCAATGTGCCCCATGAATCCTGGCATTACTATCCTGGAATATGCCTGTGGCGTCAGAGAACAAGAAATCCACTGATGGAATAACCTGGTCATTCAGGATAGTCTCAGGATAATCTCATTCTTTGGGCTCAAAGTGTTGCTGAAACTAAACTGACCAACAGCAGCAACAACAGATCAGAACAGTTAGTCCTGACTGTAGTATAGTATATAATCTGTACTTAGTGTCTTTGTGAGCTTGTGTGTGTGTTATTTGAGTAACATGAACGTGCCAGGGTCTGCAGATTGTGATTCTGAACAGGTTTTGAATATACAGTAAGTTCACTACAGGCTGAGTTCTCACTGGAGACAGTGATGTTGAACGCAGTGGTCGTGCACTCCTCCTTGTCCTTGTCCTGGCACCAGTAGCTCCCGGTGTAAGTCCTCTGCATGGGGCCCACTCTGCAGCCCGCGTCCTGAGGTTTACCCCAGGGCGGGGCACACAAGTGGGGGCTGGGCTGGGACCTGGTGCTCCTGTAAACACTCCAGCCGGGTGGGCAGGTGATCCTGAAGCCATCGTTGATGAAAAACTGCGATCTGTTGGTGGAGAGGCTCAGGGCGGCTGTGAAGAACCATCAGATAGATCAATGTCTGCCGTACTTTTCACTTTTAGTTAAACAGGTATAAATACTTTATTGTCCCAGTGAGAAATACAACACTTAAGACTTGTTTTAGTCCTTTCACAACAAATCTCTACATAACGTGCACCTACAGACACCAAATCTCCCAGTTTTGCAACAGTATTTTCAGATTTGAATTTGGATCTAGTTTCTTGCCTTATTTCTTGAGGTTTGGACCAAAAAACATGGCGACATTTTAACCGTTTTTCCATTTATTTATTTTTGCAAGAACTACATTTATTAAAAGACACAGATTCAAAATGATAAATAAAGCCATTTAATCCTGACTTTAACCATTCTGTAGATTTTGTTGCAACAAATCAATGCAGTTTGTTTTTTTCACATAAAATACCTAGTTTCCAGATGAAAAAATATTTTTTTTATTTTTTTTTAACTCATGTGCATTGTCTTAACTAAGTGCAGTCTTGTGATCTGCAATTTGCAACTAGTCGACCATTATATCAATAACTGCATTATTGAATTTTGGTCAAGTGTGCAGCCCTGAGTTTTGAAATAAAGCTAAACTAAATAAAAGCAGAATGAAAAAACAACAACATAAAACCAGACTTAAAATAATAAGTTGATTTTCAGCACAATCTAAAGGGTTCTGTACAACCTTAGATATTGTGAGAAAAGTTCAAATAAAGTCATAAAGTCATATTTACCTGCCACTGCGCAGACTAAAGCGGCTGCCATCGCCGTGTGAAGCTGCAGAGTGACTTTAGCCACATCCTGATTTCTATAGAAATGTTGAGGAAACGTACCTCTCATAACACCCACAACAGAACAAAACAATCTGAAACATACAAACTACATCTGCATTTAGACTGATCTGAGGGCCACACTTCGGACTGATTTCAGCAACTCAAGTTGTGTTGCGAAGTCTTGGCTTTTAACTGTTCAGGGCGGACTCTGTGCAACTACTTCACTCAACTATTATAACAATACTAATAAGTATAAGGCTTCTAGGGCCGGTGTAACGTCGAGATGCACTTCTTTGTCAAGCTGCACTGACAGTATCAACGCGCATGCGCACATGTCTTTGTCTCTCATTCAAGTTTCAAGTTTCAAGTGTAATGGTTTTGTGTAGCCCAATATCACAACAGAAGTCGCCTCACAGCTGCACCGAACATGAAGGCAATAAAACAGAGCAATAAATATGACAATTAAAAGTTCAGGTAAATATAACGGCAAATATAATGTCCAAAGGTGGCGACGAGCGGCGTGGGCGTCCCCCGTCCTTAGACTCTCCAGCACGGCAAGGAAAAACTCAAAAACCCGGCAGGAGAAAAGAGAAACCTTGGGGAAAACCACAGAGGGAGAGATCCACTCCCATGGACGGACAGGCTATAGAGACCCAGGGCCGAAGGATCCCTCAGCAGACGGGCCAAGATCACAGACCGTCCAGTCCTCAGATTCCAGAGTGCAGGTTCCTCCGTTCACTCATTCAAAACGAGTTATGAACAGCTGGTAAACTTTGTCTTGCATAATACTACGTAACTAAAGAGCAGTCGACTCTTTCCTCAGCAACTTTTATTACATTTAAACGCTCATGCTTTCTGATTATTGACAAAACTTGTACTTTTTTTTGTTTTTAAAGCCTATTTTTTCAACAGACAGGTATTTAAAGGCAAATTGTTTTAGCAGCTACATCATTTACTAATTACATGTAGAATAGACTGCCTAATTCGACAGTAACATTTATGAAATCATGTTATTTGCTAAAAAAGCGGAACTCGATGGCTGAATGTAAAATGACTCGATACTTGTCTGACCTAGAAGTAGTGCAACTCGACAAGCCGTCTGTTTCGATTGTACACCGGGACTTTTTTCGATTAATTACGATTAATTCATCACATAAGGTTTAGTGCGACTAAAACTATAATCAAAATTAAAGCCACACCACCACCACCGAATTAAAATACGAGCATTTGTTTTATGACAGATACTGCATTCTAATCATGGAAAATCCCTCATAAATCTACAAACAAACATTAGGGGCATGTTTTGTACTGATGGTGATGTTCCGCAGTGTGTTTACAGCCTTGAACACATTTTCAGCCCTTTAAGCCTGAAGAGCACCTGATTGATTGATTGAGAAAAACAATAATAATAAAAAATAGCATTCTAGCTCGAAACGGAGTGGGAAGAAGACAAGCTTATTAACTCCCACCCCCTATTCAATTAACCTCTTAACTCCCGCCTGAACCGAGAGCATTTTCTCCAGTTCAGCTTTACCCCAATCCAGTAGGCCAGTGTTTGAAAGCTGAGATCTACAAAACTCATCTAAATGGATCTTTTTCCTCATGTCATCATTCCATCTTTTTTTTTCTTTTTGGCAACTTTTTTGTCATTTTTTTGTCATTTTTTTGTCATTTTTTTGTCATTTTTTTTTGTCATTTTTAGTCACATTTTTTGTCATTTTTTTGTCATTTTTTTGTCACATTTTTTGTCATTTTTTGTCTTTTTTTGTCACATTTTTGTAACCCAGTGTCTGTGTACATTGGTGTATGAATGAGAGTATGAATGGGTGACTGGATCCTTGCTGTAAAGTGCTTTGAGTGCCTAATGTAGGTGGAAAAGCACTATATAAGTTAAGACCATTTACCATTTACCATAAATTTTCACCTTTTCGTCTAAGTTTTCTCACTTTTTTGTCACATCTTCATCATTGTTTTCGTCTCAGTTTTGTTGCTATTTTCACAGCTTTTTTCCAGAAGCTTTTGGATTGGGGTAAAGCCAAACTGGAGAAAATGTGCTCGGTTCAGGCGGGAGTTAAGGGGTTAAATAATAATATGGTTGCAACAATAACAATGTTTAGTTGTTTTTGTCTTACTAAACAATTGAGTTAAGTTTGTTACATATTTACAACAAATGCAACAATGCATTACATTAAGTCAACAATCACAGTATGTTACACTTTATAACAAGTGTATATATTGTTTTTCCTATGCCTTATTTATTACCATGTTAGTATTACTGTTATTCATCATTATCATCATCATCATCATCATCATAATCATCATCATCATCATCATCATCATCATCATCATAATCATAATCATCACAGCCCATGTAGCATGACTTTGTGTCAATGATACAGAGCAAACTCTACCTTTATTCATGAAAGGTGTTGTGATGTTGCTAAGACAAAAGACAGAAGGAAAAAAGGTTCCTGTGTCTGAGAGCGTTGTACACAATGAAAATGTGGAAATTGTGACTTCTTACAAATATCTTGGCACGGTTTTTGATGGGTAAAAATGTAATCCATCCATCCATCCATCCATCCATCCATCCATCCATCCATCATCTTCTTCTTCTTCTTCTTCTTCTTCTTCTTCTTCTTCTTTTTCTTTTTCTTTTTCTTCTTTTTCTTCTTTTTCTTTTTTTCTTTTTTTTTCTTATTTTTTCTTTTTTTTCTTTTTTTTCTTTTTTTCTTTTCCTTCTTCTTTTTCTTCCTTCTTTTTCTTCCTTCTTCTTTTTCTTCCTTCTTCTTTTTCTTCTTCTTCTTTCTTCTTCTTCTACTTGTCCGTTCCCGGGCCGGGTCGTGGGGGCAGCTGTTGGAGTTGCCCAAATCACATTGCACCAGCCCCTTATGGCTCCTCCTGCAGGTGGTGGGTCCACAGGAGGGCGGCCTCATGACTAACCGGGCCTGTTGGTCTCTCAATGTTACTGTAACTGGAGTCTGGAGTTGGAGCTTTTCTCTTCCCACTTCTCTGCGCTCTCTTTCATGCAATAACCACTAGATGGCAGTCTCCGCTTGTAGTAAATAAATCTCGTTTCATATCATTTTAAAGTTAGGAAACACGTGATTTATCATAATCGCAATAGATTTTAAATACAGGCAACTTTTTTTTCTTTTTTTTTTAGGGACATATCACTTTAACAAATCCATCCAACTTTACTTTTTGTTGTTGGAAACCAAACGTCTTGGATTGTAATCTGAGCTGCACGGTCAATTACGCAGCATATAAAGAAGTAAAAGTGAAAGTAATTGTGTCATTTAGTCGATACGCTTCGCCATAACCACCGTGACCGCAGACAGAGGCTCCAATAACGCGACAATGTGGCGTTTTTTACTCGTTTTTTATTCGTTCCTTGCGGCGACATTTTTCCTCCAGGCCGACGCACAAGGTGAGAGTGTCTTATCAAAGTCTTGAAGTTTGCGGAGAGAGAGAGAGCGGAGTGTGGAGGGAGATAATGGGAGAGATAATGGGAGAGAGAGAGAGCCGCGATCAAAGACGACTCACGCGTAAATGAGGTCGATTCATGTTGAAAGTTTAGACACTCTGGCTTATTGAGTCCTTTAGTGAGTCCTGTAGTGAGTCCTGTGGGGCTGGTGGGCCAATAGCACTTATGATATTGTCCAATAGCCAGGTGGCCAAATGTATTTGTGGCTATACCTGTTTACACTTCCTGTTTTTCTTCATTTACAGGGAGAGTCGCCAAAATATTAAGTAATCGTAACGTGACTTTGAAATAATTTTACGAGCACCAGTAAAAAGTAGCAACCCAAATAAATACTCTAGCAAACGCATAAAAGGTTGTTTGTAAAAGAGTTGTAAAAGTCAGATTAATGAGAAACAAAACATGTGATCATGGAAATAAAAATGCCAATATTTCAAATAAAATCCTATAGAAACATAAAAAGGAAACATTTAAGTAAGAAAAATTCAAAACACATCTATTTTACGTCAAGATTTTTTGCTTTATTCACAGTGAATTTTACTGTTATTTTTTGCTCAGATACTTGTTACTCAAGCAGAAGTAAAAAAGTATTTTTCATTTTACTTGGCCACATGTAACTGAGTACTATCCACCTACCTAAAAGTACTTGAGTACTGTCTGTGAGTAATTGTTTGTATTCATGTTTCAGCTGTGACATAAATGATGAGAAACAGAACATGACATTATGTGAAACTCCTGATATTTCATGAAAATACCATCAAACTGTATTAGAAATAGAAGTACATGTACTTTAGGTCGACATGATGTTTTTTGTCACAGGAAACACAAGGAACTATTTTCTTAACATTGGAGATGAACCTGATATTGCAGATTTGCAGATCTTCCACACATTATTGTTCTGTTTTCTGGCTCTGGATGACAAATATATTCGTATAGGTATCGGAAAAAAGTACTGTTTATAAATTGTTTGGTAAAATCTCGAGTCAACATAGCTGTGTGAGAATTGCTGTATTTTGTTATTCAACAAACTGACTGAAACAGGGATTATTAGTTTAAATCGTGATTGGCAGGTCCCGAAGCTTTGTCTGGCAGGAATCACTGTTTTTTTTTTTTTTACTGTTTTTAGTGCGGCCGTGAACCTCTTCACGTTTTCAGACAAAGATATTCAATTTAGTTAGAAATCGATCCAAATATGGGTTGTTATAATGCTTTCAAGACATGGTTTAAACCCCATGTAGCTTTATTTTAGGCTCTTTTCAGACCTGGTGTGGGCCTGATTTTATCCTGCTCTGAACCTGGTGGTACTTGGAAGGTCAAACATTTCATCAGTACTTTGTGTGGCTCAACCTTTTCAATTGTAAAGAATCTAAGCTTTCAACCGAGGTATTGTCTGAGATTTCTCCCAGTTCATTTGGAGAGGACTGACATGAATGTATTTCTCTCCGCAGATTTTATTGTGACATGTGACCCTGTGCTTGTGGAGACGTCTGTGAGCAGCGACGTTAACTTGACCTGTCACGTAAAGCCTCCAGAGGACTTGTCTGGTGAAGCTGTAAAGTGGCTTTTCCAATGGCAACAGGGTACAAAAATAGTGCATGTCAGATCGAACGGTGCGGATGCCCATGAGGAACAAGACGACCATTTCAAAAACAGAACAAAACTCCACGTGGATGGTTTGAGCATCGGAGACATCTCACTCACAATATTAAACATCTCTATAAATGACGAGGGGAACTACACTTGTCTAGTGACCATCTGGAAAGACAAAGACACACCATCACCACCACCTCCAGTAATTGGCACTGTCAAACTTGTTGGTAAGAGATGCATGTTTTTTATTTATCAGAAAACATTTATGGAAAATGTGTGAGGACACGCTAAAGGTTTATTAAAAGGCTTCAATAATCATTTCAGGACAAAATGCTTTAGACAAATAGAACATCTCTGACTAACTCAGAATTACTGATGGGATTTTTGGCTCTTTTTGGTGAACTGGATCATTTGGATCAGTTCACCAAAACGAGCCGGCTCTTTCGGCTCCCAAACGGTTCTTCATGTTTTTATTTGCAAATACAGTACAGTATAAATTTAGCAGAGTTTTTGATCCATGGCTTGTCAAATGAACCTTTCGACTAATCCCTGCTCAAAAGAACAACTATGGCTAATTAAGAAAGAAATGAAAATGTCACTTTTAAAGCTGGTATTAGTTTCATATGGACTATTTTATGAACAGTTAGAATCCTGAGTGTTTCTCTCCAGCCCCTCTGCTGCCTGTGTCGGCTCCGCCCTGATCCTGCTCCAGTCTGTGAGCTGCACCAGGCACTGAGAGGGAGGTTTAGCCTGGACTCCTGTATACTGCTGCTGTTGCTTTTGTAATGCGCTCATACACATGAGTGGAAAAGGCAAACATTACAACACATCGCATATACTTTTAACTCCACAAACCCAGCGTAACTCTATCTATTTGTAAAAACCTAATATATGAGGCTGATTTTTCTCAAATCAAAGTGACTTAAAGCTAGAGATGCACAGACTACACTGATGGATTACATCAGTAGAGATCTGGATTTTGTGTTAACAGCAGGTTCACTCCTAACACACGGGCTGCTCACCTCCTTTCTCTCCCCTTCTCTCCTCGATGGTGCCATTCTTTTTCCTTTCCCTCTATCTTTCTCTTTTTTTTCTATGAGAGGCGAGTGTAGTGCAGAGCTTAATAAACAAACAAGTATTAAAACAACAATGAAAAAAAACAGCTTGCAAGAGCCTGCTCTTTGCACCGACTCGTTCACAACCGACCCATCATTGCTCAGAATAATCAAAGTCCCATGAACTCTGCCCCAACAACTCCAAAACTCAAGATGTAATGGCTATAAAACCTCCCAAAGTTTCCCAGTTTTAGCCTGACATAACGTTTTATACTCTTACAAACACATATCGTTACATTATTCATGTTAACAGAGTACAGTTTGTTCATTGGTCCAAGTTTGCTGCAGTTGGGCTGCCTTAGCTTTCATCATATTTAGTAATAATAATGCTTATAGACATTACAATCTGGACATATGCAGGGACCCGAAACAGACGTTTTCAAGGCCTGAACTGATGACCTTTCACACACCTTCCTTTTGGAGACTCTTGTGCAGGCCAATTTACATCATGCAGTGCTGATTCTCAACAATTATTGTGACTATTATGATTTTGATTATGATTAAACGATTAAATGTTTTTGTTGACAGTGAACAGTGGGTCCTCAGATGGCAAAAGAAGACAATCCACAGGTATGGAATACATTAAAACAGCAGTATTATAAAGCAAAGCTTGTATGAAAAGCAGAGGTTCTTAGTTCTCACTGTAGGAAGCTGCCACGTTCTGAGATCACGTTATGGTGTTGTTTCTTACATGACTTTGACTGATTTGTTTTATTTATTTAACCAGGAAGTCCCTTGAGATAAATCTATTTTCTGAGGGAGACTTGGCCAAGAGGCGCTGGTGACATGTTGACATGCAATGATACATATATTCACTGTTTTAACGTTTTACCACGTCTGTGGGTCAGGCCAAGTGAGGCAGGGGGCCAGGGCTGTCCCGCTTTAGAGCATATAACAAGTATCATTCTCAGAAATAGACTATACAAGAAAGCCACAAATTAGCATCAGCTACACACTGAAAACCCTGAAAACATCTGTGTCGTTCACTCGAGCACATCTGGGGTTGGTCATGTTTGCAGAGGGATGGGAGGGCAAACAGACCACATTTGACCCTGGGATTTAGTCCTCCCACCTCTGCCTTAAAGCTTCCTTACTGATCTCAAGTATTCGCTGGTGCATGGCTCACCTGGATTGAAAAACACATGTTGTTTTAAGCGGCCCAACACAGCACTGACATTAATTTTGCATCAGTGGATGGTTAAACCATGCCCTGTACTGAGAAAGACTTGAAAAAATGACGACAGATGGAAATGAGCCTTTTTCCTACATGTAAATCATTAGAAGTTGTTGGTTCGCTCACTGTGTTTATTTGTTTTCAGAAACACCGTCCACAGTGAAACCAACTGATGACCCAGGTAAAGGTAGCAAAACTTTGAGCCTCGTGTGACTTTTTGTTGGTTTTTGGCTTATAAAAAAGAAGAAAACATCGCTGGCACCCAGTGCCTTCTCTTACGCACCTGGTCAAGTTTTTATTTTTGGTTTAGAAAGTAAAGTGAAATCCACAAACATATTAAAAGAAACAGACAAATAACCTAAAATTATAATAATGAAGTAATGAAAGAGAGAGAGAAAAAAACATGAGAAAGAAAAAGGTGACGGGGTTTTGTTCTCGAGGGTTGCGTTGGAACCTGATCAATTCAATGTTAAAGCGAGACGCTGCAGGTGGTTCAGGTCAGGTCATTATATTAATTAGGAAAAAAACATCAAATATGACTACAAGTGCATTAAACACTCTTATTTGTTTGAAAGAAATGCTCATTGGTAAATATTTTTTATTTTTGATCAACATTAAAACATCCTCGAAGCACTACAATCTCGCATTATATCA
This sequence comes from Gobius niger, assembly GCF_951799975.1. NCBI lineage: Eukaryota > Metazoa > Chordata > Actinopteri > Gobiiformes > Gobiidae > Gobius > Gobius niger. The sequence continues at coordinate 23,130,975 of NC_136872.1, read as the reverse complement.
CAGCACGTATTTTGGTACAAGTACGTGGGTTATTTCCGATTGCAAGTATATTAGAATGACACACTGCAGTGCACACAACAGAACGAGCCGAGTATTTCAAAGTTCTCAGACGTACAGAATTTCTCTTCAAAATGACTTTCACTAAAGCTGTTCATGTGAAAATGATGCCAACTTCCCGCAAAATATACATGTCCTAGTTTTGCCTTGATGTTTGATTAAGAGAAAGTAACATTATCAGCCGTATGATCGACACTCGTGCCGCCCAATCACACGTTCCAAATGTTGACGTCCCACAGTAGGACACGTGAGCCTGTACCTCGGATTGTCTGTGTCACTCTATCATTTATTATGAAATATGGACATTAGGCCCATTCCTTATACTTTACTTTTCTTTTTGACATTTTCTCCAGTTCAGTTTAACCCAAATCTAAAAGCTTCACGACTAGAGCTTACAGCCTCATTTGAAAGCTAAGACCATAGTGTTTTCATAGTTTTTTGTTGGGTTTTGGTCACCTTTTCATCCCATGTTTGTCACCTTTTTGTTGCTCTTTCGTGGCTTTCTTATTGATTGGTTCTTTCTTTTCCATCACTCTTTAGTCGTGGTTTTGTTGTTTTTTTCATTGTGATTTTCTGTTTTTTCTTTTGCCATTTTTTTGTTTTTAGATTTGGGTAAAGCCAAACTGGAGAAAATGTAGGTGTTAAGAGATTAGAATAAAAAAGCTTATTATTGTATTCTTGCTATAAATGATTAAATTGTTATATTCTATAGTGAACTGTTCTGAAGATAAATGCATTTTACACTGCAGGAGTAATGCGAGATTGTAAATGTGTTCCTGTATTACGTTTTAATGTAGAGATGGGGTTGGTTTTGATACATAATATGTGCGGGGGCTTTAAGGAAATACGTTTGGGAACCACTGATCTGATAACAACGGATCAACATTGGTTATATTAATATTTATATTTGACTGAAAATATCATTGCAAGAGGCGGGAGGGTTCCTTCAGAAAAGTGCCCTGACAACTTGTTATGCAGAACTACCTACTGTTGAATCTTGTGAAGTTTTGTTTGTATTTGTTCATGTGCTGCTGCAGTGTCTGTTGTTGCTCTGCGGGTTGTGGGGTGTGGTTGGATAAATAAAGCTGGATGATGAAGGTTATCACTTTAAAGCTGAAATCATCACATCCAGAAATACTAAATTATACAAGACAAAGTGAGATAATCAAATGTGGCACGAAGCAAACTAAATCCCTAAATACATTTGTCGTAGTTGAGTTACATAGAAAATGATTTTGTATATTATTTATATGAGACTTTCTTTTCTTTCTTGTCGATGTTACAGGTCATACTGCAGGCATAATCGGCGGAGCAGTTGCGGGAGCTCTAGGGCTGATAGGATTGCTTGGATTGGTCTGGACTGTCTTGGTTTGCTACAAGAAAAAACAATTACCTTGTCAAAAAGGTAAGTCAGATGACTGAATTATTACGTTAGGACACTAAAGTTATGTAATTAATGGTATTTTTATATAGTTTTACATTTTGAATATAAAAGCAGGATTTCTACAGTCCATTTTAAAGCCATAACACCACATTTTTAATGCAGCAAATGCAAAAAATCTCATCACATTTCATTTCAAAGTGTCAGCTCTCAGTCAATGGCGGTTCTTGAGTATCTTCTCAGTAGTTGAAGTGCAGCAGGTTTCGCCTCTCATCCGAAAAGCTTCGTCAGCAACACTCGACAGCCGCTCCGTGATTGGCCAGTCTCCGACACTAGCAGTGGAGCTCCAACCATGACGTCGCCTCCACAGGACGATACCAGTTTAAACGAATCCAAACTGACCCTAACTTTGAGGATAGTGAAGCGTCTTTCAGGCGTGACCATGAATCTGACCAATCAGTGGGAAGAAGAAAAAAAGAAAGTAGCATCCTGGACAGTTTAGATTTACGAGCACAACTGACACTCTTGTTACGCCCCCTTCAGGCTGCAAAGAAAAGATATTGCTTAATGATATTGACTAAATTTGGCATAAATATTATCCCAATTTCCTTGTTTTTTTGAAGGAAGAGGCCACCGTTTTTCCATACTGAGATATGTTCTTACCTTAGCTTTAACGAGTTCTATAGGACCTGTCTGATCTTCCCCCGTGCCTTCAGTCATGTAAACACAGCGCAGACGGCGTTAGCATTTAGCCTCTCCCTCTCTCCTCTATAGCTCCAAAACAGGTCAAGATAGAAGCTACCAAGCTCTTCCACGTTTTCCCTATTTAAATATGGTTACGTGAAGTGTTCCACTACAAAGTACAATTACACAAAATTAAACAATGTGGATTTTCTAAGCGGATAAAAGGGGGAACTATATTGTAAGGCGTAATAATACCAGGAGTAGTTTGAAATCCGTGCAGTAATCTTCACTTTACTGTGCGGATGCCAAACTACTCCTGGTATTATTACGCCTTACATTATAGTTCCCCCTTTTATCCGCTTAGAAAATCCACGTTGTTTAATTTTGTGTAATTATACTTTGTAGTGGAACACTTCACGTAACCATATTTAAATAGGGAATACGTGGAAGAGCTTGGTAGCTTCTATCTTGACCTGTTTTGGAGCTATAGAGGAGAGAGGGAGAGGCTAAATGCTAACGCCGTCTGCGCTGTGTTTACGTGACTAAAGGCACGGGTGAAGATCAGACAGGTCCTAAAGAACTCGTCAAAGCTCAGGTAAGAACATATCTCAGTATGGAAAAACTGTGGCCTATTCCTTTAACTCCATTTGAACCTGATGACTCTAATTACTTTACAATACCATTGCCGCCACGAATAATCTCAATTACATCAGTCATTATAATATTATTGGCAAAGATTTGATACAGTTCACACTCAACTCTTTTACTACATCATGTAAAACTGGCTGAAGTTATTATGTTGTTTTTGTTCCCATGACCATCACTGATCGCAAGAAAACTATGGCAAAATATGTTGTGTTTTTTATGTGTCATTGTCTAATTTTTTTATGATTATATTTTGAAACACAGGTCTCCAACAAGTTTCCACCACGGACGACACAGAAGAAAACAACCGACTGTAGGACAAAAGGTTGCATTCACGTGATTTCCGATTGTTAAAAGAGCCTACAGTTTAATAGAATTTTGGGGCGAGTGTTTTGGGGCAACTTTTTTCTACTGATAAACTGTATCTGATGATATTAGAGTATTATCTGCGGTTCCCACTTAATTGTTTTTGTCTTATATAACCCCACACTGTTTAAAACGGTGTGTGTTCTGCCACCTCATGGCTAAAAAGTAAATGAAATTTGTATTTTCTTTTGGCGAAGGCCCGCCCAGCGATGGAGGAAGTGTAGGTTTTCGGTTATACTTTTACAAAGCATTAGAGTGTGTAATTTGTTGTTTGCACACTGTGAGAATTTTCTGAAAAGTTAATGCTCCCCTTGTTGTGTGAACTAGGAGTGGCTTTCTCATCCAGGAACTTGCTTGTTTAATTTCACTCTCACTCTCTCCTCACTTTGAAATCTTAAAGACTGTCAGTTTAAGGCAGTTGACAAAAAAACGTCCTTTTATTCCATGAGAACAAGAATAAAGAGGAGTAAAAGACATGTGTGCCAAAGCATTCAAGGATCCAGGCAGCAAAATCTGTCATTTTATTGAAAAGACAAAATCGCGTGAATTCAGATGCCCTGACAGAACTTTAGCCGACTGCAGAGTTCAGTCTTTTCTATCAGCATGAACAGAAAACTGCATTAACGGTTCAGACCTGCCCCCACCCCAGTATTAAACTGTCGGCTCTTGTTGGGAAAACATGTAAATACCAAATGTGAACCTGTGTTTTCTGTGTCTGACAACACTCCTCGATACAGTATGTGAGAAGCTTCCTGTAAAATGTGCCTTAGATTTGGAAGTGTCTGTCAAAGAGGTGCTGCTTCTGAAATGCACTTGAAAAATATGAGGGAGGCGAGATGAGGACGATACTGTGGCCTTCGACGTCACAATGCAAGCGGTTCTCAAGCTGTGGTGCAGGGAACATTAAAGGGGCTGGAAGCAAGTTCGCCATTTTATACTCACTACTGCCACCTCTGGCCATATATGTAACTGCACCTTCTATATTAAGCTCGTGCATGACGGCAATTCGGGCCGAAGTGATACATTTTTGAGTGACCGTACAGGATTTTAGAGGCAGTTGTGGTGAACAGGTCTGAGCTCATTCTACACATTAGGACATGGCTGGAACATGTAGGGGGAGGAAAATACTTAATTTTAACATTTTTAAACTCCTTATAGTCCCTTTAAGGAGTACTGTCTTTATTCTCTCAGAGCAGTGGTTCTCAACTCGGTGAGTCGCGGTGGCAAAAAGAAAAATGAAAAACACCCAAAAAAAACTAGCCAATGTTAATGCAGCTGGTGTGACTGGACGGTATCGACTCTGCATTTGGATTATATCTGGGACCTGTCAGAAAGGACCCAAGGAGCTCCGTTTGTGGAGGCAACAGCACTCACACTGTTTATAGCAGCAACCTGTCAAACTATAACTATTGTGCAGGTTTTGGTTAAAACTAGGGTGACCGAACAACCTAGTTTACCCGGCACAGTCCCAGTTTTGAGCCCTGTGTCCCATGTCCCACGTATCCAATCCCAGACCACAGTTCTGTCCTGCTTCAGATTTCTTTCCTTACGTTTTGCTAAGCAGTAAAAGGCTGATGGTTCCACATATCAACATGTGGAACCCGTGAGGCAGGACTTGTCATTGCAGCTAAATGTTGGGTCCCGGGGCCACACCAGTTGAGAACAAATATCTGAGAGAGTTATACTTTTATGTTGTTTTTTTTTCATTGTGTAGGAACGACTTTGCCTTTTGACCAGGGGAAGCGGTTCTAAAACGCCGCCTGGTACATGGCGCACCAAGTCGGAATAATCCAAAGCTGAGTAGAGCCATGTTGCACTGAGTAGAGTTGGAAATCTGTGAAGTAGGAAACTGTTATTGTGTGATTTTGTGCTGCATTTAAAGGGAATACTACAAACTACAAACATGTGAACTTGTGTCGACACACGCGGCACAAATTTCACTTTATGATCCATTCCTCGTTTGAAAGCTAAGGACCGAGCTTCAACGATTGACCCTTATTAGGAGTAAAGCTCATGTGCTGGGATTATGAAATGAAAGAAAGTCCCTTTTTATGTTCATTTCTAACTAGTTTTAGCCACAAAATCTGGCAGCTCTTTATCTGTGAAGCTCATTCTGATCATCTCGAAAACATTTCCATTCCTGTAATCGTGACAGAATCTTGGGACGCAGCTCGGCCGGACTTATCAAATATTTACAAAGCGTACAGTGCTCTCTGAAGCTCAGGTCAAATATTAACAGGGCAGCTCAATAAAAACACTGAAGCTCTTTTGTGCCAAACCGTCCTGAGAGTGTTTGTTTATGTCTGTCTTTGTATATTTTTTTGTACAACTGTGTCCCTCCAAGTGATGTCAATGATTTCTATTTTTTAATGAGGGCTTTTAAAATCCCTACTTTTTTAAGAAGACAAATAATAATTATAAATAATATATATTCAAATGTTCTGCCTTTGTGTTTTCATTGTATAAAGATTCTCGGGCGACAGACTCTATACTTAAAATCCAGATTCAACTCATGGTGCAGATGAGTCTGAAATATTAACCTCATAAGCCCCGCCTTAACCGAGTGCATTTTCTCCAGTTCGACTTTACCCAAATCTAGAAGCTTTAGAGTTTAACAGCCTGTAGACCAGTGCCTCATTTGAAAGCTAAGACCTACAGAACTGATCAAAACAGACATTTTTCCTTGTGTTGTTGTCGTGACTTATGCCGTTTTCGTCACAGTTTTGCCTCCTTTGTGTTGAGTTTTTGTTTGCAGCCCTTTCATCGCTTTTTTGACACATTTTGTGGCATTTTTGGGTCACGTTCTGATGCTTTTGTTGCGTTTTTATCCTCGTTTTCTTTTAGATTTGGGTAAAGCCAAACTAGAGAAAATGTACTCGGTTCAGGTGGGGATTGAGAGGTTAACTGCTGAACTTATACAAGACTTAGTTTAGATAGACTTTTCAGATTAACATTAAAATATAACTTGCTGTCTTCGAACCGCAAATCACAAAATAACATGAACGTCTGAAATGGTTTTAGAGTCTCTGCATTGGCTCCCGTGTGTTTCAGGATCAACATCTTAAAGAGGGGGTATTATGCTTTTTTCAATCACACAGCACCAGTCGTTATCACACTACAATGATGACGAAACCTTCTGTTGGTCTGTAAATGCAGTAAATTAGAATAACTGCCTTGTATAAAATTGTAGTGAATGTCTTGAAATAGGCCTCTGTCTCTTTAAGAACCTCTGACTCTTTCCGACACGCCCCCTCCACACGCTGTCTGTGGCATCAGTGGGGAGGGGGTTCTGCTGAGGAGCAGTGGTTGGTTACTCGGCTGGTGATGAAAGCTCGGAGGCGTCTCCAGGAGGTGGGGGCGTTCCTAGGAGGACTCAGGCAAACCTATCCCTAAAATGGCTGCCATCAGAGTTTTTACAGATTACTCAAAAATACGTGAATGTGCCAAGGCAACACTTCAGGCATGTTTTTAATGAGGGAATGACAGAATAACATGATGTAAAGTTTGAAAATGTCGATTTTGCATAATACCCCCCCTTTAATGTTTTTTAAATGTCTTAATGGTCTTTCAGAACTGCTTTTACCTCATGAACCTTCACGGCCCCTTCGCTCCTCCAGCAGGGGTCTCCTGGTTATTCCTAAAGTCAACAAAAAGACTTTCCAATATTACAGCCCACCTTAGCTTTGACCTAATATTTATTTACATGAATTCTCTGTCTTAGTATTATACAATAATTTATTTCTTTAGCTTCACTCTTTTTTTAATCTCGTGCTATTTCATTACATGTTAGCCTAGTTTTACCTGTTTTTAATTTGTAGCCTTTGTGTCATTGCTTTTAAAGGAATAGTTTTCACATACTGAGGTATGTTTTTACCTTGTAATAATACCAGGAGTAGTTCGACATCCGCACAGTAAAGTGAAGATATTACTGCGCGGATGTCGAAGTATTCCTGGTATTATTACGCCTTACAATATAGTTCCTCCTTTAATCCGCTTAGAAAATCCACATTGTTTAATTTTGTGTAATTATACTTTATCGTTTAACACGTCACGTAACCATATTTAAATAGGGAAAACGTGGAAGAGCTTGGGAGCTTCTATCTTCACCTGGTTTGGAGCTATAGAGGAGGAGAGGCTAAATGCTAACGCCGTCTGTGCCGTGTTTACGTGACTGAGGAGACGCGTGAAGATCAGACAGGCACACATGAACTCGTCTAAGCTCAGATAAGAACATATCTCATTATATAAAAACAGTGGCCTGTTCCTTTAATCTTTTATGTTTAAGCATGAAAAGCACTTTATGAATAAAGTTTGATTTGGCTTGAACAATACAAAGGTCCACCTTGTCACAAAAATCAACACCACATTGTGTAATAGGAATTTTATTAACTCTTAAACATTATCTGAAGCTAGCAGTAAGTCACTCATCATCATGCTCATCTCTCTGTGAGGTCCAGAGTCTGAGAGTCTGTGGTTGGAAACTCATCTAAATGTGATAAAAAAAAGCGCAGATTGGGCAAAAAGTGAATTCAGGTCATTTGAAGTGTTTGCATCCGGGCGAGAGTCAAACCACAGGCACAGCCCACGTTCAGAGAAATTACAGACCGTGTCAGCGCAAAAGCCACAACAACAGGTGCCACGAAGATCAACGAGAGAAGACGGAGAAACTCTCCAGAAAACAAAGAACAAACATCGGGTCCGCTCAAACCACGACCTCCATCACCACGTCATGGCCTCCTCGTCTTTCACCGTCGACCCGAGCGGCTGAAAAACAACATTTCATCACAATTTATCTGTCGCTCAAAACAGTGGAAACAATCAGAACATGTTTGAATATTTCCTTCAACTTAACCTCTTAACTCCCACGTGAACCGATCCCATTTTCTCCAGTTTGGCTTTACCCTAATCAAAACGCTTCTTGGGGAAAAACACCAAAATAGCCACAAAAAATGAGAAGAAAACAAGGATGTAAACGCAACAAAAATGTGACAGAAATTCAACAAAAAAGTGACAAGAATTCAACAAAAATGTGACAAAAACTCAAACAAAAAAGTGACAAAAATTCAACAAAAATGTGATAAAAACTCAACAAAAAAGGGACAAAAATTCAACAAAAATATGACAAACATTCAACGAAAATGTGACAAAAATGTGACAAAAATTCAACAAAAATGTGACAAAAATGTGATAAAAACTCAACCAAAAAGTGACAAAAATTCAACAAAAATTCAACAAAAATTCAACAAAAATGTAACAAAAATGTAACAAAAATTCAACAAAAATTCAACAAAAATTCAGCAAAAAAAATTACAAAAATGTGACCAAAAAAAAACATTAAAAAGGTGACACAACACAGCAACAACACGAGGAAAAAGATCAGTTTTGTGGGTCTTAGCTTTCAAATGAGGTGTTACACAGACCTATATAATGGCCAAAGAGGACAGAATGCATTTGGTTCAGGCGGGTGGTAAGAGGTTAAACGAGGTTTCACTTCACTTTTCTATATCCAGGAGAGTGAAAACACCAGTTTGAACTTGTCTGTGTTTGATCTCCTTCTGGATCAGTCTGGACTTTGCTCTTTGTTTGGGGAGATTAGAGAGATTTGCCAAACACTTCAGCGACGTGCTTCTGTGATGGTTCAAGCTTTGTAACAGATTAACAGATTAACAGATTCACGGCTCGCCCTGACTCGTGCAAACACAGAGAGAGTTCTACCTTTCCGCCGGTCTCTGTAAATGAGCCCGAGCAGCACCGTGGACACCAGGTAGGGGGCGCTCACGACCACGTGGCACAGCACTCGCAGCAATGACGGAGAACCGGAGGAGGAAGACGGCACCGGATCTGAAGAGGAAGAAAAAAAAGGTGAAGATAACGTGGGGCAAACAACAAGGTGAAATGATCTAGAAGGCGATATAGAGAAAGGCACTTTTAAAATTGTGTTACAGATTAAAGGCATAAGGCAAATGTGTAGATACAGAATCGCCCATAAATGATCATGTTTGAAGCTGCCAGAGGGAAACCACAACGGGAAAAGGACGACTCGTTCACCCATTAATCCAAATCTGCTTTAAAGGGACTATAGGGAGTTTTAAAATGTTAAAATTATGTATTTTCCTCCCCCTATGTCCTAATGTGAATGAGCTTAGACTTGTTCACCACATCTGCCTCTAAAATAATATAGAGGGCAGTTACACATATGGCCTGAGGTGGCAGTAGTGAGTATAAAATGGCCAACTTGCTTCTAGCCCCTTTAAGAAATGCAGAATTATGATTATATTTTCTACTTAATAAAGATACAGAGACATGAAGAGGAGCAATGTGATTCAACAGTCCCTCAGTAATGCTAACCGTGATGCTAATGTTAGCTTCAGGCTACATGCTAATCCCAGCTTCGAATCCCAGTTTTTCCCTTTTTATTTGCTGTATCAAAACCTCCATATGGACCTGATTTTGAGTTTACTTGTGTCTTTTAAATACGTTCCGCTCACCCTCTGAACCCTCAGTTTGAGTTCCTAAACTCTAGGAGGCGATACAGAGCCCCACTGGGTAAAAAGGCTGTGTTTAAAGGGGCTAGATGCAAGTTGGTCATGTTATACTCACTACTGCCACCTCAGGTCATACGTGTATCAGCAGCCTCTATGTTAAGCTCGTGCATGACGGCACTTCAGACCCGAAGGAACACCTTTCTGAGTGACAGTGCAGGATTTTAGAGGCAGTTTTGGTGAAAATACATAAATTTAACATTTTTAAACACCATATAGTCCCTTTAAGAAGTCTTTTGTCGCTTGTGCTGTGAGAATTCTGAATGAAGCATTGACCTGAACACAATCTGATATTTTTTCTGTTTTATTTTCCTATGTTTCTTTTTCCAATGTGTTTTTCTTCTGGGCATATTTGTATTGTCCTTGTCTTGTGTTTTTATGTGTCATGACGATAAGCCAAAGCTGAATTTCTACCTCGGTCGAAGATAAAAATCTAATCTAATGTCCATAGTCCACCAGAAAAAGGCTTGTGTAAAATTATGATTAACCAGCTTCATTCTTGTCCATTGTAACTTTTCTTTCTGTCAATGTTTTCATTTAAAAATAAAATCTTTTATGCTTAAAAATGACCAGTGTTGCCAATATCCACCTGAATAATGGACAGAGCCAGGTTTAAATGTGTTTGACTTTAGGCCAGGTTTTTTTTTTTTTTTTATCTTTATTTGAATTGGGACAGTGCACATTAATCAACATGTGCACAGCCATATAGGCTTATATTCAGCCGTTTTCAGGCCGCGACCCCAAAAATCCCTCAGCAAAAAACTCTGGACTACTTTATGTTAAATGTAATCAGCTTTTGTAATAACTTAAGGTGCAAAACATTAAAAATCTGGCCTAAAATCACTCAAATATGCCGTTATCAATCAAAAATACATTAAAAAAAAACATAGTCTCAAAATCATCTTGCAACCCCCACTTTGGAAACCACGGAGTAACAGAGATTTGCTCAGAGAGGATTTTGGATTTCTATATTTATTTATATATTAAAAAAACCTCTTGCTCAGGTCAATACTGTAAAATGTGGCGTCTCCTTGAAGTGCGGATGTCGTCACCACAAAGTGAGAAAAATGACTAAACATGACGTCAAACTGATAAATGAAACTCTGGAGGGGGTTTTTGGAGGGAAAACAATGTTGGTTGAAAAGAAAAACCCGTTGACTTAGTCTTCTGAAGTTAAAACCTCCTGAACTGAGAGCATTTTCTCCAGTTCAGCTTTACCCAAATCCTGTAGGCCAGTATAACGCCTCATTTGAAAGCTAAGATCTACAAAACTCATCTAAATGGATCTTTTTCCTCACGTCGTCAGATTTTTTTTCCCATCATTTTTTTGGGGGGGGGTATTCAACTCATTTTTAAAAAAAAATTTCTTCTTTTTTTTTCATTTTTTTCCACATTTTTGTCATTTTTTTTGTTATTTTTCCGTCCATTTTTTGTCACTTTTTGTCACACTTTTGTCATTTTGTCGTCATTTTTTATGTCATTTTTTTGTCAATTTTTTGGTCAATTTTTTTGTCCAATTTTTGTCAAATTTTTTGTCAAATTTTTTGTCAAATTTTTATCAATTTTTTGTCAATCTTCGTCAATTTTTTGTGACATTTTTTGTCAATTTTTTGTGACATTTTTGGCACTTTTTCATCAATTTTTGTCATTTTGTGTTATTTTTTGTCATCTTTTTTATCACATTTTTGTCATTTTTTTGTCATGTTTTCCGTCAATTTTTTGTCACTTTTTGTAAATGTTTTGTCATTTTTTGTGTCATTTTTTGTGTCATTTTTTGTGTCATTTTTTGTGTCATTTTTTGTGTCATTTTTAGTCAATTTCTTTTGTCATTTTTTTTGTCAAATTTTTTTGTCAAATTTTTGTCAATTTTCGTCATTTTTTTGTTGACATTTTTTGACAATTTTTTGTGACATTTTTGGCACTTTTTCATCAATTTTTTTTCATTTTTTTCAATTTTTTTAACCACATTTTTGTCATTTTTTTGTGTCATTTTTTGTCAATTTTGTATCACATTTTTGTCAATTTTCGTCCATTTTTTGTGACATTTTTCGTCAATTTTTTCTGACATTTTTGGCACTTTTTCATCATTTTTTGGTCAAATTTTTGTACATTTTTTTGGGACATTTTTTTGGGACATTTTTCGTCACTTTTTTGTCAAAGTTTTCTCACTTTTTGTCACATTTCCATCATTGTTTTCGTCTGTTTTGTTGCTATTTTCACAGCTTTTTTCCAGAAGCTTTTGGACTGGGGGTAAAAGCCAAATTGGAGAAAATGTGCTCGGTTCAGGTGGGAGTTAAGGGGTTAATCAAAGGAAAGATCTCACCTTTGACGGTCACTCCATCGGTCACGGATTCTGTAAACTCAGGGCTGATGGTGGAGTTTCCTGAAACAAAGGAAAATCTCGTTATATTTTCTCTTCTTATACATCACACGATCCTCAGTCTGTTTAAAGGCAGGGTATGTAGTTTTTGTCATAAACATTCCTTTTCAACATGAAGCTACATACCCTACCTTTAACTACAGCGGGAGGAGGAGATGGAGAGGCTGAGGAGGCTGATGGCTCTGCTGCTGCGGCGGAGGAGGAGGTGGTGTGAAGGAGGGGTGTGGCTGAAACGGCAGGATGAAAGAGGAGAGTGTTTATGAGAGCGGGAAAAGGCAAAGGAAGCGAGAAGAGGAGATGGGACTGAAAGAGGCGGGACCACTCTGTGACATCAGCACGTGGGCGGGTCAAAGGTTACACTAACTCCTCGGATCTGGGGCTTCTGCAGGTGTTCTAAGATTCAGAAACACTATGAGCCCAGAGAATGAGATCAGCTGTTGACCTGAACATCCTGAATGATCAGGTTTTTCCCTCAGTGGATTTCTTCTTCCATGATGGCACAGGCGTATTCCAAGATGACAACGGCAGGATTCATCAGGCTCACATTGTGAAAGAGTCTCTTAGCTTCCACCATATTCAAGCACATTCTCTCCAGTTCGACTTTACCCAAATTGAAAGCTTCTCGACTGGAGCTCACAGCCTATCAGGTGACATCACAGTGGCCTATAATATTAGATAGAGGAAAAAATGTTTTGTTTTTAATGACATTTTCGGTCATGGACCCAGGTGACTGATATTATGATCTTTTTTGTAATTTATACTTTTTTTTTTTAAACTGGCTCCGCCCCCACTGGGTCCGGCGAAATCACACTCTAGAACCTGAAACCCAGCAAATAGGCCAGTGTAACACCTCATTTGAAAGCTAAGACCTACAAAAAGATTTTTTTTCTTGCATTTTCCTCACTTTTTCGTCACATTTGTTTTATTTTTCCTTCAATTTTTTGTCATTTTTTGTCCATTTTTTAATCACATTTTTGTCATTTTTTTTGTCATTTTTGCGTCAATTTTTTGTCATTTTTTGTCTCATTTTTATCAAATTTTTGTCAATTTTCGTAATTTTTTTGTGACGTTTTTTGTCAATTTTTTGTGACATTTTTGGCACTTTTTCGTCTCTCTCTCTCTTTTTTTCTACTTTATTGTGTCATAATTAGCAGGTCAGAAATCACACAATATTAAAAAAAATAATAATTCCACACCCAGTGAAAAAAAAAATAATAAAAAATGTTGATGATAAATGAAGAAGTCAAAAAGAGAAAAGAAAAAAAAAATCAATTCCATCGATAAAATTAAGTAAAAAAGAAAATTAATTACACATACATACACACATACATACAGACATATACATATACACATACACATACAGATATGTTTAGACACAGATATGCAAACATCCACATGGCTGTATCATGTCACAAGGCGAGACATAAAAGAATTGCATTGATCTCCTCCCAAAATCTTAATTTCTTTTTATAATTATTTTTAATAATTCAGCAAAAATGAAGAAAAAAAAAAAAAAAAGACAATACGTCTCAATTTTGACGTTGCTTTCACACTTTTTCCAAGACACTTTTGGATTTGGGTGAAGTCGAACTGGAGGTTAATCCTATTGGGAATCTTTGGGATGTGCTGGGGAAGGCCTTGCGCTGTGGTCGCACTCTCCCATCATCAATACAAGATCCTAGTGAAAAGTGATGCAGCACTGGATCATTTTGCTGAAGCTTTTTGAAACAAACAGCGTGAAAAGCTAAAGATAGCCAGATATTAGAGCATGTGACCTTTTTCTTTTATATCAGTGTATTTGTTAACGTCCCCAAAGCCACGCTCTCAAGTCTCGTTCTTACCGACGATGGTGATGTTGAAGGTCGGGCCGCGCTCCTCGCTCTCTGACTCGCACCAGTACGAGCCCACGTCCGAGGGGTAGATGGGCCAGATGACGCAGGCGCCCTCGGGCTCCTGGAACCCCCACCCGGAGCGACAGGCCTGGACGCCGGAGGACCGGGTGCTGCGCTTCACCTTCCACACGCCGGGGCCGCCCTGGTCCTCGCAGCTCAGGCGGACCGAGTCGTACAGGCGGTACCCGGGCTGGAGCGGAGACACCAGGATGGAGGAGGACGGGGGGAGGACGGAGGAGAGGATGGAGAGAGCTGAGAGGGAAGGGGGAGAGTTCAGTTCAGTTCAGACCGAGGAGCAGATTAAACGCTATATTTTTAAACCTTACTATGTCAATATGCGAGACTGCAGGTGAATAGGGAAACTTTTTAAATGTAGAGATATATGTTTGAAACTTTTGCTGAACATTACGGACATAAATATGAGGAAAAAATGTATTGAAAGTTTTCTGTCATTTCCTGTTTTCATATAAAAATAAGGAGTTTTATACCTACACTGCAAAAAAAAAAAAAAAATCTAGATTAGTTTAAATGTCTCAGTTTGAGCATAATAATCCAAATATTTGAGTTGTTTTGACAAGCTAAGATGAAGTTGGGTGTTTGATCAAGGTTATTTCACTTGTTCTGAGAGGTTAATTTATTTCAGGCAATTTTCTTTGGCAATGTGGTAAGAAAATTGGTCTTAACCCAGTGGCAGGATTAAATTAGAACATCTGAAACGCCATCAAAAAAGCAAAATATTCTTGGTCAAATCAGGGGAAAAAAATCAACGAGTGGAAACAGCTCAAAACAAAATACATTTCCTCAATTCAAGTCATTTAAGCCAATGCTTGATATTTATTTTTTGCAGTGTAAAAATGCTCCAAATTTTGGCAACAAACTGGACTGTGCCAGGTTTGAATTTCTGGTTTACACATTAGTCACGAAGACTTTTTCAGAGGGATTTTAGATTTTGTTTAGGTTTAAAGGGACTAGATGCAAGTTAAAAATTCAAAAACCTTGTTATTTGAAATTCCAAACTCAATACATCAGGTTAGGAATTACATATTAAAAAATCTATATACTGTATCGTTCAGTCCGAGTTTGGAACATTAAGTAGGAAAATGCTTAAAGCCACACCGTGCAGAATTTTATCCATTAAATAAAACTGAAATGTAAGCTTTTATTTTATGACAGATATTTTCATCATTGAAAAGTACCTCTCAAATGTACAAACAGACATTTATGAGGCTCACCCCTCCTAAGATATGACTGTAAACTTTACTGGGAGTGAGTGCGTCTTCAGCTCGTCTCCATGGAGATGTGACAAAATTAAACAGGTTTGTTTTTCATCCAAATCCACTCTTTTATTACACAAAGCACTAACAGCAGTTTCTGTGTTGAGCTGGTCATTAGGAGCAGGTTTTTGTTTTGCTGCATCAGTATCGTCCAAAATGTTGCGCAGTGTACCTTTAAAATGTGCAAACGTTTCATCAAACAGAGTTCAACGAAACAAGACTGTCCTCCAACAGGAAACTACACATGGTCGTTTGTTTTATCCCTGAATTCCGACCATATAAGACGTCTCCTGAAACGGCGCCCCCAGGCTCTCATTGAGGACATTACATTTAACCCGATTCAGAAACGACTTTATTGTACGTAGTGTCTCTGACCAACTGTATTTCAGATTGTTTATAATATAATGATGATAATTATTATTATTAAGAAACACCACTGGATATGACAAGCATTATGACGTAGCTGACCCTTCAGCCAATCAGAGCGCAGGCTCACCTGCCCAAACGCCCTCTGGCTGATACACGTGTTTTCATTGGACGGAGCGTGTGTCCGTCAAATGTAGTTAAAAAACCCGCGAGCTAAACACAGCTGTAATGTTTTATATGTTTTATCTTTAAATGACGAAACTGCGGAGAAATGAACGACCTCAGTTTCATCAGGACATTTGGCAGCACGTGCTCTAGAGGAACTTTGAAAGAGACGCAGGACTTTGTGGAAAACAGCAGGAGCGAGGCCTGACTCTGCCGGGGTGACGAGAGGAGTTTCCCCGCGTTGTGTGCACTGGATCCCGGCGCGGATCCGAGGCTCACCGCGGTCACCGGACAACCGGACACACGGGTGACACGGAGTCTGAGACACGAGGACGTTTGAGGACAGAGATGGAAGTGACAGGAGAGATATGGAGCTGGCAGTGACGCATGTGGAGGAGAAGAAGGACTCACATCAATGGTGAGCAATGCTTTAGTGTCGCTGTTGTTGTGAGTAATAATATAATATAATATAATATAATATGAGAGTGCTGAACTGTGACGCTGCTGCGGTTGGCGAGGTGATGCGTAATAGCGCAGAGCGCGCTTGGAGAGCCTTTGGCACAGCTGGACGACCTGTTCCTCCACAGGTGTGGCAGGGCTGAAGATCTGGGACTGGCAAATTTGTGATTCATTTCTTTGCGTCGCAGTTGGTCAGAGACACTACGTACAATGAAGTCGTTTCTGAATCGGGTTAAATGTAATGTCCTCAATGGGAGCCTGGGGGCGCTGTTTTTGCAAACGTCTTATATGGTCGGTATTCGGGGATAAAAAAGATGACAACTTGTGTCGTGTGGATTTGAAAGACTTGGTTCATTTCAGCCCAAACGGCCACAGCCTCAGATCATCCTGTTGGTGTTTTAGCTTACACAGTAAAACATGTTGAGCAGTGTCTTAGTTTTCCTGTCACAGTTTATTCAATGACTTTTAATGCTTTTTCATTCCCTGGTCAGTGCAATAATCACACGTCACTGTGAAGATTAGGCACCTTTGTTTGTTTGTTTCCAGGTGAAAGTTTGTTTTATAGAGAAGAATTTGATCCAAAACCTGGAAATTGAAACAAGCTGAGTTTTGCCTGAAGCGTTTCCCTTTAGGATATGAAAACATTTAAACAGAAAAAGTTATAAAGTAAATTTGACACAACAGGAAACTTTGAAGCCAAATGTCCGTCGAGCTACGATTTCTCTATTTCCGGCAAACGTTTTCAACGAAACTTATCAAGAAATGTGAATATTTTCCAAGAAAGTTAGATTTAATACCGGTTCGAATCCAGTTTGGTGCTTTTAATTCACTTTCACAGCCCAAGTTCTTTTGAAACCAAAGTGTTTTCAAACTCTCTTGTCACACAGGATGTCGCCGCGACTAAAGGTGTGAAAACTGCGGCGCAAAAATAAACTGTTGTGTAAAAGTAAGACACAAGTAAATGTAATACCTGAACAAAGTCAAACATAAACACAAGATAATATCAGATAATAAAAATACTTACGCAGCAGCAGAGAGAGAGGAGTCGGCTGCATCCTGTCAGTGATCTGAAACTAGACTGACCTGGGTGTGCGAGGCGCAGACGAGGCGCAGACGAGGCGCAAAACCAGGCCAGAGCACAGGAAGCGGCAGAAGAAAGCAGAGCCAGTGAGGGGATGATGAAGGAGGGTGAACCGTTTACTGTCACGCGGGTCAGTACGGGTCAATACGGTCAATACGGGTCACACGCGGTAACGAGAGCAGACGTGTAACATGATGGACATTTTCTCAAGTTCAGTTTTACCCAAATCTAAAGCTTCTCTCTGGAGTTCACAGCCTGTAGGCCAGAGTAACGCCTCATGTCTCAAGCCCAGACCTACAAAACTGATGTGACATTTATGTTGCATTTTCACTGGTTTATGTCACGCTTTTGTCTGATTCTTAAAGAGGGGGTATTATGCTTTTTTCAGTCCCATAGCACCAGTCTATATCACACTACAATGATGACCAAACCTTCTGTTGGTCTGTAAATGCAGTAAATTAGAATAACTGCCTTGTATAAAATTGCTCTCTCAAAATGGCTGTAGTGAATGTCTTGAAATAGGCCTCTGTCTCTTTAAGAACCTCTGAGCCTTTCCGACACGCCCCCTCCACACGCTGTCTGTGGCATCAGTGGGGAGGGGGCTCTGCTGAGGAGCAGTGGTTGGTTACTCGGCTGGTGACGAAAGCTCGGAGGCGTCTCCAGGAGGTGGGGGCGTTCCTAGGAGGACTCAGGCAAACCTATCCCTAAAATGGCCGCCATCAGAGTTTTTACAGATTACTCAAAAATACGTGAATGTGCCAAGGCAACACTTCAGGCATGTTTTTAATGAGGGAATGACATAATAACATGATGTAAAACTTGAAAAAGTCAATTTCGCATAATACCCCCCCTTAATAATAATAATACATTTTATTTATACAAGAAACCTCAAAGTGCTACAACAGGTGAATAAAATTAGCTAAAAACTAAATGAACACTGACATAGTAAAAGAAAGCAAGCACAGGAACAAAAAAGACTAATAGGCCTTTTTAAATAAATGTATTTTCAGGCCTTAATAATAATAATAATAATAATAATAATAATGATAATGATAATGATAATAATGCATTGGTTTTATACAGCACTTTTCTGGACACTCAAAGACGCTTTACATTGCATTATTCATTCACTCCATACTTGGTGGTGGTAAGCTACTATTGTAGCCAAAGCTGCCCTGGGGTAGACTGGCGGAAGCCAGGCAACCAGTCTGCGCCATCGGCCCCTCCACCACCAACCACTCACTCACTACATTCGGGCTTCCTGGTGTTACCAAACGGTTACCAAACTCCCATCCAAGCACCGACCAGGCCTCTCCCTGCTGAGCTTCAAAGGTCTGACGGGTTTGGGCAGAGCAGAGGCGGTTTGGCCACATACCGGCCTCAGGGACTGGCAGGGCGTTCCAGAGTCTAGGGGCGACTGCCTTAAAGGCCTCCCATCGTGGAGAGCTTGGTCACGGGCTGGTGAAGGGTGTGGGTGGAAGTGGAACCGTAAGCTCCTTGTGGTGGGTGTGGGGTCAGGAGCTCAGGGAGGTGCCGGGGCTGTTCCATGGACACACTCGTCTGTGAGGAGGCAGATTTCATAGTGGATTCTGTAATGGACAATGAAGGGACCGGAGGACGGGGGTGATGTGCTCATATTTGCGCCTCCTCATCAAGATCCTGCACAGTTCTGGATGTGCTGGAGCTTCAGCCGGCTCTTACCAGGGATCCCGACGAGGAGGGCTTCGCAGTAATCCAGCCTGGAAGAGTCGAAGGCATGGACCACTTTCTCAGCGTCTGACTTTGAGGGGGGGGGGGCGGAGTTTTGTAGGTGATGCAATAAGGACACTTTGCAGAGGTGGATACGGTTCTCAAATGAAAGATGAGGATCAAATCTGACCCCTGGGTTTGTAACGAAGGAGGAAAAGGGAAAATGTTGTGGCCCGAGAACATTGTATATGCTGGATGACTGGATTTGGTGCCGGGAGCCGATTAAGATGGTTTCAGTTTTGCTGCTATTCCACTGGAGGAAGTTGTTAGTCATGATTTGTCATGTTTTGTCATGTTTTGTCATGTTTTGTCATGTTCAGGAGGGGGTTCAGCGGTGTTTGATTTGAGTTGTTCTGACTTGTAAATAATCTGATGTTATTTGATCATAATCACAGTTCTATCCTGTTTTGTTGTTCGACCATGTGGACGCCTTTGGGATGGTTTTTCATTTCTCATCACAAGGTGGCGCCAATGTGCAGCATATTTAGCTCATAAATACTGTATCTGCATTTTTCTCTTTCCTTTGTTTTACTAAATGATGTCAGAGCATCAGTGTTCCATGAATAAGAGGAAAAAAACACTTTTCATTGTTTTTATTTGCTAAAACATCTTAAGTTAATGCAGTAAAAAACAAAATCAAAAATATATATTACAAAGATTTGTTTATATTATACATATTCACAATATGTACAGCATATTTACAAAGTATTATAAAGGATACCAGAGTGTGCACATCAACTGTTTAACAACTTAAAGATTCACTGAAACACTTGGGGGAAGAAAACCTCGCACGGGAATCACATTTTTCCTGCAGACTGTGAACATAAATATCACACATAAATAAAGTCCAGCCAGAATCAGGTCCATATGGATGTTTTTTCACAGCAAATTGTTCAGTAGAAGCGGAAAACGGAATTTGTTGCTAACGTTAGCATATGTAGCATGAAGCTAACGTTAGCTTTTTTAAGTAATTATGGGCTGTTTGCTCCGCTCCAAGTCTCTGTATCTTTATTTAGTATAAAATATATATTTATAATTCAGCGCTTGTTAAAGCTGGAGAAAGTTTAGTTTCTTCCCGTCTTTGTTTTCCCTCTGGCTGCTTCGAACATGAACTTTTAATATTCCTATTGTGCATTTTCCAAACCCTGCTTTAACTTCACGTGCCTTATTTCAAACCTAAGCCTCAAAACCACAGGCTGCGTTTCACAACATTGGGTGGGGCATTTGTAAAGAAGAAAAGAAAACAGACAAAAAAAACTAAACATGAGAAGAAGCGAAAACCCATGATCAACCAGAAACAGGCCTTTGTATCCCTGTCAAGATGCAAGGTGATATTTAAAGGGAAAGTACCTGTTTTTATACCTGCAGTGGAACAGTGTGTTTGGTTCAGTGTCATTATAAGTCAATATTGCAAACATTAACGGGTCACTTTGCTCCATGAAAGTTTTGACACGTTTCTCACAGCAGATTGTTCAGTAGAAGTGAAAAAACGGCATTCGTAGCTAGCCGTTAGCATTAGCACGATGCTAACATGAAGCATTGTGTTAGCATTTGCCGTTATTTATGTATTTATGGGCTGCTGAACCACTTTGCTATATCAATAATTAGTAGTTTAATAAGTAGAATAATTATATAAAGTTTAGATTTTTCCCCCTTAACTGTTTTCAAACATGACCATATATGGGCGATTCCAGAGATGCCGTCTGTATCTTTATTATGATTGGTTGATGTTGTGTATGTGTCAGTAACTCCTATAGTGACTCCGACTCGGTCACATTTGGACTAAAAGGTTCAAAATGAGGTTTAGTCCCTTTAAGCTAACGTGGTGCTAGAGGTTTATGGCACGTTGTTTTTGTCTATCCCCGTTTTAGCAAAGTCATCTTGCTCTGGCTCTTCGGAAAGTTTGTCAAATTTGGACCCTGACAGGGAGAAACGTCGACATTGAGTTTTGAGATCGCCTAAAGCCGCGGAGCAGGAATCGGAGACACTCTGCGTTCTCCGCACCGGGCTCTTCCTGTTCGGGGATTTGCTGTAAAGGCCGGGTTTCGGGATCGGAGAAATGGCGTCCTGCCTGGTCAGCTTCGTGCGTCTTTCTTCCTCTTTCTGCTCGAACTTGGCGGATCTGGAGGCGCCGTTGATCTCGCACGTTGCCGTTCTCGTGTCCAGCGACCCGGCGGCGTTGTCGATGACGTCGCCGAATACTTCGTACAGGCTGCCCTTCCGGCTGTCGGCCTTGGAGACGGTGGAGGTCGGCGTAGAGCAGATCACGTCCGGCGGCACTGTGCTCGTCATGGTCACTCTGGTTTCATCCATTTCCACCTTGAATGAGTCTCGGGGCAGTAAGCTCTTGGTTTCCGAGCCGCCGCTCATCGTGGATTCAACCGAAGTCTGTTGTTGCATTTTATTCTTGCCGTCTGTAAAAAAATAAAATTTACATTAGAAAAAGTCTGTGAACCATTTTATATTGAAATAAAATATAACACATAAAACAAAACACTTGGATCTGGTTTCCTTTTGGGCATTAACAGCTGAGCAGTTTAGTTTCTCATCGTGACTTCTCATAGGTTGGTTTTATTTCGACACTGGAATATTTCTGAACGTCACTGGAGACTGAGTCAGTGTTTTTCAACGTAAGGAAACGACCGCGGAGACGGACGGATACAGAGATACGGAGAACTCGTTTGTAAACACATTATAAACCTGTTTTTCAATGATTATTATTTAACCTCTTAACCCCCACCTTAACCGAGCACATCTTCTCCAAGTTCAGCTTTACCCAAATCTAAATGTTCACCGCCTGTAGTCCAGTGTAACGCCCCATTTGAAAGCGTTTTTGTCGCTCTTTTGTTGTGTTTTCATCCATGTTTTTGTCAGTTTTGATGCTTTTGTGTCACTTTTTTATCGTTTTTGGTCATTTTTCTGTTATTTTTTAATGCTTTTTTGTCATTTTTTGGTCATTTTATTGCTTTTTTTCACAATTTTTAAAAATAGTTTTCATCACTTTTTTGTCACTTTTGTGCGATTTTTGTTGAATTTTTGTTGCTTTTTTATTTTAAAAAAATACTCACGTTTTTGTCTTTTTTTTGTCATTTTTATCACTTTTTTCAATATTTTTTCCATTGTTTTTTTAATCACTTTTTTTAACGATTTTTGTTGCTTTTTTAATTTTTCATCATTTTTTAAATTGTTTTTAATTATTTTTTTGTCACTTTTTTGTCATTTTTTTATTGCTTTTATCACTTTTTTGTGGCTTTTTAATTGCCTGTTGTGTTGCTTTTGTGCTTCATCATTACTTTTTGTTGCCTTTTTTGTTGTGTGTCTTTTTTTATCACTCCTTTGATGCTTTCCTCTGGAGAAAATGTGCAGGGTCCGCAGGTGGGGGTTAAGAGTTTAAAGATAATAAAAAGCCTTGGATAAATGTGATTCAGATTTGATCCATAAAATGTGATTATTGGTTTTGCAGGATGTGTTTGTTGCACATGATGCATCTCGGGTTCAGGAAACTCCGACTCTAATAAAACCATCTGAAAGTTCTCCCAGAAACAGGAAGTCGGTCACACGGGCGACGCCTCCTCTGTCTGAAAATAACATGAGTTCACATTTGCTGATTCAGCGTGTGGGAAACTTGCCTGATTTGCAGCAGAATTTGTGGACGAGAAAAACGACGCCCACGACACTCAGAATGACCAGCCCGGCTCCGACTCCAGAGAGGATCATGGGAAATGTGCAGGACTCTGTCACGCCTTCTGCAAAGTAAAAAACACAGTGACGTCAGTGATGGTTATCTGACACTACTGTGATTTAGATAAACCAGAGGAGCAGAGGTGAAGGAAACAAGGACCAGGCTAAAAATAGATCTGTGATAACTCCATACAAGTTTATAGTCCTGGTTAAAGTCCAACTTTATTTATAGGAACATTTCAGCTCTGAACCTCTGAACCTCTGAACCTCTGAACCTCTGAACCTCTGAACCTCTTTTCTCCAGTTTGGCTTTACCCAAATCTAGAAGCAAATCGTGCCGGAAAATCAACAACACAATAAAAAAAATCAACAATAACAATAATGTCACTTTTTTTTTAATCATTTTTTTGTTGCTTTTTTTAAATCCTTTTTTTCGGGTCACGTTTTTGTTGCTTTTTTGTTGCTTTGTTGCTTTTGTTGTTTTTTGTTGCTTTTTTTTATAACTTTTTTGTCATTTTTTTAATCACTTTTTAGTCACTTTTTAGTCACTTTTTAGTCCTTTTTTGTCCTTTTTTGTCACTTTTTTGTCACTCGTTGCTTTTGTATCACTATAATCACTTTTTGTCACTTTTGTCACTCGTTGTTGCTTTTGTGTCACTTAAATCACTTTTTGTCACTTTTTAATCACTTTTTTTTGTCATTTTTTATCACTTTTTAGTCATTTTTTGTTGCTTTTTAATCACTTTTTTGTCATTTTTGTCACTTTTTTGTCACTCGTTGCTTTTGTATCACTTTAGTCACTTTTTGTCACTTTTTTCTTTCAGCAATAACACATAAAACTAAACTAAAGAGTGATGAAAAGCAACAAAGCAGTGACAAAAATACGACATAAAAGCGCCAAAAACACGACAAAAAAAGGCGATTACAAAAGACGAAACACAAAGACAAACACACTTCCAAAACGTGATGAAAAAGCAACAAAAAGTCAACAACAAAGCTACGAAAGAGCAACAAAAATGTGATGAAAAACGCTTAAGGTCTTGGCTTTCAAATGAGGGGAGAAGCTTTTAGATTTGGGTAAAGCTGAACAGGAGAAAATGTGCTCGGTTCAGGTTGGGGTTAACCTCTTAACACATTGATAGGCCAGTGTAACACTAAATTTGAAAGCTAAGACCTACAAAGCTTTTTTGTCACTTTGTTGCCTCATTTTTCTCACATTTTTGAAGCGTTTTTGTGGCTTTTTCATCACTTTTTTATTGAATTATTGCTTTTCTTGCTCTTTCTTGTTGCTTTTTCATCACTTTTTTATTGAATTATTGTTGCTTTTCTTGCTCTTTCTTGTTGCTTTTTCATCACTTTGTCTCACCCTCGTCTTCACGGCTGTTTTGACGTCATTGTGCGCGGCAGATAATAAAGTTTTTCTATTCAAACCTGTGCCCTTTAGACTCTTTCATCATCAGGGATATTTTTAGACTCTCCGTGTGCAGCGTTTGCCTCTCTGAACTCGGGTGTGTCTTACCTGGGATTAACAAATGTGCGTCTCTGCTTTGTCCAACCTCAGCAAACTCTGCCCGACACTCGACGCTGCAGAGACAAAGAAAACAAACTCAGTGACGTCGGAGGTTAAATGTCAGCAATAACAGGTCATTTACTCCAGCAGCAAATATGAAGTGAAAACAAAGGCTTGAAAGACTCGTCCAAATCACTGACAATAACATTTGAAATGAGGCGTCACTGGAGCAATAAACTAACAATAAACTAACCATAAACTAATGATAAGTATGTGTAAGGGTATGACGTCGGTGCAGCTTCACTATTCAATCTCAGTTTATTGAATTCTTGAGACATGAAACCAGAATCAACTTTTCTACTTTTTACCACACATTTACATACATTTCTTTATTATTTGGTGGCATTGCCTTTAAACTGTATAATTTGGGTCAAACGTTTTGGATTTCCTTCCACAAACTTCTCACAATAGTCACAACAGAACCGGTGTAACTGAGACACATGTGTAGTCCTCCTTGTGTGCCTATTTCAAAACATTGTCTTTGTTTTCCTTAAAGGGATATTTCAGGATTTTTGACATAGGGCCTCATTTCCTAGTTATCCACAGTGTTAGAATTATTAGAATAGAATAATTTTAACCATTTTGCATTTAAAATAACTTATATTTGAGCAGCATCAGCTTCGTGATTGGATAAGCTACGCAGCGGCGGAGTGATCTGCTAGAAAATAGTCCCTCAAAATGCGATCGTTCATGTGATGCAGGTCAGTTATAATCGACATTTATATGGTTAGTCTGGTGTTATAAGTGATTTGCCTCAGGTGCTCTGTGGAGCGGGTCACACTGTTTTTAATGCAGGCTAGCTGATACCATAGAAATGCACTAGCCTAGCACTAGCCTAGCGCCACGAAACTCTTCAAACATAAGAACTGCATGAATTACAAAAAAAATATCTCCAGAAGTCAGCAACACTCTGGATAACTAGGAAATGAGGCCCTATGTCAAAAATCCTGAAATATCCCTTTAAGTCACTTTGTACCAGTTTGGCTTTGGCTCATTGTCCATTTGGAAGAAACATCTGTGCTCATGCTTTAACCTCCTGGCTGATGTTGCTCCAATATTTCCACATCGTGTCTTGAAATTGCTCCCAAAGATGAACCAGACTTGTGCTTCCAAGGACATGACATCATCATCTGGGCTTTCCCAAATATATAGTAATCCTAGTGGATTTCTGACTATGTAGAGAAAAAAAAGTTTAAAAAAAATTATATCTCTCATTCTTCTGGCACTTAACAAATAGAAATAATTTAGAAAATCCTAATAATCCTAATTAGTCTAAAAAAGTAGAAGTAAATTCTGGTTTTATGTCAGACCCTAAGAAAAAAATGCATATGTGTCTTTTTACATAGTGTAAACATATGGTTCCTGCTGTACGTCAGAAATTCTGACTTTCCAGTCTGAAAAGTTTCGAATACTTACACGACAGAAAACCTTTTACATTGCATTATGTGCAAATATGCAAAATCATTTGTAGCATATTTGATGCTTTAAGATGTTGCTACATTTTGTGCTATGCCCCGTGGTTGTAGTAATTCCTTTTGCGTCTCTGACAGTAAAAAAAAACTTGGAAAAAGTGGCGGCGGGTGGCGTTTTTGTCATGAAACCCACAAAAAAACTATTGAAAAAACTCATAATTGGACTGTCTTTTTTGTGTTTTATCTTTTACACCTGTGAAAACTGCAACTCTCTTTTAAATATGCAAATCACACACATTTGTGATTTGCATATGTGTGGAGGAAGCGTTGATATGCTGAGAGAAGCCCATAGATAACAGTGTTTTCTGCAGGGCCATTAGGCTTTTACAAAGTCTCAGATTCATTCAGGTACAAACTGGCAACGCCCTGTTTGATTACAGTTCTAGTTTCCTCACATGGACTTACGGCGAACAGACATGATGTCAGCTTTACCTCTTGGCGCTGGGCGGAGCCGTGAAGCGCAGTCCCAGTCTGTAGCAGCCGCTCTCGTTTTGCTGAACTACTTGGTCGGCCTTTAAAGTGTGTCCGTCTCCGTCCTTCAGCGTGAGGCGCGGCAGGTTCAGGAAGCAGGCGCGCACTTCACAGCTGAGGTTCACCGTTCCACTCCCGACCGACACCACGGACAGCTCCGGGGCCGGGACCACGCCTGGAACAAGGAAGAAAATCATGTAGTGGACTAGAAACAGATCCATCACGCACACAGTCAAGCCAAAGTCAGGTCCATGTGCAGGTTTTTTCAGTAGAAGTGAAACAAACGGCAGTTGTGGCTAGCGTTAGCATATGTTGCATGAAGTTAGCGTTAGCTTCCTGGTTAGCATTGCTCGTTTTTGGAATAAAGTTTGTCGTTTGTCCTGTAAGTGCTAAAAGGTTTCGACAACACGGCAACAACGCGAGGAAACATCAGTTTTGTCGGTCTTAGCTTTCAAATGAGGTGTTTCTCTGGCCTGTTGTCTGTAAAACTCCAGTCAAGAAGCTTTTAGATTTAGGTAAATGCACTTGTGAAGGCGGGGGTTAAGAGGCTATTTATTTAACTATTCATGGGCTGTTGAACCTGTATCTTTAATATATATTCAGAATTCAGCGTTTATTAAAGTAACGGTGGAGAGATTTTTTTCTGTCTTTGTTTTCCCGCTCTGGCTGCTTTGAACATGACCATATATGGGCAATTCCAAACATGGCGTCACTTCAAGGATATCCCTTTGGCTCAGAGCTCTGTGTCACATGATCAGTAAAAACAAAATTTATTTCTTTAAATCTCAGTCAGATTTTGAGCGATGTGAGTATTGTGTCACTTGACTAAGGTTGTTCGATTATTGAAAAAATAATAATCACGATTATTCAGACGTTTTTTCGTTTTTATTGTATCTTTATTTTATTTATTTATTAATCAATAAACTAAGCTGAACATTTTCTGTTTTCTGAACAGTCATAAAAGTACAAATGATTTCAAGTATGCCTTGATTAAGGAGAGGTCTCTGCTTCACACCTGCCCCCTGCTGGCCAGCGCTCACACCTGCGCAAGTAAACTGAGCAGCGTGGCCTGATGACGTCATCACACAGCGCCGTTTGTTTTTATGTCAGGCAAAAGCATGAGATGCGAAGGGGAAATAATCCCAGCGGCCTGAAAAGCAAGTCTGCTTTGCAAAAAAAAAAAAGTAAACAAAAAAAATGTTGAGGGGAAAAAAAAAAATTATAATCGTTTTTTTTGCGATTATGCTAATTTTGTAATCGTTTAGTGTAGGAATCTATATCTTAATCGAATTTCGATTAAGTGCACAGCCCTACATATGACCTCATATTGCGATAATCACTTTGCTCTACACTGGAAAAAGGACCTTCTTAAACAAGGCCGTGGGAACCCAGGGTGCTGAGGGTGCTACAGCAGCCCCTAGTGGGTAGTGTGTGCAAGCAATATCGATAAACAGGGAATGAGCACAGAAAAGGCATTTTTGGGGTCAATCTCTTCCTTCAGCACCCCCTAACTAAACTATGTTCCCACGGCTCTGTCCTTTAATGAGATAAATGACTTCAAATCGCTGGAATTAAGGAGCTTTATGTTGAAATTGATTCGGTTTGAGCTAATCTAGCTAATCTAAGATAAGATAAATGCCAAAAGAATAAGCAGAAATCCCACTTGTAATCAGACAAATTAACGTCTACATTTTGAAATGATACAAAATAATCTGAATATGAATAATCTGAATTGTTCCATGTTTTCTCTCCCCCTTTCATTACCGTAGAATCATCCGAAAGGTCCTGCCGCACTAACATACTTGTTGAACTGCATTTCAATGGTGACTAGACAAAGCAGTGTTCCAGAGAAAGCTCCTCTCATACCTGAGGAGTCACCTGCTGTTATTGGAAACCCCGCGTGTTGAATTAAGTGTGTTGAAACCGACACACCCGGGAAAAAATGTGACCGACCGTTAAGAACCTCGACATAAACTGGAGGCTCGTCTGGAACAAGACTGAGCGTGTTCTGGTGAAAGACTTAAAGGGATTAGATGCGAGTTTGTGATTTTATACTCACTACTGCCACCTCAGGCCTTATGCGTAACTGCACCGTCTATATTAAGCTTCACCTCTTTCTGAGTGACAGTGCAGGATTTTAGAGGCAGTTGTGGTGAACGGGTCTGAGCTCATTCTACACATTAGGACATGAGGGGAGGAAAATACTTAATTTTTACATTTTAAACCCCATATAGTCCCTTTAAAGCTGAGAATGAATCACAGACCTTTAGTTTGTCAGCTGATGTGACGGACACAAACCCCCACTTGAACAGTTTCTGCACTTCGTCACTACCTAAATGTAAAAGCTTCTCGACTGGAGCTTACAGGCCAGTGTAGCGCCTCATTTGAAAGCTAAGACCTACAAAACTGATCTACGATTTTTCCTTCTATTGTTGCAAAGTTGTCGCCATAATTTGTCACTTTTTTTTTACTTTTTTGTCACGTTTTTGCACCTTTTGATTGCATTTTTGGGTAACGCTTTGGCATCACTGTATTTTACACTACCCTTGATACATTGTACTTAACTAAATGTAGTACTGTGTAATGTACTCTGTAACAATGTGTAATAACTTGTACCTATGTAGTACGTACACAATGGAATAACTTGTTTTAGTACTTAGGGTTAGGGTTTAAGGTTAGAGTTAGAGTCTAACCTTAACCTACAAACTACAAATACATATAATTCCACTGTGTATCTAACCCATGGGTACAAGTTATTACACATTGTTGCAGAGCTCATTACATTGTACGACATTTAGTTTAGTACAATGTATCAAGGGTAGTATAAAATAAAGTGATGCCAAAGCTTTACCCAAAAATGCAATCAAAAGGTGCAAAAACGTGTCCTCATAAAGCATTAATAAGGTATTAATAAACATTAATAATGTGCCTGTAAAGTATTAACACACTGCCTATTATACTTTTATCTGTTAATGAAAATAATGAATAATACGCTTATACAGAGCCAACTCTTACCCTAACCCTAAAATGATTACTAATGCTTAATGAGCACACTTTAATCTAAATACCCATTTTTGTAACTTTTTGGTTATGTTTTTGTTGCTTTTTCTGTTTTTGTAACTTTTTCATTGCAATTTTCATACTTTTTAAATACTTTTTCATCCTTCTTTATGTCTCATTTTTGTCGCTATTTTGACAGTTTTTTTCAAGAAGCTTTTAGATTTGGTTAAAGCCAAACTGTACAAAATGCTCGGTTAAGGTGGGGGTTAAGAGGTTAATAATGGGTTAACCGTTTAATCCCGGGCGGCTGGTTTAAGGAGTGGCCGGTTGTGATTCACCTCATGTCCTTCCTGGGTTTTTCTGTCTCCAAACTTCATATACATGTTTATGCAAAGGCCATAATAATGTTAGAAAAGTAAAGTTGGAAGAAGCAGCTGGATCAATATAACCCGGCCAAGTGTTCGTGCCAACTTTTCCCCTGGGAATCCACAGCCGACTGGTTTGTCCACATTATATCTCACAGTAACACACAGGAAGAGTCAGTCACTTTGAACCTGCGTGTCTATAATCTTTGAGTTAAAAAGTCCATTACACGCGATGTGGAGGCTCTTTGCTCATGTCACGCTATTCGCTTTACAAATATTATCCTAACGTGAGAGCGAGAGGGCTGGGATACAGAGATATTAAGGGTTTAAGACAAAGGGAATTCACCCTGAGCTCGTATTGCTGATGTGGCGCTGTGGACGATTACAACTATTACATGTTTCATTGTTCTGAATGGAATTAAGCCTTTGAATGTGCCAATGATTGAAAGGGAGTCAACGTCATGTCTGTTTCCTCCCATGAGCTCTGGCTTTGCTGCTTTTTCCGCTTCTATTGAAGGTCAAAGGTCATAGAAATCACAGGAATATGTTTAGCTAAGCCTGTTCCTGAATGTGCACATATTGTTTCCCGTCGAATGGTTGGAGAGGTTCTGTCCTTTTCATGGATGTGTATCCGACTCCACAGAAAGAACAAACTGTAATTTGAGCTAGCATTTAGCTTAGAGGACACTTTAGACGCCAGTGTCTCTCCTTCATTCATGATTTCTAACTAGACTTTGAGCTACATGTGGTCGATGGTTGGTAACAGCTGAAAACATCTGGATACATCATAAGTTGCCATGTTTGGTGGCTAATGCTAACGGACTAGCCAACTTGCTAACTGTCTGCATTCCTCTGGATCGAACGCTGTAAACTCTATCCTTAAGATTAGGGTTAGGTTTAGGGTTAGTTTGGAATGGTTTAGTGTTAGGAGGTATCCGGGCAAGACTCGTAGCTAGACCACACAAACCTTCTATTGTTCTGGCTAATGGACGTTCACTGGAGAATAAGACAGACAAACTGCTAAGCTCTTCACAGAAGATGGTAACAGACAGTTGTGGAGCAGAGGGAGCTGAGCAGCAGGAAGAGGAAGGAGGAGGAGCTGACCAGTGCAGGACACCACGCTCTGAAACAGGGACAAACCCAGGAGGCGCTGCACCGTTTCAGAGGATCAGAGGAGACTGAAGACAGACATGTTTTAACCTCTTACCACCCGCCAAAACCAAATGCATTCTCTCCTCTTTGCCATTATTGCTGGATTTTGTCATTTTTTTGCTGTATTTTAGTCTTTTAGCTGGATTTTTTTGTCACTTTTTTGCTGGATTTTTGCCTTTTTTTGCTGGATTTTTGTCATTTTTTTGCTGGATTTGTGTTTTTTTTGCTGGATTTGTGTCATTTTTTTGCTGGATTTTTGTCTTTTTGCTTGATTTTGTCACTTTTTTGCTTGATTTTGACATTTTTTGCTTGATTTTTGTCACTTTTTTGCTTGATTTTGTCATTTTTTTGCTTGATTTTTGTCATTTTTTTGCCTGATTTTGTCATTTTTTTGCTGGATTTTTGTCTTTTTTTGCTGGATTTTTGTCATTTTTTTGCTGGATTTTTGTCATTTTTTTGCTGGATTTTTGTCTTTTTTCTTTGCTGGATTTTTGTCACTTTTTTGCTAGATTTAGATAGAGATTTACATCCTCATTTTCTTCTCGTTTTTTGATAGCTTCTTCTATTTTGAAGAAGCTTTTAGATTTGGAGAATTTGGAGAACAGGAGAAAACATGTTCAGGTGGGAGTTAAGAGGTTAATGTTGCTAACGTTAGCTGCTGAGCTTTAGCTTGAACGTTTAATTCATCGTTAGCATCTCCGTCAGGCAAAAAGGTAACTATCCTCATCGATTCTTATCCATGAATATTAAAATGGCGGTCGGTCGTTATCGCAGAGGTATCACTCATTGTGTTGGCGATTCAGATTCTTTTATCGCTTTAGAAAAGTTGACTTGGAAGATCTAAGTGTTCGTGCCAACTTTTCCCCTGGGAATCCACAGCCGACTGGTTTGTCCACATTATATCTCACAGTAACACTTGTTTCACTTCAGGAAGAGTCAGTCACTTTGAACCTGCGTGTCAATAATCTTTGAGGTAAAAAGCCCATTACACACGATGTGGAGGCTCTTTGCTCATGTCACGCTATTCGCTTTAAAAATATTATCCTAACGTGAGAGCGAGAGGGCTGTGATATGGAGGCATGTGGCTTCAGACAAAGGGGAGTAATTTACCCTGGATCATAGAAATCACAGAAATGCCTTTATCTATCCAAACCTTTTCCCACAAATGTGCACATATATTTATCCGTCTAATGTATGTGGAGGTATGTGTGCTCCTTTTCATGGCACTGATGTTATTTCTGTGGTTTCTTTATCAGAGGATGTTTCAGGGACGTTGGATGTGTTTCCGACTCAGAAGAAAATGTGTTACTGTTTAGTGTATTGTAAACGTAAACAATTGTGAGGAAAAACACTGTGCATCTAATAATAAAGCATTTGTTACAGTTTCATGAACTGGCGGGCGAGCAGTTCTGTTGCAGACACTCAAATCTGTTTTTAAAGAACAATTGAAGAACTATATTGTGTTGATTATCTTTGAGGATGGAGAATGATGTCGAGTTTACACTGTACTTGTTGTATTTTCTTTTTATAATGTATTTTATGTCTGTTGTCTGTCATATTGACTATATTTTTGTATATGTTTGCTTTTAACAAGGACCCCAGGAAGACAAGCTGGCTGTGAAGCAAATGGGGATCCTAGTAATAAAATAAAATAAAATAAACTCATCCCTGTGAAGAATTGGGACGCTAAAAAAATGTTAGGAAGGTTTGGAATGAGTTGAGACCAAAACTAACATTTTATTTCAGTGTTTTCATTGTCTGTTTTAAATGAGGTACAGGAACATCGCTTAAACTACCGTTGGGTTAGGAAAGGCAAGACTCGTAGCTAGACCACACAAGCCTTCTATTGTTCCAGTTAATGGACTTTCACTGGAGAATAAAACAGATTAAATGCTAAGATGGTGGGGAAAGACTGTGGTGGAGCGGAGGGAGCTGCGCAGGAGGAAGAGGAGCTGACCAGTGCAGTGCTGCCTTCAGGGATCCTCTGAAACACTGCCTCCCGGGTTTGTCCCTGATTCGAGCCCCTTAACCCCTTAACTCCCACCTGAACCGAGCACATTTTCTCCAGTTTGGCTTTACCCCAGTCCAAAAGCTTCTGGAAAAAAGAGCAACAAAACTGAGACGAAAAAAATTATGGAAATGTGACAAAAAAGTGAGAAAACATTGACAAAAAAGTGACGAAAAATTGATGAAAAAGTGGCAAAAATGTCGCAAAAATGTCACAAGAAATTGACATGAAAATTACGAAATAATGTGACAAAAATGTGACAAAAAATGACAAAAATTTGATTAAAAAAATGACGAAAAAATGACTAAAATATAACCAAAAATGACACAAAAAATTTGACAAAAAAATGTGATAAAAGATTAATGAAAAAATGACAAAAATGTGACAAAAAATGACCCAAAAAATGACAAAAAAGTTACAAAAATGAGTTGAATACCCAACAAAAAAATGATGGAAAAAAAAATCTGATGATGTGAGGAAAAAGATCCTCTCGGTTCAGACGGGAGTTAAGAGGTTAATGAAGAGTTCGGGGCTTGAGGGACATTCACACAGTCTCAGTTTGTTGAGATGGTTTGATGGTGTGTGAGTTTAAACGCTGACACATGCCGTCTGCTCTTCCCCTTTAGACCCCGATTCATGTTTAACTCACCCACAACCAGCTCCACGGCCTTGACATCCTCCCTCCTGCTTCCTTTGTTCCGGATGGTTTTGCACTGGTACATCCCGGCATCCGACTCCCTCACGTCCGACAGCCTCATGGAGAAGTTCCCCTTGTGCAGGAGCGTCATGAAGAGGTGCGTCCGAAACTGGAAGTCCTCATGCTTGTCTCCGTACATGTGGTAATTCCGAAAAACCAGGACGAACGGAGAGGGTTTTAAGCCTGCCTTGGACCACTCGATGGTGGGGATTTCCGAGTTCACAGGGACGTTCTGTTGGCACGGGAGGATCGCGTGGAGACCGACGAAGGCGAACACTCGCTCTAGGGGGTCGTCTGCAGAAGTGCCTCCCAGAACTGGAAAACAAGCAGAAAACAAAGGAATAAGTGCAAAGTCAAAGTAATGGACTCAATTTATGTGGAGCTTTTCTACTTTTATCAGGCCCAAAAAGGAACCAGTCACCCATTCACTCTCTCATTCATGCACCAATGTGGAGGCAAGTAGGGGGAAGTGTCTTGCCCAAGGACACGACAACTGGAGAACCTGAACGGATCCCATTTTCTCCAGTTTTGCTTTACCCTAATCAAAAAGCTTCTTGGAAAAAAACACCAAAATAGCCACAAAAAATAAGAAGAAAGCAAGAAAAAGTGACAAAAATTCAACAAAAATGTGACAAAAATTCAACAAAAATGTGACAAAAAATAAAATAAAAAAGAGACAAAAATTCAACAAAAATGTCACAAAAACTCAACAAAAATGTCACAAAAATGAGAGAGAAGAAAGCAAGAGAAGAAGAAAGCAAGAAATAAAAGCAAGAAAAATGTGACAAAAATTCAAACAAAAAGTGACAAAAATTCAACAAAAATGTGACAAAAAAATCATCAAAAATGTGACAAAAAATCATCAAAAATGTGACAAAAAAATCATCAAAAATGTGACAAAAAATCATCAAAAATGTGACAAAAATTCATTAAAAAATGTGACAAAAATTCAACAAAAATGTCACAAAAATTCAACAAAAATGTCACAAAAATGGAAAAAAAGAAGAAAAAAAAAACATACAAAAAAGGTGACACAACACAGCAACGTCGTGAGGAAAAAGGTCAGTTTTGTGGGTCTTAGCTTTCGAATGAGGTGTTACACAGCCAAAAGAGGACAGAATGCATTTGGTTCAGGCGGGTGGTAAGAGGTTAAAGTGATAGTCTGTAAGTCTAAAAGTTTTACAAATGTTATAAAATGTACCAAATCAACCACCAGGCCAATATATATTTATTATTTTTTGCAAAGCCCCTCCTTCTCGGATCTAAGCAACTAATCAGAGTCTAGTCTCCTCCCGCATCGACCAATGAGACGAGCTTTTCCTGCGAACCAGCCTGTCAGGTCCAATCAGGAGGGAGGGGGGGGAGCTTTGATCATTTGCCTTTGAAAATCATGTTCCTGCTCTCCTCATTTTGCAAAAGCAGAGAGGCTTTCTGGTTAAAGAGGGGAGGGTTTTTAATGTTTACTTTCAAATTTCACTCTCTCTTCACTTTGCAAACTTACAGACTATCACTTTAAGGCAGGGGGTAAGAGGTTAAGGGCCAGGCTTTGTGAGAAGGGACTGAACAGCACGGGATCATTACTACAAATGGGACCCGCCGAGCTCATTTTTATTTACATTTATGCAAACAACTCATCGAGAGCTTTAAGAACTTTATGACATCCCTAAGTCACACATAACTAAGATTAAAAGTAGTTAGATGCCAGAGCCAACCGTCGAAACGAGCAGAAACACGACTGTTGTTGGGTATTTTCTATATCAGCAGTTTTCCTTTTCCCTTCTCCTGAGCCCGTGTCAGTTTTATCGGCTTTGTTTGCTTAAAGGGACACGCCCTGAATCAGAATCTGGGGCAGGTCAACGGAGAAATTTCCAAGCGTGGGCTGTGTAGGAGTCTGTTGCATCACTACTCTTTGATCATAGGCATTAAAAAGATATTAAAAAGCATTCAATCCGACTTGCATGAAGAATGTGCCCGAGTGTTTTGAAATGATATTAAAAGTTCGTTACTCTTTAAACAGAGCAGAGGCCGAGTATGAGGTAAGAGGAGAAGGATTTGATGAAACAGGTTTTTGTTACGCAGCCCTTTAATGAGGCGAGGAAAGTCCGCTGTTTATGATTTACGGATTCCTTTTACGAGGACGGCTTCTGTTTTTGCAGCTTTGGCTCCAAGTGACAAGTTTAGCAGGTTCTAAACTTGCGCATGTCCAGGAGCTGCATGAACTAAAGGCAGAAAAACACAAAAGCAACGATGCTGGGGAAAAACACTGACTTCCTCCCGCCTCTGATTACACACTGCAAAAAGTAATTCACTAGATTAGTTAAAATGTCTCAATTTGAGCATAGTAATCCCAATTCTAGTTCTTTTGACCAGTTAAAGGGGGGGGGTATTATGCAAAATCGACTTTTTCAAGCTTTACATCATGTTATTATGTCATTCCCTCATTAAAAACATGCCTGAAGTGTTGCCTTGGCACATTCACGTATTTTTGAGTCATCTGTAAAAACTCTGATGGCGGCCATTTTAGGGATAGGTTTGCCTGAGTCCTCCTAGGAACGCCCCCACCTCCTGGAGACGCCTCCGAGCTTTCGTCACCAGCCGAGTAACCAACCACTGCTCCTCAGCAGAACCCCCTCCCCACTGATGCCACAGACAGCGTGTGGAGGGGGCGTGTCCGAAAGGCTCAGAGGTTCTTAAAGACACAGAGGCCTATTTCAAGACATTCGCTACAGCCATTTTGAGAGAGACATTTTATACAAGGCAGTTATTCTAATTTACTGCATTTACAGACCAACAGAAGGTTTGGTCATCATTGTAGTGTGATATAGACTGGTGCTGTGTGACTGAAAAAAGCACAATACCCCCTCTTTAAGATGTAGTTAGAGATTATTTCACTTGTTCTGAGATGTTTCTGACTCGTTTCAATACATTTCGTTGATATTTCAAGTAAGTTTTCTCTGCCAATGGGGTAAGAAAAATGGTCTTGTCCCACTAGCAGTTTTACTTTCTTAATTCAAGCGAGATTTACTATAGAGTCTGAAATGTCATCAAACTGGCAAAATAATCTTGGTCAAAAAAGTCTAAATGAGTGAAAACCCCTCAAAACAAGATATATTTCCTCAAGTCATTTAAGCCGATATGATATTTACTTTTTTGTATTGTAAGTGAAAAATCTGTAAAAATCCAAGTCCAAAGTTTGGAGTCTGTAGGAGCTACTACAGTGGAGATGTTTGTTGTACATTTCTTTATTTCTCTTTAGCAGCAAATCAAGCAAATAATGTTTTCCAGCTTAAAGGGACTATACAGAGTTTAAAAATGTTAATGTCCTAATGTGTAGAATGAGCCCAGACCTGTTCACCACAATTGCCTTTATGAACTGTCTCTCAAAAAGGTTACTAAAGGTCACTTCCGTCATGCACAAGCTTAATATAGAAGGTGCAGTTACACGTATGACCTGAGGTGGCAGTAGTGAGCATAAATGGCAAACTTGCATCTAGCCCCTTCAACCTCTTAACCCCCACCTGAACCGAGCACGTTTTCTCCAGTTTAGCTTTAGTTTAGCTTTAGCTTTGTGAAAAAAGTGTCAAAATCGCTACAAAAATTAGACGGAACCAGGACGGAAATGCAACAAAAGAGCGACAAAAGCACGACAAAAAAAGTGATGAAAAAGTGACAAAAAAGGGACAAAAAAGTGACGAAGATGTGTGACAAAAACGCAACAAAACAGCAAGAGAAAAGTGACGAAAAACGTGACAAAAGAGCATCAAAAAATGTTGAAATGCGGCAAAATGTGACAAAAACCCAACAGGAAAGCAATGGAAAAAGAAAGTAAAAAACAAGTGATGACCATGTGGCAACAACGCGAGGAAGAAGCTCAGTTTAGATGAGTTTTGTAGGCCTTAGCTTTCAAATGAGGTGTTACTCTGGCCCTATAGGCTGTGGTGACTTTATGGATTTGGGTAAGCTGGAGAAAATCTTGGTTTAATGTGGGGGTTAACCTCTTAACTCCCGCCTGAACCGAGAGCATTTTCTCCAGTTCAGCTTTACCCAAATCCTGTAGGCCAGTGTAACACCTCATTTGAAAGCTAAGACCTACAAAACTAAATTGATCTTTTTCCTCACATCATCAGATTTTTTTTCATCACTTTTTTTGTTGGGCAGTCATCTCAGTTTTGTCACTTTTTCCTCAAATTATTCGCATTTTTTTGTCAAATTCTTATCACGTTTTTTGTCCATTTTTTGTCACTTTTTCGTCCATTTTTTCTACATTTTTCGTCAAATTTTTCTCACTTTTTTGTCAATTTTTGTTTTGTTTTTTTTACATTTTTTGTCCATTTTTTGTCACTTTTTCGTCCATTTTTTCTACATTTTTCGTCAAATTTTTCTCACTTTTTTGTCAATTTTTGTCTTTTTTTTTTTACATTTTTTGTCCATTTTTTGTCACTTTTTCGTCCATTTTTGCCTCACTTTTTTCACATTTTTCTCCTTGTTTTCGTCTCAGTTTTGTTGCTATTTTCACACATTTTTTCCAGAAGCGTTTGGATTGGGCTAAAGCTGGAGAAAATGTGCTCGGTTCAGGTGGGAGTTAAGGGGTAAAGAGGTTAACAAAAACACATTATTTTACAAGTACAAAGAAGCAAAATTCCACATTCTGTTTAATTTGCTCATAACTAAACTCAGTAAGGCCTAAACAAAGGTCACAGACAGGGCACTTAAACATGCAGCTCCTGTCGATGACTCATGGCTGAAATATTCTCTCCTCAGGATCAGGAACATGCCGTTTGGAGCCGTGTGCTGAGGAGGCTTTAATATGAGGCAGAACTCCAGGGGATGTTTGGGACTTTCCATTTAAATGCATAGAGACGCCTTTATGTCACAGAAGCCCCATGCATTTTTCCTATAGCCGTTAGCATTAGCCATCAAACAAATCCTCATCACAAATTATAAATGATCCAGATGTTTAAGGCTGTTCCAAATCCACCTCCAACAGTAAAGGTGGAGCCTAGAGATTATGCATAAATGTACAAACCTTTTGAAATTTGACTTTAGATACAAATTAGCGTCTAAAAGTGTCACATTCAGCAACATTTCTGCTTTTTGTGGGTTCGGATGCACATCTAACGGCCATTAAAGCTCTCAGAATATGGGAACGACAGGGAAACCACAGAAATGAAGATGAAACAGACATGTCATAGCTCGCCATACTTTAGTATTGTGCCTGGTTTCACCATTCATTTGTACGGGGAGAGAAAGCTCACTTCAAACAGGCCCAGGAGCCGTTGCAATAGATTAGAAAAACGCAATTGTAAGAACAGGCGCAGATAAGCTAGCAGCGTTTTTATGATTTCTGTGCTTTATCATAGCATGTAAAGGCAGCCATATTGGGATGGTCAAATCTGAATCAGTGGGTGAGGAGCGTGCTTCGCTATGGTCCGCAGGGCAGGGGGCTGACATTGCAGTTATACCACCCCCTTGTGGCTGGAGCGACTCCAAAAAAACACTTGGAAGACAGAATTTTAAAGAGACATCAGACCTCCCAAGAACGGCTTAAAGGGACTATACGGAGTTTAAAAATGTTAAAATTATGTATTTTCCTCCCCCCACATGTTCCAGAGACGTCATGCACGAGCCTAATATAGAACCTGCAGTTACACGTAAGACCTGAGGTGGCAGTAGTGAGCACAAAATGACCAACTTGCATCTAGTCCCTTTGAAAGCCTGGCTCCAAGGAGTTTTTCTTTTCAAAAAATCGCTCTGACCCATGTGACCACGCTGGGAGAGGTGAAGTATTTTTAACCACGCTGGTTTTTGTTTATCAGCCCGAAAAAGTGGAAGCCTGTTCAGTGCACTGACTGGCTCCAGGGCCTGTCAATCAAACTCTGGAGATCTGTGGAGGCCCCGCCTTTTTGCCCTGCGTAGGAGGAGATAGAGCAGCCATATAAAGTTTCACAGACAGCCTTTACTGTGAATGGGGCTGAATAGATAATCGTCTATCTGTAATTATTATATCTATGATCTGAATCCAGTGGTTTAACCTCTTAACTCCCGCCTGAACCGAGAGCATTTTCTCCAGGTCAGCTTTACCCAAATCCTGTAGGCCAGTGTAACGCCTCATTTGAAAGCTAAGATCTACAAAACTCATCTGAATGGATCTTTATCCTCACGTCATCAGATTTTTTCCCCATCATTTTTTGGGGGGGTTTCAACTCATTTTTGTAACTTTTTTGTAAATTTGTTTGTCAAATAGTACATTTTTTGTCACTTTTTCTCACATTTGTGCTTTTGTTGTCAAATTTTTGTCCATTTTTTGTCACATTTGTCACATTTTTGCCACTTTTTCTTCATTTTTTCATCATTTTTTTGGTCAAATTTTTGTCCATTTTTTGTCCGTTTTTTGTCACATTTCCATCATTGTTTTCGTCTCAGTTCTGTCGCTATTTTCTCACCTTTTTTCCCAGAAGCCTTTGGACTGGGGCTAAAGCCAAACTGGAGAAAATGTGCTCGTTCAGGTGGGAGTTAAGGGGTTAAATGTTACATATGACCTAAAATTCTGCACTTTCACATAGATTATTTTTCATTGTAGCGTTGACGAAACTAAAAACAAAGCAGAAATTCTGATCAGCACAGTTCAGTTCATGTTTAGTGTTTGTATAGATCTCTATCACATGCAGAGTGTGTGAACGGCTGGAATCAAATATCAAGTGTCAAGTTTTATGTTTATACGAACACACTGCACCTTTGACAAAGTTTACAGAGGCGTGTTGGAGAAACGCTTGTGCAAGATTTATCAAAGTTTATTTATGTTGCGGCTTAACCATCGGCTGCTTGGGATTTGAAACGGTCCCAGATTGAGTCAGTGACCACAAACCACAGCTGTGATCGAGTTACTGTATCTCTACACGACACACTTGTGGTTTTACTGTGATTGATAATAAAAGCAAGGATGACTGGCAGCGGTTTAGACCTGGTGTGGTCCTGGTTTAGACCTGGTGTGGTCCTGGTTTAGACCCATTTTAGTCCAGGTCTAACCAGATCTGGACCACAAAGAGTTTAAATCACTTCAACATGTAGCGGAGTAGAAAGTACAGATACCTGCTCTGAAGTGTAATGAAGTAAAAGTATACCGTAAATTCTCTAATACTGGCCTGTATTCTATTAGCGGCCGGGTCTCTAACAGAGGCCGGGTTCGCGGTTGGCGGAGGCAAATTAAAGCCGGTCTCTAAAACAGGCCGGGGCTTTTATTAGAAACTATAGCGGTAGAAATATTCCCCATGTTAGGAATTTGTCTCATACTTGTGTAAATGAAAACTCACGTGCAGGAATAAACAAACGGGAACCCGGGCCGAGGGGAGACGCTGCGGAGGAGCTGATCCGAGAGTAACTTTGACACAGATTTAGCCACTTTTCAAACAGGGCAAGCAACAAATGTTGTGTGACCCTCCAGGGTTTTAATAAAGTCTCCATCGCGTCTTCAAAGCACGTCCAGCTGCTCCGTGTGCAGGTCAGTCCCACGCCTCAAAATAACTCCTCCCATCAGCGCGAGCGTCTCGTCTTCTCTCGGGTCAGTCTCATGATCGATCACAAACACAAACGCTCCGTCTAAACTCGCCTTTTACACAAGAAAACAACAAATAATCCGGTCCGCGGTAAAAACAAAACAGAAACCTGCAGTGACACTGATGTCAAAGCTCCGCTAACAGCAACGAAACACTTCCTGTTGTCCCGACAAAATAAAAGGCGGCAATGTTCCAGCCGCTGGGAGAGGGTTTGAAATGTTAATAAATGAACCTAATATTTTAGGTGCAAATGGACACAAATCTCGTTTTTCTTCGTTTTCCTGGTCGTCCGTTTTGCTCAAATAGAAATAAAGGCCTGTCTCTTCTTGTGGCCTGGTTCCAATAAAGGCCTGGTCCTGATGCCCTTGAGTAAATAAAGGCCCCGGCCTGTATTAGAGCATTTACGGTAGTCATCATAAAAGGAACTCCGGTAAAGTGCATTCAATTTGTACATTTTACTACTTCCCAGTCAGTCCTTGCTTCACAGTTAAGTAAAACCACAAAGATGAAACTCGATTACAGCTGTGGTTTGTGGTCACTGACTCAGTCTGGGGCTGTTTCGAATCCCAAGCAGCCGATGTTTAAGCAAAAACGTAAATAAACTTTGATAAAACTTGTCTAAGCTTCACTTCGACACACCTTTATAAACTCTGTCAAAGCTGCAGTAGGTGAGTATAAACATAAAACACATTCTTCAAGTTTACTCGGTGACTCACGCAGTAACTATTCAGTTCAGTTCATTTGAGGCCGTCTTTACCAACTCTACTCTTCAGCAAACTTCCTCAGAATAAAAAAGAATAATAGCGTTTCATAAACTGAAAGTGTTGTTTGGAAGATCTGCAAATTTAAAGTTTATCTCCAATGTTAGGAAATGTAGGGGACAAAAGTGTGTTGTGGAAATTGTTTTGGGGAGAAAAATGGGGGGGAATTGGAGGAAAACATAGGGGGAAAAGTGAAAAAAAAACACAGAAGATTTTTTGAAAATAAAAGAAAAAGTGGAGAAAAATAGGAAACATTTGAAGAAAAAAATAAGGAAAAAAATAGGGAAAAACTGACTATAAAAATGTGAAAAATAGAGGAAAAAGTGGGAGAAAAATGGGAATGTTTTTTAAAAAATAAGGGAAAAAAATAGGACACATTTTAGGGACAAATTAGGGGAAAACTGAGGGGAAAAAAATTGGCAGACCATTTTTTAGAAAGGATAAAATATGGACAGTGTTTTTTGTGCTCTTCCGTCTTCTGCTCAAGACAAGTAGCTTTTTTGAATGACAAAGTGGTGTAAATGTAGATGTTTTGCAGCACATTTTCCATAGTTCTGATGGTTTGCAAAAATATTGTTATCGAGAAAGTCACAAAACATATTGCAATATTCACTATTATATTCAATCCTATAGCAGAAAATACAACATTTATGTCCAGAACGCCAGAGTTCAAGTAAGTCTTGATCTCAGTGTTTGCTTAACTTCATCTCTTCCTCCCTCTGCTTATTGCATTCCAATAATAGCTCACAACTTTTTACATTTTCCTCTCTGCTTCACCAACAAACAGAGGAATCAGACAAAACTGCAGCTGGATGTGTTTTAGAAGACACTGTTTTGCATTTTGACTAAACTATGACGTAAAAACAGTTCAGATTTATCACTGTTTTCCAGGAAATACACATTTAATGCCAGTTTGAGCCTGATTGAATGCCTTTTAATGACATTTAAGGCCTATAAAGTCTTGTAATGACCTTTAAATCTTCAATCCTGTTTGAGTTATAACATGTGCATTACCAGAGCAAAGGAAGAAAGCATAATCAGACCTTTGAAGAGACATTACAAAGCCTTCAATAGTTCAGTAAAATGGCACTGACCGCTGAAGCAGAGGAGCAGAAATCCCAGTCTGTAATTCATCATGGACGTCTGTGCAGGAGAGGCTTTGGTTGAATCGATCAGAGCAGTTTTAGATCCAGCTTCTCGTCTGAGAGAGAGAGTTACAAATGAATCTGTCAGTGGAGCTGCTGTGTGTGTCGGTTTAGCCCCGCCTACTTCCTGGTGCCTTCACTGCTCTGTCGGACAGAAACAATGCAAGACTTTACAACAAACACTGATCAGAACATGGCGGCAAACACAAGATATGAGGCGTGTTTAACCTCTTAACAGGCGCATTTTCTCCTGTTCGGCTTTACCCAAATCTGAAAGCTTCTGGACAGGCGCTCACAGCCTATAGGCCAGTGTGACGCCTCAAGCCTCAAGCTCAGACCTGCAGAACTGAGCTTCCTCCTTGTTGGGATTGTCATATTTTCGTCCTGTTTGGTTGTGTTTTCTTCATGTTTTTGTTGCTTTTTTGACACGTTTTGGTCACGTTTGGTCAGACAGCTCATCACAGGTTTAGGACCACCTTTAACCTCTTACCACCCGCCTGAACCAAGTGCATTCTCTCCTCTTTGCCATTGTCGTCACTTTTTATTTCCCTTATGTGTTTTTGTCACTTATTGTGCTTTGTCACTTTATTACTTTTTTGTCACTTTTTTACGGCACTTTTGTTACTTTTTTGATGCATTTTTGTCACTTTTTTGTTGCTGTTTTGTCACTTTTTTGTTGCTGTTTTGTCACTTTTTTGTTGCTGTTTTGTCACTTTTTTGCTGGATGTTTGTCTTTTTTTTGCTGTATTTTTGTCTTTTTTTTTTGCTGTATTTTTGTCACTTTTTTGCTGGATTTTTGTCTTTGTTTGCTGGATTTTTGTCATTTTTTGCTGGATTTTTGTCATTTGTTGCTGGATTTGTGTCACTTTTTTGCTGGATTTTTGTCTTTGTTTGCTGGATTTGTGTCACTTTTTTGCTGGATTTTTGTCAATTTACATCCTCATTTTCTTCTCGTTTTTTTGGGCAGTATTTTAAAGAAGCTTTTAGATTTGGAGATTTGGAGAACAGGAGAAAACATGTTCAGGTGGGAGTTAAGAGGTTAAAAAAACGTGCATTCAGCGTCATTTTTTATCAGGTATATTCACACTGTCATGACCAGGGCTGGGGAACGTTAAAGTTATTATTCCCTGCACATGAGGTCACGTCTGTTCAACTTAAAGGGATGTTTCAGGATTTTTGACATAGGGCCTCATTTCCTAGTTATCCAGAGTGTTGCTGATTTCTGGAGATTTTTGTAATTCATGCAGTTCTTATATTTGAAGAGTTTTGTGGCAC
Organism: Gobius niger; assembly: GCF_951799975.1. Taxonomy (NCBI): domain Eukaryota; kingdom Metazoa; phylum Chordata; class Actinopteri; order Gobiiformes; family Gobiidae; genus Gobius; species Gobius niger. The sequence continues at coordinate 23,086,784 of NC_136872.1, read as the reverse complement.
TTGGCTAATGCAAGGCTAGTGCATGTCTATGGTATCAGCTAGCCTGCATTAAAAACAGTGTGACCCGCTCCACAGAGCACCTGAGGCAAATCACTTATAACACCAGACTAACCATATACATTTCTGTGTCCATAGAGTAATTTTTGGAATATAACTGACCTGCATCACATGAATGATCGTATTTTGAGGGACTATTTTCTAGCAGATCACTCCTCCGCTGCGTAGCTTATACAACCACGAAGCTGATGCTGCTCAAATATAAGGTCTTTTAAATGCAAAATGGTTAAAATTATTCTATCGACACAGACATTTATATGGTTAGTCTGGTGTTATAAGTGATTTGCCTCAGGTGTCAAAAATCCTGAAACATCCCTTTAAGAGCTGCTGTGAAGAATGAGCGGAAGAGCAGTGGAAGTGATTCAGAAGAGGAAGTGTGTTTGAACGCACCAGGCCGTCCTCGTGACCCGACATGAAAGTGCTGCTCTAAAGTTCACCACCAGGGCGGAGCCTCATTCATAAATGTGACTCAGAGCTGCAGACGAACGTTAGTAAAGAACTGCCCACATAAACTGTTTTCACTGTGTTAATACTTTGTTAGTAAAAGTAAAACAACAGGTTATGATTGTAGTCGTGTCATGATCTCAGGTCTAGGGGAGAGTGTTCAAATTTTCAAACCTGTCGTATCCTGTAAGTCCTTTCGTCTGACTAACATCACGCGGTTGTCTCGTGGTTGTCAATATTGTCACCGCTTGTGGAACTGAGCATTGTGATGATTTTCCCGGTAATACCAGGACAAAAAAAACTAGAAAAAAGGGTCGGCCCTGCATAAGCGGATTAGCCTTTTAACTTTCGCCATAATGTTCAGCTTTATCTGAAAGCTTCTTGACTGGAGAGTTCAGTCTATAGGCCTCTCTGCCTCATCTGTAAGCTATTTGCTCAATTTATGTCACATTATTGTTGCATTTTTCCAGCTTTTTTGTTGGGTTTTGGTTGTTTTGTTGACCATTTTTTTCAGCTTTTTTGACCATTTCTTTCCTGCTTTTTTAACCATTTTTTTTAAGTGTTCTTTGGAATTTTTGTAACTTTGTTGTTTCTTTTTCATCCATCTTGTTTTCATCTCTATTTTGGTGCTTATCTTCAAGAAGCTTTTAGATTTGGGTAAAGCCAAACTGGAGAAAATGTGCTCGGTTCAGGTGGGAGTTAAGCGGTTAAACAAATACTTAGGGCCCCCAGAGTGCCTACATTTTTATTGTAAAACATTTTCAAAATAATGTAGTGAAAACTGTGGTACGACAAACAAAATAAAACAAAGTAAACAAGTAAAGTGAACAAAACAATGAAATGCTTTTTCATTTAGCCTGGCTATTTTTATTTGTTAACTGTTCATGTTCAAAGTACGTTCAACACATGAGCGTCTGTGATGACTGAGTGTTTTCCAGGTGAAAGTGAGAAGAACCGAAACATTTAGAACAGGAAGTGCTGTTGTTCCCTTGGTATTTGAACGCACCTCACTAGACCGTCCTCATGACCAAACATGAATGTTCCGCAGGCGCTGCTCTCGTGACTCTGCACCGGGGCGGAGTGTAAACGCTTCCATTCATAAACTCAGAGCCTCAGAGACAAACGACACCGTCTCAAAGGATCCTTCCCTTAAGGCGAGACACTACAGGCAAAACAGTTTTCAGGTTTTGGGCCACATTGGTCTCTGAACATACAAGCTTTCACCCGGAAACCAAAAATATACCTAATCTTCACAAAAACATGTTTAAATATTGCACTGATTCAATGTTCCCCCATAGACTTATATGGGACAATGCCATTTCAAGGGCCTTTTTCTCAAAACACTTTTTTCTGTCATTGTGGCGACACTATGTCCACGTCAGTCGGACCTAAAGACTTCACATTTTCCAGCCTTGGACTGAACAATACTTGGAAGATTTTTTCAGAGGGATTTTTTATTATTTAATCCCTTGCCCCATTTATTGAGTTTTGAATGTCAAAAAATAAGGCGAAAATTACATTTTTACACATTTTTCCACTAAAAAACAGCTTAGTTTAAAACTAAACAAGAAATCCAAAATCCCCTCTGAGAAAGTCTTGGCAACTCATTCATCAATAAAATGAAACAATAAATTTGAATGTAGCTCTATCCATTATTCAGATTTCGTTGCCGAAAAGATGGGAAATTTGGGGCATTTTTAGGCATAAAACACCTCGTTCTTATATGAAAAGATAAAATGACAGAAAACTTGCAATGCATTTTTTCCTCACATTTATGCCAGTGATCGACAGCAACAGTTTCAAATTGATATCTGTACATTTAAACTTTTTCCCTATTCTCCTGCTTAAAGGAGTTCATTATATTTAAGTTAAGCACAGGACCAAGCAGAGCACAATCGTCAATATTGAGCCCACTCGGCACAAGTTTTATGAGGGGCCTCAAGTCACATTATATAATAACTCCATGGCCTTCCTGCCCACGCCTCAGTGATGAACTACAGGCTGTTCAGGAAGTCGTGACGTGAGGTGAACCCGCCTGTGGGAGGTTTAGTCACAATAGTTCTATAATGTAAAGTCAAATTACACAGCAGAAAAGGACTCACCATTCACTCACAGACACACACGCAGAGGTCATTCACCCTGGACCATTGTACATGTTTTTAGAGGAAACCGGGGGAAAGTGCAGACACTGTGGGGTGTTTTACCGGTGTTTTATATGTTGTATGGACTTTAGTAAGAAGAATGCTATGCCAAAGAACTACTACATCTGTTGTACATCATCATCATCACCATCACCATGTCCCTGTCAAATAAATGAATACAGTCAAATACAGGGTTTCCGTTAGCCGGCTGTAGCCGGCTTTTGGCCGGATTCCAAAGCAAATGGCCGTTAAAAATAATTTCCATCGGCCAAATTGGCCGACAGTAAAAAATATGGAGAGAATATAGAAAAATATATTAAATATAACAATAATAATAACTAATAAAAACTAATATAACAAAGTGTTTTTGAGACAGTCCCAAATATTAAAGAAAGGTTCAATGTTTTTATCTAAAAGCCCATTTTACAAAGCGCAGTTGAAGCGCCATCGTCACGGTGGAAATGAAAGGATTTTCTTTTCGTGCTTCGTCTCACAAGAAAACAGTGAATTACAGGTACATTTACTTTATAAAAGTGTGTTAAGAACTCAGCAATACTTTTGATTAGGATGTTCTTCAACCGAGCGTGTGGTCAGTCAGACTGACGCGCTGCACTGGCTCTTCCTGGGAGAGTGGCCGGGTTTAGAGGCGCTTCCCTCGGTCAGTCTGCGCAGACGCCTCGGCTTAGTTACCGGTGTTGGAGTCACTCTAGAGCGAGGCAGAGCTGGGCCCATGTTCAGTCGATTTGCCCCTCCGTAATATTTCAGCGGTGACAGACTTAATCATTATTTTACACCTGATGTCACGTTAAAGCTCAGCCCTCGCTGAGCAGCTGATGTGGTCAGACCTGGATAAGGAGGGTCACAGATATCGGCTACTTTCTGTCTGAGTTGCAGATGAGATGAGTAGGCTTGGTCCGCGTGAGACCTGCCGCTCTCAATCGATCCACGAGCACTTTATATTTGGATTTCAGCTGCATTTTGTCACATCACTTTTTCATTAACAATAACCGTCTTTTGGACCCACTAAAGCACTCGTGTAGCGCTCTGCCTAAATGTAGATTGTTGTTGATAATAAGCCACGTTCATTATGTATATATTTTTAATGGTCGGTAATTCCTGTGAATGGCCGACATTTTACGACCCAGTGGACCCAAAGTGGCCGACAAAAAAAAAGTCTAGCGGAACCTCTGAATCAAATACAGGAATAACTCACTGCGTGGTGCACTGTATATGAAAAAAACAGTTTCCTTGTGGATCTTTAACGTTTGTCTAAGTCTAATAAACAAAAACTGCCCCAAAGCGCAATGTTTTCACTGTCAGAAAGAATGAAATAAGATCAACTAAGAAACCGTCCTGGCGACCAGGAGAGGCAAAATTACAAGAACGTTTTCTGATGTTCATGCAAAGAAAGAAAGAAAAATAAATAAAAAATAATCAGTGGATTTGAACTCAAGTGAACTCTTGGTGACCTGTCAAAAGTTGTCTTTATTTCAACACTGTTTCCATCGTGTGATTCTCATTGAAGGCATTAAACTGTGAATACACACGTGGGATTATGTAGGAAACAAAAAAAGTTGAAATCTGTTTTATATTTTAAAGGTCGTCCCTGAACTGGTTTGTGTATGTTCATCGTCTAAAAAGCCTCCCTGAGACTCTACAATGGGAATAGGCTTGAAGTAGAAGAAAAATTAATCCATAAATAAAAGACTAAACTGCTTAATTTGGGCAGATTGTTTTATATATTTTTGTGTGTGAACAAACAGGTTGGAAAATGTTAGTATTTCTTCTAAAAACCACCAGAAAAACACACAATTCCCCAAAAAACCTCAAAGTCTTACCCCAAACTGCAGAGACCAGGCTCTCGTCCCGACCCAAGTCCCGCTCATGCTTCCAACGGCGTCTCAGGAGTTTAAATAGTCTCTGAGATGGATGGCTGGGCGGGGCCTCGTCCGCTCCGGCGTGAGGTGTTTTGGGGTGTGTTTGTTTTTACCGGTGAAAGTGTGAATACAAGTGAAAGTAAAAGTGTGAGGTAAAAGTTGTGAAAGTTGTTAAAGCTGTGAAAATAGCAACAAAACTGAGACGAAAACAATGATGGAAATGTGACAAAAAAGCGAGAAAACATTGACAAAAAGTGACGAAAAAGTGATGAAAAAGTGGAAAAAATGTCACAAGAAATTGACGAAAAAAATGACAAAAATGTGACATAAATGTGATAAAAAATTGACAAAAAATGATAAAAATGTGACAAAAAAATGATAAAAATGTGATTAAAAAAAAGACAAAAAAATGACAAAAATTTGACCCAAAAATGACAAAAATGTGATAAAAAACGACAAAAAAACGACAAAAAAGTTACAAAATGAGTTGAATACCCAACAAAAAAATGATGATGGCGGGAGTTAAGAGGTTAATATTAGATGAAGCAAAGCAAGTTAGAGTTTAATATAAATGTAGAAGCTTTATAAAGGCAGGAGAAGGTCCAATGTAATGCACATAAATAAAGCACCAACACTAGGTTTTTAATTTCTTAAGATTTGCACGTTTCTATAATCATGTAGGACACAACAGGCACATTTTGATAGTTTGAAAATAGTTGTGCAACGTCATTATTTTCCAGGAAATTTGGATTAATTAGTTTAAATCCCATCAAATCAGAGCTTCAGCTGCACGGGGCGGTTTGCATTAACTCCAGATCCGAGGCCCTGGTTCTCTGGGGGAAAAAAGGTGCTTCCCCTCTTCAGGTCGGTGGGGGGTCCTTATCTCAAGTGGAGGAGTTCAAGTATCTCGGGGTCGTGTTGGAGCGTGAGATCGACAGACGGATGCGGTCGCTGTATCGGTCTGTTGTGGTGAAGAGGGAGCTGAAAACGTTCCCGCTCTCACCTGTGGTCATGAGATCTGGGTAATGACCGAAAGGACGAGATCGCAGATACAAGCGGCCGAAATGAGTGGCTGGGCGCACCCTTCGAGATCAAGTGAGGAGCTCAGTTACCCGGGAGGAGCTCGGAGTAGAGTCGCTGCTCCTTCACGTCGAAAGGAGCAGCTGAGGTGGCTCGGGCATCTGTTCCGGATACCTCCTGGTCACTCGGGAGGTGTTCCAGGCATGTCCTAGTGGGAAGAGGCCTCATGGAAGACCCAGGACACGCTGGTGGGACTATGTCTCCGAGCTGGCCTGGTGTCGCCTCGGGGTCCCCCCAGAACAGCTGGAGGAGGTGTGTGTGGATCGGGAAGTCTGGGCATCTCTGCTGAGACGCTGCCCCCGCGACACGGCCCCGGATAAAGTGGAAGAAAATGGATGGATGGATTTTCGGGCAAAATCCATTTCATGACGTCACTGCTTTAAGCCTTTTCAGTGGAGATGAGGATCTAAACGACTCAGGAGCTGGTGCACTTCAGCGAACAGCAGCGCCGGCTCAGAACAAACTGAGGCTGCGTTTGAGTTTCAAAATGGTGCAAATAAAGATTCTCTCCATTAAAACACATTGTGATGCCGCCAAAAGAGAGAGTGCAAACATTTCAAAATGAAGCGACAAGGCGCCCTTTAGCTGTGAACAATCACGGCCTGGGGAGCAGATACGGAAACAAATGCTCCTGACCCAGAGAATCTGGCCCCGTGACCCAAACAAATCAGTCTACAGGCCAGTGTGCTACGCCTCATTTGTGTTTTTGTCTCATCTTTGTCTCTTTTTTGTTGTGTTTTCGTTCGCTTTCTTTTTTGCCTTGCTTCTTGTCGCTTTTTCTTGTGTTATTATTGCTTTTTCAGCATGTTTTTGTCGCTCTTTCGTGGCTCCTTTGTTTTTCTGCATTTTCATCACTTTCTAATCATGTTTTTGTCGCTCTTTTGTTAATTTTTTGATCAATAACTTTTTCAATTTAGATAAAGCCAAACTGGAGAAAATGTCCTCGGTTCAGGTGGGGTAAAAACGCTCAACTTATATTTCATTCCTTCAAATTTGCAAACAGGGGACACACATACTTATCCACATTCAAAGCCAAATTTGACACAACAACATAATGTGTCCAAAAACTGCAGCTGAAATGTGCTTTAGTCTAATTGTTTAAACCAGTTTAATGCTTTTTTGTGACATTAGATGCATCATTTCACCACAGTTCAGGTTTATCGACTCGTGTGACTGGTTTGTTTTGCAGAGCGAGGCTGGAGTTGCGAAACAATCTGGATTTCTCCGTCTCTCCAGCAACAGGGGGAAACAAAAACAAACCATTTACGACTATTAAAGCGGCTACTACAGAGCGGAAGCACGCGGCGTCGCAGCGAAGCCAAACAACAAGAGGAAGAGGAAGTATTAATACGGTTGAGTCATATGGCCGTGTTATACTGTAAGTCAGAGGTCAACTTTCATTTACCAGAAGCAAAAACACAGCGTCATTGTTGAGAATCTCTCCGTCACTTGAGCTGTGTTTTTAGGAGAATTTGCTTGTTTTACTGAATTTTATAAACGACATAAATAATAATGAAAGTTCAAGGGTCAAAAGGAAAAGGTTTGCACAAGAAGCCACTATGATACTGTCAAGTTCAGAGGAGAAAAACGTGCAAATTCTCCCAAAAAACCCCAGCTCAGGTAAAGTATAGATTCTCAAAATCGACGCTGTTTGTGGTCGTCCCGTGTCCGGCTTCTCGTAAATGAAAGTTGCAGATTCATGTGACCGACAGTTTATGACACGGGACAGTGAGGACTGAGAACTTCAGCCGTGTTAATAATGACTTCTGGTCTGTCGTCGTCAGTGTTTTGGTTTTGTTTCCTCTTGTTGCTGGAGAGACAGAGAAGTCCGGACTTACCCACAACTCCAGCCTCTCTGTGCAAAACAAACCACACAAGTCGAGAAATCTGAACTGTGGCCAAATGAATCCCTCAAAATGTCACAAAAAAGCATCAAATTTAAAGTTTTTACAGTTTAGAAGCTTCATACGCAGGAGTGTAGAGTGTAACAAGTCTGTCAAATGGGTTTAACCTCTTAAAGTGTGCCAAAGTGTTGATTTTTGCATATATATATTTTTTTTCATTCATGCAGTCATATTTGAAGAGTTTAGCGGTGCTAGGCTAGTGCTAGGCTAGTGCATGTCTATGGTAACTAGTAGCCTGCATTAAAAACCTCTCCAAAATCATGGGCTCGTTCTCTAAACGTTGCCATATCGGATTTGTAGAAAGTTCCTTTGTGAATTCCACGAGTAGTAATGTGGCCGCAGGTAAACAAACTACTGTAGATCCGGTAACCAAGCAGATCACTCCGCCGCTGCGTAGCTACAACCAGGAAACTGATGCTGCTCAAATATACGTAACTTATGGTTTTATTAAAGGGTTTTATTTATTACGCAAAATCGACTTTTTCAAGCTTTACATCATGTTATTCTGTCATTCCCTCATTAAAAACATGCCTGAAGTGTTGCCTTGGCACATTCACATATTTTTGAGTAATCTGTAAAAACTCTGATGGCGGCCATTTTAGGGATAGGTTTGCCTGAGTCCTCCTAGGAACGCCCCCACCTCCCGGAGACGCCTCCGAGCTTTCGTCACCAGCCGAGTAACCAACCACTGCTCCTCAGCAGAACCCCCTCCCCACTGATGCCACAGACAGCGTGTGGAGGGGGCGTGTCGGAAAGAGTCAGAGGTTCTTAAAGAGACAGAGGCCTATTTCAACTACAGCCATTTTGAGAGAGACATTTTAAACAAGGCAATTATTCTAATTTACTGCATTTACAGACCAACAGAAGGTTTGCTCATCATTGTAGTGTGATAAAGACTGGTGCTATGTGATTGAAAAAAGCATAATACCCCCTCTTTAAAAAAAATATTCAGTCGACACAGACGTTTCTATGGGTAGTCTGGTGTTATAAGTGATTTGCCTCAGGTGCTCTGTGCTTGGGTCAGACTGGTTTTAATGCAGGTTACTAGTTACCATAGACATGCACTAGCCTAGCACTAGCCTAGCACTAGCCTAGCATTTGCCTAGCACTAGCCTAGTACCACTAAACTCTTCAAATATAAGGACCATGAATTAAAAATATATATATCTCCAGAGATCAATAACACTCTGGAAAACTAACAAGGCCCTATGTCAAAAATCCTGAAATATCCCTTTAACCCCCGCCTTAACTGAGTGCATTTTCTCCAGTTCAGCTTTACCCAAACCTAAAGGTGTACAGTCTACAGCCTTGTAACACTTTTCTTGTTTGAGATACTTCCTGAATGTTGCGTGTAGCAGTTTAACAATAATAACATGGGGGGTCAGGTTTCCTCCCTCAGGAAATGTAGAAATAAACAGATAAAATGTAGTGATGTTTTTTAGCCAGAGGTTGATGAGTGAGCACGGGGGAAAACGGATGGAAATTAGTCCAAGGCTAATCCGGTGTGGCTTGTTTACATGCATGAGTCCCATATGCGTTCATCAGCAGGCACTGTCCCGACTAAAAATGACTTTGTCTCTGTAGAGTAGTTTTTTTTATTTTTTTTTGAAAGCTTTATTTTTACATTTTTGTTTAATAACACAACATAACCCACACAGAACTTCAAATCAAGCCCTCCCCTTGAAACAAACTAAGACAAACAAACAAAAAACAAACAAAAACATACAATAATACACACAATGCCACAAGTAAAATTCACAAAACCAAAGCAAGTTTTTCTTTCAGCATATTTCAAAAAGGGTTGCCAGATTTCTGAAAAAGATGCATCACTGCCTTTAAGGGTATGTCTGATCTTCTCAATTTTTAAGAAATATAGAATGTCTTTGATCCACTGCGAATGAGAGGGAGGTAATGAGTTTTTCCAATTCAGTAAAATCAGCCTGCGAGCAAGAAGTGTACAGTAGGTCAAAAAGTCCCGCCGGTGTTTGTTTAGGTGATATGAATCTGGGATCACACCAAAAAGAGCCACAACTGGGCAAGGGTCCAAAAGCAAAATATGTCCCAGGTGTTATTTCACAGCGTTCACAGTTGGGATCGGTGTTGGGAAATCTCTTTGACAGTCTTTTGACCAGTGAACACAATGTAATATTTTACATTATCACATTTGCGCCTGGTGCAAACTGAAGATGTGTGGACCCTTTTTAAAATGTTGGCCCATTTCTCCTCTGACAAATTTTCTCCGAAGTCCTGCTGCCACTTATTTTTTATTCCATCTAAAGAGGGATCTCTGCAGAGTGCTTTAGCTCTTCTTCTCTGTTTGGTGTTGGAGATTGTCTGTCAGGCGTAAAAGATGTTTTTTTTATATCATTACCCATGAGGCCGCCCTCTGCTCCCCAAACCTCTGTTCATTTCTGGAATAGTTTTCTGAAAGACACTCATGTCATAGATGTAGCGTCCTGGGCTCATAAATCCATCAGTCACAGCGCTCGGCCTGGTACGAGTGAAAGGTGTTACAAAGCGTTAGTCATGAACCACCTTCAGTTTGTATCATCAAAACAAAATACACATCGCCCTGGCTACAACATTTCCAGTTCCAGAGAACAACATAATCAGGATCAAAACAGTTACAATAACAGAGCCTGAGAGATAAACAGGCTGTGGGTTTGGAAGAGGGAGGAGCGAGATCAGCAGCTGGAATCTGGAAATAACAAGCACTTTCATGAGGAACAGGAGGAAAAGATAACGAGTGACAACTACAGTATAAACAAGAAGTTCCTCAAAACAGTTGTTGGTAAATGCTGGAGGTTCTTATTCTGTTTTTGTTGAGTCAAGAGCCGTTTCTCGACACTGCAGGTTCCCTAAGCACGAGTAGGCCGACCAGAAGTGACAAAAGAGACAAAAAAGTGATGACAGCGCAAGGAGAAATGGTTCCACTGGCCTTTAGGCTGTGAACTCTGCAGCCGAGAAGCTTTTAGATCCAACTGAACTGATAACGACCTGCTCGGTGAAGGCGGGGGTGAAGAGGTTCAGAGCCGTTGCCAGGTCACGATGTTGCTCCCTTTGTCATAAACATAAACAACTCATTTGCACATGCTGCTATTCCACTGTGCTGAAAACGTGGGACGCCTTTGGGGAACTTCTCGTCGAAGGGCGAGGCGAGAGACGGGCCGACACACCTGAAGCAGAACACGTTAACAAAACAGATAACACACGCATCACCTTGGATACAGAAAGGACTCACGTGAGCAAAACAACAACAGCCTGATGCTGTTTTAGAGGCGACAGAGACACAGACGCAGCTCTGCAATCGCCCGTATATGCTCATGTTCCAAGCAGCCAGAAAAATGACTCCAGAAACACTTTAAAGGGATATTTCAGGATTATTGACATAAGGCCTCATTTCCTATAGTTAGTGCTTGGGTCAGACTGTTTTTAATGCAGGCTACTAGTTACCATAGACATGCACTAGCCTAGCATTAGCCTAGCACCACTAAACTCTTTAAATATAACACATATATATCTCTGGAGGAAATGAGACCCTATGTAAAAAAAAAACCTGAAATATCCCTTTAACCTCTTAGCCCCAGCCATAATCAAGTGCAGCTTTATCCAAATCTAAAGGTCACAGACTATAGGCCAGTGTTACGCCTCATTTGAAAGCTAAGGCCTACAAAACTCATCTAACCAACATTTTTTAGCTTTGGGAGAATGTGCTTGGTTACGGCGGGGGTTATTTTCTGATTAGTTCTGGACACCAGCTCAGAAACATCATCCAAAAGTCTGTGTGTTTGCAAGTCATGCTTCATTTACAGGTTTACAGTTACCCCTATGTGAGAGCTGTGCAGGTACAGGTGTGACTCCAGCAGAACAATGCCGAGAATTTGCCTTAGGGAAATTTCCCGATCAGGGTGACATTGCACATCACATACACCCAGAAAATACTTATATTTATCACGATAATGAGTGCTCGGTAAATACACTGCTCACAAAAACTTAGGGCACACTCAAAAAACACAATGTAACTCCAAGTCAATCAAATTTCTGGGATATCAGACTGTCCAGTTAGGAAGCCACGCTTATTGTGAATCAGTTTCACTTGGTGTTGTGGAAATTAAACAGACAACAGGTGGAAATGAGAGGCAATTAGCAAGATCACTCCAAAAGAGGAATGGTTTTGCAGGTGGTGACCACAGGCCATTTCCCTGTCTTCATCCTTTGGACCGTATTTTTGGAACACTTTTGCATTTGTCCAGTGTTCTCACCACTAGAGGTATCATGAGGAGCATCTACAACCCACAGAAGCTGCTCAGGGAGTGATGCTCATCCAAAATGGCACGTCCATTCGTGCTGTGGCAAGAAGGTTTGCTGTGTCTCCCAGCGCAGTGTCCAGAGCATGGAGGAGATACCAGGAGACCTGGGGGGGCCGACCGAGGTCAACAACCCAGCAGCAGGACCGCTATCTGCTCATTTGTGCACGGAGAAACAGGAGAAGCACTGCCCGAGCCCTACAAAATGACCTCCAGAGGGCCACAAATGTGCATGTTGGTATTCAAACGGTCAGAAACCGACTCCATGAGGGGGGTATGAGGGTGGTATGAGGGTGGTATGAGGGCGTTGGGCCGGTGCTTACTGCCCAACACTGTGCAGCCCGATTGGCATTTTCCCGAGAACACAGCGATTGGCAGATTGGCCAATGGTGCCCTGTGCTCTTCGCGGATGAGAGCAGGTTCACCCTGAGCACATGTGACAGACGTGACAGAGTCTGGAGACGCCCTGGAGAACGTTCTGCTGCTGCAACATCATCCAGCATGACCGGTTTGGTGGTGGGTCAGTGATGGTCTGGGGAGGCATTTCATTGGAGGCCGCACAGCCCTCCATGTGCGAGCCAGAGGTTCCCTGACTGGCATTGGGGACCGGGATGAGATCCTCAGACCTATTGTAAGACCATATGCTGGTGCTGTGGGCCCTGGGTTCCTTCTGATGCCTGATAATAGGTGTGTTTGAGATGAGCCAGACGGACGCAGTTTTGACAGCTGACTGCAGACTCTCGGTGCCGGTTAGATTTCTGTCCGACTTGCTCCAGACGGGCTCTGATGTCACGGGCACGTGGGGCACGGAAAGATCGTGAGACCCCAACGAGAGCAGCCGACTGGATCAGCCGCTGCATCTCTCCAGAGGCAACTGCAGCGGCTCCTCGGCCCCGTGCATGATGGGAAAACGCCCACCTGTCCGCGGCTCACGCTCAGGTGATTGGATACGAGTCTGTGTGATCACAAACGTGCTCCTCGCCCCCTCCTCTCTCCTCTTTAGATCTGAACAAATAAACTATGACTGAAACTATTAAAGTTATGCATCGCCCGCTAAAATAGAGCTCATGTTTGATGCTTTTCAGAACAAACTAATGATTTAAAAGGACGTGTTTTATCTCACAAACCTGAACAAACAAACAAATGGGAAAGTTTTCTCTGATGAAGAATGATGTCTCTGGAGTAAAGGAAACAGAGCAGGAGGTGAATGACTTTTATTTAGGATACACTTTAAATGAACGCGATATCTGAACAAGACGCTGCGTGATCTGAGGCCGCTCTCGTTGTTCTCTGCATGTGGAGGGTTGGATTGGCTTCAGACTTTTTTTCTCCGCCCCCGTTGCGCCGGCTACTCTCGCCAATCATCCAGGCGAGCCGCAACGGCATCTTAAACACACCTAATGCCAGGCCACATGTGGCAAGAGTGTGTCAGCAGGTCCTGCATGATGAAGGTATTGATGTTATGGACTGGCCTGCCCGTTCCCCAGACTTAAATCCAATAGAGCACATCTGGGACATCATGTCTCGGTCCATCCATCAACGCCACGTCGCACCACAGACTGTCCAGGAGCTGACTGATGCTCTAATCCAGGTCTGGGAGGAGATCCCTCAGGAGGACATCCGTGGTCTCATCAGGAGCAGGCCCAGGCGTTGTAGGGAGTGCATTCAGGCACGTGGAGGCCACACACACGACTGAGGATGATGCAGACTCGTTTTGAGGAATTTCTACAGAATTTGGATTAACCAGTGACCTGATTTATCACTTTGATTTTGACTATAATTTTGGATCCAGACCTCCAGGGGCTGAGAATTTTATTTCCATTCATCATTCTTATGTTATTTTGTTCTCAACACATTGCCCTACACTATGAATAAAGATTTTCATCCGAAAAATTAAACTGATTGACATCTAGGATGTGTTTTTTGAGTGTGCCTTAAGTTTATGTGAGCAGTGTATATTGTTTTATTGTGGATACCTGCTCCTCTAAGGTGCATGGAATTGCACGTGGTGTGCTTCAGGGTTCAATTTTATGCCCAGTGCTTTTTAATCTGTATATGCTCCCTCTTGGTGATGTCATCAGGAGACACGGGGTCAATTTTCACAGTTATGCTGATGATGCAAAGTTATACATCTCCATGTCTCCAAATGACACCAGGCCAATACATGCACTTTTTAACTGCATTATAGAATCAAACTCTGGATGGCAGAAATCTTTCTCCATCTTAACCAGGACAAAACTGAAATGTTAATCATCGGCCCTGAGAGAGAGACTTTTACCCAAACTACAGTCACTGTCTATGAATCCTTCCTCACAGGTGAAGAACCTGGGTGTGATCTTTGACTCTGAGCTGGCGTTTATTCCACATATTAAGAATATCACAAAGATTGTTTTTTACCATCTAAAGAACATAGCCAGAGTCCGCCCCATTCTCTCTCGGGCCAACACGGAGACGCTAATGCATGCTTTTATCACCAGTCGTATCGACTGCTGTAATGCCCTGCTTTCTGCTCTTCCCAAAAAGAGGATCTCAGGTCTACAACTCTTACAAAACTCAGCAGCTCGTGTCCTGACGAAGACCAGGAGGCGGGACCACATTACACCGGTTTTAGAATCGCTGCATTGGCCCCGTGTGTTTCAGGATCGATTTTAAAGTTCTTTTAATGGTTTTTAAATGTCTTAATGGTCTTGGTCCTTCTTATCTTTCAGAACTGCTTTTACCTTACGAACCTTCACGGCCCCTTTGCTCCTCCGGCAGGGGTCTCCTAGTTATTCCTAAAGTCAACAAAAAAACCTCAATATTACAGCCCTCGCCTCTGGAACCACCTGAGGAGGAGCTCAGACCTGAGGAGGAGCTCAGGGCTGAGGAGGAGCTCAGGGCTGCAGAGAACGTTCATGTTTTTAAGAGCAGCTCAAGACCCTCCTTTTAAACTCAGCCTTTAACTGACTAATTTATTTATTTAATCCTTATATATAAAATATATATATGGGAGGTTGTCCCAGGCGCATTGTTTTAAATGTTGTAATCTGTAAAGCACTTTGTGATACCTTTCGGTAGGAAAAGCGCTTTATAAATAAAGTTTGATTGATTGATTGACTGATATTCATGCAGTCCTTATATTCGAAGAGTTTAGCGGTGCTAGGCTAGTGCTAGGCTAGTGCATGTCTATGGTATCTAGTTGCCTGCATTAAAAGCCTCTTCAAAATCATGGGGTCGTCCTCCAATCGTTGCCATGTCTGATGCACATGTGCTTGGGACTGTTTTTAATGCAGGCTACTAGTTACCATAGACATGCACTAGCCTAGCCTAGCACTAGCCTAGCACCGCTAAACTCTTCAAATATAACAAATATATATCTCTGGATAGGAAATGAGGCCCTATGTAAAAAATCCTGAACTATCCCTTTAACCTCTTAACCCCAGCCATAATCAAGTGCAGCTTTATCCAAATCTAAAAGGTCACAGACAGGCCAGTGTTACGCCTCATTTGAAAGCTAAGGCCTACAAAACTCATCTAACCAACATATTTTAGCTTTGGGGAAATGTGCTTGGTTACGGCGGGGGTTATACGAGGTTAACCCTATTTTCTGATTAGTTCTGAACACCAGCTCAGAAACATCATCCAAAAGTCTGTGTTTTTGCAAGTCATGCTTCATTTACAGGTTTACAGTGACCGTTATGAACTGTGAGAGCTGTGCAGGTACAGGTGTGACTCCAGCAGAACAATGCTGAGAATTTGCCGTAGGGAAATTTCCCGATCAGGGTGACATTGCACATCACATACACCCAGAAAATACTTATATTTATCACAATAATGAGTGCTCGGTAAATATATCACATAAATGCCTATACTTTACTTTGGAATGGCTAAAATGGCAAGATGCAGATCCTTTTAAAGCTTTTGGGCGCCTTATAATTGGTTTAGCAAGTTTTAGCATTTTGGAATAAGGAATAGAAGGAAACAAGTCAAAGTCAAAAAGTTGCCATTGGTAAATCATTTTAAGTACAGACAATTTGAGCACTAAAAGGCCTGATCCATAATCCAAGCAGCCCCAAACCAAAACTGTAATTAATTTATTCATGTATCCTATAAAATATTGTATTTTCCACACAAGTTTTTGTTGAAGACTGAAATTATGATCAAAACAACCCACAAACATTTTAACTAATCCGGTCAGTGTTCCCATGCTGTTGCAGATGGAAAATATTGAATTATATTGATTTATTATATTAAAATAGTAAATAAAAGTTCCCTTTAGACTCGCAACCCACTGAAAATGGTTCCGCGACAGACTTTTGGGTCAAGAATCCCTGTTTTACATTATATATATATATGTTCTGCCAGGACATTCTTAAAATACTGACACTATTTCTCTCATTTTTAGGATACTTTAGCAGGTATTTGATCTCTTAATTGCATAATAATATTTCTTAAAATCATCTTGGGGGCCTGTGCGTTTAAACCTTTAACCTCTGAGCACATTTTCTCCAGTTCAGCTTTACCCAAATCTAAAAGCTTCCTGCCTTTAGAGCTAACAACCAATAGGCCAGAGCAACGCCTCATTTGAAAGCTAAGACAAAACTGAATTTATTTTTTTTTTTTCAGTTTCTGTCGTATTTTTGTCGTTTTCTGGTCACTTCTTCATCGCATTTTTGTCACATTTTTGTCGCTCTTTCGTGGCTTTCTTGCTGAGTTTTTTTGTCGATGAGTCGTGTTTTCGTCATATGTTGGAAGTGTTTTTGTTGTGTTTTCATCTTTTTTTGTTGCTTTTTCTTCACCCTGTAGTCGTGTGTTTTTGTCACTTTTTATTGTGTTATTGTTGCTTTTTTGTCGCTCTTTTGCCACTTTGTTGCTGTTAGCTATGGGTAAATAAAATGCTGTTTTATGTTTTTCAAAAGTTAATGCGAAATATGAATAGATACAGACGGCATCGCGTCATATAAGGGGGCGTGGCCTCGCCGAGGGGGACAATAGAATATTTTGGGGAACACGGTTTTCCTCTTTTAGCCGTTTTCTGGTGGAAAATAAACTTATTTATCCCATGCAAATAAAATCAAGTGTAAATCGGGCCCATATGGATGTTTTCTCACCGCAGATTATTCAGTAGAAGTGAAAAACCGGCAGTCGTAGCTAGCCGTTAGCATTAGCACGATGCTAAAATGAAGCATCCTGTTAGCGTTCTCTGTTATTTATGTATCTATGGGCTGTTGAAACACTTTGCCTCTCCCCATGTCTTTGTATCTTTATTTAGGAGAAAACTATATTCATAATTCAGCATTTGTTGAAGTGGTTTTTGAATAATTAGAGAAAGTTTAATAGTTTTCCCCCTTAACTGTTCCATGTATGGGTGATTCCAGAGAAGCCGTCTGTATCGATGAGCAGGACTGTTGAGCTCTATTCACCTTATTCTGCCCGGCCCACTTTTTCCTCTTTGTTCTGTGGATGGAAATATCAAATATGTAAATGTCCGTATTCATTTACACGGCACTGTTTATCTGAGCTTTGTGTAGTGTAGAATCTGATCCGCCCTTGGTGTTTACAGTTCTGTGTAAACTAATAGGAGTGAAGAGGCGGGACATTGATGAAGGCGCCCACGCAAACCTGTGGCTGTTTTTACTGCAAATCTGGCAACAATGACCTGGTTACACGATACATACGGAGCTGTGCGTGAGAACGATCATCGGGATGGAAGATTTGTGTGGCAGAGCTGTGAGTCTTGCCCGCATACCTCCTTGTTTGTGTGGCTGTATCTAATTGACAATAATAATGAGCTTCAGTCTGACCTCTTAACCCCCGCCTTAACCGAGCACATTTTCTCCAGTTTTACCCAAATCTAAAAGCCACTCGACTGGAGTTTACAGCCGATAGGCCAGTGTAGCGCCTATTTGAAAGCTAAGACCTACAAAACTCATCCAGGCTTCTTCCTTGTTTCTGTTGTCACGTTTTAGTCGTTTTTTGTTGTGCTCTTATCACATTTCTGTTGTTTTTTGGCACATTTTTGTGATGTTTTCAATGCTTTGATTACAATTTGATTACAAAATAACGTCTTCTATCTGACAGACTTATCCAAATAAACATGAACAATACGACCATATTAGTCCAGTGCTCCGGTCTCTGCACTGGCTTCAGTCGCTCAGAGAATACAGTTAAAAACAGCTCTGCTTGTTTTAAATCCCTTATTGTCGGGCACCGAAGTCCATCTCTGACATGTTACAGTATGAACTATCTCAGGGTCTCCTGGTGGTTCCCAGAGTCAGGACTAAACATGCAGCAAAAGTCTGGAACAGCCTCAGTGAGGACGTGAAACAGGCCTCAACCCTGACTATGTTTAAGTCCAGGCTGAAAGGACCTCTGTGTACAGCTGCCTATGGAAAAATGATTGTATTATAACACATTTTAATATACAGTATACATATTTTGCAACGTAATTGTATCGATTGATTTGTTTTATTAATTTTTATTGTGTTTTTAGTGTGTCTGGTGTTGCTCTGAGGCACATTGAGTTATGTACATGAAATCTGCCATAGAAAGAAACTTGCCTTGATTTGGCTTTGTTTTATTCTCTCTGCTTTTACTGTGAAATGTACTTTTGAATTTGCAACAGGAAAAATGTGTACTGTGACTTAATAGTTATAAAAAAAATATATGACAATACTAAGCAGAACAAATTCCAGGCAGACATGATAGTCAAACTCTGCTGCCCTCTGCTGAGACAATAGGATAATGCAAAGTTTTTATTCTTAAATATTCTAAACAGGCTGTTTTTATTCAATCATAATTTATTCTGAGATTAAACAAAAAAACAACAACTTCATTTTAATGCAGTGTTTGAATGTGTTTTATAATAGATAAAGTTGAGCTGCCTTTCTGTGATTTTAGAAACAGAATTCGATCACTGAAGACGTGAAATACTTTAATATTATGTCAACCTTTTATTTATATCACAGATGTTTTTAATTCATTCATCTTTCACACTTGTGTCTAAACTTACCAAGAAAATACAGAAAGTCATGAATAAAACCAAATAATACCAAAATCATGAATAAAAGACAAACATAATAACATTTTTAATTAAAAAAGAAAAAGGGAAATGAATAATCACAAATGTAATCCATGAAAGTGGCTCCTGATACATATTATATATTTATAGGTACATAAAACTACATGCATATGCTTTAAATTACGCCGAGATTTGACCTGTGAACTCTAGGCTCTGTGTGGACGGGGATTTGGCCGAGTGAATTTGGTGATGATGAAAATATAATTGGGCGGCACGGTAGCGCAGCCTTTAGCGCTCGTGCTTCACAGCTAGAAGGTCACAGGTTCGACTCCCACCTGGACGGGGCCTTTCTGTGTGGGGTTTGCATATTCTCCGCGTAGATTTCCTCTGGGTACTCTGGTTTTCCCTACCACTAAAATGTACAATAGGCAACAGATGCAAAATTAGACCAAGGCTACAATCAAGTATGGCGTGTTTACATGCATGAGACCCATGTATGCTCATGAACATGCACCGTCCCAACCAAATACACAAATAATCCATCTATTTTCTTCCACTTGTCCGTTGCCGGGTCGAGGGGGCAGCTGTTGGAGCTGCCCAAATCACATTGCACCAGCCTCTTATGGCTCCTCCTGTTGGTGGTGGGTCCACAGGAGGTGGTCTCTCATAAGGGGCTTCTGAACCGCTCTTTGTCTGACCCATCATCTAGGACCTGTTTGCCCTGGGAGTCCCTACAGGGGCACGAAGCCCCCGACAACAGAGCAACAAACAACAAATAATAATGATGCATAAAGAGACAAATGTTATTACCCCACCCTCCCCTCCTGGAGCCGCCCCCTTAAAGGAATAGGCCACCATTTTTACATACTGAGATATGTTCTTACCTTAGCTTTGACGAGTTCTTTAGGACCTGTCTGATCTTCACCCGTGCCTTCAGTCACGTAAACACAGCGCAGACGGCGTTAGCATTTAGGCTCTCCCTCTCTCCTCTATAGCTCCAAAACAGGTCAAGATAGAAGCTACCAAGCTCTTCCACGTTTTCCCTATTTAAATATGGTTACAGTGTTCCACTACAAAGTATAATTACACAAAATGAAACAATGTGGATTTTCTAAGTGGATAAAAGGGGGAACTATATTGTAAGGCATAATAATACCAGGAGTAGTTCGAAATCCGCGCAGTAATCTTCACTTTACTGTGCGGATGCCAAATTACTCCTGGTATTATTACGCCTTACAATATAGTCCCCCTTTTATCCACTTAGAAAATCCACATTGTTTAATTTTGTGTAATTATACTTTGTAGTGGAACACTTCACGTAACCATATTTAAATAGGGAAAACGTGGAAGAGCTTGGTAGCTTCTATCTTGACCTGTTTTGGAGCTATAGAGGAGAGAGGGAGAGGCTAAATGCTAACGCCGTCTGCGCTGTGTTCACGTGACTGAAGGCACGGTGAAGATCAGACAGGTCCTGAAGAACTTGTCAAAGCTAAGGTAAGAACATATCTCAGTATGTAAAAACGGTGGCCTATTCCTTTAAGGTGGTGGAGGGATTGAGCACCCGAACGATCCTGGGAGCTCTGTTGTCGGGTAGATATGTTGCCCCAGGGTCTCCCAGGGCAAACAGGAAGTGCTTTATTTGTAAATGAGTATTTTCAGGAACACTTTTGGTCTGATGTGATGGATTGGGGGAACAGGCCAAAACATTTGCCGGAACACTCTCATCAGACACCATTATATCGGATACATTTTTTGCCGGATCCTCCAAAATATTTCCCGGATCCTTTACCCTGAAAAAATTGAATTGGGGGAAACGGGGGATCAAATTAACCACTGCAAACAGGTCCTGGGTGACGGGTCAGACAAAGAGCGGTTCAGAAGCCCCTTATGAGAGACCAACAGGCCCGGTTAGAACCATGAGGCCGTCCTTCTGTGGACCCACCACCTGCAGGAGGAACCATAAGTGGCTGGTGCAATGTGATTTGGGCCGCTCCAACATCTGCCCCCACGACCCGGCAACGGACAAGTGGAAATGGATGGATGGATGGATGTTTTTAACCCAGAATAAAGTTGTTCTACTTTTGCATCTTGAGTCAGGTTGTCGCCCTCCCAGGCGTCAAACAGGCCAGAACCTCTTGTTTCGCTACAGGTTTGTTTAGTGTTGTTTGACTCGTCGACACAGAAACAGCAGCGGCAGCACCAGACTGCTGGGGGTGTTGAGCCATTCAGTAGAAACGCCAAAAAGACATAATCCAGGTTCCTCCAGACTTTTAGACCACGCTGCAAACATCAGAACAAACATGAAGACGAACCTCAGCATCAGCGCCGCCGTAATGACAGACACGGTGTAAAAAGCCCGGCGCTTGGTTTGGTCGACGCGTTTCCCGTCTCCCGGCCCGGGACGAATCAGAACATGTAGAACACGAGCGCAGAAGTAACTGACCAGCACCAGAGACAGAAGACCCCAGATCAAGAAGAACAAATCCAGGAACGTTTTTGCTAATTGGTAAATGCAAACCATGCCAACGCTGAGCAGCCAAACCACGGCCATGCTGGCGTTCCTGATGAAGGCGCCGTTCTTCTTCAGGCGCAGGTAAGTGATGGGATGAACCACGGCCAAGTAACGCTCCAGACAAACCAGGATGTGCAACAGCGCTTGGTCAAAGCCTACCGTGTACCCCAGGCTTTCTACCACGTCTATCAAATCAAATCTCCAATCAAAGTAGAGCGCGGTGTAGATGCCGGAGCCGATCACCCCCACGATCTCGATGGCGGCCATGTTGAAGGTGAAGACGTCCGCGTGGGTTGCGGTTGAGGAGCGGGAGCGCGGCTTCCGGCTCTGCTGAAATCCAACGCAGACGATGAACAGAAAAACAGGAAGTAGAAATATGTAAACGAAAGCATTTGCCGCTTTGATGCGACCGCAGATTATGAAGTTGGAGCCCCATGAGGTGAAGTTTCTTGAGACGTTCATCCTGCCAGAAACAAACAAAGATCAGGTCACAAGGTCCTCCCACAGAGATCTTTTTTATTTTAATGCTGCATTTTAACAGACCAACAGGTACATATTTCTTTCCCAGTGTCAACGCAATGAAAATGGCTCAGACCTTGTTTAGAACTGGTTTAGACCCCGATTAGTCCTGGTTTAGTCTTGGTTTAGTCTTGGTTTAGTCCTGGTTTAGACCTGGTTTGGTCTTGGTTTAGTCCTGGTTTAGACCTGGTTTGGTCTTGGTTTAGTCTTGGCTTAGACCTGGTTTAGTCTCAGGTAAAAGTCATCTGATAAAGCCTTACATGTGAGGGAGTCTGCAAAGAGCGGGGGGCCCTTCAACCTGCTGGGCCCCTGGGTTTAGCCCTTTTCAGCCCCTGCATAAATCCAGCCTTGGGAAGGACTTATTTACAGCTCAAGTCTTAAAACTGACCAATCAAATATGTGCGCTGGTAATTTGAGACATAGTTCATTAAATAATGCAGTATAGATGCCACTATGTATTTTTTTTTATGGAATATTCCAATTACCAGATAATGCCACGAAACATATTTTTGTTTTACATTGATAAAGACTTTGCACTCACCTGTTCGCTGCTTCCGTCGTTCTGCTTTTGGAGCCTGTTCAGATGTGTGGGTAAAATCATCACTGCAGCTGGACTCTGAGCTTTGCATAGTTTGGTCTAAAGGGTGGAATATATGGAGTTTTCATAGAGAATTTGCGTGTTCGCCGTCCTGGCAAAGACAACACACAGACAAAGAGATGAGCACGGGATTTGAATAGAGTCATGTGTCATGTTCCATCCGCATTTCCCCGTTTATAAGAGTGTGTTTACATGCACTGGACTTTCACGGTTTTATCTGGAATTTTTGATATTCGGTTTTGTCTTTGATTTTATAAACGCAGTTTCCCGATTATAGAAACCAGAAAATAGCAGTTTCTAGTAATGAGAAACCTGGATTCTCTGACAGTAACCGGGTTAAACAAACAAACTTGGTGGCGAGTCTGAAGAGCTCCTTTTTCTGGGGAAGAGGAGACAGATTTTACCCATGAAAGAACTAAAAAGTAGTGAATATTTTAGATGGAAAGAAGCGTCGTGATGCGGATTCATGTAAAACTGTCGACCAACAGGTGTGTTCTGGAAAAGATTTGCCACTGTTGTGATATTGTATTACAATTGTTACTTTGTTCAGTAAGGAATATAACATATTATACAAAATACAGTAGTATATTAGTCATATTAAGTGACTCGAGTACATTTATATGGTTTATATTGAAATGCCAAACTCCCCCCAAGCAGAACCAAATCAAGTTGGACACTGGTGGAAAAGATCTGCAGTAGATTTATTTGTTTATTGGTTTAATTGGTTTCGGGACAGTGCATGTTTATGAACACACCACACTGTAGCCGTGTGTAGCTAACGTCATGAAAACAAGACATGAGAGAATGGGGAAAGTAAAGGAAATCTTTGACTGCACTTATGCTCCGTGGCCTTATTACTATAACATTATTACTAGTTTAGATTTGGCCAAAAGTAACTCAAAGTAGTGTAACTCAGCTACATTTTCAACAGTAATATACAAACTGTACTACCCAGCTCAGCCAGGGTGAAGGAAGTAACAAAAACCAAGGTGTAAAATGAATAAATAAAGTTGTAATTTAATAAAAGGAGTGTAAAAGGTAAATTTAACAAAGGAGTGACAAAAATAACCAAACAAAGGCAGTATTCACAAAAAGGTTGACCAAAACAAAGCTAGTCAAACTAAATCGAACAAACAAAATTAGGCCTAACTAATACAAAACCAAGTCATGACAAGACACAGCAAGTGTCACTTGATCCCACGTCACATTTAAGTGAACATTCCAAAATGTGACACAACACGAGTGTCCCTGGACACACAAAAGTTTAAACAACAAAGGGACACAACACAAAATGGTAAACTGGCCACAAAGATCAGGGCCGTTTCTCAGTTCTCAGACTGCAGACTCTGTACTTGTGAACTCCGGGGCACGGACTCGCTGGTGCAGACTCGGAGAACGGACTTGAAGAGCTCACGAGTGTGGACTCGGCTTTTTCAGCGTTTGGAACGAGTGAACTCGATGACATCACAAGAAGAACATTAAATCACCTCATATGAAATTAAAAGGGTGACACTGCAGTCGAAGTGGAAATATGTTGAACAACAATGAACAAAAATACATTTTTACATTTTAGACAATTTCACTTTTTTTTTTTACAGTTATAGCCTATAAATAAGGCGTTATGTGGAAAGTCATTAAAACATCTGATGTGCAAACTGAAACAATAATAAAAAACAGGTCAAATATGAACTTGTTTGGGGGGTTGCAAATTATTCTGAAAAAACGAACAAACAATTTAGACTTTAAAATATGTAACTGTTTTTGAAGTTCCCATATAAAGATGTGTCTGCAGCGCCCCCTTAATAAAACAATGTAAAAGTGAAATGCATTTGTCCTCAATGACCTGTTCATGACGTTAAGATTTTAAATGAAACTGTTGCTGATGTTGTGAGAAAATGAAAGCATGTTCAAAGTTGTTTCCACACATCTGCTCAGAAAACCATCTTAAACAGGAGACACGTCTCTGAGGATAAAAGACTCTTAAACCGGGAACATATCCGCGTTTATTTACATGCGCGTGATCAGCTGTCGTTCAGCTGGAGCGGCTCTGTGCTGAGGAGGAGCGGCTCTGTGCTGAGGAGGAGGGGCTCGGTGCTGAGGAGGAGGGGCTCGGTGCTGAGGAGGAGGGGCTCGGTGCTGAGGAGGAGGGGCTCGGTGCTGAGGAGGAGGGGCTCGGTGCTGAGGAGGAGGGGCCGCTGCAGGCGGGGACTCTCGGTGAGCCACATGCTCAAAACCAAACGGATTGTGGGAAATATAGCTGGCGGAGAACGCACAAGTCTCCTCTGATGCATCCTGGGTAAAACGGGCGGAGCCAGTTCTCATCCGGGGATTTACAGCAAACTTGCTGAGAAGCGAACTTTGAATTGGAACAGGACTTGGGCCGCGCGTGATGACGTTTCACGAGTCCACGAGCACAGAAGTGCACACACGTACACAGACTGAGAAACGGCCAGCCCCGAATGTTCTTGGGTGTGGCCTTTTATAGGCGTGGCTGCAGCAGGTGGTTGATTGGGGGCCAGGCTTTTCGATACCGCACCAATCAGGACCAAGAATGAGCAGCCAACCAGAACCAAGCCTGAAACAAGTCCTCCAATCGCAGGCCAGAGCTCACACAGCCAGGTTTTCATGGAGGGAAAGGACAGGTTTAGGCCACACAAACAAAAATATACAAAGATATACAGAATATATTACAATTTTAAAGTAACTTGCCCAACACTCAGATAGTAAAAACAGTACACTTCCGGCAGAGCGTAAAGTCTGTTCATTAAAGGGATATTTCAGGATTGATTTTTGACATAGGACAAAAAAAATCAGCAACTCTCTGGATAACTAGGAAATGAGGCCCTATGTCAACAATCCTGAACCATCCCTTTGCTAAACTATTTAGAACACGGTCTAAAACTTGATTGAAAAATGGCGTCGCGTCTGCTGCTGTCATGCTTGATCCGTAAATAAACTTTTTTTTTTATCTGTAAATAAACTACAAGCTTCCGTATATCAAATAGTGCGTCATCATCTTGCCGTCCCTCCTCGCTCCGTGATTGGTTCCCAAATCCATGCGAAAATTTCAGGCCATGGTCCCCAGGCTGCTGTGCAGTTCGAAATGATTCGAGTGCACACAGCAGACTGGCGTTAGCCAGGTTATGATAATATAGCTCTGAGAGAAAAGGCTCCTCACTTTACTGCTGTGACACTTTTAAACTCTAATACAAAGTGTTCACGTTGCAAAGTCATAAAGGTAAATATGGTAAAGGTACTTTTTTTCATTCTGCTGTAACTTTTCCAGCACATGTTAATTGAACAACTAAAGTTTCTCCATCGTGTTCTGACGTCTCCACCTGTTTCAGAAGCTCCTCTCTCTCAGTCGCTGCTTTTAGTCTGTTTCTCTGTTGAAAAAAGTTGATGAGTCGTTTGCAGAAGCGCCGCATCTCCCTTCCCCGTCTGATGTTGTTATTCTCACGTCCGCACGGTCCGCTATGCTAGTCTTTGGAGCAAAGAGCGGCATTTGCGCTGCTGCGCAGTGCCTCATGGGTAATGTAGTTCTAACATGTTCAATTGCAATATTATATTATATATTATTATATATAATATTATATGCGGCCCGCAATTTACCGGCGGGCCGCATATAATATATAAATAAGAAATCATCTCGCGGGCCACACAAAAAATACCTTGCGGGCCGCATTTGGCCCCCGGGCCGCATGTCTGAGACGCCTGCTTTAAGCAGAGAACGATGGAAAATGTTCACCGCAAGTCGACATTGCACCGTTTCTCTGTGCGGCCAAATTACAGCTTTGTGTCCGTGTAGTAACTGATTTTATCTTGACTTCTCCAGCCCTTGTGAACTAATAGGAGAGAAGGGGCGGGAACAATTCATGGCGGCGCCCACTTCCGGAATAAGGTGAATAACTCGTAATAATGATTCCCTGGGCTACTTGGCTCCCTGTTCTTCCTGGTTACATTCATGCAGATTTTTCCTACTTCAGTTCTGTTGACCTTTTGCGCTGTTTGACTCTGCGATATAGAAACAGCAGCGGCAGCACGAGGCTTGTCGGGATGTAGAACCACTGGGAAATCATGGCCATCAGACATTCTTCAGATTCACTCAGAGTATCAGACCAATACACCGCGTTGGCCACAAACACAGGGACAAACTTCAGCATCAAAACCACTGTAATGGCCGCCACCGTGTGACAAGCCCGGCGTTTTGACTGGTCAACGTGCTTCCTGTCCCCGCCCCTTTCCCCCGGACCCGGACGAATCAGAATGTAGAGAACACTAGCGCAGAAAAATGTGATGACCACCAGAGACGCCATACCTGTGAACAATAAAACGTAAACCAAAACTTTCGGGTTAGCGATCACTAAGCACAAGCTGAACAGCCAAACCCCCGCGATGCTGGCGTTCCTGATGGCCACGCCCTTCTTCTTCAGGCGCAGGTAAGTGACGGCGTGAACCACGGCTAAGTAACGCTCCAAACAAACCAGAATGTGGAGCAGGGTCTGGATGAATTCTGCCATAGACAGGAGGTATTTTACCACATGTGACCGATGCAGGCTCCCAGTGTTGAAGTGTGTGAGGAAGACGCAGGAGCCCAGGACCATGATCACCTCCACGGCGGCCATGTTGAAGGTGAAGACGTCGGAGTGGGTCGTTTTTGAGGGACGGGAGCGCGGGTTCCTGCAGCGCTGGAGTCCGACACCGAGGACGAACAGAAAAACAGGCAGCAGCAAGACGTACGTTAAAGTCCACGCCATGTAGATGTATCCGCACATCGCCATGTTGTAGTCGAAGGAGGAGTTTCCTGAGATGTTCATCCTGACGGAAACACAGAGCATGTTGTTGGTGACTGGGAAGTGGAAGGAGAGGCTGGAGACTTAAATCCTTCAGTCTCTCATGCACATTGCACACAGCAGAAGGACAGCGGATGAACGCAGAGACAATACATCCATGACCGAAGCATTTTAAGAAGGAAGAGAGACCGTTTTTTGGACTATGAACTTTTGTGGAGCAGAGGCAGCGATGTCTTTAATGAGCAACGTGAGAGGAAGGTTTGACGGCTTCAGTGACGCTAGCTTCATTCACTTCAAGTTAGGGATGTCACGGTAAACCCTGGTAAAAATGTTGACAATAATAATTACCGTCTTGTTCTTGAAAAAATACATTATCTCGGTGGATTACCGCGCCCGCGGTTTAGGCAATATGAGCCACCGTCTCATCTGCTGAAGTCAAAACTTTCTCGAAGCTGGAATCATGTCCGACACGACGGCGCTCAGGATCAGCCTCAGAGACCGAGCCTGAAGTCTGGGCATGTTTTGGGTATTTTAAGAAGCTGAAGGACAGTTGATAGAGACAGTTTTCCTGTTTGCAGAACGTGCAGGAGAAGTGTCTCTGAAGCAGCAAAACTTCGAACCTCTGACTCTCCTGCGTGACCGTCACACCTCTATAGCAGTAAGCTAACGTTAGCTTTTTAGCTGAAATGCTGATGTGGGACTTTGGGTTGAGAGAGAATGTAACAAGTCGCCGCCACCGCCAGCGTAAGCCGTGTCCGGATACCTCCGCACAATGGCACAATGCCTTACAGGGCTCCCAGTGGCAGATTGCAATAGATTCACTTTTGCCGCAGTTTTATGAATTTAATAATGATCACTGTCTGATGGCATTTTCCCAAATCTGCAAAGTGAAAGCTCACTGGAAGGATCAAACTGAGAACAATTTTCCTGATATAGACGGTTTATCTTGTTCAAAAATATTCTTCTTCGTTTCTGGCTCTGTAAATAGTACATGTATTACCCTCGAAACGATCAACACCACATCGTTATAGTTCCTTTACTTTGGTGTGAAAAGTTGCACTTTGGATAAGGCTTTGTCTCTATTTTTTTTAAATGTAATAAGCACAGTTTGTGCAGAACTATCAATGCTTTCTGAACATATTAACACACATAACACACGCGATAAAACCGAAAACCGTGATAATTTTGGTCACAATAACTGTGAGGTAAAATTTTTATACCGTGACAGCCCTACTTCAAGTGCACGTGCAGTTTTACAAACCGCTTCCATCTACTTAAGTGCAGAATGAATGGAATCTATACAATACATTTGGGACACATCCAAGACTATGTTCAGACTGCAAACTGAAGTCATTCTGATTGGGTCACTTGTGTCCCTATGCGACCTGTATTTGATCTTTTCATGACAGTCTGAACGACACAGATCCGATCTTTTCAAATGTGACCCAGGCCACTTGGATATGTGTCCAAATACGATATCTGATCTTCTGCAGTGTGACTTCAGTCTGAACGGCAGGTCGCATTTTTCCAACACACGTCATCGATGCTTTACAAGTGCCCTTCATTCTGCTTTAATGTAGACGTTAAAGCAGCAGCTAAAGGCAAAGTTTGTCCCTAGATTGTGCCCTACCATGTTTATGTGGGTCTTTAATAGATAATCATCAATATAAATAAAAATGAACTCAAATTTCAAAGCATGATTAATCAAAATTTATTTTAATTAGCAATTGACAGCACTACATTTCATTTAAAACAAACCAAGTAAATTTCATTGAGTAACATTGTAATGATTGTTGTTAAAGTACGTAGTAGTAAATCAGGCCTGATATGTGACAAAGAATAAAAAGTGTCCAAAGCCTCTGCTCTCACCTGTTTTCCGCTTCGGTCGGTTCTGCGTCTAGAGCCTGTTTGAGCTACTCTAACATAACGACTCCTGCAGGACCCTGAGCTTTGCATAGTTTACTCAGAATAATGGTTTCTGTGGAGTTTTCACGGAGAATTTGCATTGTTTCCTGCACCGCCTAAAACAACACTCACGAATTTGAATGGCGTCATGGAACGATTGTCTTGAACCAACTTTTCTTCTCTTAGTGAGTCTAAGTAGAATAACATTCCTTTTGCCTCGACCTTTGTTAAAGCAGTAGCAGTTCTTAACGGACGAGTGACCTTCCACAGAAAGTGTGTACAGATTTGCAGCCCATAGTGGCAGGTTTGCACGGTCATGAGCTGATATGATCCACTGATGATAGATGTAGGGCCGACCCAATAGGGGCCAAAACTCAATGATATTTTCTACACCTAAGAATTATTGAAAATGCTTGAAAATAGAGACAAACACAAGGATGAAAACCCGACAAAGCAAAAACGTGCATCCTTGAAAACAATAAAATTTGACCTGCCCTCCTCCTGTATGAATATTATAGGCCTATAGAACGCTGTGATGTGACCTGAAACCCAGCAATAAACAGACAAATCATAAGAAACTTAATATTTAACGTACAAAACATATGAAATTATCATTCAGTCTATGCCATAGTGTTCAGAGGATAAATCCAAACCATGTCCCTTTGAGACAACTTTTTAAGGATATTGCCCCCTCTTGTGGACATAGTAACTATTTCAGTCCTATTGTTGCAGCAAACGCAAGTACCACATCTGTCCATCCCAGTTGTCAGAACATAACTTTATCTTTTATCGTTGGTGCTTTTCCGAATGCTAATGTTACTGTTTTTTTTACACAGGGCCTCCAAAGATGGCTCAGCCTTATTAGTCCGTTCTATAGCCTTCCTATATAGAACGAGGGGGGTACTATTAGTCCGTTCTATAGATGGTTTTCCGTTTCTTGTTCCACAGCAGCGGCCGCCCTGTTGTGTGGCATTCGACAAAGTTAATGCACGACTCGCATGCACATTTAATGAGTAATTGTGTCTACTACGGGCGTTTTGTAGTTGCTAATGTGTTTTTTTTAACTCACAATGAGCCATGTGATGGGTAACATAATCATCGTGATCTACACATGCACGGTAATATTAGCAGTAAAAGACGTAGGCCTGAGCGTGCACTTAAACTTGCCCATCAAACCAAACAAACAGCCGTCATGTGAGCTGTTAAACCATGAGAAAGGGCTGTATTTATAACGCGTATCATTCTGTGCTGCGTTTACCTCCTGATGAACCAAGAGAGTAACAGCAGCCGCCTCGCTCTCGCCTCCCCGGCCTTCTCCTCACACTCTCCCCGGCCGCCTCGCTCTCGCCTCCCCGGCCTTCTCCACACACTCTCCCCGGCCGCCTCTCGCTCTCGCCTCCCCGGCCGCCTCGCTCTCGCCTCCCCGGCCTTCTCCTCACACTCTCCCCGGCCGCCTCTCGCTCTCGCCTCCCCGGCCGCCTCGCTCTCGCCTCCCCGGCCTTCTCCACACACTCTCCCCGGCCGCCTCTCGCTCTCGCCTCCCCGGCCGCCTCGCTCTCGCCTCCCCGGCTTTCTCCACACACTCTCCCCGGCCGCCTCTCGCTCTCGCCTCCCCGGCTTTCTCCACACACTCTCCCCGAGCGACTCACGCTCTGGCCGCCTCGCTCTCGCCTCCCCGGCCTTCTCCTCACACTCTCCCTTACCGCCTCTCGCTCTCACCGGGTCTCACTTTACGGGGACGGCCTGTTCTTCCTCCGTGATTTGTCCGAGTCTCATCTCTCTGCTAGCTGCTAACGGTACCTGGTTTCGTTTGGCAGCAAGTCTACTATGAGCTCATCGTAGACTTGCTTTAGTTCATGCTAGCAGCTAGCTAGCTAGGAACATCAGCCAAGACATGAGACTCAGACACAGACACAGCAGAATAAGCACAGGCTGCCCCGTAAAGTCAGACCCGACACCCGGGACGAGCGGTCGGCGGCCATAGTTTAAATCTCTCGTACGAAAGTTTTTCTGTTTCTGTTCCTTAGTGATGAATTACTTTTGGGATATTGAGACGTTTTCTCTTCGTCATGTCGGGATCAGCCCCACACAACACAGGTG
Organism: Gobius niger; assembly: GCF_951799975.1. Classification (NCBI taxonomy): domain Eukaryota; kingdom Metazoa; phylum Chordata; class Actinopteri; order Gobiiformes; family Gobiidae; genus Gobius; species Gobius niger. The sequence continues at coordinate 23,055,547 of NC_136872.1, read as the reverse complement.
TGAGCACTATTTCTTCACGATATCATCAATGATCCGTAACACAAACAATTAGACCCCTGACACACAAGATGGCGCCGTATGGAATTGTGCGGGAGTGTGACGTCAATGGAAAACTATCTATAGCTGTTCTATATAGCAGTGGTTCTCAACCTTTTGGAGCCGTGACCCCCATTATAACAGTTAAAGGGGTTTGTGACCCCCCGCCCTGGTCACATCATGAGAAATAGGCACACTAGTCTACATAATTCTTAAAAAACAAAGAGAGAAAACAAATGGCTAAAGTAAAATCCATCAAATTACATAAAAATAATGTCACTCTGGTAAAATAGCACACACATGCTACAAATAAAATATTAGATTATATGCTAATAAAAATATGTATATTTTATCTACATGATCTGGTGACCGTGATTAGTCCGTTCTATAGCTGTGCTGTATAGAACGAGGGGGGTACTATTAGTCCGTTCTATAGCTGTCCTGTATAGAACGAGGGGGGTACTATTAGTCCGTTCTATAGCTGTCCTGTATAGAACGAGGGGAGTACTATTAGTCCGTTCTATAGCTGTCCTGTATAGAACGAGGGGGGTACTATTAGTCCGTTCTATAGCTGTCCTGTATAGAACGAGGGGGGTACTATTAGTCCGTTCTGTAGCTGTCCTGTATAGAACGAGGGGAGTACTATTAGTCCGTTCTATAGCTGTCATGTATAGAACGAGGGGAGTACTATTAGTCCGTTCTATAGCTGTCCTGTATAGAACGAGGGGGGTACTATTAGTCCGTTCTATAGCTGTCCTGTATAGAACGAGGGGAGTACTATTAGTCCGTTCTATAGCTGTCCTGTATAGAACGAGGGGGGTACTACTAGTCCGTTCTATAGCTGTCCTGTATGGATGAGGGGGGTACTATTAGTCCGTTCTATAGCTGTCCTGTATAGAACGAGGGGGGTACTATTAGTCCGTTCTATAGCTGTCATGTATCACTGTTGTTGTGAGTTTTTCCAGACAATGGTCCATTGGTTAGGGTTGCAGCACATATGGCAGAACAACATACAGTACAAAAACATTCACGTGAAAACAGGAGTTTGTAGCCTCAGATTTTCTTGAGCACCTTCTCAACAGCCGTGAGTGGATTACGTTATAGTTCCTGGTAGTTTTCGCGCCACAGCAGTGTTCTATCATGGGTTTGTCGCTTGTTCCTTGCTGCGTTGTTTGAGGAGACGATGCAGGAAACGCACTGGCATCACGAGACTGCTGGGAATGTTGAACCACTGCACAGACGCTTCAAAAAGACAGAACTGAGTGTCATCGAAAGTTCCAGACAAATACACCATGAACAGGACAAACAGCGTGACAAACTTCAGCATCAGTGCCGCCGCAATGGCCGTCACGGTGTAGAAAGCCCGGCGTTTCATCCGGTCCACGTGCCTCCTTTCTCCCAGACCCGGACGAGTCAGGACGAAGAGGACGCTGGCGCAGAAGAAGGAGACCAGCACGAGGGATAAAACCTCCGTGGTGATGACAGTTAACAGACTGAACAAGGGGATTTCCATGTGGTTCACGGAGGTCATGGCGGCGCTGAGAAGCCAAACCGCCGCGATGCTGACGTTCCTGATGTCCGGGCCGTTCTTCTTCAGGCGCAGGTAAGTGACCGGGTGACCCACGGCTAAGTATTGCTCCAAACAAACCAGGATGTGCAACAGGGCTTGGCCAAACATCGCCAGAGTATTCAGGATTTCTCCCGGAACCGTCAGAGCTTCGTTCTTTACGTGGAGAGCTGCGATGATGATGCAGTAGGCCAGGATCCCGATCACCTCGAAGGCGGCCAGGTGGAAGGTGAAGAAGTCAGAGTGGGTCACGGTCGAGGAACGGGAGCGCGGATTCTTGCAGTGTTGAAATCCAAAGAAAATGACAAACAGAAAAACAGGCAGCAGTGACAAGTACACACAACTCCCCGCCACGTAGATGTAATCGCAGGTCGCCATGGCGTCGTTCCTTGAGATGTTCATCTTGACAAAAACTGAAACAAAGAGTGTGTTGTGATGTTACTTTGTTATTGGCGACTGGCAAGTGGAAGGAGAGGCTGGAGCTGACAAAGGCATGTTGTCATGTCGCAATTTGAGTCGGAGCAAGAAATAAATCTCCAGTGAGAAAATATCCAAATGTTTTTCTGATCATTATTTGGAAGTGATTAGATTCACAAACCTGACCACCTTTTGGAATATTGTCTCCACTTTTGGACGCCTTTATGAGACAGTCATGTGACATTAGTTCAAATGTGCTGAGAGAGAAGACCATGGACTTTGTGTTTGTTTCATGTGGACGGGTCCAGCCGGGACGAAGAGATTACCCTTTAAGTCCAAAATTCAGCATTTTGACAATTCTCATTGTTACCATGATCGAATTATCAGCTGCACCCAGTTTTTAAATCATAGAAAGTTAACAATATTGTGATGTTATGGGAACCATTTTTTTTTTTGGATCCCCAGACAATGCTTTTCTGTGCGGTGTTTGCATGTTCTCTGTGTCTGCGTAGGTTTCCTCCTCATCTCATCTTAGATAAATGGCTTGAATTAAGACAAAGAATGAGTGGGTTCGGACTGTCATGAAGATGTCCATCTTCAATGAAGGTTCTTGAGTCATCTTCTGACTCAAGAGCCTTCATTGAACTTGAATAAGAGAAATCTGTGTAAGCTCTCAGTCGTAGTGGAGTTAAAGACAAGAAAAATCAATCTTAAGATAAGATCACTAAAAGTTAACATACTCAAAATCAGCACAAATTCTGATCATTCAGACACTTTTAAGTCTGAGATCAGTGAGGAAAGATAGGCCAGAATGAATGTGTCAACCCCAGGGGAAGCTACGTAGCCACCTCCGTGTGGAGTGAAAGAAGAACAAATCTCCTAAAATTGTGTGAAGCTCATTGGGCGACCTGCGTCACGTGGAAAGCGCCATACAGTGATGTTTCTAGGTTAAGTTTGCCTCAAGACTTGAACATGGGTTCAAATGAGGTTCCATCGAGATTGATAATTTACTTACAAAGCTAAAAACCTGCACATACAATATTGTGTCGGCCTTCGATTCACAAAGTGGTTGTAGTGAAGCACTGAGCCGGAGTTCCAAGACTATTTCAAGATATCATTGTCATATCATATCATTCTGAGTATATTAGATAAGAAAAGCAGCCTAAATCAGTTAATCCCTATATCAGACTAAAAAGTTCCCAAGCCTTTGCTCTCACCTGTCCTCTGCTTCAGTCGTTCTGCGTCTGGAGTTTGCAGCTATAACATTATCACAGCTGCAGGACTCTGAGCTTTGCATAGTTTACTCAAAATGACGGTTTCTGTGGAGCTTTCATGAATTCCAGAATTTGCATGTTTGCTGCACCGACAGAAACAACACTCAGGTGATTTGAATTGAGTCATGGAACGATTGTGATGAATCTACGTCTTGTGCCAGATTTTTGTTTTGAGGTGTTATGTGTCGCCAACCGACAAGCACAGGTGCTTTTGGTCCAATAAAAACAGGGGTGGGCAGGTTTGCTTGGTCTGCGCCAGGCGTGAAATGGAACCCTCTGAAGTTAAATAGACACCATGATATCACAAAAGGGCTACACACAGATTTTATTATTGTCACATTCAAAGACAAAGTTTAGAATGTGTGCGACAGGCGAAAAATAAACTGAAGTAAAAATATAGAAGTTCTACACGATACAAGGGGGATTAGGGGGATTTGTTTTGGGGCCTTTTAGCGTTGTTTGACTCGACGATACAGAAAGAGCAGGGGCGTCACGAAGCTGCTGGGGATGTGGAACCACAGGACAGACACTCTAAGCAGACATCGTTGATGCTCATCCAATATGTGAGACATGAATGCCATGAACAAAACAAACAAAGAGACAAACTTCAGCATCAAAGCCACAGTAATGGCCGCCACGGTGTGAAATGCCCTGCGTTTTGTTTGATCCACGTGACTCCTGTTGCCGGCCCTTTCTCCCGGCCCGGGACGGATCAGAGCGTAGAGAACACTGGCACAGAAGAATGAGACTAACGCTTGAGATAAAACACCGGTGATGATGATGGTAAACCAATTAACAAAGAGAATGTCCACATTAGACACGCACCCAATGGCAACGCTGACCAGCCAAACCGAAGCCAGGCTGACGCTCCTGATGACGGCTCCGTTCTTCTTCATCCTCAGGAAGGTGATGGGGTGAACCACGGCTAAGTAACGCTCCAAACAAACCAGGATGTGCAACAGGGTTTGGCCAACTGTTGTCAAAAAGCTCACTGAATCTACCACCTTTTGTAGATTACTGTGGTTTGTGTTGAAGAGCGAAACAGCGATGCAGGCGTTCAGAACCCCCAGCATCTCGATGGCGGCCATGTTGAAGGTGAAGACGTCAGAGTGGGTTGTGGTTGAGGAATGAGAACGCGCTTTGCGACACTGCTGAAAGCCCACGCAGAGGACGAACAGAAAAACAGGTGACAGCAAGACGTGTGCTGAAGTCCAGGCCACAAAGATGTTGCTGCAGATCGTCGGGTTGACGTCGAAGGAGGAGTTCACTGAGATGTTCATCCTGCCCAAACAAGAACAATGAGCTTGTTAGATTACGCTCGTGACCAAGACACTACAGTGCATCCGGAAAGTTTTCACACCACTACATTTTAGAACATCAATCTCCAGATGTGAACTTCGATACAAACCTGTTATAGAGGTCAGACAGTTCCTTTGACTCCAAGGCTTGGTTTCTGCTGTAAGCGAGACCAGGTGGTGCAGCCGAGGGAGGAGGAAGGCGCCTGGAATCAAGACGGACCCATCACGGCCCAGAGAACCGAGAGCTGCCTCGGATCACGCTGCTGCTTCTGCTTCTCCTACACACAGACGCCTCATCATCAGTGTAGACGATAAACTCTCCTCTTACAATTTACAGTTTAGGGTTAACATGGAAAATAAACTTCTGCTAAATGTATGTTGGACACATCGTTGATCAAGTCAGATCCATCTGTGTTGACAAAACTTAATTTCCCATAATCTGTCATCAAGTTCTTCATGGTGGCACAGTATCGCAGCAGTTAACACTTAGAAGGTCCCGGGTTCGATTCCCAGTTGGACGGGTCCTTTCTGTGCGGAGTTTGCATGTTCTACCCGTGTCTGTGTAGGTTTCCTCCGGGTTCCCCTTCCACTAAAACATGTATAATAGTCCTTCAGGCAGGTGATTCTGACCATTAGCCTGACCCCACATCGGGAGGTGGGTCTCTGGGCGTGGTACTGCCGTCACCCACTGCTCCTTACGGGTTGCCCCAGCGGCATCAAAGATGGAGAGGACAAATGTACCTTCCGGAACAATCAAGTACACCTTTGTAGGTCAGGCGGCAAAGCCAGGAAGTGAAAACCTAGCCCAGGAGCTGCAGCCCCCTCGCTCTCACAAAAATCAATCAATCAAACTTTATTTATAAGGCGTTAAAAAACATGAACGTTCTCTGCAGTCCTGAGCTCCTCCGGCAGGTGGTTCCAGAGGCGAGGGCCGTAAAATTGGAAAGACGCCTCACCATGAGTCTTTTTGTTGACTTTAGGAATAACTAGGAGACCCCTGCCGGAGGAGCGAAGGGGCCGTGAAGGTTCGTAAGGTAAAAAGCAGTTCTGAAAGATATGAAGGACCAAGACCATTAAGACATTTAAAAACCATTAAAAGAACTTTAAAATCCCGGCATCTTAGACACCACTCCCCTGCAAAGACTAGGCCCATCTTAAACACACCTAATGTGGGAAAAAGCTGGGGTGTCAATCATTTCCAAAAGCACTGTATAATTGAGCCCAGCCCAGGGTCAAAGAACAATACATTTCCAGGGTCTTTCTTGCACTAAGAGGATTGTTACTATTTTTAGCAGCGTTTTTGTATTACCAGGTAACTTCTACATTTAAGCAAAACTTTAGCATCTGCTCTCACCTGTTGCTGCGTCAGTGGTTCTGCTGCTGGAGCCGTTTGTACGAGGCTTTAACATATCACAGCAGAAAGACCCAAGAGCTTTGCATAGTTCATAAACAATGATGGATTCAGTGGGGTTTTGCATGGAGAATAGTGGGGAATTTGCATGTTCATGACGCCGACAAAAACAACAGGAACAATGAATATGGAATGAACTGAGTCATGGACTTCTCGTGCTCCGTCGAAGTGAAGTGTTCTGTGGATTTAAAGGTATCGTGTTGAAGGTTTTTATGGCGCCAAGCGATAAAGAACAATCCTTATGCCACAAAAAAACACTTGAGGGACACACAGTTTTCTTTATTGTCACATTTCAAGACAATGATTATGTTTACATGCCTCCAATATTCCGGTTTCTGAAACGTTTGGAAAAACAGGTACTTCCTTAAAATGTACACAATAAACCGCTTCAGTTGTTTGAATGAGGCTTCAACATTATCACAGCAGAAAGACCCTGGAGCTTTGCATACTTCATCGACTCCGCGGAGTTTTGCATGGGGAATAGTGGGGAGTTTGCATGTTCTCAACACCGATTAAAAAAATACAGATGGATTTCATGGGTTTAATTTGGCTCATGAAATGCTTGAGTAAAGTAGCTTCTATAGCGTGCACTTTAACCCCTTAACTCCCACCTGAACCGAGCACATTTTCTCCAGTTTGGCTTTACCCCAATCCAAAAGCTTCTGGAAAAAAGCTGTGAAAATTGCGACAGAACTGAGACAAAAACAATGATGAAGATGTGACAAAAAAGTGAGAACTTTGACAAAAATGTGACAAAAAATGACGAAAAATGTGACAAATAAATGACCAAAAAATGTGACCAAAAAATGACAAAAAAGTGACGAAAAAATGACAAAAAATGACATAAAAAAGAAAAAAAAATTACAAAAAATTACAATAAATGTGACAAAAAATGACGAAAAAATGTGACAAAAAATGACATAAAAAAGAAACAAAAATTACAAAAAATTACAATAAATGTGACAAAAAAATTACAAAAAACTTACAAAAAAGTGATAAAAAAATTACAAAAATGTGACTAAAAAATGACGGAAAAATGTGACAAAAAAGAGCAAAAATGACAAAAGATGACTTAAAAAGCCAAAAAAATACAATAAATGTGACAAAAAAGTGATGACAAAATGACAAAAAATGACAAAAAGTGACGAAAAAATGACAAAAATGTGACAAAAAAATTACAAAAAATGTGACAAAAAAATGACAAAAAAGTTACAAAAATGAGTTGAATGAAGATGGAAAAAAAATTTATGACGTGAGGAAAAAGATCCATTTAGATGAGTTTTGTAGATCTTAGCTTTCAAAAGAGGTGTTTACACTGGCCAACAGGATTTGGGTAAAGCTGAACTTGTGAAAATGCTCTCGGTTCAGGTGGGAGTTAAGATGTTAAGGCACCGTGTTGTGTGACCAGGGGAAGACCAGATTTCTCTGCCTTTTCCTCCTGGCATCACAAGACGGGGGAAACGAGCCACTCCAGGGCGGTTCAAACTCATGCATTGCTCAGCTGTTTGCAAGTGTTTCGATGTGTGTTGTGTCAGTTATAGTTTAGGTTATCCCTGACACCTGTATAATCTACGGGCACGCTATCGGAACAATCCTTCAAGGAGTTAGGAGTTCAAAACAGTGCAAACATGACACACGTTCACAATAATCCTACAATTATAAGGCCATGCAAATAAAGAGGTTCAAGTAAAGTAAATTTAAGCTAATATTATTTACATTTAGCGATAAAACAAGCAGCTTAGATGACTTTTAGTTATCGAAGGCTCATTCCTGTCCACTCCTTTGTCCTTTAGCCTCGATGTCGGGAGGGTGTTTCCATTTACCATTGACTATCACTGAATGACTAGCGGAGTAGAAGTGTGTTCAAAATATCATTCTTGAGAAGGTAATTGAGAGATAAAAAACAGTAATGGTTAAAAGTGAAGAAAGAGTAGAAAGAGAGGTAGAGGAATGTTATTTTGTGTCTGTTTTTATTTTGTGGGAGGAATACGGGATGTGGAGGGCGACCAGATTTTCCAATTCAAAACCTGGGACACAATTCGGGAATGTGCCTCAGGGGTTTCTTCTTGAGGACGAGCTAGTGTCGGCCAAACGCCGGGACAGATGAGTCAGAGACGGAATAAAACTGGGACAAATCAGTGGGTTTGGTGAAAAAGAAGTTAAAAAAAAGGATTCAAAGCCGGGACATCAGGTCGCCGTACCAATATGGTGGTTTCCATGGGAGACTGTGCAGGTTTGTCACCTCGAAAAAACATTTACACATCATATATACAAGTGCAAGTACTTGAGTAACTTTTAAGAACTGTGCTTATTAGAGTAGTTGTATCATTCTGTACCTTTACTTTAACTTGAGTAAAAAGAGTAAAAAGAAATAATTACTGTACATTTTAAAGTTAAAAAAGCTTCATGTCAACATAAAATATATTTGTGTTTCATGCCCCCTTTTCTTCAGAAATATACATATTACATACATACAAATACATTTACAAGTTTTGTTTCTAAATAAAGAACTAAATAAAGTATCAGACTTTTACGCTCAAACAGTGACTCACCGTACTCACGCTACATGTTCTCCAAGTACTTTTTTACTTTAGGTCTTTTTTATTTATCTTTATTTCTGTCACTTCTTTGTTCTTTTACATGAATGAAATTACTTTGGCAACCACCTGTTTGTAGTCATTCTTGTCTTACCGATTCAACTAATGGGTATTAAATACAGGTGAGTTTATTAACCTCTTAACTCCCGCCTGAACCGAGAGGATATTTTTCATCACGTTATCAGATTTTTTTTTTCCATCATTTTTTTGTTGGGCGTTCAACTCATTTTTGTCTTAACTTATTTGTCTTTTTTGTCTTTTTTTTTTTTTTTTTTTTTGTCAATTTTTTTGTCGTTTTTTGTCACATTTTTGTCATTTTTTCATCCATTTTTTGTCAATTTCTTGTGACATTTTTGTGACATTTTTTGCCACTTTTTCCATCCATTTTTCGTCACTTTTTTGCCAATTTTTTCTCACTTTTTTGTCACATTTCCATCATTGTTTTCGCCTCAGTTTTGTTGCGATTTTCACAGCTTTTTTCCAGAGGCTTTTGGACTGGGGTAAAGCCAAACTGGAGAAAATGTGCTCGGTTCAGGTGGGAGTTAAGGGGTTAATGACCTCAGTAGGAAGAGCTACAGCATCGAGCTAGGCTAACCATTAGCATGTTCACATCCTTATTGCGCCTCTGACAACAGCTGTGAAGGAGAGATTACAGTATGTTTTCAAATGAGTGTGTTCATACGTAGGTGAGGTGTAAAGGCTCATTTATGCTTTACATTTGGATACGCCTGGAGCTTTCTCAGTCGGTTTGTTTTACCAGACCAGGTAAGGATCACATCAGTGGAGCAGAAGACGAGCTAACCACAGTAATTTAAAGGAATAGGCCACCGTTTTTACATACTGAGATATGTTCTTACCTCAGCTTTGACGAGTTCTATAGGACCTGTCTGATCTTCACCCGTGCCTTCAGTCACGTAAACACAGCGCAGACGGCGTTAGCATTTAGCCTCTCCCTCTCTCCACTATAGCTCCAAAACAGGTCAAGATAGAAGCTACCGAGCTCTTCCACGTTTTCCCTGTTTAAATATGGTTACGTGAAGTGTTACACTACAAAGTATAATTACACAAAATTAAACAACGTGGATTTTCTAAGCGGATAGAAGGGGGAACTATATTGTAAGGCGTAATAATACCAGGAGTAGTTCGAAATCCGCGCAGTAATCTTCACTTTACTGCGCAGTAATCTTCACTTTACTGTGCGGATGCCAAACTACTCCTGGTATTATTACGCCTTACAATATAGTCCCCCCCTTTTATCCGCTTAGAAAATCCACATTGTTTAATTTTGTGTAATTATACTTTGTAGTGGAACACTTCACGTAACCATATTTAAATAGGGAAAACGTGGAAGAGCTTGGTAGCTTCTATCTTGACCTGTTTTGGAGCTATAGTGGAGAGAGGGAGAGGCTAAATGCTAACGCCGTCTGCGCTGTGTTTACGTGACTGAAGGCACGGGGGAAGATCAGACAGGTCCTGAAGAACTCGTCAAAGCTAAGGTAAGAACATATCTCAGTATGTAAAAACGGTGGCCTATTCCTTTAAACAAGTTTGACCTCTTTTCTCGTGTATTCTTCAGTAACTGTGGAGTAAAATCTATCAGAAGTGGCTCCATATTGCTTACCTTTCTCCTCTCACTTTTTTATTTTCTGACGCGCCCTCTGGTGGTAACTTTTGATAACATATGCCTGCCATTAGAAACCTGTGGAAGCATAAATGCAATGGCAGTAAATACGCTTAGAACGCATGGATTTGTTTACAAAATTGGAGCATGAATGAGCCTGAAGTAAAGGCGTTTGTGCTAACACCGAGGACGGTCCGGCCACACGGTTTGCTTTATTTTGTATTTGTTTTGCATGGTTGGACTCGTCGACACAGAAACAGCAGTGGCATGACGAGGCTGCTGGGGATGTTGAACCACTGTGCCACCAGACCCAGCGCACATTTTTTAAGTTGATTGTGCTTATCTGACAGATCCACCATGTACGCGACGAACATAGTGACAAACTTCAGCATCAAAACCGCCGTGATGGCCGTCATGGTGTGCAAAGCCCTGCGTTTCGATTGGTCAACGCGCTTCCTGACCCCGCCCCTGTTTCCCGGGCCCGGACGAACCAGAACGCAAAGAACACTAGCGCACAAGAAAGTGATTAACGCTAGCGATAATGCGCCCGTGGTCATGAGAATTAACAAGAACTTTCCACGCTCAAAAGGGTAAACAAACCCCATGCCAAAGCTGAGCATCCAAGCCGCCGCGATGCTGGCGTTCCTGACGGCGGCTCCGTTCTTCTTCATGTGCAGGTAAGTGATGGGGTGAACCACGGCTAAGTAACGATCCAAACAAACCAGAATATGCAACAGAGTTTGGCCAAATGATACCATGTGCATCAGGGTTTTTATCACTTCTTTACCAAAGAATAAGCGCGGAGTGAACAAGAGAACCATGTAGATGCAGGCGCTCACCACCCCGACCATCTCCACGGCGGCCATGTTGAAGGTGAAGACGTCAGAGTGGGTTGAGTTTGAAGAGCTGGAGCGCGTTTTCCTGCACTGTTTAAGTCCGACGTAAAGCATGTACACAAAAACAGGTGACAGCAAGGTGTATGTGCAGGTCCACGGCACGCTGGCATACTGACAGACCAAGAGCACGTCCAGCGAGTGGTTTTTCGGGATGTTCATCCTTCTAGAACTGAGACAAAATGCAGTTATAGATTATATTTAAATCAGGCCTTTCTTTGTGGACTTTCTACAGACTTCCCTTGTTCTGACAAGCAGAGCCGTGCACAAACAGGTGCCTTCTGCATGACGGCGCGCCAACTAAGTGACTCCATCTGGACGGGGTACATGCTAATGAACTCCAGATAAACTCACACCAACGTTTCATTTAAAATCTACATTTCAAAACCGCTGAAATGCCTGAAAACTTGTTGCGCAGTTGGATTCAAATTAGTGGTGTCAGAATTTCTCATGTCTTTACTCTTTTAAAGGAACAGGCCACCGTTTTTACACACTGAGATATGTTCTTACCTTAGCTTTGACGAGTTCTTTAGGACCTGTCTGATCTTCCCCCGTGCCTTCAGTCACGTAAACACAGCGCAGACGGCGTTAGCATTTAGCCTCTCCCTCTCTCCTCTATAGCTCCAAAACAGGTCAAGATAGAAGCTACCAAGCTCTTCCACGTTTTCCCTATTTAAATATGGTTACGTGAAGTGTTCCACTACAAAGTATATTTACACAAAATTAAACAATGTGGATTTTCTAAGCGGATAAAAGGGGGGACTATATTGTAAGGCGTAATAATACCAGGAGTAATTTGGCATCCGCACAGTAAAGTGAAGATTACTGCGCGGATTTCGAATTACTCCTGGTTTACGTGACTGAAGGCACGGGTGAAGACCAGACAGGTCCTAAAGAACTCGTCAAAGCTAAGGTGAGAACATATCTCAGTATGTAAACACGGTGGCTTATTCCTTTAATGGGGTCCCATTGTACTTTTCAATCGGATATCTCATCAAATTATTGGCCTATTGAAAACTGCTGTAGCATAGAAGGATTTACTGTTCATTAATCTGTGAAAGATAACTATCTATACAACAAGCTGAGTGTCCAATTCAGTGTGTTTTACAGTATTATTAGCCTGCTGGTTTAGCGAAGTGTCAAGTAACTTACTCCGGACAATGAGAATATCCTTTCTTTTTGGTTGCCATACCGTGGTTGCCGTATTCGATACCCATCCTGACTCAAAATATCTGTATGCAGAAAAGCTTTTATGCTTTCAATGATTTTCCTGTGTATGAAGACGGAAAGTCTTTCAAGAAACTATGTACTATGTAAATATAGCCAAACTCGGGGACTATGTCGGCCAAACACCGGGACAGATGTGTCAGAGACTGAGTAAACTGGGACAAATCAATGTGTTTGGAGAAAAAGAGGTACAATAAGGACTCAAAGCAGGGACATCCGGTCGTCGTACCAATATGGTGGTTTCTCGACCAAAACAGGAGACTGTACAGGTATCATATATACAAGTGCAAGTACTTGAGTAACTTTTTGAAAGGACTGTACTTATTAGAGTAGTTGTATCATTCTGTACCTGTACAGAATGATACAATGATATGATACATGATACAGTCTGTACTTTAACCTTTTTTTTAGTTAGTTTTAGTTTATTTCAGTCAGTATCTTCACACAGACACGATTTACTACAAAACATGAAAACACAGAACAATGACTGAAAAGGGTTTTGGCTGAAGTGAAACACTTATCTAAAGCCAAACCCTATTGCAACTTGAGTAAAAAGAAAGAAACATTTTAAAGTTAAAAAAGCTTCATGTCAACATAAAATATATTTGTGTTTCATGCCCCTTTTTCTTCAGAAATATACATATTACACACATACAAATACATTTACGAGTTTTGTTTCTAAATAAAGAACTCGAGTGAAGGTATGTTGACCGAGAACTTCACGTCAGTAAATAGGCCGGAAGCGTGTATGAGTCTGGAATATCCAACAATGACAGTTTGTTTGCAAATCGAAGTGCCGCATTTCCATGTAAGTGAGAAAACACTGCATAATCGTGTGGAATCGCGATCGTTTTCTGTTGCATTCGCCATTTTTGTGTCTGGGAGACACCTATAGAGACTTAAGCACATGCCCTTTGTGCCATTTAAAGTGATATGAACAACTAGGGAACTCAGATCCAAACGATTTTGTTTCGATTCCCCCAGTCGTTTTCCCCAGGTGAGCGGTCGTTCATGTGCATTTTCCAACTGGGGAAAAGGGCCACATGCACACAGCAATGGTTTGCAAAATAAAGGGAGCGAGAATAAACCTACAAAGGTAAAACATTCGAGCTCCTTCTGTCACGGTTTAGTGTAAAAATAAAGAAAGGCTCAAAATGCAAACTGCGACGAAACTGGTTTAATAAGTGAAAAACCCCAAACTAAAACATGGGGCAACTGAAAAACAAACTCACAGACAGGAACATGAAGACAATGAACTGACAAAGAACAAGGGAAACACAGGGGTAGAAATACGTGAGGAAACAGGGCACAGGTGAGACATTAAGGCGGGGCAGGCAATAACGAGAGGGAAGTCAAAATCCCAACAGACCAAAAAAACATGTCAAAATAAAGCAAGGACATAAACACAAGAAAACAAACCAAAAAGCGACATTTAAACAATAAAGACATGAACATAAACCTCGGTGTTTGCTCTCACCTGTTGCTGCGTCAGTCGTTCTGCCGCTGGAGCCTGTTTGAATGTGGCTTTAACATTATCACAGCAGATGGAGCCTGGAGTTTTGCATAGTTTCCCCTAAATGGTGGATTCTGTGGAGCGTCCAGGGGGAATTTACATGAGCACGGACACGAACAACACTCGGACGTGCAATGGATTTGAATTTGAGTCATGGAACATTAAAGCCTCGGTCAGATCAGACTCATGAAGCTAAATGCGTTCTGTGCAGGATGTTTTTGTGCATTTCAAAGCTTCTTTAATCGAACACTGTACCAAAATGAGCCCAGTGAGGGTGGTTTTGTTGGCAAATGTGGGCTGAAGATCCACAAAGAGAAAACCAGGGGGGAGAGTTCACAGCCCTGGGGGAAGCCGGTCTGCCAAACTGAAGTTAAACAGAAACCATACAATTTCAATTCAATTTGTCTTTATTCCCAACTCCTCGTCCATTTAGAAACAAGACAAACACTTGCTGTATAAACAAATAAATGGGTATTTTGAAAAGGAACTCTTCCCAGTGTCAGACTGACAGCGTATTGAGGGACGCTATCATTACATTTTCAGAGTCCACATGACTAAATGATTACATTTATCACAAAAACACTCAAAAAGCTACACACATGTCTTTGTGTCACAATACAAGGCAATGACAAAGTCTAGCATGTGCGCTACAGGCTAAGGTAAGGCAGGGGAAATCTATTTATAAGCCTAGGGTGACCATATTTTCCACACTGTCCCCCCAATGTCAATTAAATGGGACTTTTGTGCTTGTTTATTGGTTCGTGCAATGGAAAGTTCATGTTTGATGCACACATTCCCAAAAGTCAAAGTTTCAAGTAAAAAAACGCTGCTTACGGCCTGGGACTGGGACACAGCTTGTATCAAACTATGTATCAAATCAATGGTTTTGGATAAAACCACGGGGACATGGGACATAGGCTTCAAAACTGGGGTAAACTGGAACATCTGGCCACCCTATATAAGACATATCTCGTGCCTTAGAGAAGGAGCAATAATTTATGTTCAAAGCAATATTAATGAGATTGCACAGAGAAGAACAATCATAGAACATAACAGAACATAAATATAATCATAAATTAATTACATCAAAACAAAATGTTCTCCTAATATATTTTCAGCTGTTGTGGGCAATCCTAAAAAGAGCTGTTTTTAGCCTGGATTGTACATCAGTGTATCCACCTGGGCCTTACAGTTTCAGATTGTTCTTTTTTCTTGCACAACTGGGACCCATCCCCTTTTACCATTTCAACAGAGACAAACAAGTGAATGAATGGACTTAGACTCCTGCAGCTGGAGATGCCAAGGAAGGAAGGAAGATGTTGGATTTGTTTGGGATAAAGATGGAAATGTTGTTGAATGACTGAGAATGGAGAGGGGGTGTTGGAGGAGATTCAGAGAGCCAGTGACAGGAAGAGCGAGGAGGAAGTGATTTTAGGAGCCTTTGTTTCAGCGTGGATTCACTTTGCGTTGTTTGACTCGTCGATGCAGAAACAGCAGCGGCATCACGAGGCTGGAGGGGAGGTTGAACCACAGGGTGGCTATGTATGTCACAACTCCTTTTGAATTGTCAAAGTGATTGGTTAAAAATATGATACTTGTGACAAAGAACAAGCCAAACTTCAACAGCAAAGCCACCGTAACGGCGGCTATGGTGAAAAAAGCCCTGCGTTTCGATTGGTCGACGTGCTTCCTGTCTCCAGGCCCTGGACGGATCAGAACATGGAGGACACGAGCGCAGAAAAAACTGACTGACACTAGAGTGAAAATGCTTGTGCTGAAAATAATCACCCAGCAAATATGAGACAAGTGGTAGGTTACGCCGATGCAGAGGCCGAGCAGCCAAACCCCGGCGATGCTGACGTTCCTCATGGCCGCGGCGTTCTTCTTCAGGCGCAGGTAAGCGATGGGATGAACCACGGCGAGGTAACGCTCCAAACAAATGAGCAGATGCAAAACAAGTTGGCCAAATGTTGACATGGAGAGCAGGGTTTCTTCAAAAACAACAACGCTGGGCTTTGTGTAGGAGGCCACAATGCTGATGCAAGACCTCGAAATCCCGATCACCTCGAAGGCAGCCAGGTTGAAGGTGAAGACGTCGGAGTGGGTCGCGCTTGAGGATCGGGAGCGTGGTTTCCTGCACTGTCGAAACCCGATGCAGATGATGAACAGAAACACAGGCAGGAGTGATATGTGCGTACAGCTCCACGCCAAGTAGAAGTAATAGTTTGTGGAGACGTTTGTGGAGACGTTTGTGGAGACGTTTGTGGAGACGTTTGTGGAGACGTTCGTGGAGACGTTTGCGGAGACGTTTGCGGAGACGTTCATCCTGGCGAAAACTGAACAAAAAACATCACCATGAATCAGGTTAGTAGAGATGCGCAGGTTGGCTTTTTTCCTGACCCGCACCAACCCGACCCGCTGTAATTTAAACCCGACCCACCTGACCCGGAGGAAAGCCTCTCAGTTTGCCGACCCACACTGCAGGTGGCTGTCACTCAAACGGGAGTTTACAGGAGAATTAGCACTTGATGCTTTGTTTTGCTACTGCACCGCTGAGGAACCTTTGAAATCGCTTATGGACTTATCAGGAAACGAGGAGCAGAAACTATCACGAGGCTTTACTTCCACCACGTCATGGACGACTCTTTCTGTCAAACTAAACGGAGTTTGGACTTTGGAAGTGGAGGAGCTTTACCTGACGCTAAGAAGATGCCCTCCTCAGGTTATTAAGATGCTGTGTCTTTGATTTTAGTTTCACCTTGCCTCTTGTTGATGCATTACTTTCATCACATGCACGTGTCATTATGTGCTTGGGAACGGCTATTGTGACGCATTGGTAGCGGTGATCAAAGTCATACAGAAGCGATAGGTCTGGTGACATCTAAACATAACATGCTATGACACGTTTACCCCATAAAACTAAATATTCATCTTTGTGACATTTATGGACCCCTCCTGGACCCACCACCTTAACGTGGTGGAGGGGTTTGAGCGCCCGAATGATCCTGGGGGCTCTGTTGTCGGTGCTTCGTGCCCCTGGTAGGGTCTCCCAGGGCAAACAGGTCCTAGGTGACGGGTCAGACAAAGAGCGGTTCAGAAACCCCTTATGAGAGACCAACAGGCCTATTTAATCGTGAGGCCGTCCTCCCGTGAACCCACCACCTGCAGGAGGAGCCATAGGGGGCTGGTGCAATGTGATTTACGACCCGGCAACGGACAAGTGGAAGAAGATGGATGGATGGATGGATGGATGGATGGATGGATGGATGGATGGATGGATGGATGGATGGATGGATAGGAATGCACTGTATGTTGTAAAGCGCACAATATAAGGACAAAAAAGTGTGCTTCATGACCCGACCCACCCGCACCCGAAGTTTGCCGTAATTTTGAGGAACCCGACCGAATCCGTGGGTTTCAGGTCGACCCGCGCACCAGGTCAGACACATCCTGCAGCACTGCACGCACAGCTCCTGCAGGTGCGAGCGCTGACCTGCTCTATCAGTGTCACTAAGGCGTGGCACCGTGTGGCGCTCACCGAGTTTGTCATTGGTAAAACCATCAATACTTCAATGTGAGGATGAAGCCACAGATCTACAAAAGTTATTATTTTCTTGGCATTTCGAAAACTAAACCAGGACCAGGGCCAAAGGCAAAACTAATGCAGAGCAAGTGTTTACGGAGGAAGGAGAATGTGCGTCAGGGGAGACTCTACAGGCAAAACGATTTCTTATTTTTTTTCATATTATAGGTTTTGGGCCAAATTGTTTAACCTGGAAACCAAAAACATACTTAGGCTTCATAATATCATGTTAACATGTTACTCCATAGATTTATTTGGGAAATTAAACAATATTTTGAAAGTCTGATTTATTAAGCTTTGAATTAAAAAAACAAGTTTACAGATTTTTTTTAAAAACTTAACAAGATCCGAAATCCCTTTGCAATTAATATGTCACAAAAAAAGCAAACGGGGAAAAAACTGGCTCAATCCATGTGAAATTGTTGGCCTTTTTTTGGCATAAAACTCCTTATTTTCATTTGAAAACTTAAAATGACAGAAAACTTGCAGCACATTTTCCCCTCATATTTATGTCAGCAATCTATAGTTAAATGTCTCTACAATATTTACCCTCTTAACCCCCGCGTGAACTAGTCTACAGTTTGGCCTAAATCTGAAAGCAAAAAAGTGGCAAAAGAGCAACAAAACATGTCGGAAAAGCAACAATAACAACATTTTAAAAAAGCAAAAGAGAGTGATGAAATAGCAACAAAAAAGCCACAAAAAGATGAGATTAAAAAAAAGCACTCGGTAAGAGCGTCTCGCCTTAAAATTACACTTTAAACAGCACAGAATACGAATAATAATATCAAATTGTAGGTTCTAAATGTGAAAGTTTCCCCCGGTGTCTCTCACCTGTTCAAACCTCAGTCGTTCTGGAGCCTGAGTGAGACTAAATCACAGCCACACGACCCTGGAGCTTTGCATAGTTCCTTCAAAATGATGGAGTTTTCATTGGATTATTTGCCTGTTCGACGCACTGACAAAAACCACACTAACAAAGTATTTGAATGGAGTCATGGAACATTTCACTGTCAGACCAGAGAGTCCTGACAAACTGAGACAGGTCCAGGATTTAACGGTTGTGTTTTTTTTTTTAAACTACTTTTAGTGCAAACGTTTATAAGGTTCTTCTATGTTGTTAAAGGAACAGGCCACCGTTTTTCCACACTGAGACATGTTCTTACCTGAGCTTAGATGAGTTGATGTGTACCTGTCTGGTCTTTGTGCGTGCGCTCAGTCACGCAAATAGACCAAAGTTGCTATTAGCATTTAGCCTCTCCCAGTATGTTCCTATAGTTGGAAGTGAAGTTGGAAGCGAACAAAATAGCGTACCCCTGCCTTAACCGTGCACATTTTCTCCAGCTTTAACCAAATCTAGTTTACAGCCTATAGGCCAGACACACCTCATTTGAAAGCTAAGCTACAAAACTGATCAAAGATATTTCCTCGTGCGGTTATTTTTTGTTGCTTTTCATCACTTTGTTTTGCCTGTTTTGTTGTATTTTTGTTGTTGTTTTAGGATTTCTTATCATTTAAATATGTCACTCCAATACAGGTGGTAGCAGACCAATAAATGCATTGTTGTAGTAGTTCATGTTTCACGTTTCAGTCCATCAAACAAAAAGATAAACACTTTGGATGTCCATTTATGTTAAAGAGGGGGTATTTTGTTTCTTTCAGTCACATAGCACCAGTCTATATCACACTACAATGATGACCAAACCTTCTGTTGGTCTGTAAATGCAGTAAATTAGAATAACTGCCTTGTATAGAATTTCTCTCTCAAAATGGCTGTAGTGAGGCCTTGCTGTGGATTCCCTTAGCGTTGTTTGACTCTGCGATACAGAAACAGCAGCGGCATCACGAGGCTGCTGGGGATGTGGAACCAGTTGACGGACGTCGTCATCAGGCAGATCCTCGCCGGATGAAGCGCTTTAGCCCAATACAGCGTCATGGAAACCGAGATCGTGCCAAACTTCAGCATCAGCGCCGCCGTCGAGGCCGCGATGGTGTGAAAAGCCCTGCGTTTTGATCGGTCGACGCGCTTCCTTTCTCCCGGCCCCGGACGAACCAGAACGTACAGGACACGAGGTGAAAACGTTCAACCAAACTGCTTTTTATTTCCCTTATGTGTCACTTTTTTAATGGCACTATTGCCATTTGCTTGATTTTTGCCTTTTTTTTTTGCTGGATTTCTGTCTTTTTTTGCTGGATTTTTGTCATTTTTTGCTGATTTTTTGTAATTTTTTTGCTGAATTTTAATTTTTTTTTTGCTGATTTGTTTGTCATTTTTTGCTGGATTTTTGTCTTTTTTTTTGATGGATTTTTGTCTTTTTTCTTTTATGGATTTTTGTCATTTTTTATGGATTTTTGTCATTTTTTGATGGATTTTTGTCTTTTTTTGATGGATTTTTGTCTTTTTTTTTTATGGATTTTTGTCATTTTTTGCTGGATTTTTGTCTTTTTTTGATGGATTTTTGTCTTTTTTTGATGGATTTTTGTCTTTTTTTTGATGGATTTTTGTCTTTTATTGATGGATTTTTGTAATTTTTTTGCTGGATTTTTGTCATTTTTTGCTGGATTTTTGTCATTTTTTTGCTGGATTTTTGTCATTTTTTGCTGGATTTTTGTCATTTTTTTGCTGGATTTTTGTCATTTTTTTGCTGGATTTTTGTCATTTTTTGCTGGTTTTTTGTCTTTTATTGATGGATTTTTGTCATTTTTTGCTGGATTTTTGTCATTTTTTTGATGGATTTTTGTAATTTTTGGATGGATTTTTGTCATTTTTTTGTCACATGTTTTGCTGGATTTTTGTCTTTTTTTGTTGAATTTTTGTCACATTTTTATTGAATTTTTGTCACATTTTTATTGAATATTTGTCACATTTTTGTTGAATTTTTGTCACATTTTTGTTGAATTTTTGTCACATTTTTGTTGCATTTTTGTTGCATTTTTATCACATTTTTGTTGAATTTTTGTCACATTTTTGTTGAATTTTTGTCACATTTTTGTTGAATTTTTGTCACATTTTTATTGAATTTTTGTCACATTTTGGTTGAATTTTTGTCACATTTTGGTTGAATTTTTGTCACATTTTTGTTGCATTTTGGTCACTCTTTGGTTGAGTGGATTCCCTTAGCGTTGTTTGACTCTCCGATACAGAAACAGCAGCGGCATCACGAGGCTGCTGGGGATGTGGAACCAGTTGACGGACGTCGTCATCAGGCAGATCCTCGCCGGATGAAGCGCTTTAGCCCAATACAGCGTCATGGAAACCGAGATCGTGCCAAACTTCAGCATCAGCGCCGCCGTCGAGGCCGCGATGGTGTGAAAAGCCCTGCGTTTCGATCGGTCGACGCGCTTCCTTTCTCCCGGCCCCGGACGAACCAGAACGTACAGGACGCGAGCGCAGAGGAAACTGACCGACACGAGAGATGCGAGTCCTGAGGCGAAAACGGTCAACCAAACTGCTTTTTATTTCCCTTATGTGTCACTTTTTTAATGGCACTATTGCCATTTGCTTGATTTTTGCCTTTTTTTTTTGCTGGATTTCTGTCTTTTTTTGCTGGATTTTTGTCATTTTTTGCTGATTTTTTGTAATTTTTTTGCTGAATTTTATTTATTTTTTTGCTGATTTGTTTGTCATTTTTTGCTGGATTTTTGTCTTTTTTTTTGATGGATTTTTGTCTTTTTTCTTTTATGGATTTTTGTCATTTTTTATGGATTTTTGTCATTTTTTGATGGATTTTTGTCTTTTTTTTATGGATTTTTGTCTTTTTTTTTTATGGATTTTTGTCTTTTTTTGCTGGATTTTTGTCTTTTTTTGATGGATTTTTGTCTTTTTTTGATGGATTTTTGTCTTTTTTTTGATGGATTTTTGTCTTTTATTGATGGATTTTTGTAATTTTTTTGCTGGATTTTTGTCATTTTTTGCTGGATTTTTGTCATTTTTTTGCTGGATTTTTGTCATTTTTTGCTGGATTTTTGTCATTTTTTTGCTGGATTTTTGTCATTTTTTGCTGGATTTTTGTCATTTTTTTGCTGGATTTTTGTCATTTTTTGCTGGATTTTTGTCATTTTTTTGCTGGATTTTTGTCATTTTTTTGCTGGATTTTTGTCATTTTTTGCTGGTTTTTTGTCTTTTATTGATGGATTTTTGTCATTTTTTGCTGGATTTTTGTCATTTTTTTGATGGATTTTTGTAATTTTTGGATGGATTTTTGTCATTTTTTTGTCACATGTTTTGCTGGATTTTTGTCTTTTTTTGCTGGATTTTTGTCACATTTTTGTTGAATTTTTGTCACATTTTTATTGAATTTTTGTCACATTTTTATTGAATATTTGTCACATTTTTGTTGAATTTTTGTCACATTTTTGTTGAATTTTTGTCACATTTTTGTTGCATTTTTATCACATTTTTGTTGAATTTTTGTCACATTTTTGTTGAATTTTTGTCACATTTTTGTTGAATTTTTGTCACATTTTTATTGAATTTTTGTCACATTTTGGTTGAATTTTTGTCACATTTTGGTTGAATTTTTGTCACATTTTTGTTGCATTTTTGTCACTCTTTGGTTGAGTGGATTCCCTTAGCGTTGTTTGACTCTCCGATACAGAAACAGCAGCGGCATCACGAGGCTGCTGGGGATGTGGAACCAGTTCACGGACGTCGTCATCAGGCAGACCCTCGCCGGATGAAGCGCTTTAGCCCAATACAGCGTCATGGAAACAGAGATCGTGCCAAACTTCAGCATCAGTGCGGCCGTCGAGGCCGCGATGGTGTGAAAAGCCCTGCGTTTCGATCGGTCGACGCGCTTCCTTTCTCCCGGCCCCGGACGAACCAGAACGTACAGGACGCGAGCGCAGAGGAAACTGACCGACACGAGAGATGCGAGTCCTGAGGCGAAAACGGTCAACCAAACTGCTTTTTATTTCCCTTATGTGTTTTTGTCACTTTTTTAATGGCACTATTGCTACTTTTTTGTTTTATGCATTTTTGTCACATTCTTTGCCTGATTTTTGTAATTTTTTGCTGCTCTTTTGTCAATTTTTTGCTTGATTTTTGCCATTTTTTTGGCTGGATTTTTGTCTTTTTTTGCTGGATTTTTGTAATTTTTTTGCTGGATTTTTGTAATTTTTTTGCTGGATTTTTGTAATTTTTTTTGCTGGATTTTTGTCATTTTTTGCTGGATTTTTGTCATTTTTTTGCTGGATATTTGTCATTTTTTGCTGGATTTTTGTCATTTTTTGCTGGATTTTTGTCATTTTTTGCTGGATTTTTGTCATTTTTTGCTGGATTTTTGTCTTTTTTTGATGGATTTTTGTCTTTTTTTGATGGATTTTTGTCATTTTTTGATGGATTTTTGTCATTTTTTGGTCACATTTTTTGCTGCTCTTTTGTCACTTTTTGATGCATTTTTGTCACATTTTTTGCTAGTTTTTGTCTTTTTTTGCTGGATTTTTGCTGGATTTTTGTCACCTTTTTGTTGAATTTTCGTCACATTTTGGTTGAATTTTTGTCACATTTTGGTTTAATTTTTGTCACATTTTTGTTGCATTTTTGTCACTCTTTGGTTGAGTGGATTCCCTTAGCGTTGTTTGACTCTCCGATACAGAAACAGCAGCGGCATCACGAGGCTGCTGGGGATGTGGAACCAGTTCACGGACGTCGTCATCAGGCAGACCCTCGCCGGATGAAGCGCTTTAGCCCAATACAGCGTCATGGAAACCGAGATCGTGCCAAACTTCAGCATCAGCGCCGCCGTCGAGGCCGCGATGTTGTGAAAAGCCCTGCGTTTCGATCGGTCGACGCGCTTCCTTTCTCCCGGCCCCGGACGAACCAGAACGTACAGGACGCGAGCGCAGAGGAAACTGACCGACACTAGAGATGCGAGTCCTGAGGCGAAAACGGTCAGCCAAACTGCTTTTTATTTCCCTTATGTGTTTTTGTCACTTTTTTAATGGCACTATTGCTACTTTTTTGTTTGATGCATTTTTGTCACTTTTTTGCTTGATTTTTGCCATTTTTTTTGCTGGATTTTTGTCATTTGTTGCTGGATTTTTGTCATTTTTTGCTGGATTTTTGTCATTTTTTGATGCATTTTTGTCACTTTTTTGCTTGATTTTTGTCATTTTTTTGGCTGGATTTTTGTCTTTTTTTTGCTGGATTTTTGTCTTTTTTTTCTGGATTTTTGTCTTTTTTTTCTGGATTTTTGTCTTTTTTTTTGCTGGATTTTTGTCTTTTTTTAATGGATTTTTGTCATTTTTTGATGGATTTTTGTCATTTTTTGGTCACATTTTTTGCTGCTCTTTTGTCACTTTTTGATGCATTTTTGTCACATTTTTTGCTGGATTTTTGTCACTTTTTTTGCTGGATTTTTATCACTTTTTTTGCTGGATTTTTGTCACCTTTTTGTTGAATTTTTGTCACATTTTTGTTGGATTTTTGTCACATTTTTGTTGAATTTTTGTCACATTTTTATTGAATATTTGTCACATTTTTGTTGAATTTTTGTCACATTTTTGTTGAATTTTTGTCACATTTTTATTGAATTTTTGTCACATTTTTGTTGAATTTTTGTCACATTTTTGTTGAATTTTTGTCACATTTTTATTGAATTTTTGTCACATTTTTGTTGAATTTTTGTCACATTTTTGTTGAATTTTTGTCACATTTTTATTGAATATTTGTCACATTTTTGTTGAATTTTTGTCACATTTTTATTGAATTTTTGTCACATTTTTGTTGAATTTTTGTCACATTTTTATTGAATATTTGTCACATTTTTGTTGAATTTTTGTCACATTTTTATTGAATTTTTGTCACATTTTTATTGAATATTTGTCACATTTTTGTTGAATTTTTGTCACATTTTTATTGAATTTTTGTCACATTTTTATTGAATATTTGTCACATTTTTGTTAAATTTTTGTCACATTTTTGTTGAATTTTTGTCACATTTTTATTGAATTTTTGTCACATTTTTGTTGCATTTTTGTCACTCTTTGGTTGAGTGGATTGTTTTGGGGCCTTTTAGCGTTGTTTGACTCTCCGATACAGAAACAGCAGCGGCATCACGAGGCTGCTGGGGATGTGGAACCAGTTCACGGACGTCGTCATCAGGCAGATCCTCGCCGGATGAAGCGCTTTAGCCCAATACAGCGTCATGGAAACAGAGATCGTGCCAAACTTCAGCATCAGCGCCGCCGTAGAGGCCGCGATGGTGTGAAAAGCCCTGCGTTTCGATCGGTCGACGCGCTTCCTTTCTCCCGGCCCCGGACGAACCAGAACGTACAGGACGCGAGCGCAGAGGAAGCTGACCGACACGAGAGATGCGAGTCCTGAGGCGAAAACGGTCAACCAAACTGCTTCAAAGAAAGAGTGGTATAAGCTCCCCATGCCGAAGCTGAACAGCCAAACCGCCGCGATGCTAACAGTCCTCATGAGCTTCCCCTTCTTCTTCACGCGCAGGTAGGTGACGGGGTGAACCACGGCGACGTAGCGTTCCAAACAAACCAGCGCGTGAAGCAGAATCTGCCCGAAAAGCGCCGCGTAGTGCAGGGTTTCCGCCGGGAATAACAGACCGTTGTTCTTCGCGTAGGAGGCCACGACCCTGAAGCCGTTGCCGAGGTTTGCGAACACTTCGAAGGCGCACATGTGGAAGGTGAAGACGTCCGAGTGGGTCGTGGTCGAGGAGCTCCCGTTGGGTTTCCTCCACCGTTGAAATCCCACGTGGAGGACGTACAGGAAGATGGGCAGCAGCAAGACGTAAGCGCAGCTCCACGACACGAAGATGGGCAGGCAGATCGCATTGGTGTGGTCGACGGAGAGGTTTCCTGAGATGTTCATCCTGCCGGGAACTGAACAAAGAACATCATCAAAGTCAGTAATAAGAGAATGTTTTGGAGAATGTTGTTTAATGGAGTAAAGAAAACTTGCTTGCTTTTGAACACTTCAAAAACAGATGAACTTGTGAGTCTGTGGTTCTGAGGTGCAGATTGTTGAGAAATGTAAATTCTTGGGCGTGACTCTTTCCCATGACTTGAATTGGAGCTCTAATATTACTAGTATTGCTATGAAAGCTTTGAGAATTTACTCAAAATACTAAGATTCATCAACCTCTTAACCCCCACCTGATCTGAGCACATTTTCACCAGTTTGGCTTTACCCAAATCTAAAAACTTCTTAAATAGAGCGTCAAACCAGCGATGAAAACGAGGATGAAAATACAACAGAAAAAACGTGATGAGAAAGCAACAAAAGGGCGACAGAAAAGTGACAAACCGCAACAAAAAAAGCCTCAAAGAAGCAACAAAAATGTGTCGGAAAAGCAATAATGACGCAATTTTAAAAAAGCGACAAAAACACGACAAAACAGTGTCAAAAGAGCAAGAAAAAACATGATGAAAAAACAGAAACAAGACAAAAAAGAGAGGAAAACAGGGCAGACACGCAACAAAGAATCATTATCAGTTTTGTAGGTGTTTCAAATGAGGCGTTGCTCTGGCCTTTAGGCTATAAACTCCAGTCGAGAAGCTTTCAGATTTGGGTAAAGCTGAACTCGAGCTTGGTTGAGGCGGGGATTATGATATTCAATTTGTTTTCTAACCAGTTGTATCACTGTGTGGTTTGGTAATCTTACACTGAAAGAGAAGAAGACTTTGAACAAAGTGGCTCTCTCAGCAGCAGGACTAGTCTGGTTTTACCAGACCCTCGTAATCATTTCGTACAAGGGTCTGGAACTTCACGATTGAGCTGTGTTATCAGGTGAGAGGGGTGAACTCCTTTGAAACGATTGGATCTGGGGTGTACGGATGGCTAAGGCCAGGCTACAGCAGGACCATTGGCTGCACTTTATCGCTCCTGGAGGCCACACACAAAGCTCGACTCTCAAATCAGGCTTTACAGATTTGTTAATGACTCAGGTCATTGTTGAGGTACTTCGTTCAGGGAAAAGGAACCGTTTGATCAAATGTTCTACTGATCGCGTCTAACTGTGATGACTCTAAACAAGGCACTCCAATATGGTTTCATGCTGCAAATGGCCAATAAACTGAACTGAACTGTCGGTCAGGTCCAGGTTCAGAAACACTTTAAGCTTAACCTCTTAACTCCCGCCTGAACCGAGAGGATCTTTTTCCTCACGTCATCAGATTTTTATTCCATCATTTTTTGTTGGGTATTCAACTCATTTTTTTTAAACATTTTTGTCATTTTTTTGTCATTTTTTCGTCAATTTTTTATCACATTTTTTGGCATTTTTTTAACATTTTTTCCTCAATTTTTTATCAAATTTTTGTCATTTTTTGTCACATTTTTGTCATTTTTTTGTCATTTTTTTGTCGCACTTGTCATTTTCTCATCAATTTTTTGTCAATTTCCTGTGACATTTTTGCCACTTTTTCATCAATTTTTCCTCACTTTTTTGTCACATTTCCATCATTGTTTTCATCTCAGTTTCGTTGCTATTTTCACAGCTTTTTTCCAGAAGCTTTTGAACTGGGGTAAAGCCAAACTGGAGAAAATGCGCTTGGTTCAGGTGGGAGTTAAGGGGTTAAACAATGAGATTTGCTGACGACCTTAAGATCCTGAATGACCAAGTTATTCCATCAAGGGATTTCCTCTTCCCTGACATTCCAAGATGAGACCCAACCAACAAACCTCTTCTGTATAATCTAACTCGCACTTATAGTAATTTAAAATGTGTTTCAATGATGATCAATCAAAGACACATCAAATTCAATGTCAGAAATGTCAAAAATACTGTCTGAAAATCATGTTGCGACCCCCACTTTGGGAACCACTAGTGTCAGCACTCACCTGTTTTTCGATGCTTCAGTCGTTCAGCTGCTGGAGCCGGTTTGAAAGTGGCTTTAACACAGTCAGCTGCAGGACCCTGGAGCTTTGCATAGTTTGCTCTAAATGGTCGCTTGTGTGGAGTTTTCAGGGAGGATTTGCATGTTTAATACACGCACAAAAACAACACACATGAGTCATGGAAAGTCTGAGCCGTCAGTTCAGACTGGCTCTCCAGATGCTGGTCACAGGTGTCCAAACTATGGCCCGGTCGGTCGGTCGGTCGGTCGGTCGATGACGCAGACTGGTTGGCTCGCTTCCGTCAGTCTACCCCAGGGCAGCTGTGGCTATAATAGCAGTTTACCACCACCAAGTATGGAGTGAACGAATAGTGCAATGTAAAGCGTCTTTGAGTGTCCAGAAAAGCGCTATATAAAACAAACAAAAAACCAATGCATTTTTACTTATTGTGGTACTTACAGTGGTACTTATTGTGGTACTTACAGTGGTAATTACCAATAAGTAGGGTTAGGGGTTAGGATTAGGGTCAGGGAGATACAGAGTTACCACTGTATCTCTCATTACAAAGAGATACAGGGGTAACTCTTAGTAATGAGGGTTGTACTTCTATTTACTTTGGTACTTTGAGTGATAGTTTCTAGTAGTTACAGTGATACATCTATGGTACTTATTGGTAATTCAAGGATACTACAGCAGCAATTCATAGGTAGTAAATGTGGTACTTCTACAAACAGAAGTCATTTCTAGGATTGTGTGACTATAAAACAACATAAAACAGCATTAGGGAAAACAAGAAGTACAACCTTCATTACTAAGAGTTACCACTGTATCTAGAAGTACATACCTTGTAATTCTCACTATTGTATCCTTTAAGTACCACCATAAGTACCTAGAAGTACCACTATTATTACTAGAATTTACCACTGTAATTACCACCATAAGTATCACTGTAAGTACCACCATAAGTACCACGATAAGTATCCAGAATTACCTTTGTAAGTACCAAGGACTTGCCGGCCCGTAATGTAAAGTGTTACCGCTCTTCCACGTTTTCCCTGTTTAAATACGGCTATGTGAGTAGTTACACAATCCAAGTTTAGCTACACAAAATTAAACATGTCGATTTTCAAAGCGGATAAAAAGGGGAACTATATTGCAATGCGTAATAATACCTTAGGAGCTCTTCAACATTACTGTGTGGACATTGAAGTCAAGGGCGTAGGTTTGGTGTTACTATTGTTGTTGCTTTACTAGTGTCCCCATTGTATCTGCTTAGTAAAAGGTGCATCTTCGTCCATCGACACCGATACTGGTCATTTCATATGGCTGAAGGCGTTTCAACAAAACTGGTTATTTTACATCATCACTATGTCAGCTTCATTAAAATGTTAATTTAACTATTAACTTATTTTCATTGTTAAAGGGACTATGCAGAGTTTAAAAATGTCAAAATTATGTATGTTCCTCCCCCTACATGTTCCAGCCATGTCCTAATGTGTAGAATGAGCTCAGACCTGTTCACCACAACTGGCTCTAAAATCCTGCACTGTCACTCAGAAAGGTGTTAATTCAGGTCCGAAGTGCCGTCATGCACGAACTTAAAATAGAAGCTGCAGTTACGCATAGGACCAGAGGTGGCAGTAGTGAGTATAAAATGACTAACTTGCATCTAGTCCCTTTAATGGCCATTTCTCATTGTTAAAGTTAAAACCGTTAAGCTTAATCAAAGCAATTTTATCCAAACTGAAGTTAAACTTAAAGCATAATCTTACAAAAACACACAAAGGCCACACACAGATTTGTTTATTGCTCCATTGAAAGATAAAATACAACAGAATGTGTGCAGCGTACTCCATAACATCGACATCAGGGCACACAAGCTCCTAAATGAGCATCAAGCAAAGACTTTTTTTTTTTACACATAATCCTTAGTTTTGACAGAAACAAAAACATTAAAAAAATCATGTTAATTCTAAAGGCAAGTAAAGGTTTGTAGAATAAATAGGTACAGTGTATAGTGCTACACTTCAACACCTGCCCCTGGCTTCTCTAATATAAATAACAACACATCAGTACATTTACTGAGGATCCCGAAAGTATCCACACTCTTTTTACACATTTTGTTATGTTACAGCTTTATTCCAAAATGCTCATAAATCTACACCCAATATGTGTAATGACAAAGTGAAAAATAAAAACAGAAATATTGCAAGTACATAAGCATTGACATCCTTTGCAATGAGCTCAGAGCATTTATTTCCTTCCATGGATCGTCCTGGAGTCCACCTGTGATGAATTAAATGGATTGGACTTGATTTGGAAAAGGTCGCACAACTGACAGTGACGTCAGAAACTAAGCCCTGGAGTCAAAGGAAGTGTCTGTAGACTCCGAGACAGGTTTGTATCAAAGCACAGATCTGGAGAAGTTGAGAAACTGTTCTGAAGAGCACAGCACAGCATCATTATTTGTACATCGTAGAAGATCTTATTTAGAGCTGGCCGCCCGTCCTTATGGAGCAATCAGGAGAGTAGGGTCTTCGTCTGGGAGGTGACCAAGAACCCGATGGTCACTCTAACAAAGCTCCAGCAAATGGGAGAACCTTACAGATGGACAACCATCTCTCCAGAATTCCGCCAATCAGGCCTTGATAGTAGGGTGGACAAACAGAAGCCTCTCCTCAGTAAAAGACACCAGACAGCCGGGTCAGAGTTTGTCTAAAGGCACCGAAACAACTCTCAGACCATGAGAAACATCTGGTCTGACATACAAACCATTACCCTTGGAAGTTTTAACTCTCCATAGCCTGGTTTTACAAGACCATCATATGCATAGCTCTATCATAGCTCTATCATGACTCTATCATAGCTCTATCATAGCTCTATCATAGCTCTATCATAGCTCTATCATAACTCTATCATAGCTCTATCATAACTCTATCATAGCTCTATCATAACTCTATCATAACTCTATCATAGCTCTATCATAGCTCTATCATAGCTCTATCATAGCTCTATCATAGCTCTATCATAGCTCTATCATAGCTCTATCATAGCTCTATCATAACTCTATCATAGCTCTATCATAACTCTATCATAACTCTATCATAACTCTATCATAACTCTATCATAGCTCTATCATAACTCTATCATAGCTCTATCATAGCTCTATCATAGCTCTATCATAGCTCTATCATAGCTCTATCATAGCTCTATCATAGCTCTATCATAGCTCTATCATAACTCCATCATAACTCTATCATAACTCTATCATAACTCTATCATAGCTCTATCATAACTCTATCATAGCTCTATCATAGCTCTATCATAGCTCTATCATAGCTCTATCATAGCTCTATCATAGCTCTATCATAACTCTATCATAGCTCTATCATAACTCTATCATAGCTCTATCATAACTCTATCATAACTCTATCATAGCTCTATCATAGCTCTATCATAGCTCTATCATAGCTCTATCATAGCTCTATCATAGCTCTATCATAGCTCTATCATAACTCTATCATAACTCTATCATAACTCTATCATAGCTCTATCATAGCTCTATCATAACTCTATCATAGCTCTATCATAACTCCATCATAGCTCTATCATAACTCTATCATAGCTCTATCATAACTCTATCATAGCTCTATCATAACTCTATCATAACTCCATCATAACTATCATAGCTCTATCATAACTATCATAACTCTATCATAACTATCATAGCTCTATCATAACTCTATCATAACTATCTTAACACAATCATAACTATCATAACTATCATAACTCTATCATGACTCTATCATAACTATCATAACACAATCATAACTATCATAACTATCATAACTCTATCATAACTATCATAACTATCATAACTATCATAACTCTATCATAACTGTCATAACTCTATCATAACTATCATAACTATCATAACTCTATCATAACTATCATAACTATCATAACTCTATCATAACTCTATCATAACTATCATAACTATCATAACTCTATCATAACTATCATAACTATCATAACTCTATCATAACTCTATCATAACTATCTTAACACAATCATAACTATCATAACTATCATAACTCTATCATAACACAATCATAACTATCATAACTATCATAACTCTATCATAACTATCATAACTATCATAACTATCATAACTCTATCATAACTGTCATAACTCTATCATAACTATCATAACTATCATAACTCTATCATAACTATCATAACTATCATAACTCTATCATAACTCTATCATAACTATCATAACTATCATAACTCTATCATAACTATCATAACTATCATAACTCTATCATAACTCTATCATAACTATCATAACACAATCATAACTATCATAACTATCATAACTATCATAACTATCATAACTCTATCATAACTCTATCATAGCTCTATCATAACTCTATCATAACTATCATAACTCTATCATAACTCTATCATAACTCTATCATAACTCTATCATAACTATCATAACTCTATAATAACTCTATCATAGCTCTGTCATAACTATCAAAACTCTATCACAACTCTATCATAACTATCATAACACAATCATAACACAATCATAACACAATCATAGCTCTATCATAACTCGCCACAAATCCGGTGCAAATGCTTGACGTCACCTACAAGCCCCGCCTCCCCTGCTCTCTGAATGGTAGGTTGAAATTCAACTGATGTAAGAATGTAGAATGTAGGGAAATTTTAATTGACCAGAGTTTACGGACGGCTAAGGCCAGGCTAAGCTCTCCATGGCTTGACTTTCCTTTACCGTGGACTAAGTTAGTCCTTTGCCGCCTTGCGTTTCACCCGCCGGTGCAAAAAGATCACTGGCATCACGAGACTGCTGGGGAGGTAGAACCACAGCGCGGCCGTAGCCAACAGATAATCTCTAAATGTAGGTAGGTGTTGCGAATCTGACAAAAACACCATCCGGGAAGCAAACATTATGACGAACTTCAGCATCACCGCCACCATGATCGCCGCGATGGTGTAAAAAGCCCTGCGTTTCGACTTGTCCACGCGCTTCCTTTCTCCCGGCCCTGGACGAACGAGAACGTAGAGGACGCTGGCGCAGAAATAGGCGATGAAACAAAGCGAGAAAGCACCTATGATGAACTCGGAACTTGTTTTAAAAAGTGAATTTCCGTAAAAGTACGCGATTATCATGATGGAGCTGAACACCCAAACCGCTGTGATGCTAATGTTCCTCACGACCACGCCCTTTTTCTTCAGGCGCAGGTACGCGATGGGGTGGACCACGGCTAAGTAGCGCTCCGCGGACACCAGGCAGTGGAACAGCGCCTGCCCCAGAGTCGTCATGTAGCACAGGGCGTTTCCCAGGTCAAGCAGAGGGAAGCGGAAGAGGAAAATGGCCGCGATGTTGATGCCGGAGCCCAGGACCGTGAGCATCTCGAAGGCGGCCATGTTGAAGGTGAAGGCGTCCGAGTGGGTGGTGGAGCGGGAGCGCGGTTTCCTCCACTGTCGAAAGCCGACGAAGAGGACGTACGCAAAAACGGGCGACAGGAAGACGTAGACGAAGTTCCACGCCAAACCTATGTACAAGATTATCCCGCTATCGTTATCGGCGACGGAGACGTTCATCCTGCAAGAAACTGAGCAGAGAAGAGCATTATCCTTTTGGTTTGTGGTTAATCTCTTTGTAACGGCTGGACAAATCTGCATGAAACAAAAACGATCACTAAGTCCAACGTCTTCTCTCTCAGCACAGATGAACTCAGGTCACATGACTCTCATAAAGGCATCTAAAAGTGGAGACTGTATTCAAACTGATGAAGGACTTTCAGCCATAAGAAAGAACATAGCCAGAGTCCGCCCCATTCTCTCAACACGGAGACACTCATGCATGCTTTTATCACCAGTCGTATCGACTACTGTAATCCCCTGCTTTCTGGTCTTCCCAAAAAGAGGATCTCAGGTTTACAACTTTTACAAACTTCAGCAGCTCGTGTCCTGACGAAGACCAGGGGGCGGGACCACATTACACCGCTTTTAGAATCACTGCATTGGCTCCCTGTGTGTTTCAGGATCAATTTCAAAGGAATAGGCCACCGTTTTTACATACTGAGATATGTTCTTACCTAACCTTAGTCGAGTTAATATATCCCCGTCTGGTCTTTGTCCGTGCGCTCTGTCACGCAAACGGAGCACATACGCAGCCTCTCCCACATGTCACATAGCTCCAAAAAAGCTCACGATAGAAGCTACCAAGCTCTTCCACGTGTTCCCTATTTAAATAAAGTTACGTGAAGTGTTTTCATGCAAAGTATATTTACACAGGAATGTAACATGTCGATTTTATAAGCAGATAAAAAGGGGGACTATATTGTGAGGCGTAATGATACGAGGAGCACAACGTCCGCGCAGTAACTCCTAAAGACTTCGCCGGCTCACTTCCGTCAAAAACCTTTAGTGGTTAATTTGGTGGGGGAAAATTAGTTAAAAACGTGGACAAAAACTGGGAAGATTTTTTTTACACTGCCCAGCCCTAGGGAATTGTAGCTTCAGGCCAGTTTCTCAAATGCATTTTCTTGTGTGGAAGTGAAAACATCTCAGTTTTTCACTTGTACAAGGAAGGGATTCAATGGAAAAGAGTTCTTAATCTCTTTTTTTCAGTGGAGTCCTGGACCAAGAGGGAACCACGTAACTACTTCCACTAGCTCAAAAATAGACAAAATTTGACTTTTTCCAGATTATTTCCATGAAAAAGCAGTTTGTTCACAGATACAGTAAGATATCTACAACCTACAGTTCCTTCTATTACATCTAACATCCTCAAGGTAATATTAGTAAACCTGTGGCAACATGGGGAAAAAGCAAAGTACATACACCAGAACTGCCCAAATATTCAACACAATGTTCTCCAACACAAACCGTCTTATATTAGTTATTGTAGCCGTAAAGACTTAGATGATCTCACCTGTGGAGGCTCCGCTCTAACAAAGGAACTAAACCAGGACCGGCTGTGAGGGACTGATTCTGCTGAGTTTTGCATGGAGAATATAGTGAACTTTCCATTTACGCCACAGACAAAAACAACACAGACAAAACAGATGATTTGAATCGAGTCACGGAGCTTTTGGGCTAAATCTGTTCAGGAAAATCATTACAGCCCTTGATTTATAAGGTTTACGACTAACACACGTTTTGTTTCACGTTTGTTTCTTTTGGGAACTGCCCATATATGGTCATGTTCAAAGCAGCGAGGGAAACTAAGAAGAGAAAAACCTGTACTTTCTCTCATTTCCCCAAAGCAACAAAAATGTAACAAAAAAGCAACAAAAATACAACATAAGGTGATTAAAGAGCAAATAAAAATGTGGCAAAACACGATTAATAGAGATGGAAAAAGTTTTTCAGGCCTTAGCTTTCAAATGAGGCATTACACCATTGCTCTCCGGTCGAGCTTAAGGCGAGACACTGAAGGTAAATAGGGGAGAAAAAAATGTAGATGTATTTCAATTTGAAACTTTTGCTGAACATCACAGATATAAATATGAGAAAAAAATGTACTGCACTTTTTCTGTCATTTTATGTTTTCACAAAAAAATAAGGCCCTTTGAGCATTAAAATGGCCAAAATTGCCTATATTTTGGGCAACGAAATCAAAATAATGAATTGAGCCAGATTAAAATTTATTTATTAGTAACTAAGATTTTTTCAAAGGGGACTTTGGATATTTTGTTTAGTTTTTCAATAAACTAATCATCAGTGAAAAAAACTGTAAAAACTCAAATTCCACCTGTTTTTTTGGTTTCAAAGTTGAATAAATCAGGCTAGGAATTAGATATTAAAAAATCCCTCTGAAAAAACCTTCAAAATGTTATTAAGTCCAAGACTGTAAAGTTTGGAGTCTGTGGGAGCTTCTATAAGGGCTCAGGCTCTGCCCGAGTGCGGCTTCTCTCATTCAGAGAAAACCAGCCCTGAAGTTTTGTAGCGAGTGCGCATGCTCGGCCCATTCTCCGACTTTTCCGCACCAGCGTCTCGTAGGAGGAAAAACACCATATTTGGGTGAAAGCGTCGTCACGGGGCCCCTTAGCAGGACACGTGGATGTCAAATCTGTCAATATTTATGAATGAAAACCCGCTTGAAAGACGGCGTTTCTACGCGGCGCAGCAGCTACTTCCGGGTTACCTCCACCTCGCAGACAAAACATCATAAAATAAACATCATGCGGGTGAGTTTTGTCATTTTTATATCTGACATGAAAACTAAGATGTAAAGGGAGGAAAATAGATACAAATCTCCACTTCGACCACTGCATGAAAAATCAATACTTTCACCTGCCGTGTCTCGCCTTAACACTTCAGTCGGGAGGTCAGAGGTCAACAAACGCTGAATTGTGAATACATTTTTGTACTAAATAAAGATACAGAGACAGAGAGGAACAAAGTGGGTCAACAGCCCATGAATACAGGAAGCTACGTTAGCTTCATGCTACATTAGCTAACGTTAGCATCAAGGGCAGTTTTTCTTTTTTGATGCTTGGGGATACAGTCGGGAATTGTGTGATATGAATCTCGCTGATTTTGGTAAAACCAAGACGAACCAATCATAGCACGGGAGGCGGGACTTAGCGGAGCGTCATCTTCCGTGCTAGGACAGTGAAGTCTAGTAAAGTCCGGCTTTATGCCAGGCTAGTAAACTGGAGGAATCTGGATAGAAGAAGACGTAGAACTAAAGATAATAATGACATTTTCAAATACAGTTTATTAGGCCTATTAATAGTTGGTAATTAATTATTTTAACCTCTTAACTCCCGCCTGAACCGAGAGGATCTTTTTCCTCACGTCATCAGATTTTTTTTTCAGCATTTTTTTGTTGGGTATTCAACTCATTTTTGTATTTTTTTTTTGTAATTTTTTGTCACATTTTGTCACATTTTTTTGTCAATTTCTTGTGACATTTTTGCCACTTTTCCATCAATTTTTCATCACTTTGTCAATGTTTTCTCACATTTTTTGTCACATTTCCATCATTGTTTTCGTCTCAGTTTTGTTGCTATTTTCACAGCTTTTTTCCAGAAGCTTTTGGACTGGAGAAAATGTGCTCGCTTCAGGTGGGAGTTAAGGGGTTAAGCACTGTCTCATTTGTTTTTATTGCAGTTTACTGCTGTCAATTTAACACCCATTTCTTGTGCAATTTACGGTAAAACCTGTATTTTAGAAAAAATAAATCTGTACATTTTACAGTAAAAAATTGGCGACCACAGCTGCCAGTTTTTTACCGTAAAAAATACAGGACAATTGTCATTAAAATAGAAAATAATTCCAGCTGTTTTTATACGGTTTATTACTGTCAATTTAACACCCATTTCTTGTGATATTTATGGTTAAAACTTTTAAAATACAAAAAAATCTAATAATGACATTTTCAAATACAGAGTTATTTAGGCCTTTTAATAGTTGGTAATTAATGATAAAGACCAAGTGTAAAATTCTTCTGCTGAGATAAAGTGACGTTTGATGCAAAGGTATTTTTCTGACTCTTGCTCTCCCAGAAGCAGTGGACAAACCAGTCCTTGTTTGGTTCCTGGTTCTTATCGTATCTTTGTCTCATGTATTTGATAAAGTGTTAGTCGGGGTTTAGAGTTCAGAGGAAGATGACTCTGCGGATTCTGCTGCTGTTCATGGGCTTCACTCACGCTGTTTATTACGGCTCAGTCCTGAATTATTATCCAAGACTATCTGCAGGTCCCAATGGCACTCATCTGGTATGTATGTTACATGTGCATTTTAATTCATATTATTTATTTGGTCGGGACAGTGCGTGTTAATGAACATACAGTGTTATGCAAAAGTTCGGGCACCCCTGTAAATGTTCATGATTTTCCTTTATAAATCAGTGGTTGTCTTGAGAAGTGAAATAAAGTTTATGTGATTTATGGAAAATGTGCAAGAATTATTAAAACAAAATTAGGCATGTGCATAAATTTAGGCATGGATGTAACCGCCACCACGTTTTACTGCAATTTCATTCTGTGTTTGTGTTTGCTGCTATTCAAGAAGGCCTCGTTATTATTAAGCGACATGTTTGATGAGAGGAAGTGACTTTGTCTGATGCAAAGGAACATACAGGATTCCTGACTCACACTCTCCCAGAAGCAGTGGACAAACTAGTTCTTGTTTGGTTCCTGGTTTTTATCATATGTTTGTGTATTTGATCAAACGCTAGTCGTGGTTTAGAGTTCAGAGGAAGATGACTGGTTTGTATGTTTAACCCCTTAACTCCCACCTGAAGCGAGCACATTTTCTCCAGTTTGGCTTTACCCCAGTCCAAAAGCTTCTGGAAAAAGGC
Source organism: Gobius niger (assembly GCF_951799975.1). Classification (NCBI taxonomy): domain Eukaryota; kingdom Metazoa; phylum Chordata; class Actinopteri; order Gobiiformes; family Gobiidae; genus Gobius; species Gobius niger. Next base: position 23,017,963 of record NC_136872.1, on the reverse strand, counting down.
TGTGAAAATAGCAACAAAACTGAGACGAAAAAAGTTATGGAAATGTGACAAAAAAGTGATGAAAAATTGATGAAAAAGTGGCAAAAATGTCACAAGAAATTGACAAAAAATTGACGAAAAAATGACAAAAATGTGATTAAAAATGTGACAAAAAATTACCAAAAAATTACCAAAAAAATGACCAAAAAATGTGATAAAAATGTGATAAAAAATTGAGGAAAAAATGACAAAAATGAGACAAAAATTTGATTAAAAATTGACAAAAAAACAACAAAAAATTGACAAAAAATGACACAAAAAATGGCAAAAATGTGATGAAAAATTGACGAAAAAAGGACAAAAATGTGACAAAAAATTACAAAAAAATGACAATAAAGTTACAAAAAGGAGTTGAATACCCACGAAAAAAATCTGATGACGTGAGGAAAAAGATCTTCTCGGTTCAGGCGGGAGTTAAGAGGTTAATAGATTATTTTATTGCTTTGTGGTATTACTGAATCACATACACATTTACCCGGCTATATTGCGTTCAAGTGGAACAAAAAAAGTAAGTAAAGGGTATATGTGATGCTCCGAGTCCCATTTTGTGATTGGAAACGAGCGTCATTCGATCTAAAACCTGCACGTGTGCTCCCCCTCGTGGCCAAACGGTGAACTGTGATGTGGATGTTGTATTTTGTCAAATGTTCATTAACCTGCAAAAACCAGATTGATAAAACAGTAGAAAGGTTTAACTGGGTCATGAAGAGAACAGACAACAGTTAAAATGTTTACCTGCACCCAGGGGCATAACCTTTATTTGAATACTGCGGGGGCGAGAGTCAATTCTTTTTGGGGGTTTGTCCCCAAAAGGGGAACTCCTTTTTTGCAAGCAAAAAAAATCTGAAATAAAAATGCTTGTGCAATAATCTTACTGTGACCCCCTATTTTACACCTACGCCTCTACGTATCACTTCCTGCTGTGTCCAGTCCTCTTGTTCAGTGATGATGTCATCGCTCTACTTCCGGGTACAATTGAACTGAAATTCTCCATCCATCCATTTTCTTCCGCTTTATCCGGGGCCGGGTCGCGGGGGCAGCAGTCTCAGCAGAGATGCCCAGACTTCCCGATCCACACACACCTCCTCCAGCTGTTCTGACCCCGAGGCGACACCAGGCCAGCTCGGAGACATAGTCCCACCACCGTGTCCTGGGTCTTCCACGAGGCCTTGTCCCACTAGGACATGCCTGGAGCACCTCCCGCGGGAGGCGGCCAGGAGGTATCCAGAACAGATGCCCGAGCCATCTCAGCTGGCTCCTTTCAATGTGAAGGAGCAGCGACTCTACTCCGAGCTCCTCCCGGGTAACTGAGCTCCTCACCCGATCTCGGAGGGTGCGCCCAGCCACCCTGCGAAGGAAACTCATTTTGGCCGCTTGTATTCGCGATCTTGTCCTTTCGGTCATTACCCAAATCTCATGACCATAGGTGAGGGCGGGAACGTAGATCGATCGGTAAATCGAGAGCTTTGCCCCGACTCAGCTCCCTCTTCACCACGACAGACCGATACAGCGACCGCATCACTGCTGACGCCGCACCGAACCGTCTGTCGATCTCACGCTCCATCCGCCCCTCACTGAGAACAAGACCCCGAGATACTTGAACTCCTCCACTTGAGGTAAGGACTCCCCACCGACCTGAAGAGGGGAAACCACCTTTTTCCGGTGGAGAACCATGGCCTCAGATTTGGAGGTGCTGATCCTCATCCCGGCCGCTACACACTCGGCTGCAAACCGCCCCAGTGCAGCTGAAGGTCCAACAGAACAACATCATCCGCAAACAGCAGAGATGAGACTCTGAGGCTCCCAAACCGGACGCCCTCCGGCCCCTGGCTGCGCCTAGAAATTCTGTCCATAAAAGTAATGAACAGAACCGGTGACAAAGGGCAGCCCTGGCGGAGACCAACACGCACCGGGAACAGGTCTGACTTACTGCCGGCAATGCGAACCAAGCTCCTGCTGCGGTCATACAGGGAACGGACAGCCCTTAGCAGAGGGCCCCGGACCCCATACTCCCGGCGCACCCCCCACAGGGCACCACGAGGGACGCGGTCGAACGCTTTCTCCAGATCCACAAAACACATGTGGACTGGTTGGGTGAACTCCTGTGAACCCTCGAGCACCCGTTGCTGGTCCAGTGTGCCACAACCAGGATGAAACTTAAATTCTATTTGTTTTAATTGGATTCTACAGTTTTTAACCTTTAGCCTCAGAGCTTTGTACAAGGCTCTTTTGAACAGCTGATCACAATGATCACTCTTTTTTTTATGAAGGCTATTTTTCAATATATAAATGTCTCCATTTTGCCTGGAGAAATGGCGAGGGATGTTACTCTAATTAGGTGTAAAACAGTTGTTGGTCTTTGGAGATTATGACAAACTTGCTGTGTTTGTTAATGGAACTCTCAATAAGTTGGTTATTGTGTGTGATATCACAACCAAAGCTCCATATAGTCAAATGGTAAATGGTCACATTTGTATAGCACCTTTCTACCTGCTTTAGGCACACAAAGCACTTCACATCAAGGAACCAGTCACCCATTCACACACCAGTGTAGGCAGGACCAAGGACTGTGTGCACCTGCAGGAATCAAACCGCTGATCCTCCCGTCACAAGAGACAAGAGTGCACTTACACCAAGCCTCCATCTGTACAAATTCAGCTGCATGTTTGAACACATAATAAAGTGGTGTTGTTGTTCGGCTGCAGGTTGAGATTCACTCGGAGACGACCACAGACGACTGTTCAGAGACTGAGTGGAGCTGCCTCGGGTTGAACTGCACACAGGTCTCCACAGCCACAGAGCGCCTGGATCCAAACTCTGACGCCTTCTGTCAAACCCAAACAACCTCCGTGATCCAGGTCTCCTCAGACGCACCCTTTCAGATCAGGTAGGTCCGTCAAACAGAGCAAATTAAGAACAATCCAAATGTTTTCATCGACCACATGTGTGTGAAGTCAAAGCCTGGTTAGAAATCATTACTAAATGTTCAAACCTTTTGACATTTTACTGTAGATAAGTAAGGTGACCAGACGTCCCAGTTTGTCCCATGTCCCAATAGATTTCTCCACAATCATTATTATGTCCCAGATCTGTCCCAGTTGTCCCGGTCTTTAGTCAAAATATTCACTTCACTTGAAAATTACAGTTTTTTTAGGCCGTGTGAATATAAATCACAAATTATTAGTGCAAAGAAATTAGAGGAAACCAATAAAACATTTCACCTCTAGCATTAAAGGTTTACAGTTTTATCATTCAACATGGGCCAGCCAAGGCATCTTCACGGATTGGGTCAGAGTTTTTCATTTGGGAAATCTGGTCACCCTAAGTATAAGTATAAGTGCAGTTTCCTCATAGCTGAGCTGGGTGTGGGCGGTGACATCAGAGGAACAGTGGAGAACGTAAAGTCTTCCTGGATGAATTCTCAGTAATGTGTTGTTTGTTGTAGACTGGACGGCGGCTCTCAGCTTTGGGTCGTCAATAATGAAAGTGTGAAGTTGGTCAGAGCCTTGTCAGTGGTGGACCTGAGGAGACGCTCTGACACTGGACAGGTGAACCGCCCCCCACAGGCCGCCATCATGTCCCCCATACGGTGAGCTCACCCTGAAAACTGACGGGACACCCACATGTCTTGATGGAAGGCCCAGCTACAATGAAACACTCATATAGACTCAATATGAAAAATGTATACATTCATTTTCCCAGAATTCCTTGGAACTGTGCCAGACAGATGCCTCTGCTGGCCTTCGATCCTGACGGTGACCAGGTTTTGTGCCGATTTGCCCGTGACGCTCCGTACGAGTGTGATCCCTGTCCACCTTCATCACTCGCCCCCTCGCTGACTCTCGCACCTGTAAGCAGCTTTCAAACTAACTAATCCTTCACAGTATGTACTTAATGTTCTTTACTCTGCTTTAGACTTGTGTTTTAAGTTGGTTCCCGTCCACAAACCCCCCGGCGGGTCTGAACATCATGGATTTGGTGATGGAGGATTTCCCCCAAAATGACGTCACTCTGACTCAGAGTAACGGGACACAGGAGACGAAGAGCAGCAGCGACTCCATCAGCCAAGTGCCGCTACAGTTTGTGCTCAACTGTAAGTTTACTCACATTCAATTTAACATAGTGTCACATGCAGGTGTAGAAAAGCAGATTTTTTGCAGTTCCTTTTCCACATTTGTGTGTCTTGTGTTGAAACTGACTGCTGCATATCTTAACTCTTAACTCCCACTTGAACATGTTTTCTCCTGTTCTCCAAATTCTCCAAATCTAAAAGCTTCTTCAAAATAGCGACAAAAAACGAGAAGAAAATGAGGATGTAAATTGACAAAAATGACAAAAATCCAACAAAAAAATGACAAAAATCCAGAAAAAAATGATAAAAATCCAGCAAGAAAATGATAAAAATCCAGCAAAAAAAAGACAAAAATCCAGCAAAAAATGACAAAAATCCAGCAAAAAATGATAAAAATCCAGCAAAAAAGTGACAATGGCAAAGAGGAGAGACTATTTTTGGTTTGCGCAGCGGTTAGTGCTCGTGCATCACAGCTAGAAAGTCCCGGGTTCGATTCCCACCTGGACGGGGCCTTTCTGTGTGGAGTTTACATGTTCTCTCTGGTGTAGGTTTCCCCTACCACTAAAAACATGTACAATAGGTGCCCCTCTGGGACCAGGACTCCCCTGTAAAAGAGAATCTTTATCTCAGTGGGACTTTCCTGGTTAACCTCTTACCACCCGCCAAAACCAAATGCATTCTCTCCTCTTTGCCATTGTCGTGACTTTTTATTTCCCTTATACGTTTTTGTCACTTTTTTATGGCACTTTTGTTACTTTTTTTGTTGCTTTTTTGTCACTTTTTTTGTCACATTTTTTGCTGCTCTTTTGCCATTTTTTGCTGGATTTTTGTCCCTTTTTTTGCTGGATTTTTTTCATTTTTTTTGCTGGATTTGCGTCACTTTTTTGCTGGATTTAGATAGAGATATACATCCTCATTTTCTTCTCATTTTTTGTTGCTATTTTGAAGAAGCTTTTAGATTTGGACAATTTGGAGAACAGCGCTTTGTTCTACACTTCCTGCATACAGTTGTGTCATTGCTCAAACCCAAAAATGTCCTCCACATTTTTAAAGCCCATCATTCAACATGTTATCGGTTCTGAGCCTGTGTTTCTCCGGCCGTGCTTAAGTGTAAACCACGCTGTAAATCGAAACTGGAAGTACGTTGTTAATAAATAATTTCCACACCTGCCAGCAGGAGGAGCTGAGTCATCCCCAGCTCCAGCACCTGTGTTTCATTGTTAATTTCGTACAGGCATAATTTCAAATGGCGAACATTAAATAACAATACTGAGGCCACAAAATAATGATGATGAGTCTGTTTTTAAGCCCCATAGTTTGTCCCGTCTACCCAAACAAGAATAGAGAGCAGGGCAGATCAAATGTGTATAACCTTCGTAATAACTGTAGTACTTTTTAACTGTGATGTTTTACAAATTATATATTTTTCATTCAGCACAAAATATTACCAAGATTTACTAAACTGAGTCACTGAATAAAAAAGACATAATAATCCAAGAGAACAACAATAATGGAAAAAGTGTCTCTATCTGGTTGAGCTGCTCAGACTTAGTTTTGACACTTTGTTTTTCAGTGACCTCTTCCGTTCCGTCCTGCGCTGAAGGACAGTTCGTGCCAAAGTTTGTTGATCCCACTCCGGAACACGGGACTCGGTTCTACGTGAATTTTGGCCAGCAGCAAATAGTGATTCAAGCTGAGGCGTCTGCCGCCGCGTAAGACCCTCTGGGCCAGATCTTGTGACTGGCGCAGTCCGTGCACAACTCTAAACGCAACGTGGTGCTCGCGTGATCTTGCATGTGGCGCAGGTTTTGCGCTAAAGGCTGCGCCGCCAGGAGAGGGTGTTATTTAAGAAAAAAAGGCCGACTGAGGCGTGGTTCATTACAAGCAGCACAATTGAAAACAAAAGCGAAATTGCCTTGAAAAGTCTGTTTGAGCGTCGGTTACGCACAGGCTCAACGCGCACATCCCTAACACCAAAACAAAAACAGTTTTCCATAAACCACATACACCTTCAAGTGCCACAACACCACGTCTACTCTGTGTTTTAAGGAGACATCTCCATCGTGTGTGAGTCTTTACCTCCTGATGATGCTCCTTGTGTCGCAGCTCAGTCCAAAAGAAAGAAGCACATTTTACAGGGGGCAGAGCAACTTTTTTTTTTTCTCCAATTCAGCCGCTCCAAGAATCCTGCAGCTGTAGCGCAAATGTTCCAATACGCTACAGTTTTCTTGCAACTACTGCATAACTCTGCAACTCCTCCGCAGCCGATATGACAGTTTCTGATCGATTAAATCCTGTACATTTCGTAACTTTGCGCATTCGAACGGTGTCCAGGCGAGGCTGCTGCCTCTCTGTCCCGCCCGCTCACCTTGGATCTGCAGCGAGTGGCTGCAGCAGCGGAGGGACAGTTTTATTTCTTTCATCTTTATTAAACATTGCGCTGCATCATGCATGTTGTTACGCATGTACAAGAGAACCCCCCCCCCCTCACAACCCACCGCCTTCCGCAGGTCTGGGGAAAGCATGGGGAGGGGGCGGCACCACAACATCGCACGTCCCGCCCTCCTGTCCTGCCCACTTTTTGCACCAGGTATGACACCGAAGATTGCAAGGAGCGCCACCCGTCTGCGCAGTCGTCTGCGCTACAGCCTGCGTATGAACCACAAGATCTGGCCCTCTGTCTCAGAACGTTATATAAGAGTCTGGCTAACTTTTATATATATACTGTATATAAACTTTCATTTCTTTTGACTTAATCTGCAGCTCTTGTATGTGAGTCACATGACGGTTTTCCGTGTTATTATTGTATGTGTGTAGAATTGAAGGCCTGTTGTTCAGTGGACCGGCGAATGTGACTGAGGAGGCTCAAGGAAACGGCCGCTTCGTCTTGACTTGGACACCTGGAAACATTCAGCAGAGATCGTATCCTCTCTGTTTTGTTGCTCGTGCAGAGGTTGAGTAAGTGTCACAGTATCATTATATCATTGTCATATTTTTATTCTTCTGTTGACAAAGACTTTTTATTTTCACAGTTCAGAGATTCGCTGTGTCATTTTGAACTACGTACTCCGTGAGAAAACACAACTATGAAAATATTCTCTCCACAATCACTGAAGATTAACTCCATACTGTGTGTTTTACCTATAACAGCACAAGCTTCTTCATTAGTATTTTTCCCTACGGCAGCGATTACGTACTACTACACCTCTACAAATGGTTCTGTGACGGTATGAACAATGCAAATTAAAAGAACATTTACATTTTCTTTATATTTTATTAATTTCTGCTCTTTTCTTATAACTAACAGCTTACGCTAAGGGCAAAATTCACCAGACCAGTTTGCTTCTCTGTTCCTGAAGATGTTTATACACAGGAACTCAAAAGGTTCCTCTGCCTCAACTACGACCCCAACCTGACCCCTGTGGCCTGCCAAAACTCGACTCTAGTTGGATATTTCCCTGTGGACAGTGAAAACAATGGGTTTTGCCAAACAGAGACAGTTTTTACTTTTGAATCTCCTGTTTCTCTGTTTGGAGTACACTTGTGAGTAAAAAAAGCTGCTCTGACTATCATGTTCCTCTTGTGTTCGACCCAGAGAAAGTCACTCTAGTTTCAGGTTCAGGGACCCCAGACTGAACGAGCCCGGTGTCCAGAATGAGACCCTCTGTATCATTTATACTTGGGGACCTCAGTCTGGGCCGGTGCTTTTGCCGCTGCTGCCAAACTCAAACGGATCCACTTAGTTACATTCATTGTGTCTACTTGTGCTACTGGTATAACTTTCAGAGTTTATCTGATCAGACACTAGGATTAGAGATGTTGAAATCCTTACCTGCAGATGGCGGCTGAAACAATCTTTAATCCTAGCGTCTGATCAGATGAACTCCGAAAGTTATACTATCAAACGGATCTGTGTAATCAGAATTGTTTAACTGCAGCACGTGTAGTTTGTGAGCGGTGTCCATAAACTGTAAAAAATAATAGACAGCGTCTCCTCACTCCTCCCCGTTTGCGTTACTGATCACGTTTGAAAGGGAATCCATGACGGATTTACAGTCTCCTCCAACTCAGCTCTGCCCGAGCATGTTCCTATAAAGGGGTTGGATCTTCATTGTACAATATGTTGCAAATGGTATTTCAGTGTCTTAAAGGTCAAATGGATGGTATTGTATCTCAGGACTCTTTGAATCACTGACATCAATCTCAGACGAGTGGGATGATTAGTTTGGTAATTAAGGGAAAAACTACTGAAATGGACTTTCCACATTATTAAGCAGACCACCATTTTCAAGCAATAAGGGAAAGAAAAAGGATCTCTCTGCTGATGAAAAGCGTGAAATAGTTGAATACCTTCATCGTACTGATTAGTGGCTGATTCAGACACACACAGGTTTGTGCAGATAAAGGCACAATGAGGACGGTTTCTGCCAGACAAATACATCAGATTAAGAGAACAGCAGCTACAAAGCAGCAAACAGGAATTTGAAGCTGCTGGTGCCTCTGGAGTCTCCTGAAGATCAAGGTGTAGGACCCTCCAGAGGCTGCAGTTGTGCATAAATAAATAAAATTGAAGCTGACGAGCAGAAACGAGCAGATCTCTCTCTTCCAGACAGATCCTGCTCAGCCTTGTCTCTCACGCCTTATGGTCTTTTCTTTACAAAAGCTTTCTGTGTAGAACACAATGAGACGTGATATGTCTGGTCAGGCAGATCCCTCAGTAACATGGAAACTGTTCTTTTTCAGCTGGTCAACTTATATTTTGATGGATTTGAGGATCAGGTCTGATACAGGACGTCCAAACAGAGCCCCGATCACCACTGGTCCTCTGATCTTACGGTGAGACGAACCGCTCTGCTACATACAGTGGGGCAAAAAAGTATTTAGTCAGCCACCAACTGTGCAAGTTCTCCCACTTAAAATAATGACAGAGGTCTGTAATTTTCATCATAGGTACACTTCAACTGTGAGAGACAGAATGTGAAAAAAAAAATCCAGGAATTCACATTGTAGGATTTTTAAAGAATTTATTTGTAAATTATGGTGGAAAATAAGTATTTGGTCACTTCAAACAAGGAAGATCTCTGGCTCTCACAGACCTGTAACTTCTTCTTTAAGAAGCTCTTCTGTCCTCCACTCCTTATCTGTATTAATGGCTCCTGTTTGAACTGGTTATCTGTATAAAAGACACCTGTCCACAGCCTCAAACAGTCAGACTCCAAACTCCACTATGGCCAAGACCAAAGAGCTGTCGAAGGACACCAGGAAAAGAATTGTAGACCTGCACCAGACTGGGAAGAGTAAATCTACAATAGGCAAGCAGCTTGGTGTGAAAAAATCAACTGTGGGAGCAATTATCAGAAAATGGAAGACATACAAGACCACTGATAATCTCCCTCGATCTGGGGCTCCACGCAAGATCTCATCCCGTGGGGTCACAATGATCATGAGAACGGTGAGCAACAATCCCAGAACCACACGGGGGGACCTGGTGAATGACCTGCAGAGAGCTGGGACCAAAGTAACAAAGGTTACCATCAGTAACACACTAAAGTCCGTGTTGCTCGGCGACAGCCCCAAAACATCACAGCTCTTGAGAAGATCTGCATGGAGGAATGGGCCAAATGACTAGCTACTGTGTGTGCAAACCTAGTAAAGACCTATAGTAATCGTTTGACCTCTGTTATTGCCAACAAAGGTTATATTACAAAGTATTGAGTTGAATTTTTTTTATTGACCAAATACTTATTTTCCACCATAATTTACAAATGAATTCTTTAAAAATCCTACAATGTGAATTCCTGGATTTTTTTTTTTCACATTCTGTCTCTCACAGTTGAAGTGCACCTATGATGAAAATTACAGACCTGTCATTATTTTAAGTGGGAGAACTTGCACAATTGGTGGCTGACTAAATACTTTTTTGCCCCACTGTACCTTTGTACAGGCGTCCCTGTTTGCCGTCCTGGTGTGGAGTGATCGTGAACTTAAGGAAAAAGCAGCTGCAGTAACAAACAGTGTAATTAATGTCAATGGAATGCTGGGTAATCTGAGTAATTGTTTTGATGAAGCTAAACGTTAGTCGGTCTCCGTATCGGGCTTCTCAGTCACAGGTAGAAACAACTCTGTTAAATGTAATCCTTTTCCTTCTTTCATCAGGATCCCAAACAACTGCGCAAGAGATTATAAATTACTGACTTTTGACGAAGACGGAGACGAGGTCAGAATGTGCCCAAATTTGAATAACAATAACAACTGTACTTCCTGCTCATCCGTCACCAGCTTCGGCACCACGGTGAGAACCCTCAGTCACAGCCACGACAGTGAAGAAAATCAAACCCATCACACACAAAAGTGTGTGGTTTTATGTATTAAGATGGTAATGATACTGTTTATTGGTATATGGCAGACTCCAAGTTTGTCTTATTATTATTATAGTTAGTCGAGTTGTACTTAGTCAATTAATAAGTCAATTTATACTTCTGTGCTGTAAATGTCAGTCTGGTGCTGTAGTAGATTACTTCCAAATTCAGGAGATTGTTTTTTTTTAATGTTTGTTTGTTTGCTTGAGATTAAAGGGACTATACAGAGTTTAAAAATGTTAAAACTATGTATTCTCCTCTCCCTACATGTTCCAGCCATGTCCTAATGTGTAAAATGAGCTCAGACCTGTTCACCACTAGCCTGGTTTTACCAGACCCTGGTACTCATTGCATTTCGTACAAGGGTCTGGACTTTCACAATTGAGCTCCGTTATCAGGTGGGAGGGGTGAACTCCTTTGAAACATTTGGATCTGATTTTCGCTAGTGTTTGGTCGTGACGTATGTAATGCGCCCGAGTGAGTGAAGCAGCTATCATAAATCTTGGGGACATTCCGTGCACATTCCAAGGCTTCAATTTTAATTTCTGGATATTTTGGAGCCGAGCCTGGACAGATTGAAGAGCTTCTATTACTTTCGTATCCGCCGCCATTGCCAAACTACAACCAGCAAATGTAGCGCAAATGCTTGACGTCACCTACAAGCCCCGCCTCCCCCGCTCGCTGAATGGTAGGTTTAAATTCAACCGATGTAACGCGGCCACTGAGATCAGACCCAGGCGCACATGCAGGGGAATGATAATTGACCAGAGTTTACGGACGGCTAAGGCCAGGTCTGTTCACCACAACTGCCTCTAAAATCCTGTACTGTCAGAAAGGTGTTACTTCAGGTCCAAAGTGCCCTCATGTACGAGCTTAATATAGAAGGTGCAGTTACACGTATGACCTGAGGTGGCAGTAGTGAGTATAAAATGGCTAACTTGCATCTAGCCCCTTTAACTGTGGTCTGATGTGATACAGCACTGCAGGACAGTCTTGGTGAAGGCGAGGACGCGAACCTGTGCTCACACAACTTTGCGCTGGTGCTTCTGCCTGTCGGTGTCGCTGATGCCTTTGCTCGATCTCCTCTGCGCTCACACGTGCCCAAGCGGAGACGTCCCGCTCAGCACAGTTTGTTTCTCAGGGTTTATACAGGCAGAATCAAGTCAAATTTAATGCTTTTTAAAGACTTAATGCCACAAACGGAAAAAAAGAATCTGCGCATATTTATTTTCTTAAGATTTGCTAGCATTTCATTAAACGGAGGAAAGAGACTTGGACAAAACGGGAAACTTATGACAAAAAAAAGTGATCAATTTAAGCCAAAACTGTTTATACCACTATTTTTTTACCATGTATTTTTGGAAACTCATACAGTGAAAACTGTTGAACACGGTTATAATTTTAGATTTAACGCCAGTGTGAATCCAATTAAATGCTTTATAATGACATTTAAGGCCTTGATCTTGGCAACATTTATTTAATATTTTTTTATGATTTTTTGTGCCTCTTGGAAACTCTGGTTTGTGTCGTGTGAGACAAGACACAGACACAGAACTCCTGTCTGACTGCCTTTTTCAGGCACCTCATGTGTTTCTCTCTGTTTTTTTTTAGTTTTGTACTTACTCCAACCTTCTGAACACATATAATGGTGGCTTTGGAGTTATTAAGGATTTTCCAAGACAAAATCTCATCGTGACAAACACTAACGGATCATTGGTCAGGCCTCCTAATGAGGCCATCAGCATACACTTGTTCCACATACCACGGCAGGGTAAGTCTTATTGTTATCTCCAGACGTTTAACTCCAGAGACACTGAGGCCTCTTTCACACCGCACGCCGAGCTCAGAGCCAAGCGCCCTTTGCGGCCGAACTACCTCGCGGCGAGTGGCATGTATTCATACCGCCAGAGTAGTATTGGACTCAAAACAACTCCTCCTGGTTCATTCTAAAGCAACACTATAATAATTATAAGATAGAAATACAACTGATATGTCTCCTTAACATGCACAATGTGTTTTAAGCACAATAAAAAAAAAAGCAGGCATGGAAAATGATGTTATTAATACGCCTAAAGTTATATTTAAGCACATTTCCTTATGTATTCCAAGTATACGATTGGATAGACGTGAAAGAAATGCGCTCGAGTTCCATTTTTGGGAGCGGAGGCAGCAGCGGCTCAAGCCGCTTCTCCGTGCGCAGCCTCGGCGTGCTGTCTGTACACACAAGAGCTTTCCCATCTGCACAGCAGGATCCGACTTGAAGCGCGGCTTGCGAATGATGGCGCTGGCTGGTTCGCTCGTCAATTCGTTGACGAATCTGCGTGCGGTGTGAAAGAGGCGTGAAGGATGTGTCAAAGTCCAGGATATATTCCCTTTGAGACCAATAAAGCATCTGAATCAAAGACTCTTTCTATTGTGTGATCCGTCTGTGATGATGTTTCAGTGGAAGGACCTGCTCCATCCTGCACTGAGGGAGTTTATATCCCAAAGTTCACCTCACCGACCCCAGAGTTTGGAGAAATACTCAATGCCACTGTTGGAGAAACATTTCTCATTGAAGTCTCCGCTGAGGCCAACACTTCCAGGTGAGAATCAGTGGTTTTCACAACAAGTGTCCTGTATGAGCTGCATGTCCACGTGTATCTCTATAGTTTTATAAATGCAGATATTTTTCTGCTTTTGGGCCTTTGGGCCTCACACCAGAGGGAAATATTTGTCACTAGCCACTCAATTTATTCAGAAAAAAAGTTGGTTTGGCCTTTAGTTGCTCATTAACCTTTGCATTTCCATAATGCACCTTTAAAAATGATACGTTCTTCAATGAAACTAAAACTATGCACTAATATAACAGTACCTGTAACATAAAATAAATATCTTAATCATGTTAGTCGTTAAATATATCGTATTTAGACATTTGTTTGATATATTGAACCTGTAATTGTTGCTGTCCCTGTGATCTGTGGTGCAGCGTGTCTGAGCTGCTGTTCAGTGGGCCGCATGAGGTGGAGAAGCTGACCATCAGAGCGGGACAGTTCCGATTACAGTGGACTCCGTCAGAGGCAGAGGTCGGACAGAGCCATTCTGTCTGCTTCCTGGTGGACGCTGTGGAGGGGTGAGTCTGACCCTTAAACTCCCCCCGAGAGGCGGGAGGAAGCGGGAGAACCACTCTGCCACAGCAACAGGGAGGACGATAAAACTGACTTTATTCTGTTCAGGTCACGCAGATACCAGACGGAGCCGCGTTGTGTCGTCGTCAGAGTGTGTGAGTTAACTTGTATTTCATATTCATATCAAAAGCTTCACTCGAGCCCTATTTGGATATTTGGATTAGAATTACCTGGGACATCGGTAATTTTAATGGTTATTCACACAGGACCAGCAACGTTTTTTCTTCTTCGGTGAACTATGGCTTATTTTGCTTTTTACACAGTTCAGACGGCGCAACCTGCAACAACTGCCCCGCCCACGACTCCGCCCACAACGACCCCACCTCCATCTGATGATGCTGCAGAAGGAGACAACTGTACGTATTTGTTTTTGTATTGTATGTATTTCCAGTATTGAAGTTTCTACAGGTAATATTGGGCGTCCATATAAAAACATTTATATGGACGCCCAATTTTGACTTGACGATTGGGCGGGGCGATATATGCAGTTCGGGAAAATCCACCGTTGCCATGGAGATCCGCCATGTTTGCAGGTGCTAGCATACATCTTCCATTGACTAACATTGGCTAAAAACAGTATAAAAAAGTGGAGAAAAAACTGTTTGCTGGTAAATTCATCTCACTCACTGTGGTGTCCAAATGGTTTGATGTGAACAATAACTCCTGTATTTCACCTTTTAAAATCTCCATTAGTTTATTACCATTTTTTTTTTTAATTTCCAGCATGTTTATTTATTTATTTATTTTTTTTCACCCATTTTGAATCATTATTATTATTATTTATTATTTGTTTATTTATTTGTTTATTTATTTATTTTGTTTATTTTATTAGTTTTTTTAATTAGTTTTTTATTTTAATTTTTTTTATTAATTAATTAATTATTATTTTTATCTTATCTTATCATTTTATTTTATTTTATTTTATTTTAATTTATTTTTAATTTATATTATTTTTATTTATTTTTATTTATTTATTTTTATTTATTTATTTTTTATCTTATCTTATCTTTATTTATCTTTATTAATTTATTTATTAATCTATTATTTCCAGACATTGGAGATCGACTCGATAAAGTAAATTTGCGTATCTTCCAAACACCAATTCCAATATTATCTTAGACGATACATTGACCTCTACTTTACTATTGGTGTGTGCTAAATATATTCATGTTTAATCCTGGAAACCAAGAAAGAGAAACTTTGAATAAGCCTTTATAGATCAATGTAGCATTTTCTAACAAACAAAATGTAAGATAGTGAACAATAAGCGTTTTAATAATGTGCATAATTTCTGAATCCTTCGTCTCCAGATATCATCGTGTTGAACGCAAAGCTGACCTCTCTGTCGCCTCTCACTCAGTCTGACCTGGAAAACTTCCGAACACAGGTGAGTTTGAAGCTGAATGTTAATGTAACTGATCAGATGTTACAGTGTGTTTGTGTTTTTTCTTGCAGCTGAACAGCACTTTGGTCGCACTGGGCCTTCCTCCAGAGACGACGATAAAGATCAGCAACACGTCGTCCACTTCTGGAGGAAACTGAGCCAAGACTTCAGCACTTTCTGATCTTTGAATGTTCTCTTTAATATACATTCATCATTATTAACCGTGTTTTCACAGACGAAGGGCTGTCCGTTTTGTCTCTGGATTGAGATGTTCATTTCATTTCTTCATTTCCAATATAATTTACAAACAACTGAACGGCTCACATACATTATTGTGTCTCATGAAGGTCGAACATATTTTCCGTATCGAAAACTAGAAGCCAAATTGTGACGTTTTTGTCAATTTCTCTCGTCCGAAACACGTGCCTGGTAAATGTTGAGAGACCGGAAGTTGGGATATAAATCTGTAATAAACTAGTATTTGAGCGTGACCTTCTGGACAACGTCAGGGGCGGACTGGCCATATGTCCATTCTGGAAGAGCACAGAAGGGCCACCGCCTCAACCGAGCTTTACCCAAATCTTAAAAACTAAAAAGAAAAGCATCAAAATAGCGAGAAAAAGGGGATGAAAAGTCAACAAAAACATGAGAAAAACACGAACAAAAAAAAACTACAAAAACTTGAGAAAAACAAAACAAAAAATGATAGAAAAAAATAAGAAAAAAACATGACAAAAATGTGGCGATGTGACGAAAAGTTTCCGTCACTTTTGTAGGTCTTAGCTTTGAGGCGCTACATTGTTGTTCTCCAGTCGAGAAGCTTTTAGATTTGGGTAAAGCCCAGTATAAAAAAAACATGAATTCCGTGGAGTATGGTGTACCACAAGGTTCAATTTTGGGGCCGTTATTATTATTTATTATTTATATTAATGATTTTGCTTCTGTTTCTACGACCACCTTTCTCGTTCTTTTTTCCGATGATGCCGATCAAAATAATAATAATAAAAAGCAGAACTGGGGAAAATGCACTCATTAATGTTAAGGCGGGGAGTAAGAGGTTAAAATATGTATTTGTGGAAATGCACAGTTACGCTAATTTGGACCAGGCTGGTCAGAGTCCAGGGCTGTTTTTCAGTCCCAGTCCAGCCCCTGTACAACGTGATATTTTCACTTGGATCAAAGGCTCAGAAGATTCTTGAATAAAGAGCATTCATGCTGATTTTGAGCAGGTTTGGACTGTCTTGAAATAAAGGCCAATGGAAACGAGCATTATTTTTGCCTAAAGGAACAGGCCACTGTTTTTCCATACTGAGATATGTTCTGTCTGGTCTTTGTGCCCGTGGAAGAGCGCGGTCGCTTCCACCTTCACCCCCGTTTGGAGCCATAGGAATACACTGGGGGAGGCCAAATGCTAACAACATCTTTGGTCGTTTTGTGTGACTGAGCGCACACACAAAGACACATCAGGTGCACATCAACTCGTCTAAGCTCAGGTAAGAACATATCTCAGTGTGGAAAAACGGTGGCCTGTTCCTTTAAATCAAGAGAAATGAACTAAAATGATCTGTACACTAAGAAAGACGACACTCTGAGTGAGACAAAAGGAAATATATCAAAGACAAGACGTGCTTGTTTCATTGGCAACACAAAATCAGAATATATTCTCTTAATTCAAGCGCCTTTTATAGACCCTTTAACTGCTGACTTCATCAGTAACATCAGCTGGAAGCAGGAAGTGATCAAGAGAAATAAGATTAAACTAAAACTCGTGATTGTAAGTGTAAAACTACAACTAAAATACTGTGGTCCTGTTGTGGCTTAAGGTGCAAGAACAAGAGGAATGACATTTGAGACGATAAAATAAGATTTATCCTATATTTCCAATCAATCAATCAATGGTTTTGCATAGTCCAACATCACAATAGGAGTTGCAGATATAATACAAGCAGAGCTAATCGGTGCGATAGCCAGTAGCGCCTCCTAGTGGAGCTTACTGTAATCGTCATTCAAATCACATCACAAAATGTGCCAGAAAAGCAACAATAAAACAACAACAACGCGACAAAAGTTAGGATCAGTTTTCAAGGCCTTAGCTTTCAAATGTGGCACTACACTGTTGCTCTCCGGTCGAGAAGCTTTTAAATTTGGCTAAAGCCGACCTGGACTTGGTAAGAGCTTGACAAATGCTGAAATATGAATAATTTAACTAAATAAAGACACGGAGACGAGCAACGTGGTTCATCAGCCCATAAATACTAATTGGTGTGATAAATATATTTATAATCTGCCAGAAACGGCTAAAAGTAGTGAAAAATTGAGAATCCCAGTAGAGGTTTGCCTCCACCTCGGCTAGGCCACGCCCCCTTGTATGACACATTGCCACGCCCCACTGAGAAATGTCCCAACTCCTCCAAGTACCCAGCATGCCACTGCCAAAAGAAATAACTTCTCTTTGCAGCATTGTAAAACTGATTCATAAACACACTGAATAAACTGGAGGAATCAGGATGGAAGAAGACATAGCACTAAAGATGATAATGAAACTTTCAATAACAGAGTTTACTTGGCCTTTTAATACTTGTTAAATATAAGTGTCGATCTACCTTTGATGGGATAATGTGATTGTCTGACGCAAAGATATTTTTAGTCCAGGGACGTTCCCTTTTAATGACAGGATTCCAGACTCATCCACTCCCAGTAGCAGTGGACGAACCAGTTCCTGTTTGTTTGTCTGGTTTTGATCATATAATTGTGTCATGTATTTGATAAAGTGTTAGTCGGGGTTTAGAGTTCAGAGGAAGATGACTCTGTGGATTCTGCTGCTGTTCGTGGGCTTCACTCACGCTGTTTATTACGGCTCAGTCCTGAATTATTATCCCAGACTGTCTGCTGAGCATCATCTGGTATGTTTAATATATGATTTCATCTGGTATGTTTAATATATTATTTCATGTGTTTTTATCATGTAATATTGTGTTCTCTTGATAAACTGTGTGCATGTGATGTCTGAGGATCATCATCTAGTCCAAATGTTTAGGGTAACTTTGTGTGATTTGTACTTTTCTGGTCTAAAACCTGCGTGTGTGCTGCCCCTAGTGGCTATATGGTGATCTTTTCTAATCTGTTTTTTTGATAAGTTAACCTCTTAACTCCCACCTGAACATGTTTTCTCCTGTTCTCCAAATTCTCCAAATCTAAAAGCTTCTTCAAAATAGCGACAAAAATGAGAAGAAAATGAGGATGTAAATTGACAAAAATGGCAAAAATCCAGCCAAAAAGTGACAAAAATCCAGAAAAAAATGACAAAATCCAGAAAAAAATGTGACAAAAATCCAGCAAAAAAATGACAAAAATTCAGCAAAAAAGTGACAAAAAATCAGGAAAAAAATGACAAAAATCCAGCAAAAAAGTGACAAAAATTCAGGAAAAAAAATGAAAAAATTCAGCAAAAAAGTGACAAAAATTCAGGAAAAAAATGACAACAATCCAGCAAAAAAATGACAAAAATCCAGCAAAAAAGTGACAAAAACCCAGAAAAAAAGTGACAAAAATCCAGCAAAAAATGTGACAAAAATGCATAAAAAAGTAACAAAAGTGCCATAAAAAGTGACAAAAACATAAGGGAAATAAAAAGTGACGACAATGGTAAAAAGGACAGAATGCATTTGGTTTTGGCGGGTGGTAAGAGGTTAAACTTTCATGAACCTACAAAGGCCAGATTGATATTAGAGCGCAAAGTAAACATCTGGAAAGGCTCCGGTTAAATCTTTCTTAAGAGAACAGACTTTTGGGTATTTATTTTATTCTGATTGGATCAACTCAGACTGAGCACAGGCTACATGATTTTTTTTAGGTCGTCGTGGTTAGTTGAAGGCAGTCGTGTCTGTCACGCCACTTGTCGCACTGTGGGTGGTTCACGACTGGACTCGTGTTCGAATCGTGAAATGTGGGCGGTAGAAAGACACGCCTAAACCCAGTCCCATGTGTTTTTTAAGTCAGATTTAGGACGCACAGGAGCATCGGTGATTTATCGTCACAAAAGCAACACACTGGAAAACAGTGGCCTCCTTTTCCATCTCCTTTCCTTATTGAATCCACTGGAAATACGTCCTGCTTCTTTGTGTTGCCAATTTGATTTCCATTTGACAGAGTTTAGGAAGATTCATACTTGCAGTGATCACATGACACTGTTGACCAATCGGGACACGCTCACAATCAGAGGCATATCTTTGCTGATCTGGGGTCAGTTTTTTCTCCAAAAAGAGAAATCAATCAGGAGAGAGGACGTTATAGACGCACAGACAGACTGTAGTGTGTCCGCTCTGTCGGTCTATTATTGTGCTAAATTCAGTCCTGTAGTGTGGACCCCCCATTCTTTACAAAATCTCTGAAGACTGACAAAATCGTGTGGTCTCTGCTCAGCTGAAGATTCAAATGACAATAATCATCAAAGCAATCAATTACTTTGTGTTTTTCATGATGTTGAAGTGCATACTTACAGGTTTCAGTCCAGTTATAATTATATGATTTCATTTGACGAGTCATATCTGCGGTAACTATTAGTCATTTCTTTACTTCAGTGAAGCCACAATTTATTGAAGAAAAATGGGAAGAAAATATAATTTTATTGACATTTTTATGTTGGTGTGTATTTGGTACTTTGTGCCGTAAAGAAGCTCACACTCCTCCTGCCGTGTGAAGATGCTTTGTGTTCATTAGGGCTTATTACAAATGTATTTACACATCGATCTTTGTGACTGTGTGAGGTCCATGCAGTGGAGCAGTTGCCACAGGTTAGGACTGTTCATCTGTGCACTTGAACTCATAATAAAGTGGTGTTGTTGTTCGGCTGCAGGTTGAGATTCACTCGGAGACGACCACAGACGACTGTTCAGAGACTGAGTGGAGCTGCCTCGGGTTGAACTGCACACAGGTCTCCACAGCCACAGAGCGCCTGGATCCAAACTCTGACGCCTTCTGTCAAACCCAAACAACCTCTGTGATCCAGGTCTCCTCAGACGCACCCTTTCAGATCAGGTAGGTCCTGCTGCAAAACACTTCAGATCCTGACAACTGGCATCTTTGGGGAAGCAGCTGTTCATGTGGGGGATTCTCTACCAAATAAAGACATGGAGAACAAAGTGGTTCATCGCTTAGAAATAAAAAGGAGAAACTGGAATTTATCCTAATGTATTAGTATATAATAGTTTCCCTGCAACTCCTGGAAACTTTCCAGAAGTGTAGCCTGGTCAATGTATTTTTTCCTAGACCTTTATGACAGTCTGCAGTTTAACAGAACAGTCTGCTTATATGACACAGAGGCTAGTTTTATTATTATATGTGTTTGAAACAGAGGACATTCTGCAAAGACACCATGCACACATCTGTGACGACAAGCACACGAGCATCAGTCTGGCTTAGCTCTCCGGTCACTCCGAGTCAGGACAGAAGTGTCAATGACTGTCTCGTCAGCAGAAGGTCAACAAACATATATATCAGACATATATATCCAAGAGAGGAGGGAGTGCACTTGGTGTGGTGTTTGATTGGATTACTACAGTTAAACATTTTCTACTTTTCTACTAATGTTCCTGCACTCGAATATTGCAACAGTGCAGTTTCCTCAGGGTTTTCTGATCTGACCATAAACCTGCAGGCGGTGACAGAGGAACAAGGGAGAAAGTAAAGTCTTCGTAATGTGTTGTTTGTTGTAGACTGGACGGCGGCTCTCAGCTTTGGGTCGACAATAATGAAAGTGTGAAGTCGATCAGAGCCTTGTCAGTGGTGGACCTGAGGAGACGTTCTGACACTGGACAGATGAACCGCCCCCCACAGGCCGCCATCATGTCCCCCATACGGTGAGCTCACCCTGAAAACTGACGGGACACTGACGGGACACCAACATGTCTTGATGGAAGGCCCAGCTACAATGAAACACTCATATGACTCAATATGAAAAATGTATACATTCATTTTCCCAGAATTCCTTGGAACTGTGCCAGACAGATGCCTCTGCTGGCCTTCGATCCTGACGGTGATCAGGTTTTGTGCCGATTTGCCCATGACGCTCCGTACGAGTGTGATCCCTGTCCACCTTCATCACTCGCCCCCTCGCTGACTCTCGCTCCTGTAAGCAGCTTTCAAACTAACTAATCCTTCACAGTATGTACTTAATGTTCTTTACTCTGCTTTAGACTTGTGTTTTAAGTTGGTTCCCGTCCACAAACCCCCCGGCGGGTCTGAACACCATGGATTTGGTGATGGAGGATTTCCCCCAAAATGACGTCACTCTGACTCAGAGTAACGGGACACAGGAGACGAAGAGCAGCAGCGACTCCATCAGCCAAGTGCCGCTACAGTTTGTGCTCAACTGTAAGGACAAAGTTTACTCGTTTTCTAAAGGTCATGTGAGGTCATGGGGCGGAGCAACACACATTCCTCATCATTGAGTTAAACGACTATACGATCATATAAAGAGAGTTCAATACAGGCGCTGCTTCAATATTATTCACTGATAAAGATGCAATGATTTTAATCTACGAATAAACAAATTTTCATGAACTGTCTCCACCTCCTAAACCTATTCATTACTCTCATTATGAGAGTTGAAAAGTGGAGGAGTTTCTGGTTCATTTCCAGCAGCTCCACTTCTCTGCAGTCAGACTTAGTTTTGACTCTTTGTTTTTCAGTGACCTCTTCCGTTCCGTCCTGCGCTGAAGGACAGTTTGTGCCAAAGTTTGTTGATCCCACTCCAGAACACGGGACTCGGTTCTACGTGAATCCTGGTGACCAGCAGCAAATAGTGATTCAAGCTGAGGCGTCTGCCGCCGCGTAAGACCCTCTGTCTCATAACGTTATATAAGAGTCTGGTTAACCTTTATATGTATATAATATATATATACTGTATATAAACCTTCATTTCTGAGACAAAATACTCAATGTCTACAGTCAGATACATGTAATGCACAGGTAGTACTTTGGTTGAATTTATTTTTTCTTTTGACTTAATCTGCAGCTCTTGTATGTGAGTCACATGACGGTTTTCCGTGTTATTATTGTCTGTGTGTAGAATTGAAGGCCTGTTGTTCAGTGGACCGGCGAATGTGACTGAGGAGGCTCAAGGAAACGGCCGCTTCGTCTTGACTTGGACACCTGGAAACATTCTGCAGAGATCGTATCCTCTCTGTTTTGTTGCTCGTGCAGAGGTTGAGTAAGTGTCACAGTTTCATTATATAATTGTGCTGGTCATACCGCCTTTGCGATGCCCAATCCCGTCAGACCTTGGAAGCTAAGCAGGGAAGGGCCTGGTCGGTACTTGGATGGGAGACCGTTTGGTAACACCAGGAAGCCTAGCGAATGTAGTGAGTGAGTGAGTGAGTGGTTGGTGGTCGGAGGGGCCGATGGCGCAAACTGGTTGCCTCGCTTCCGTCAGTCTACCCCAGGGCAGCTGTGGCTACAATAGTAGCTTACCACCACCAGGTATGGAGTGAATGAATAATGCAATGTAAAGCGTCTTTGAGTGTCCAGAAAAGCGCTATGTAAAACCGATGCATTATTATTCTTATTCTTATCATTGTCATATTTTTATTCATTCTTAAAGACTTTTTATTTTCACAGTTCAGAGATTCGCTGTGTCATTTTGAACAACGCAATCGGTGAGAAAACACGAGAATGAAAATATTCTCTCCACAATCACTGAAGATTAACTCCATACTGTGTGTTTTAGGTCCAACAGAAGGAGATACTTCATTATTATTTCCCATTTCATCAGTGATGACGTACGACTACACTTCTGCTAATGATTCTGTGACGGTATGAACAAGGCAAATTAAAAGAACATTTATATTTTCTTTATATTTTATTAATTTCTCTTTTCTTATAACTGACAGTTTACACTTCGGGCAAAAACAACCAGACCAGTTTGCTTCACTTTTCCTGAAGATGCTTATACACAGGATCTCAAACGGTTGAGCTGTTACTACGACTACAACCCCAGCATCAACGGGTTTACTTATGTGGACTGTGCAAACTCTCCAACTCTCGTTGGACATTTCCCTGTGGACAGTGAAAACAACGGGTTTTGTCAAACGGAAACAGTTTTTACCTTAGAACCTCCTCCTGTTTCCCTGTTTAGAGTATCAACGTGAGTAAAAAAGCTGCTCTGACTTTTATGATCTTGTTGTTGTTGAGAAAGTCCCCCAGACTGAACGAGCCCGGCGTCCAGAATGAGACCCTCTGTATCATTTATACACGGGGACCTCAGTCTAGATAGATATAGACAGAGAAGATTTTTTTATATTTAAAATAATGCATGGAATAAATTATTAGATAATTCATGTCAGAAAAGATTTACTACAGATAATCTGAAGTAAAAGTAATATTTGATCCGATGTTAAAATCAGCAACATCCCATAATAGTGAATAGGACCAAAGCAATGACATCATCACTTAACAAACGTATAACAATCTACGGGCGGCGCACAGGAAATAGAGCTTTTTTTTAGTCGGTGGTAAATGATGAAAAACACTTCAACAATAGGTGAGATTTGTGATTCATAATCTTGTTAAAGCTGAAGCGATATGAAAGCCGCTGACTGCCCTTCACTGATTGGTTTACGCTGCTTCCTGTTTCTGTGGAAATGTAGTTGATGTCGACTCTAACCAGACTCAGTGACTGAACCAGGCCCGGATCTACGGGGTGCAAAAGGGTGCATTGCAGCCTCATTCTGAAATGTTTGCACTCTCAGTTTTAATGACATCCCAATGTATTTTAATGGCGAGAAACTCCATTTGCCCCTTTTGAAAGTCGAATGCACCCTCAGTCAGTTTGTCCTGGAGCCGGTGCTGGACTGAACAGAGAAACTCTAAGAGCTCGAACATCGTCACAAGGTGACGTTATGAAGTCAGGCGTAAAACTAAATGTAAATGTGAATCTAAGTGATTTTTGTTTTAGTATAAAGTTGTTTTGTAAACTTTAATCCAGACAGATCCTGCTCAGTCTTGTCTCTTATTCCTTATTGTCTTTTCTTTACAAAGACTTTCTGTGTAAAACACAATGAGACGTCCTGTCTGGTCAGGCAGGTCCCTCAGTAACATGGAAACTGTTCTTTTTCAGCGGGTTAACTTTAATTTTGGTGGATTTGAGGATCAGGTCTGATACAGGACGTCCAAACAGACTCCCGATCACCTCTGCTCCTCTGGTCATACGGTGAGACAAACCACTTTTGTAGCTTTAACGTCACATAAACAGTTTAGAGAACTATAGCATAAAGAACAAACCAAACTCTCCAAATCACTAAAGCCACTGAAATCTTCATCCTCGGTGTCACTTCTGAACCATCGTCTTGGCAACGACCTGGAGGCGTAACTGTCCTGCAGACAAGCCTCTCCCGGCAGCACGATTTTCAAACTCATTTGTGAACTCGTTCCTCTGTCTTTAAGCCCGTGATCAGCTTTGTTTGTTTTCTTCAGTGCAGTCAGAGAAACCTCTGCTTTTCTCCACTCACTCCAAACCCTCTTCCTGCTGCTCCATCACCGTTTTCAGCTGCACATTTCTACACTTGCAGCTTGTAATCTGCAGAATATCATTTTCTTTTTGGTGGCATTTGTGTTCAGTCTTTGCTTACATTTTTAATTTTCAGTGATGCAGATACACAAGCCTGCAGCGCCCTCTAGCGGCATGTGAAATTATATATTTGAATTAAGAAAAAGGAAAATCACATATTAATCGCTCCGGAGTTTCAGACACACCCCCTGCCAAACTAGGGACAAAAGTGCGACGTGTGGTCTGGAAAATACGGTAATTGTTTTGATGAAGCTGAACGTTGGTCGTTCCCAGTGTCGGGTTTTCTTAGGCTCAGGTAGAAACAACTCTGTTTAACGTCGGCCTTTTCCCTCTTTCATCAGGATCCCAAACAACTGCGCAAGAGATTATAAATTTCTGGCTTTTGACGAAGACGGAGACGAGGTCAGATTCTGCCCAGATTTCTATGAGAATACCAACTGTGTTTCCTGCTCATCCGTCACCGGCTTCGGCACCACGGTGAGAACCCTCAGTCACAGCCACGACAGTGAAGAAAATCAAACCCATCACTCACAGGAGTGTGTGGTTTTATGTATTAAGATGGTAATGATACTGTTTATTGGTATATTGCAGACTAACTTAATCTTCATAAGGTAATAATTAAGGTAATAATAAAAATGATAATAATAATAATAATAATAATAATAATAATAATAATAATAATTATAATTATAATAATAATAATTATTATAATAATAATTATTATTATTATTATGATGTCGAGTTGTAGAATTAGTAGCTAGTCGATTATTAAGTCGATTTATACTTCTATGCTGTGAAAGTCAGTCTGGTGCTGCAGTAGATACTTCCAAATTCAGGAGACTGTTTTTTTTTTTTTTTTAAGCTTGTTGCTTGAGTTTAACTGTTCTGATCTGTGATACTGCACTGCAGCCCAGAAAGATAAAGGGCCTGATCTTGTCCCTGGAGCAAGGACAGTCTTGGTCGACACGAGGCCGTGATCCTGCGCTCACAGAACTTTGCCCTGGTCCGGTCGCCTGTCGGCGTCGCTTAAACCTTTGCCTGATCCTCTTCGGTTTCTCACTCTTGTCCATCTGAACCCAAGCACAGAAAACCCCTCAGCGCAGTTTTTCAGGGTTTATACAGTCAAATCAAGTCAAATATAATGCTTTTTAAACACATTCTCAATACCACAAACGGAGAAAAACATAAAATCTGCGCATATTTAATTTCTTAAGATTTGCAAACATTTCATTGAACAGAGGAAAGGGAATTGGCCAAAACAGGAAACTTTTATGACAAAAAAACGTATACAGTAAAAAATGTTGAACAAGGTTTTAATTTTCCAATAATTTTAGATTTAATGCCAGTTTGAATCCAGTTTTTTAATTACATTTAAGGCCTTTATTTTGGCCACATTTATTTAATGATTTTTTAAATTATTTTTATGCCTCGTGGAAACTCTGGTTTGTGTCGTGTGAGCGCAATCAAGACACAGACACAGAACTCATGTCTTTTTCAGCCGCCTCATGTGTTTATCTGTGTGTTTTCTTCTAGTTTTGTACTTACTCCGACCTTTTGGGTGCCTATGCATTTATCAAGGATTTCCCGAGACAAAACCTCACCCTGACAAACACCAACGGATCACAGGAAGTCATTACTCCTAACGACGCCATCGGCGCACACTATGTCTACTTATTAGACGGCTCTTCACAACGTAAGTAGAAGCTCCGTTGATTTGAATGGGATTTCCCAACGTTCTACCGGTCATTATTTTCTGATAAAGGACCTCTGAGAAAAATAATGACGCTGCCAATGGCAACGGAGTTGGTGCTTTCATATCACTCCGCACGTACGTAGTAGCGACACTATCTGTCCCGTCACTGAGAGAGAAGTCGGGGAATCGCTCGTGAAGTTAGCGTGAGTCTGACTTTCAACTTACCCAGAGATTCACCACCATTCCTCCAACTGCCCCTTCAACTAAGTAGCTAGGCTAGCTGCTAGCCTTGATCCTTCTAGCCGAGCAACGCGCCAACTTTTGGGAACTATTTGTCGCGGAAGTCATTAAATAAACCTTTCGACCTTCATAAAAGCGTACGAAGTTTATGTTGTGTGTGTTCAGTTGGCAAATGGCCGAATAATAAGCGGGATAATGTATAGAACGCTGGTCATTATCGGGAAAATAAGCACCGACAGGGCGAACCGGACCCCGACGCGAATCGGAGGGGTCCGGTTCGCACCTGAAGGGGCGAAACATAAAACAACAGGGTAAGTATTATTGTTTTCTCCAGACGTGTAAAGGGATATTTCAGGATTTTTGACATGGGGCCTCATTTCCTAGTTATCCAGAGTGTTGCTGGTACCTGGAGATATTTTTTTGTAATTCATGCAGTTCTTATATTTGAAGAGTTTCGTGGCGCTAGGCTAGCGCATTTCTATGGTATCAGCTAGCCTGCATTAAAAACAGTGTGACCCGCTCCACAGAGCACCTGAGGCAAATCACTTATAACACCAGACTAACCATATAAATGTCTGTGTCCATAGAATAATTTTAACCATTTTGCATTTGAAATACCTTATATTTGAGCAGCATCAGCTTCGTGGTTGTATAAGCTACACAGCGGCGGAGTGATCTGCTAGAAAATAGTCCCTCAAAATGCGATCATTCATGTGATGCAGGTCAGTTTTATTCCAAAAATGATTCTATGGACACAGACATTTATATGGCCTCAGGTGCTCTGTGGAGCGGGTCAGACTGTTTTTAATGCAGGCTAGCTGATACCATAGAAATGCACTAGCCTTGCACTAGCCTAGCACCATGAAACTCTTCAAATATAAGAACTGCATGAAATACAAAAAAATATCTCCAGGTACCAGCAACACAAACTGGGAAATGAGGCCCTATGTCAAAAATCCTGAAATATCCCTTTAACTCAGGTTTAACTCCAGAAACATTGAATGACAAATTTCCCTTTGAGACCAATAAAGCATCTGAATCAAAGACTCTTTCTATTGTGTGATCCGTCTGTGATGATGTTTCAGTGGAAGGACCTGCTCCATCCTGCACTGAGGGAGTTTATATCCCAAAGTTCACCTCACCGACCCCAGAGTTTGGAGAAATACTCAATGCCACGGTTGGAGAAACATTGTTCATTGAAGTCTCTGCTGAGGCCAACACTTCCAGGTGAGAATCAGTAGTTTTCACTCTTACAGATGGAAAACTGGAGGCATTTTTCTACAGTGAGTGTCCTGTATGAGCTACATGTCCACATCATATCTTGATAGCTTTAAAATTGCAGATATTTTTGGGCCACACACCAAAGGGAAATATTTGTTATTAGCCGCTAAGTTTATTTTGTAAAAGCACATCTTGTTGAATCCAGTTTTATGAATGTTTTTTTTGGACATGATCCCAGTAAAAAGTCCATTACAGTAAGTCAGTCTTGAGGAGATAAAGGTCAAGTATTTCTGCATCGGAGAGGGTGAGGAGTGAACTTTAAGCGTCACTTTAATGCCTGATCTGACTTCAGTGACAACAATAAAAAAGAGGAGAAGAGCACATGTTTTTTGTTTGTTTCCACTTCTTAGTTGTGCAGCACAACTAGAGAACAAACTCCGCCCACATTTGCAGTTTGAAATTGCTGCTAATGTGGGTCGGCTCAGCGGACCGTGGGGGGAACCGAGAAGGGCGGCGAGGGGGCACAATCAGTGCCACGACAATCACGAGCATCCGTCTCTGAGGACCTGACATGAAGGACAAACACCAGGGAGCTGGTGACGAAGGGTCAACAGAAGTTCTTCTTATTGCGGTTCCACAGGAAGACTGCTCTGCCAAAGAACCTCCTCACCAACTTCTACAGTCGCACTATTGAGAGTGTGCTCACATACAGGTGCACCATGTGGTTCTCTAGATGCTCCTTGAAGGACAAGAAAGACCTTCAACTAGTCGTCAAGTCTGCAGAGAGGATAATTGGCTCCTCTACCTTCTCTTGAGCAGATTTACTCCACCCGCCTCAAGAACAGGGCTAATATCTGCTCTGACAGCACTCACCAGGCACTGCCTTTTTGAAACACTTCCCTCTGGCCTCTCTGGTTTCTCAGGGCACAGGAGAGACTGAGAAGGACCCCCCCAGGGCGGTGAAGGCCCTACTGGTAGTTTAACAGGACATGTCATGAGGCCAGTGAGTAAATCGCTGGTCAGCACTTGAAACGATTTTTAATGATATTTATACAGATTTATAATTGATGTTTGATATATTTCACGCTGTTATGCAAGGGAATGCTCTCAAAGTGAATTTCGTTGTGATTCATTTTGCAATGACAATAAAGATCTATCCTATCCAACGAGAAACCACGTCAAATAAACACGGAAAATTCTCAAGTTGCTCTTTATGAAAAGTTCCATAATGCACCTTGATACATGATGACACATTCTTCAATGAAACTAAAACTAGGTACTAATAAATAAAACCACTACTTTAAGCAAATAAACCACCTTTAACATATCTAAATCGCATCAGTTGTTAAATATGTCAGATATACTGTATTTAAACTAATTGTTGCTGTCCCTGTGATCTGTGGTGCAGCGTGTCTGAGCTGCTGTTCAGTGGGCCGCATGAGGTGGAGAAGCTGACCATCAGAGCGGGACAGTTCCGGTTACAGTGGACTCCGTCAGAGGCAGAGGTCGGACAGAGCCATCCTGTCTGCTTCCTGGTGGACGCTGTGGAGGGGTGAGTCTGACCCTTAAACTCCCCCCGAGAGGCGGGAGGAGGCGGGACAACCACTCTGCCACACATGGAAACTGTGAAAACTGACTGTGATTCTGTTCAGGTCACGCAGATACCAGACGGAGCCGCGCTGTGTCGTCGTCAGAGTGGGTGAGTTAACTTGTATTTCATCAGAATATTCATCAGAACACATAACTTAGACAACTTAGACGGGTCCTGGAGGTGAACACGTCCTGGAGAGATGGAGCTCACAGCCAACGGAACCACACGGTGATGGAGGAGGAGAGGATGAACCACACAGTGATGGAGGAGGAGAGGATGGACCACACAGTGATGGAGGAGGAGAGGATGGACTCGCTGATGGCCGTGTAGGGATGGGGGTGGGACAGTCTGTCAGGGCGAGGGGGGTTTCCTGAAGTCCACGATAATCTCCACTGTCTTCTGGGCGTTCAGCTCCAGGTCTGGCTGCACCAGGACGCCGGCCGGTCCACCCCTCTCCTGTAGGCGGACTCATCACCGTCTGAGATGATCAGTTTAACGGACTGGTGATCGGAGGTGCAGGAGTTTGTGTACAGGGAGAAGAGCCAGGGGGAAAGTACACAGCCCTGAGGGATGCAGTGTATAAAAACTGAAAACTGAAGACTGAAATCTGAAAATACATAATAGAAAACGTTAACCCCTTAACTCCCACCTGAACCGAGCATATTTTCTCCAGTTTGGCTTTACCCCAATCCAAAAGCCTCTGGAAAAAAGCTGTGAAAATAGCAACAAAACTGAGACGAAAACAATGATGGATGTGACAAAAAAGCGAGAAAACATTGACAGAAAGTGACGAAAAATTGATGAAAAAGTGGCAAAATGTCACAAGAAATTGACAAAAAATTGACCAAAAATGACAAAAATATGACAAAATGTGACAAAAAAATTAGAAAAATGTGATAAAAAATTGACAAAAATGTGACAAAAAATGACAAAAAATTGATTAAAAAAAGTGGCAAAAATGTCACAAGAAATGGACAAAAAATTGATAAAAATCTGACAAAAAAATTACAAAAATGTGATAAAAAATTTACCCAAAAAAATATGGAAAAAAGATCTGATGACGTGAGGAAAAAGATCCTCTTGGTTCAGGCGGGAGTTAAGAGGTTAAACACTATACCATATTTTTGCATTTTACAGTTGAGACAAATGCAACGGCACAACCTCCAACAGCCCCGCCCACAGCCCCGCCCACAGCCCCGCCCACCCCACCTCCATCTGATGATACTCCAGTAGGAGACAACTGTACGTGTTTGTATTTCATTTCTATTTTACATTATTGAAGTTTCTACTATTTGGGAAAAGAGGCCTCTATAACTAATACTTCTAATCTATTGCTCCACATTTTTGCTAGAAATGAGTTAGATTTTTTGTGATGTTTTTAGTTTCACTTCCTTGTTGGACACTGACAGTAAGTGACAGAGGTTCATTACTGACACCTTCTGACAAAAAGTAACCCAGGAGCATAGAACTTAAAACCAATGTAAGATAGTGATCAATATGTGTTTCTGAATCCTTCATTTGTCCACGTCTCCAGATATCATCGTGTTGAAAGCAAAGCTGACCTCTCTGTCGCCTCCCACTCAGTCTGACCTGGAAAACTTCCGAACACAGGTGAGTTTGAAGCTGAATGTTGATGTAACTGATCAGATGTTACAGTGTGTTTGTGTTTTTTCCTGTAGCTGAACAGCACTTTGGTCGCACTGGGCCTTCCTCCAGAGACGACGATAAAGATCAGCAACACGTCGTCCACTTCTGGAGGAAACTGAGCCAAGACTTCAGCACTTTCTGATCTTTGAACGTTCTCTTTAATATACATTCATCATTATTAACCATGTTTTCATAGACGAAGGGCTGTCCGTTTTGTCTCTGTTCATTTCTTGTATTAATTGTTTCATTTACGATATGATTTACAAACTGAACAGCTTAAATTATCGTGTCTTATGTAGGTCGATCATGTTTTCTGTATCAAAAACTTGGGACAGAAAAGGGAATAAGTAGGTGAAGCCAAATTGTATGTATTTTGCATCAGTATCTTCATAGATTTCAAGTAGTTTCAGCATTAAAAGCTTGTTACTGGAGCCACTCGAGCTCCAAGAATCTCAACCCGTGTCCATTTTCTGCCTAATCCATCCTCCCTTTCTTGCAAATAAACCACAGAAATCCAAGTTTAGTTCAAAAAGACATCATCGGTTTTACTTCCAAGTCGAACGATCAGGAGCAGCATGTCAACAGGAAGATCGTACATGAGAAGAGGATGTCAGGTTTTTATGGTAATTTTTCCGTCAATCTTTTGTCACTTTTTGGTCTTTTTTTTGGTCTATTTTTTTGTCATTTTTCCATCAAATTTTTGTCACTTTTTGTAAATGTTTTGTCACTTTTTGTCACACTTTTGTCATTTTTTGTGTCATTCTTTGTGTCATTTTTATCACATTTTTGTCAATTTTCGTCAATTTTTTGTGACATTTTTTGTCAATTTTTTGTGACATTTTTGGCACTTTTTCATCAGTTTTTGTGTCATTTTTTGTGTCAATTTTCGTCAATTTTTCGTCACTTTTTTGTCAATGTTTTCTCACTTTTTCGTCACATTTCCATCATTGTTTTCGTCTCAGTTTTGTTGCTATTTTCACAGCTTTTTTCCAGAAGCTTTTGGACTGGGGTAAAGCCAAACTGGAGAAAATGTGCTCGGTTCAGGTGGGAATTAAAAGCTTGTTACTTGAGCTCCAAGAATCTCAACCCGTGTCCATTTTCTGTCTAATCCATCCTCCCTTTCTTGCAAAAAAAACACAGAAATCCAAGTTTAGTTCAAAAAGACATCATCGGTTTTACTTCCAAGTCGAACGATCAGGAGCAGCATGTCAACAGGAAGATCGCACAGACCACGATTACGTAAACATGGAAGGAAATCAAAAGAAGAGGCGATAAATTAATAGTAAAGCTGTGTTACATTGGATTTAAAACATAAGAGTGTGAGATTCACAGGTGGCCAACAACGGGAACCTCTTATTTTTTCGTTGTCGGCGACTTGTGAATTTCACGACCGTGTTTTCTGTACACACATTCCTTCACGCTGTCCAGTAAACAGTAAAGAGGTGCGCTCGTTTTACATCCCAACACATGTCAGTTGTGTACATACTAAGTGCCATCTTGTAATGGAGGGTTAAGAGGAAGCAGAAAGTCACATTTAACACCTTTTAACAAACAAATATTGTTTTTTCGTGCCACAAGAATCTGTGTGGACGTTCCACCAAACAGAGGAACGAGGGGAATTCAAGAAAATCAGAATTTTCGAGCCCAAAGAAGGTCATTATTTTCCAAGAAGTTTAGATTTAAAGCCAGTTTGAATCCAATATGACTCTGGATGGGGCCTTTCTATGGAGATGCGTCGGTTAAAGGAACAGGCCACCATTTTTACATACTGAGATCTGTTCTTACCTGAGTTCAGACGAGTTGATGTGTACCTGTCTGGTCTTTGTGCGTGCGCTCAGTCACGCAAAACGACCAAAGATGTTGTTAGTATTTGGCCTCTCCCAGCATATTCCTATAGGGTGAAGTTAGAAGCTCCCAAGCTCTTCCACGGGCACAAAGACCAGACAGGTATGAATCAACTCGTCTAAGCTCAGGTAAGAACATATCTCAGTCTGGAAAAACAGTGGCCTGTTCCTTTAAAGGGAACTTACTGTCCTCGGGAAAATGTCCTCTGCATTTGACCCAACGCTGCTGAGGCGACCTGCAGGAGCAGGGGGCGACCTGCAGGAGCAGGGGGCGACCTGCAGGAGCAGGGGGCGACCTGCAGGAGCAGGGGGCGACCTGCAGGAGCAGGGGGCGACCTGCAGGAGCAGGGGGCGACCTGCAGGAGCAGGGGGCGACCGCAGTGCAGCGCCCGTGTCTAGAATCCAGTGTGGCGAGTTTATTACATGCATGAGACCCAAGCGTGCTGCTGGGTCTTTGGCTCCAGTTCCTCATCGTGGGCCATTTCGCTAATACTGACAATTTTCAGTAGCCTGGCTAACGCCAAACTAAAATCACAAGTGATATTTAGTCTGGGGACACCAATTCATTTTCTGGTAGGAGAGGTTCAGGCTCACACAGAGAGCGCACACAGCTGCCTGGTGTTAGCCAGGTTAGACTTTCAGGAGGATTCTGAACAAAACGGGAGCACCTCTTGTACAGTAATACATGTAAAGTTACCAAGAAAAGTCATTTCTTCAAGACACCCGGACACAGACGGGGAAAATCCCGGTTTGGAAATGTTTTTGTGCCGAAAACAACATGGGAACCTAAAAATGTGCAATTATAGTGCAATTTTACTCGTGGTTTAGCTCAATAGCAACATTTTGTTTCTGATTTAGCATGTAGCCTTATTTAGTCATGTTGTTGTTATTGACCTTTAAAAAGCGGCAAAACATTTCTAAACTTTGGCATCTTCCCCGTTTACAATAAAAAACATCAGTAACCGTCCCTTTAAGAGAATTGCACGTCGTATAAAGTTTAAAATATGCACCGTTTTATGTACAGGTAAAACCGCCCGAGATGGGAAGAGAAGCATCGTGACAGTTTCAGAGTTAGTGAATCCTTCAGCCTGAAACCGGCCGATCCATGAGCTCCACAATAATAAAATAACGGTTAAAAGTCCTGAAAGTCGTGTGAATGAAACCCACGGATAAACGACAACAGTAACAAGTAAAATGAGACGCGTTTTGTTGAAAATACTGCTGACACGAAATCGAATTTAGCCAAAACAAAACCAAAACAGGGTAACATGAGGCGTCTTTTCATAAGAGCAGGACGGAGCGGTTTTCAGTCAAAATGTAACAGGTTTGTGCACCAAGGCCACTGAAATCAATATTTGAATAGCCGGCTATGCAAATATTGATTTCCTGTGCTCATGAGCTCATGCCGTTATTTTCCACGATACTGGGCCCTTGTGAGAGATAAAGCATGGATTTGTCATATAATACGCTTAACATTTTATAATTAAGGGCCCGATCTTGTGTTTCTAAACGCAAGGAAAGGCTCAGAGACAGATGCCCGTCTGCCCCGCCCACTGCCTCAGCTGAGCAGGCGACACGGGGACGCGAACAGCTCTGCTTCTATCAGCTTTAAGGCTGAGTCATTAGGTTAGTAAGATGACGAAATTATACATTTTAAAGGGACTATACGGAGTTTAAAAATGTAAAAATTAAGTATTTTCCCTCTTTGGGGGCAATGAAAGTGTTAATGGGATGATTGGTGTCTCTGGCCAGAAAACCACCAATACACACTAATGAAATCATGAAGAAGAACCTAACAGGCTAATGTACAAAGCTAACTGTGGGCTAGCACCACTTAAACAGTATTTACAGCCAAGTTTGAGTGAAAAAAAAAAAACTTCCATTGTGTAATTGGATAAAAAATATCCCTCTGTCCCTTTGTCTTTTCTGTCAGCGTAGTATTTACTCTCACAGACAATTAATGAGTAAAAACCGTACCATGCTTCGACACCTGCAGTTGCGCTTATGGCCTCTAGGGGCAAGAGTTACTTAGTACTGCTTCATGTAGAAAAGGGTATAGTATTCAAATTAAATGTAATAAAATTAAAATTTGTTTCATTAAAAGAGGTTGGTGCCAACACCAATATTAATTCTCAGCACGCCCCCAGAGTTATTTTTAACTCGTAACCCTTGAACAACTTAAAGGTATACAGGAGGATTTTCCCGAATTTTAGGAAAGAACCGCCCTCTCTACTTTAAAAAAAAAAAGCGCATCTCCCATAAACACTCTGGTCTTGTTTCTCTCTTCTGAAGCCTTTCTCTTCTCCTCATACACTTCGAAGACACTTTTTCTCTTGCGACCCTCTGCCATTTTCAAACGACTCGGTGTGTTCTGCAGCAGCAATGAATGGCTAACAGCGTAACTCACATAGGCCTGAAAGTGCGCATGCGCAGAAAGTAACAAGGGGCGAGAACGCACGGCGGCCTTACGTAGGCATATCACCAGAATGATTGACAATTAGGACCAATCGTCTTGATGATCCACCCGGAAATAGAACATCCTCCGCTATACCTTTAATGCTTGAAGTTAAAGTAAAGGTTTATGACCCGCCCTGTCCTGCTCCCATCGAAGCACAGCTGTTCAGTAAAGCGCCTATAGATACAGACGGCATCTCGTCATAGAAGGGGGCGTGGCTTCGCCGGGGGGAAAATAGAATCTTTAAAGAAACACAATTTTCCCTCTTTTTAGCCATTTTCTGGTGGAATATAAACTTATTTATCACACACAAATAAAGTCAAGTGTAAATCGGGCCCATATGGATATTTTCTCACAGCAGATTCTTCAGTAGAAGTGAAAAAACGGCAGTTGTAGCAAGCGCTAGCTAACCGTTAGCATTAGCCCGATGCTAACATGTAGCATCAAGTTAGCATTCTCCGTTATTCATGTATTTATGGGCTGTTGAACCACTTTGCTCCTCCCCATGTCTTTGCATCATTATTTAGTAGAAACTATATTTATAACTCAGCATTTGTTACAGTAGTTTTTGAATAATTAGAGAAAATTTACATTTTTTCAAAATTGTTTTCCCCCTTAACTGTTTTCAAAAATGACCATATATGGGCGATTCCAGAGATGCCGTCTGTATCTATGACGGGTTCAAGTTTGTCTAATCATTGCTTTGAGGGGACAATTATACTTTGACATCAGAGAAATGGCAACTTTATGAAGACAAGTAGACATTTCCTAATAGCTTATTACAGTCACACCAGGGGAATAGTTTAGCCACATCTTAAACCTGGCTGTGTGACCCGTCAGAGGCGCTTTAGCCGCGTCACATTTTACAAACAAATCTGCAAACAACGAGAAAAAAAAATCACTCGAATAATTTACAACGTTAAAAATCAGAAACTTCCCTTTGTTAAAGTGTAATGTTGATCAGTGATGCGTTCAGGTAACACCGTTAGGTCACGTCAAACTCAACACAAAGGTGTAAGTCAGGAACGCGTCTCTGAGGAAACACGAGGAGGCAAGAATAGAAAAGAAAAGTGCAAAAAAAGGGAAATCGGGAGGAAAAAAAGTACCCGCAGCGCCTCGACTGTAAATGCTCTGTAGTGACACTTTTGTTTGGGCCATGCACGTGTTCATATCAGTCAGTTATATCTGTCTAAAGGTAAAATCCTCTTTCCCTTTAATCCATAAAACAGAAAACGATGAAGAAAGTACAAAAAAAAAAAGCACAATAAATAAGTCACAGTAATCGCAATCCAGTAACAACAGAACCCAGTGCAAAAAAGTCTGTTCATTTCTCTGGTCCCGGAGTAAGACACTGCGTTCATTAAAAACCTGTTCTCGGGGTCAGAGGTCACACGTCGTAGTCGGGGAGAGCGGAGTACGAGATGCCGCCGACGGTGGGAGCGCTGCTGTGGAGCGGGAGGAGCCAGCACCACACGGAGCCTGGGCACAGACGGAGGACGTTCAGAGTTCAGGAGGTTTTCAAACAAGATGACAGTTAAAAAACCCTCTCCTGTAACTTGTGAGCGAGTTTCGTACCTCGGCCGAAGACCTCCCGCAGCAGCGCCAGTTTGGGCTTCCTGGTGTGCGGCGTGTGGTTGGTCGGCTGTGACGTGGTCGTGTTGGAGGAAGAGGAGGAGGAAGAAGAGGAGCTTCTGTCTTTGATCATCAGCCTGTTCTTCATCTGCTCGATGGGAGTCTCGTCTGTGATTATGGATACGAGCTGAGAGAGAAACAGAAGCGACACTGACATCTGCACACTGTACTGCCGGCAAATCCTAAAACTGGACGTACTGTATGACCACGTAGTCCGCATAAAAGACGCTGAAATAAGTTAAAATGATACAAATAACGCCACAGGGATCACGCCGCCATCTTGTCTCCCCCGCCCCCTGACTGCAGCACCTCCGGGTGACGTCACACGCAAATTAAAATATGATAAAATCCGAATAAAATAAAGATTGAATAAATTGTAATAAAAATGAAATAAAATCCAACAAAAAATAAAATAAAATAAAGGTGGAGTTAAATAAAATAACAATAAAATCGTAATAAAAAAAAACTAGTAACGGTAATAAAGAGATAAGTAATTTTATAATCTTATAATAAGTAATCTTAAAAATAGCAACAAGCAACTCTATAAAAATGCAGTTCATGTAAAGAACTAATTTTTCCCCATTAATTTTTTCTTTTTACGTTTGTTTCAAGGCAGCGAAGTTGTTCTAAAATGTGCCTTTTTGTCACTTTTTTGTCAATTTTTTGCTGCATTTGACACTTTTTGTCACCTTTTTGTTGTATTTTTGTCACTTTTTGTCACTTTTTTGTTTTATTTTTGTCATTTTTTTGTTGTATTTTTGTCATTTTTTTGTTGTATTTTTGTCACTTTTTTGTTTTATTTTTGTCATTTTTTTGTTGTATTTTTGTCATTTTTTTGTTGTATTTTTGTCATTTTTTTGTTGTATTTTTGTCACTTTTTTGTTGTATTTTTGTTGTATTTTGTCACTTTTTTGTTGTATTTTTGTCACTTTGTCACTTTTTGTCACTTTTTTGTCACTTTATTGCTGTGTTTTTGTCATTTTTTGTTGTATTTTTGTCACTTTTTTGTTGTATTTTTGTCACTTTTTTGTTGTATTTTTGTCACTTTTGTTGTGTTGCTGTGTGAAACAGAGGCGACACTGACATCTGCTGGACGTCTGGCGGAACTGCAGCCACATTTACACTATGCTGCTCACAATAATGCTAGATTTGTCACTGATGTTTGAGCAGAATCTCTTTTGTAAAGGCCTCGTGTGTTTGTTTTGGCTCCAAACACATGAGGAGAAGGAAGTTTTTGGTGCTGTTTCAGTCCTAGACCTCGTTTGCTGGGTCATGTTTAGAAGGAACGTCGATGCAGCCAGAGACGTACGTAACATAGTGTAAGTAAATGGACTCAACTTATATAGCACTTTTCTACCTTTAACAGGCCCAAAGCGCTTTACAGCAAGGAACCAGTCACCCATTCACACTCTCATTCATACACCAATGTACGCAGACACATGTGAATTATGCATTTGGCAATTACCGTCAAATATTTATTTGAAAGGAAGTGGATATTTGTTCATGCCAGTGGGTCCTAGGGCCAGGTACTGCTAAACAATACCAGTGTGGTATCAGAAAAAAAGTTTAAATGGAAGTATCGAAAGCAAGTACAGTGGTCCCTCGCTGTAACGCGGTTCACCTTTCGCGGCCTCGCGGATTTATTTTTAGTACTATTTTGCAGCTTTTTTACAGCGTATGACTAGCCAGTCTCTGCGCCCTGACTGTCCGAGTGAGTCTCCTCTCGTGCAGAGAGGATCTCTGTCAGCGTCGGCGCACACACCGCAGTCACGGCAGCACAGGCTGGGCTTGAGCTAAACACTCTCCTGCTACGATAAAACTTTGATCGTTGCTACAACTGTCTCTTAGTTTGAACAATCACACAGCGGAGACGAGAGCGGCTCACGATGTTTCCATCCCCACGTCTGTGATGTGAATCTAAAAATCTTATTAGACAAAAAAAAATCACCCAGTGACACCAGGCATAAGGGAGAACCTGTGTGAACTAGTGAGAAAAGAGTATAAAGTGTGTGGTGAGGGGTTTTACAGCCTTAAAACATATATAATAGTCGTAAAAAATAAAGCTGACTTTGCGGATTTCGTTTATTGCAGGTTATTTTTAGAACATAAAAAAAAAAATAGTTATATCTTTAGATCCAATTTTCTCCCCTATTTTTCCCCCAATATTGGCCCCATTTTTTACACAAACTTTCTATATTTTTCTCCCAATTTTATCTCGTTTTACCCAACTGGTTCCCAACCTCTTTTGTCCCACGTACCTCATTGAGTGCATTAATTACAATCTGAGTACCCTCTAACTAAAGGATCCTGCCAAAATGTAAACAAAGTGAGCAACTAAACATAGATTATTCAGTATTTAGTGAGTGTTAGTTCAAAATATAGCTAAAACACTGTCCCCGTACCCCAAGTTGGGAAACACTGGTTTACACTATTGTGTCGTAACTTGCTCCTAATTCGTCAATTATGATCATGTGGGTAAATCTCATTTAAACTCAATGATGAATAGTATCCCCACGCCTGCAGAAACACGTGCTGTTGTACCTGGTCGTAGAAGATCACCATGACGAAGACCCCGAACAGCACAGACTCCACCAGGAGGATGATGTAGTGCGCCCTGAAGCACAAACACACTTCAGCACAAGCAGCGAGGCAAGGAGCGCTCACAGAAGTCATTCAAAGTGACTAGCTCATACAGAGAGGCACAAAGAGTTTAATGACTTGATGAAAAGTGCAGATAAAACCTGTTTCAGAGTGAATCTGAACAGGGTCAGAGTTCAGGCCTTATACTTTAGGTCTAACATGATGCGCTCACACGATGAGGTGTTTACTGGGCGACTCCTCGTCCTCCTTCTCAGCGTCGCCTTCTCTCTCGCTCCGGATCCTCCAAACCCAGGCAGACACCACGAGCACCAGAGAGTACAGGCTGGCCATCCCTGAGCCGCAAACATGTCCGGTTAGATACGTGTCATTCAGGGCAAATCCAAACCAGAAACTAACTGACCAGTGTAAAAGAGGAACTGGATAAAGTACTTCTGATTGAGCTCCCCGACGCAGTTATTGATCCTGAAACAGAGAGAAAACAGATGAGGAACTGACTCGAGCATGTTTTCGTAGGTTTAACACTACAGTCCTACTGTCATAGTGTCAAACAGGAAGAGCCACACGTCTGTAATGTAACGCCTTACAGCATGATTTTAATTTACAAAACAGCTATTTAATTATCTCTGTCGTAAGAAAAAAAAAAAAAAAAAAAAAAAAAAGAAGTGCCCGGCGCGTCCATGATGCCCCTGCAGGGAAAACAAACGCACCCCTGAGTGTCTGAACAGATGTCATGTTTGCACCGTAAGCTGTGAAGAAGGAGCTCTTTCTAACCTACTCTGGACACGCCTGTTCTTTTTCTTATCTAACGACAATGTCATGGCAAAAATGTGCCTTTTCGTACGGAAATACAGGACTTTATTCAACCTTCCCAAAGAAGAGGCCACTCGCCAGAAGTTGGAATTTTCCGGGATTCAGGTTTTCTTGACCATCTACCTGTTTCAAATTTTAGGTAGTGGGAGCCGAGTCATGTTTGCGTGAAAGATAGATCTTGTTCATTGATCGGGTTGTTTAACTTCAAAGACAGGACAGGACTCGGGACAGGTCTGGATTGATCTGATTGTACGTTTTTCATCTGGTTGAGGTGGAGAGTTTGATTTTCCACTCGCCAGAAGTTGGAATTTTTCCGGCATTCAGTGAAAATAGTGTTTTTCTCTTACTGTCTCTTCACTGATGGATGTTTGGTGAACCTTCGCCAGAACCAAAGTGGATTAAACTCTTATAACCAGTGATGATGGAGAGGACAGAGCGGTGCTGAGTCAAATCACGTGTTAGCTTGTTTGTTAGCCATTTATGAAGCTGTGTTGCAGATGTCAACTCCTTATAACTGCATTGTGAAGTAACTTCACTTCTTATTACTGTTATGTTTATATTTATACTACTGCAAAAGCTGCATCGGCTGTATCAACTCGGGGAGAGGGGGCGGAGTTAACTGAATCCAAGTGATTTGTTTTGCGGGTTTGAGAAAAAACCTCCAGAAAATGCTTATATTTATCACACATATGAGTGCTCCATAGTGGTAGAGGAACAATATATCATATAAATGCCTATACTTTACTTTGGAATGGCTAAAATAGCATGATACAGATCCTTTAAGGTAATTCGGGGCAGCAGTACCAGGGGCAGTGGTGGTCCATGCGGCGGATGCATCTCTGACAGACTCGACAGTGATGGGCTCTGGGAGGTCTGTAGGTCTCACAGCGACTGCACACGGTCCAGCCCTCGCAGCCCTGAGAGCACGCGGACAAATCAAGACAGGAAAAACTACGTATGTTTACTACAGATCAACTTTAATATTTACCCGATCGTTCATCCGAGACGACTGAGAGCGCAGGTCTGAGAAGTCGATGGCGGTTTCAGGAAGAGGCACCATCCCTGCACAAATCAAACAAATTAACGGCTCTGTTTTCAACTTTTTCACATCGTTGTTGCGCTAGAGGACGCTCCTGTTCACTTGCCTGGGTCTGAGAAGACGGCTTTAGCGTGGCAGGCGAGGAGCAGCAGCAGAATCAGGTT
Source organism: Gobius niger (assembly GCF_951799975.1). NCBI lineage: Eukaryota > Metazoa > Chordata > Actinopteri > Gobiiformes > Gobiidae > Gobius > Gobius niger. The sequence goes on along the minus strand of NC_136872.1, from coordinate 22,976,440 downwards.
AAACACGGAGCCGTGGAGAGTGCACCACACACTGGAAAAACACAAATCACAAGTCAATACTAATATTTCAGATTAAAATACACCAGAGAAACATTTTCCCCGAGGCAGTTTGATGCAAAGTGGTGGATTTTCACTTTCCTAAAACGGCTCATATCGACTTACAGTGTGACATCCTTTTTAAAGCTAATGGGTTACTTTGAAATCAATAGTTTTGGCCATAGAAAGGTTACAGCAGAGGCAGTAAAATATGGGATAGAAGCATTTATTTACAGGCCATTGCTTTTAATGATTTTGGATTAACTCTGATCTATCTGGGGCACACAATTTCCTCATTTTAAAGTCTTTATGGCCTTTATTTTTGAGTGCATGAGCGAGAAATGTCAATTCAAAATAACAAAACAAGGGATGCAAATGGTAAACAAAGGAGCAACATGTGCTTATATAGTCACTTTGATACATAACACACACGAATAAACTTCTTAAGCTTCCAGGAAGACTGTTTAAGAGAAGGAAAAGCACATTTGAAGAGAAGTAAAGCCCCAACTGAATGTGCTGATGGATGAACAAACACACGAAACCTGTCAAATGAATGGTCGCTGACGCCATTTTCTGTTTTATCGCTTAAATGGAGAATGAGAATAAACTTGTACGAACCTGTCGGAGTACGCGGGGATGAGGACATACTGTATGACCACGTAGTCCGCATAAAAGACGCTGAAATAAGTTAAAATGATACAAATAACGCCACAGGGATCGCGCCGACAGCGGAGCGCCGCCATCTTGTCTCCCCCGCCCCCTGACTGCTGCACTTCCGGGTGACGTCACACGTAAATTAAAATAGGATAAAATCCGAATAAAGAATAAAATAAACATAGAATAAATTGTTATAAAAATGAACTGAATAGTCCAACAAAGAATAAAGTAAAATAAATTAAAGCTAGAGTAAAATAAAATAACAATAAAAATAAATTTGTAATAAAAAAAATTAAATAACGGTGTAACGGGTAAGAGATATAAGTGATAAAGAGATAAGTAATCTTTTTTTTTTTTTTTTTTTACAACAAGCAAATCTATAAAATGTAATTCGTTTTTTTTCTTTTTGTGTTTGTTTCAAGGCAGCTAACTTGTTCTAAAATGTGCGTTTTTGACACTTTTCTGTCACTTTTTTTGTCACTTTTATGTTGTGTTTTCGTCACTTTTTTGAAGCATTTTTGTTGTGTTTTTGTCACTTTTTTAAGCGTGTTTGTTACTTATTTGTCACTTTTTTTGAAGCATTTTTGTCACTTTTTGTCATTTTTTTGCCACGTTTTTGACACTTTTCTGTCACTTTTTTGTTGTGTTTTCGTCACTTTTTTGAAGAATTTTTGATGTGTTTTTGTCACTTTTGTAAGCGTGTTTGTCACTTTTTGTTGCATTGTCACTTTTTTGCTGCGTTTTTGACACTTTTCTGTCACTTTTTTTGTCACTTTTTTGTCACTTTTATGTCACTTTTTTGAAGCATTTTTGTCACTTTTTTGAAGCATTTTTGTAAATTTTTGCTGCGTTTTTGACACTTTTCTGTCACTTTTTTGTTGTGTTTTCGACTTTTTTGTCACTTTTTTGTTGCATTTTTGTCACTTTTTTGTTGCATTTTTGTCACTTTTTTGAAGCATTTTTGTCACTTTTTGTCAATTTTTTTGCCACGTTTTTGCCACTTTCCTGTCACTTATTTGTTTTGTTTTTGTCACTTTTTTAAGCGTGTTTGTCACTTTTTTGTCACTTTTTTGTTGCATTGTTGTCACTTTTTTGCTGCATTTTTGACACTTTTCTGTCACTTTTTTGTTGTGTTTTCGTCACTTTTTAAAGCATTTTTGTTGCATTTTTGTGAAACTATTAGATTCTGGTGATGGCAAACTGAAAGAAAAAGTGCTCGGTTCACGTGGGGGCTAGGAGGATAAACTTTACAAATTATGTAAAACAAATAAAAATCAAGCTCGCGTCGATAAACAACACACATAAATCCCTTAAACGTCCACGAGAGGGCAGTATTTCCCGTGTTATTTCCCCCTGACACATCGCTCCTGGCTCCTCCTCTAAAGTGGGCAGCAACTCAGCGCTTTCTCAACTCTTTTAACACTGCTCCAACCTCTCCGTGCGTCTCCTCTAGTCTCTTTTTTTTGACACTTCTTCGGACACGTTTGGACTTCTGAATAACCCGTTTGATTGTCCACCGATTCGCTTTGGGATTATCGTCGTACAAACAAGAATATTCGGATAAAACTGGCGGAGGAGAAGGGAGGAGGTGATACTTGGAAGTAAAACCATGGAAGTTCCTGGTATGCAGGTAAGTCAAAAAGGTGCACTCCTGCGGGGGTTTCGACGGCGATAAAACCCCGAATGTAAATCCGTGTAACCGTGTATAAGTACTCGAGTACACACCGAGGCCTGTGTTGTTCGTGTACGTCAGCAGCGAGTTGTGAAATGTTGTAAAAAAAAAACTACGTGGAAATAGTCAAAGTAGCACAAACGATCTCGGCTAACCATTTAAACCGATGACAGGCGTTCACTGTAAGCTACAAGTTAATTCTAGCCAGTTTACACACTTTTCTTTGATTTACACCGTGTGGAAAGTGTCATTATTCAGTTTAAATCGTCATATTTCCATTTTTATACGTGTCATCGTGGTTTGTTGAACGATTTTGAGCTTTTTTAGCTGCTCTGAAGCTAGGATGGTTGTGAAATCGTTGGTCATTTGTAGCTAGAATTAGCCACTGAAGTGATAAAGTATCTGAAGTACATGCTTCACATACTTCCTTTTATCGGAGTTATTGTAGTGATTACCTCGTAGCCCCACCTGAACCAAGCGCAGTTTCGACAGTTTGGCTTTACCCAACTTTAAAAGTGGCTTGGGAGAAAGTTAGTGTTGACAAAGTGACTAAAATGTGTTGGAAAAGTGACGAAAATGTGATGAAAATTCAACATAAAAGCAACAAAAATGTGACACAAATATGTTGGAAAAAAGTAAACAAAAATGTGTTGAAAAATTCAACATAAAAGCAACAAAAAATTGACTAAAATCCGTTGGAAAAGTTACAAAAATGTGTTGAAAAAATGACAAAAATCCGTTGAAAAAGTGACAAAAATCAGTTGAAAAATTAACAAAAATATGTTGAAAAAGTGACAAAAATGTGATTAAAATTCACTATAAAAGCAAAAAAAAATTGACAAAAATCCGTTGAAAAATTGACAAAAATCCGTCGGAAAATTGACAAAAATCCGTTGAAAAATTGACAAAAATCCGTCGGAAAATTGACAAAAATCCGTTGCAAAAGTGACACAAATATGTTGGAAAAAGTGACAAATTGTTTTTGAATAATTGACAAAAATATGTTGAAAAAGTGACAAAAATGTGATTAAAATTCAACATAAAAACAAAAAAAAATTGACAAAAATCCGTTGGAAAATTGACAAAAATTCGTTGAAAAAGTGACAAAAATGTGATTAAAATTCAACATAAAAGCAACAAAAAATTGACTAAAATCCGTTGGAAAATTGACAAAAATCTGTTGAAAAAGTGACACAAATGTGTTAAAAAAGTGACAAAAATGTGATTAAAATTCAACATAAAAGCAACAAAAAAGTGACACACATATGTTGGAAAAAGTGACAAAAATGTGTTGATAAATTTACAAAAATGTGTTGAAAAAGTGACAAAAATTTGATGCAAATTCAACATAAAAGCAACAAAAAAGGGACAAAAATATGTGTTGAAAAAACTAAAAAGTGACAACAACACGGCAACAACGCAAAAAGACCTGTTAAGATCAATTCTGTAGGTCTTAGCTTTCAAATGAGGATGTTGGCTCCAGTCAAAGCTTTTAGATTTGGGTAAAGCCAAACTAGAGAAAAGGTGGGGGTTAAGAGGTTAATCAAAGCCGAATCCAAATCTTACCAGAAAGTACATTTGAATACTTCTCTCACGCAGTCGCCTATAGTACTTTGATTCAAATCACAACGTTTTCTTTCAGGAGTCTTTCGGAAAACAAATGGATTCAGTAAAATGCGTCGTGTAGATTTATTGGGTGGGTACAGCACGTATGTGGAAGTACTTATTAAATTCCCCCCAGTGGCTTTGGATCCATTGAAGCTCTAAAGTGCTATTTAATTAGGCGTACCACAGGGATCTATTCTGGGCACGCTGCTATTTGTGGTCAGTTTAAACTCTGAAGGACGCCCGGGAGGATATTTAAGCTGTGAATCATTGTATGGATTAAACATTAGACAGTTGAGTGTGTGCAAGTATTTTCTTTTAAATTAATCTTGGGTGGACGACATGACTTTAGTTTTGTGCGGCCCTTTGAAGGGAACGGTTGGAATTGAAACGAATGAAGCAAAACAACAAACAAAAACTGACTTCATAAGGCACTTGAAGCCGCTTTTCTTGATTTGAGGCATGAGGTTTTATTGTCGGGACACGCTTTTCAAACGTTCTGAGCAGATTTGTTTTCTGGCTGATCTAAAGCCTGTCTCAATAACGACAACACTTGCAGTTTGATGTGTTGAGGCAGGAATATTCGCTCTAAATGCAGGGTTTCCGCCGGGCATTAAAGCATAAAAGTCATCAAATTAATTGTGTTAATGTCAAAGCCTTAAATGTGAACTATGCAACGTTTTATGTGGAAAAAAACACCTTGATATTTGTGCATATTTGGGAACATGGGAGCAGCATCTCTCACAGTGGCCTTTATGACGCTCCAGAATCAATTGTTTTACAGGGTTTGTACCAGAAACTGACCAGAAACACAGCAGTTTCAACATAATTTTTTATTTTTATTGCTCTGTCCATCATAGACAGAACAGCCCATGTCCAAAAGCTCCTCAAAGCTTGTGCTTTATTCTTTTATGTATTTAACAATAGTATTGAGATGTTACTTATTACTGCAGATAAATGGTCTCTTTTCTCCTTTACTTCAGCTCCGTGTGGATTTTCTCGTGTGTTTATAGTAACTTATCCAGTAGCTTCAGCATTTTCATTGTTTTGCTGCAGCTCATTTTTGCTGCAATATAAACATGCTGCATCTCTTTATTATTGATTTTCTGAGGACTTTTTAGTCGCTGGGTTAGTTTTTCAGTTGAATAAACCCCTGGGCATAAAACTGCGTAAGAATCGCCAGAACTGTTAGCCACGAGTTAGCGGCTAGTTAGCAACATTAGCAACATTAGCCTGTATCTTGTAGACGCTGCAGCACTAACAACATTTAGCTCTGGTTAAATGCAGCTCAGGCTCTGATTTAGGGAGTGTCGTCTGTGATAAAGTCAGCTCCATGTGGAATATTGGATTTACACTAAACTATTCTCCAGTTTGTTGCTATTTTCTCTCCTGCGTCCTGTAGGAGCACCGGACACACGGCAGGTGGTATCGGTTTCTGGTATAGGGACCTCATGAATGAGGACGAGCATGTGGTATCGGCCCGATGCTTGATACTGGTATCGGTGCATCCCTACCAGAAAACCCCCAAACAATTGATTCTGGAGCATCATAGCGGCCACTGTGAGGGAAAGCAATGGTGGCAATATGCACAAATATCATTTTTTTTTCAAAAGTTGCACCTTTAAATGTCATTACAAAGCATGAGATTTTATTCAAACGGGCAGTTTCAGTGTTTGCATTTGGTTTGCTGAGAACTTCTCTTTCCTCTGATGAAATGTTTGCTGATCTTTAGAAATGAAATGTGTGCAAACCTTTTTCTTCATCTGTGTCATTCAGTTATAGTATCTGGGCATAAAAATGGCATCAAAAAGCTTTGGATTTGCTTTAAACAACATTCAAGCTGCAAAAATGTTAAATACAGACGATACTGAGCTGTTTTATCTGTCATTTATTGAACAATGAGTTGATATAGTTTATCGTGGCTTCTGAAGAAGAGCATCTGTTAATGAATGATGATGATAAAGGGATGATAAGGCGACATAAACCCATCACTACTGTCTCTTTAACTCTGCCCCTGATCAGAAGTTTAACCCCAGTGGAAGTTGAACAGTTTTCTCCACTAAAGTACAGTAGCTAATCAATGGCACACACTTTAAACTGAACCTGGACTGAACCAAGAGCAAAAGCTGAGTCTGGGCAGAGCCGAGATGTAAATCAGGGCGCTTTGCCGCACAGAAGTGGGTCACGGCGTTGGGCGAAGTGCGTCTCTGTCTGAAGAATGCTCAAGCCCAGCCCTCAGACGCAGCTTTGAATAGAAAGGCGTGTGCTGCGCTCTGTGCGGTTCAGCCGGATCCTCCTCAGGTGTGTCTCCACCAGAGCCAGACGGAAACACTCCAGAAGTGCTGTTTTAGAATTACTAAGTGAATATGCCACAGTAGATGCTTTTTTTTGTCAAACATAGACAACACAATCAAGACTTTGCAGGAAAAAGACGTTTTATGTGATTTTTATTCTTTGATTCTTCCACTTCCTTATTGGAAACTGGCAGGAAGTGAAATCCGGAGAGGCGTAGGGATCATAGAAATGCCTCTCGCCCTGAGCCCGATTTAGACTGAATGTTCCATCCCCATGCAAATTAATATGGAAGCCAGGCGCAATACTAGCACTAAAGTATGTAGTTTCTTTAGCATTAACATATTATAACATGATGTTTAGTGGCCATCCAATGTGTAGCCGACCCACAAAACCCAACCACTTAACCTCTTAAGTCCTACCTTAACAAGCTCGTTTTCTCCAGTTCAGCTTTAACCAAACCGTTTTGACTGGAGAGTTTGCAGCCTATAGGTCAGTGTTAACGCAAGTTTTGAACGCTAAGACCTTCAAAACTGAGCTAAACTTTTTTGTCACGTCCTTGACTCGTTTATATCACTCGATTGTCAGTTTTTCGTTGTGTTTTTTGACGTGTTTTCGTCGCTTATTTCTTTTCATTGCGTTTTCTCCCTAATTTTGCCGCGTTTTTCTCATTTTTTGCCTAATTTTTCGTTGGTCTTTTGTTGCTTTTGTCGTGTTTTTGTTGCTTTGGTCATTTTTCACAGCTTTCTTTTCTCGCTATGTTGTCGCTTTTTCCTCTTTTTTTTTCTATTTTCAATTTTTTTTGTCTCGTTTTTGTCTACAGCTTGTTCATGGCCAGTGAAATGCCTCATTTGAAAGCTAAGACCTTGTAGTTTCTGAAGGTGGCTGGCAGGTAACTGGTGAAGTAAATTTGAGTTAGCATTTAGCTCAGAGGACACTTTTACTCGCTAACCAGTATCTCCAGTAAAATCTCAAAAGGTCTGTACATTCAGTAGTGATTTCTAACCAGGCTTTGACTTCACCTACATGTGGTGGATGGTTGACAACAGCTGAAAACATCTGGATCGTTCATAATGTGTGTTGTTTGGTGGCTAATGCTAAGAGCTATAGGGGAAATACATAGAGCAGGCTAATGCTAACGGACTCTGAAAACACAAGGCTCAAACCTGATGGTAGTTTAGGTCCCAACGCTTTTGCAGCATCACAATTCTTCACCGGGACGAGTTTATCGGAATGTTTCACGGCTTCCAGGGTCACTGTCAGAGAAAGACTTGAAAACTGACCTGCAAGTTCATGAAATTGATGCAAATGTTGTATAAATGGATGCCCAGAGGTTGTTCCCTACAATCGTTTGACTTAACAATGTACTAAAGATGATAAATTGTGGAAAATAGACTAAGATATTGCGATCGTGATTTATATTTGATACATTTAAACGAATAAACTGCCAACATTGGGGAGGTTAGGTTACCCTGATTGTGATTCGATATCGAAACCTTTTTGACCGCTGTAAACTTAGCTTTCTTTGGCGTTTGAGTGATACATGTTCACCGTTTCGATCGATATGTGATTCCATCCCTGACCCGTCACGTGGCTGTCCCCCAGAGATACTCTCTGAATGTCGGGGAAAGTAGATTATTGTGTGTTGTGTGGGACAGTTTGAATGGATGTCGGCGAGCGCATCAGGCAGGTCAGGTTAGTGTGTAAAAAACCAGACCAGGACGACTTGTTGTACCTTTGTTTAGTGCAGTCATTAAAAAATAAAGTCTTTTATTTACATGGACAGACTCGGCGTTTCGACACAAGCCTGTGTCATCGTCAGGACAGGAGAGTTTGAGAACATCCTGTTCTGTTTTTTGAGCAAAATATGTTGTTTGACTAACGTGACTCCTTTCACTCAGCACTTTATACATTTACATTTATCTTATATATGAAATCACAATATTTGTCAGAATTAGATTGTCACGTTCATGCACTGAGTGTGGAGTGAATGTGTAACAACGACAGTGCGGAGCTTTGAGACACTTGGTAACACAGGCTTGTAAAGCACAATACTAGAAAAGAATATTAGAAAGAAAATAAAACCTCTTAACTAGGGAGGCACCGATACCACTTTTTCTAAAACCGATACGAGTACTTTGATTTAAGTTCTTGCCGATACCGAATACCGATACGAGTACAAAGCATTTTCTTCAACAGACTTTTCCACAGCAGCTTTAGTAATTAGTCAATTTACTCATGTACATTTCCTTGAGTAAAGTAGGCGACACTTTTAAGAGAAGTTATATGAGAATTGAACAGATGCCATTTTATTTATTTTTCAATCAATATATTTTTTTTATTTTTATTTCTCTGTCCATCACAGAACAGCTCATGTCCTAAAGCTCCTCAATGCTTGTGCTTTATTCATTTATGTATTTGTATTTAACAATAGTATTGAGATGTTACTTATTACTGCAGATAAATGGTCTCTTTTCTCCTTTACTTCAGCTCCGTGTGGATTTTCTCGTGTGTTTATAGAAACTTATCCAGTAGCTTCAGCATTTTCATTGTTTTGCTGCAGCTCATTTTGGCTCAATATAAACATGCTGTATCTCTTTATTTTGGATTTTCTGAGGACTTTTTAATCCCTGGGTTAGTTTTTTCAGATGAATGAACCCCTGGGCATAAAACTGCATCAGAATCACCAAAACTGTTAGCCGTGAGTTAGCGGCTAGTTAGCAACATTAGCAACATTAGCTTGTATGTTGTAAACAGTGCAGACGCTGCAGCACTAACAACATTTAGCTCTGGTTAAATCCAGCTCAGACTCTGATTTAGGGAGTGTCGTCTGTAATAAAGTCAGCTCTATGTGGAATATTGTGTTTACACTAAACTATTCTCCAGTTTGTTGATATTTTCTCTCCTCAGTGGAGCTGCTCCTGTAGGACACACGGCAAGTGGTATCGGCTTCTGGTATCTGGACCTCATTAATGAGTACAAGCGGGTGATATCGGACCGATACTGGTATCGGTGCATGCCTGCTCTTAACCCCCGCCTGAACCGAGCACATTTTCTCCAGTTCAGTTTTACCCAAATCTAAAAGCTTCTCGACTGGAGCACACAGTCTGTAGACCAGAGTAACGCCTTATTTGAAAGCTAAGGCCTACCAAACTGATCCAAGATTTATCGTCAAGATTTATTGTGTTTTTGACCCTTTTTTTTCTATGTTTTCCTTCTGCTTTTTCTAACCGCTTTGTTGCTTTTATCAAGAAGCTTGTAGATTTGGGTCAAGTCGAACAGGAGAGAGTGTTCTCGGTTAAAGTGAGAGTTAGAGATTCATTCTAGGACCTCGAGTGGAGCTTGTTTTTTGGAGCTGCTGCTGAAATGCTACGGGCAGCCCCTGGAAAGATTTAAAGATTACTCAAAGATGTGCAAGGAGCTTGAACAACATTGTAACATGTTAAAAAGCTTCGTGTTCCCACATTTCATCCGGCCATTACGACTCCTGAAGTGACTTTCCACTATGGTTCACACATGAGCTGAGCTGCGTTTCTCCGCCAGGTCCCCACAGACTCGTTTATGTTGAAAGGCCTGCAGGTCTAACAACTCTTTATGTACAGTGAACAAAAGCAGCTCTGTCTTCAAGTGGCGTCGAACCGAAGGAAAACACGAGTCCACGGCAACAGGAAACAGGCGTAACGGGAGGAACACCTCACTGGGCAGGGGGAAAGTGCTGAAAATCAGAATCAGAATGTGCAAATGGGATTTTATTTCCTATACCAGGGCTTAGACAACACTTTGTTTCTGATACAGATGCCTGAACGATGCCTGTACGGAAATATGTGTCGAACCAGAAACGGAACAATGATGTGTGAAAGAGCTGCAAATTTACTATATCAGGTTCATCTCCAATGTCAAGGAATGTGTGGAAAATGGGGAATCATTTGGGGAAACATTGGGAGAAATTGTGGCAAAAATTAGAAAAAATGTTGGCAAAAATAGGGGGGGGAATTTAAATATATTGGGGATAATTATGGTAAATAGTTGTATTATATCAGTAATAAAAATGAGGGAAAATTGTGGCAAAAATTAGGAAAATAATTAGCACAAATAGGGGAAAAAATTGGAATAAATTGTGGTAAATAGTAGTATTATACCCGTGATAAAAATGAGCAACAATTGGGGAAAATTATGGCAAAAATTAGGAAAAAAAATGGCAAAAATAGGGGGGAAAATTTTAATAAATCCGGGAATATTGTTGTAAATAGTAGTATTATATCAGTAATAAAAATGAGCAAAAATTAGGAAAAAATTGGGGAAAATTGTGGCAAAAATTGTGGAAAAAATTGGCAAAAATAGGGGGAAAATTTTGAATAAATTGGGGAAAATTGTGGTAAATGGTATTATTATATCAGTTATAAAAATTAGGAAAAATTGGGGAAAAATAGAAAAAATTGCGGCAAAAATAAGAAAAAATAAATTGGGAAAAATGGGTGGAAAATGGAGGGAATACATTTTTTAATTGGGCAAAATAAAATGAAACAACTAAGTCACTTCCTTTTAATGCTGACCCTGGACCAGCTTTTTCCGGTTGTACCTAAACTTTTCTCCCTAACCCAGACTGGCATGGCTGAACCGTACTCAGTCCTCGCCCCGTCTGAGCTAAATGAGTTGTCCCTCGACTCTTCTGTTTCGTAGCTAAAATGGCGGATTCTTACAGAGGCCCTTAATCTTTGCGTCAGACAGTTTTTGTTTTGTGTGGACAGGCTGGAGGGCTGGCCGATATTGACCAGAAGGAATGTGTCAATATTTGTGGGGACTTAAGATCTGTGATCATAGAGGTTAGAGGTAGAGGGGGGGGCAGCAGAACCACCGGTGCAGATGTAAACAGTCATGGAGGATTAGCTTCATCGTGTTGTGAACCTCAACACCCAAGAAAACTTACCCAGTGGCTGTATCCGCGATATGACTGTGTTTAGGCCTTGATGATGCACGAGCATTCCCAAAGCTAATGCTACGAGATGAAGTTCAAGATCATGTGAAAATGAGAAATATGCATGAAATAAAACCACCATGTACATAACATTTAACAATGATCACACACTGAGTCGGGCTTGGTTGTAGTTTATTACTCATGTTTCTCGTACAATTGGCCGTAGCCGATTGTTTAGCACAACTAGCTTCTTAGCAGCTCTAACAGCTATCTCTTATAATGTATGTTTTGGAATCAATTATGCACTAATAATGTCAATGAAGCAGCCTTGAAGATGATCACACACTGAGTCGGGATTGACGTTTGTGGTTTACAGTTTTGCAGACTTTTTAATCAACAATGAGGCCGATTGCAGATGCTAACCGAGCTAACCTAGACTAACTATTGTCCACTGGCTTTACATCATGTTTTCATGTCATTCCCTCATTAAAAACATGCCTGAAGTGTTGCCTTGGCACATTCACGTAGTTTTGAGTAATCTGTAAAAACTCTGATGGCGGCCATTTTAGGGATAGGTTTGCCTGAGTCCTCCTAGGAACGCCCCCACCTCCTGGAGACGCCTCCGAGCTTTCATCACCAGCCGAGTAACCAACCACTGCTCCTCAGCAGAACCCCCTCCCCACTGATGCCACAGACAGCGTGTGGAGGGGGCGTGTCGGAAAGGCTCAGAGGTTCTTAAAGAGACAGAGGCCTATTTCAAGACATTCACTACAGCCATTTTGAGAGAGCAATTTTATACAAGGCAGTTATTCTAATTTACTGCTTTTACAGACCAACAGAAGGTTTGGTCATCATTGTAGTGTGATATAGACTGGTGCTATGTGACTGAAAAAAGCAGAATACCTCCCTCTTTAATCAAGCGTATGGGCTTAAATGCTGGGGAGACCATGGGGGTTGGCATAGGGCATGGCAGAGGCAAAGAGGGACGAGTTTGCCCCAAAATAGCAGTTGTTTTTCAAGCATGATACGATTCCCAGATACGGCTGCGCTTTATTTTCAGCTCCGTCAGCACTGGCCGGATCAAGCTCCACAGTCCAGACCTGCATCAGACAGGAAAGAGAATAACAACATCCGGATTTTCAACTGTTACTTCCACTTTCCCACATTTTCCTCTCACATTTCTCCTCCATTTCTTAACATTGGAGAAAACCTCACATTGTATTTTTAATAATGTGTATGTATCTTCAGGGTCTCTCTCTGTATCTTCCCTCCAGCGTCGTATAAATTCCTGAGTTAATCTCTGCAAATATTATCTATCTGTAGGATTTCCAAAGGTCTTCTGCCTCTGCCGACGTTATGACAGCGCGTTACGTAAGGCGACACTTTGGAGACGTCCTTTTGCAAAGAATTCCTCGTTGCGCAAGTTTCCCGACAAAACCTTTACAGTCTGAGAACAATAAAGCGTTTTCTGTGAAGATTTATGAGTCATAGGTCGCGGTCATGTGACGTCACGAGCCTGTGTTGGAGGAACCTCTTATCCCCCGCCTCGACCGAGCACATTTTCTCCAGTTTGGCTTTACCCAAATCTAAAAGCTTCTTTAAAAAGTGTCAAAATAGCGACGAAAATGAGATGAAAACAAGGCAACAAAAGAGCGACTGAAAAGTGACACAAAGTGATGAAAGTATGGCAAAAATTAAAAGAAAATGAGGATGAAAATGCAACCAGAAAGTGACACAAAGTGATGAAAAAGTGACAAAAATGTGTGACAAAAACGTACCAGAAAAGCCATAAAAGAGCAGCAGAAAACTGACAAAAGAGAACACAAAAAAGCATCAAAATAGCAAAGAAAACAAGGATGATAATGCAACAAAAGAGCGACAAAAAGGTGACAAATAAGTGATGAAAGAGCGACAAATGTGTGACGAAAACATAGGGCTGGGCAATTAAGAAGAAAAGAAAAGATCAATCTCGATAATCACGTGGTGCGTTTTAATCGAGGAGAATTGACCGGTCCTGTTGCATTCTGGATAAAAATAATGATGGTGCAGCTGCAGAGCCTGTCAGGTCAATCCCAGGGAAACACTCGGCCCAAACAAACAGGAAGCACAGGATGATACATGCGGCATAAAGAGGACCTGGTGATTTTACTGTAAAAAACACTCGTCTAAAAGGCAAAACAGAAAAACACAAGGAGCTTCAGAGACCAGGACACACACAGGGATGAAGAGTTTACCTTTAAGAGGAAAACTATCGGTCACTATTCGGACCATGTGGATTTGTTTTGAGGAGCAGCCGTGGATTAGCTGGACTTCTAACAGTGAATTGTAAGTTTGATCGTCTTTTTTACTGATAAATGTGCGGTTTACTCATGTCTTTATGTACATACTAAGTTGTTAGAGCTCCACTCTGTGACGTCGTGGCCTTTTGAGGCTCCGCCCACAAACATGCGCTCGCTTTCTGCTTCTGACATTCTTCAAACATTCCACTTTTTTGCATCTCCTTTGCAGATGTTTGTGTGTTGCAGATGTTTGTGTGTTGCAGATGTTTGTGTGTTGCAGATGTTTGTGTGTTGCAGATGTTTGTGTGTTGCAGATGTTTGTGTGTTGCAGATGTTTGTGTTGCTTGTCCAGGTGAAGGGGTGACATGGGGAGGCTGTTCTGTGACATTAGAAGTAGGGCTGAAAGATATATCGGTATCGTATCGATATCGAGATATGAACATTTCAAAATATTAAAATCGAAAAGCAAGATATAAACAATGTAGATTTTCATCAATAAAACTGCACTTTTTTGTGTTATGATTTTATTTTTCAGAAAAATGCTGAGTTTTCACCTAACCCATAGTTTATAGTTTCATAATTTTGTTCATATCGTTCAGCCCTAATTAAAAGTGTGGAGTTTGTTTTTACTGCTGAGTCAGTTTAGTTATCATGTTGTCCAGGAAAGACCACATTTATTTTTTTTGTTTTTGTTTAAAGGAATAGGCCACCGTTTTTACATACTGAGATATGTTCTTACCTTAGCTTTGACGAGTTCTTTAGGACCTGTCTGATCTTCACCCGTGCCTTCAGTCACGTAAACACAGCGCAGACGGCGTTAGCATTTAGCCTCTCCCTCTCTCCTCTATAGCTCCAAAACAGGTCAAGATAGAAGCTACCAAGCTCTTCCACGTTTTCCCTAATTAAATATGGTTACGTGAAGTGATACACTACAAAGTATAATTACACAAAATTAAACAATGTGGATTTTCTAAGCGGATAAAAGGGGAACTATATTGTAAGGCGTAATAATACCAGGAGTAGTTTGGCATCCGCGCAGTAAAGTGAAGATTACTGTGCGGATGCCAAATTACTCCTGGTATTATTACGCCTTACAATATAGTTCCCCCTTTTATCCGCTTAGAAAATCCACATTGTTTAATTTTGTGTAATTATACTTTGTAGTGGAACACTTCACGTAACCATATTTAAATCGGGAAAACGTGGAAGAGCTTGGTAGCTTCTATCTTGACCAGTTTTGGAGCTATAGAGGAGAGAGGGAGAGGCTAAATGCTAACGCCGTCTGCGCTGTGTTTACGTGACTGAAGGCACGGGGGAAGATCAGACAGGTCCTAAAGAACTCGTCAAAGCTAAGGTAAGAACATATCTCGGTGTGTAAAAACGGTGGCCTATTCCTTTAAAAAAAAAAAAAACTAATCGAAAATCGAGTTCGATCAATATTGTGATTACTTTTCTTTCCAAAATTGCCCAGCCCTTTGAAAAAACAAAAGAGCAACCGAAAAAAGTGTCATAAAAGTGAAGAAACTGTGGCATGAAAAAGTGACAAACTCATTAAAAAAGCAAATATAAAAGTTGAGTAGATTTGGGTAAAGCCGCCCTGGTTAAGGCGGGGGTTAAGAGGTGACCTGTGAACACTTAAGTACTAAACAAAAGGGCGAATGACTGACTCGTGACTTCCACAGATGATTTCCCCCGATGATTCAGCCGACTCTGAGTTACCTGCTGGTCCCGGAGGAGGGGGCGGGGCTTAGGCAGACTCACCTGTCGGTTAATAATACCCACGAGGCCGTTCTGTCATCGGGCTGAAAGTGTGTCACTGACTTCTGCAGGTGATTCATTTATTATTGTCGAGAGAAACGAACACAGGTTAGACACGTCGTCCAGGAAAGTTCAAATACGAGAGAAGAAATACTACGGTGATACAACAGTTTCCACAGAGTTATATTTAGGTACGACTGGTATCGAAAGAATAAAAGTATCAGGAGCAGGTACCAAGAAATACAAAGTAAAAACATGGTCTTTATATTCAAGTTTTGATGCTGCTGGTTATCAAAAAGTGAGGAAAATTTGCAGGAGGGAATGGGGGAAAAGGGACAAAATTTCAAATAAAGTAAAGGGAAATAAAGTAGAAAAAGTAGAAACATTTTTGGAAAGAAGTGGAAAAATTGGGGTAAAAAGGAAGAAAAAAAGTAGAAAAATTGGGGCTTTTTTGGGGGGAAAAGGGTAGAAAAAGTGTGTGGGGGGGGAGTAGAAACATTTTTGGAAAGAAGTGGACAAATTGGGAGGAAAAGTGGAAAAATTGGGTGAAAAAATTTGAAAAAAGTGGGAAAAGATTGGGAAAACATGTGGGGGAAATAAAGTAGAAAAAGTGGGGGGGGGGAATAAGTTGAACTAGAAACATTTTTGGAAAGAAGTGGAAATATTGGGGGGGAAAGGAAGAAAAAAATTGGGAAATTTTGGGGGGAAAAGGTAGAAAAAGTGTGGGGAGGAGTAGAAACATTTTTGGAAAGAAGTGGACAAATTGGGAGGAAAAGTGGAAAAATTGGGTGAAAAAAGAAACAAAAAAAGTGGGGAAAAATTGGGAAAAAATTGGGGACAAAAGTGGAAAAAATGTGGGGGAAATAAAGTAGAAAAAGTGGGGAAACATAAGTTGAACTAGAAACATTTTTGGAGTGGAATATTGTGGGAAAAAAGGAAGAAAAAGTGTGGGGGGGAGTAGAAACATTTTTGGAAAGAGATGGACAAATTGGGTGAAAAAAGAAACAAAAAAAGTGGGAAAAAAAGTGGAAAAAATGTGGAGGAAATAAAGTACAAAAAGTAAGTTGAAGTAGAAACATTTTTGGAAAGAAGTGGAAATATTGGGGAAGAAATTGGGAAAAATGGAACTAAATGGAAGGAAAAGGAATGAGTAAACAGTATTAATCTGTTTGTATAGGTATCGGAAAAAGCATCGGTATCGAAAGTATCGTTAAAGCAGCGGTATCGGGGAAAAAATGTAGCATCATCCAGCCTTAGTCATATTTAATGTATTTTAATGCAATACTATTAAATGTCACAAATACACAAGACTGAATGAGGAATAGTTGTTTCATTGTGTTGTGGTGATATCACTTTACATAATATAGTGATAATAAAACCATTCTTACAGTATATAAGTCTGCTTTTCCTCACACTGCCCTGCACTCTCGGCTGAGGCTCGGCGTGTCCTAAACTTAGCTCTGACGCTGCAGTTATCTCAGATCAGAAGCTGGGAGTGCCCTCTCGTCCTCCTCCTCCTCCTCCTCCTCCTCCTCCTCCTCACGCTCTGTAATTTAGCGGCTGCACCTTTTTTTAGCCCGTGACATAATGACACAGTCCAACCTCCCTCCTCCTCCTCCCCCCTCCGTCCTCTCTGTCGGAGGGAGAGGAGATGCTAATGTGCGGCTAGTGCTAAAGGCTAATTGTGAGTCAGTTTTCCTCACGGTGAGTCATCAGGTTTGTTTACACTTCTCCGTGAGTGAGACGGGAACGAGACACAAACAAGGATGAAATAAAGGAGTTTTTGTAAAGTTGAGGGAAAAGGAGGAGAAAAGCTCATTCCCTTGTGGTTCGGTTTCCACAGAAGCTAAAACCTGGATGTGTGACAAAGGTTAATGGTCTGGAGATGACGCTTTCCGTGGAGTGGAGTTGTAAACAAACCTGTTCCCTGCAGAGCAAACTCGTGTGTTTCCAATTCGTGAACTCCGGGGATTAAATCTCGATGGAGAGGCTCGTCTGTCGGCCGTAGACCTTGTACAACCTTGATTGTACTAATCGGAAAGTGAGTGTTTTACTAAGTGCAGACCCACAGAAAGGAGGAATCTACTGTGTGCGACACTAAAATCTCTGATAATCACTTAACAAGTTGTTCTTTGATGCCTTCACTTCGTCTTTAGAGTGGAAGAACTAGAATCTGTGCATATTTGGCGTCAGAATCAAACTTAAGAGCCGTTCGTATCGCACACTCAGATGCTTGTTAACCTCTGACCCCCCGCCATTTTGCTTTTACCCAAATCTGAAAGCTCCCTCAGTTGAAAGACCTACAAAAGTGATCCTTTTTTATCTTTATCTTTTGTCATGTTTTCATATTTTTTTCTGTCTTTAGTTGCCATAACATCACTTACTTTCTTCGCCTTTTTGTGACTTTTTTGTCGCTTTTTTGTGACTTTTTTTGTTGAATTTCTGTGACTTTTTTTGTGACTTTTTTGTGACTTTTTGGTTGAATTTTTGTGACTTTTTTGTCGCTTTTTTGTGACTTTTTTGTTGAATTTCGGTGACTTTTTTGTTGAATTTTTGTGCCTTTTTTGTGACTTTTTGGTTGAATTTTTGTGACTTTTTTTGTTGAATTTCAGTGACTTTTTTTGTGACTTTTTTGTGACTTTTTGGTTGAATTTTTGTGACTTTTTTGTCGCTTTTTTGTGACTTTTTTGTTGAATTTCGGTGACTTTTTTGTTGAATTTTTGTGCCTTTTTTGTGACTTTTTGGTTGAATTTTTGTGACTTTTTTGTCGCTTTTTTGACTTTTTTGTTGAATTTTTGTGACTTTTTTGTTTTTTGTGCCTTTTTTGTGCCTTTTTTTGTTGAATTTTTGTGACTTTTTTTGTTGAATTTTTGTTCCTTTTTTGTGCCTTTTTAGTTGGATTTTTGTGAATTTTTTGTTGAATTTTTGTGTCTTTTTCATGACTTTTTTGTTGCTATTATGTCACTTTTTTTCAAGAAGCTTTCAGATTTGGGTAAAGCCGACCTGGGGGTTAAAAACTTGCACTGGGAACTGACTCTCCTCCTCATTCGTGCTTGTTTGAACAGAGCGGTGCCTCCTGTATCTCCTCGTACTGTTTTCTCAGCCTCCCGCTGCGTCCCGCGTTTGTGGTTCTGCGAAACAGGAAGAGCGTGTGATATTTTCACATGATGACACGGCCGGGGTCAGAGGTCATGTGTGTGTGTGTGTGTGTTTGCACTTCCTCCTCGGACCAGTTGCGACCTTTAAACCCCTCAGAAAAAACATTGGAAAACACAAACGTTTCCAGAGTTTTGGCCAAGTTTATGTTGCACGATGAGTTCACGGACCTCGGGGGAAAACGCCGCTCCGTCCCGTGTTTAATGAAGGTCGACTGTTTGTTTCTGTTTTGTTTCCAGCTTTTTAATGGTTTTATTGCCTTAATGGTCAGGGACGTCAGGGGCGAGTGATTTTGAATGTGTTCTGAAGCAGGAAGGAGCTCTGGACTGAAAAATAACTGCAGTTTTAGTTCTAACTAGTCCCTCTTTGTTACTGCCATGTCCTGTGGATCTTTAACTATATCTATACACACGATCTACGCAAGGATCTCCCCAGTATTTAAGCTCATATCCAGCCCATATGTCTGAATTAAGGACTATTATTTGTGCCAGTGGACAATGGTGATTCCAGGTTAGCCCTGTTAGCTTGTTACAATCGCTAACAGCTCATTGTTGATGAAAAGTCCACAATTAACCACAAATGCATCAAGCCCGACTCAGTGTGTTTCATCTCAAAGGCTGCTTTATATAGTTACTGGCTTTATTTACGTTATTATTGCATTAACTGAGCGCATTCATTTTGGTTTTACCTAAATCTGAAAGCTTCTCAGAGCTCACAGCCAATAGGCCAGTTGAAAGCTAAGACCTACAAAACTGTTTTTTTTGTGTCACATTTTTAAAAAAATTTGTCATGTTTTCATAGTTTTTTAAATTTTTTGTTGCCACAACATCACTTACTTTCTTCACCTTTTTGCCACTTTTTTGAGTTTTTGTGACTTTTTTGTCACAAACAAGTCACTTTTTGGTCACTTTTTTGCCACATTTTTGTAACTTTTTTGCTGCATTTTTTGTGATCAGTGTATGATCGTCTCAAAGGCTTTATACAGTTACCGGATTTATTGATGTTATTAGTGCATAATGCTAAAAAGTGCATAATAGTGCATAATACTTAAAAAAAAGCAGCTAGTTAGCTCTGGGCGAGCGGTTAGCTGCTAACCGTTAGCTATGGACTTATTGACATGGCTGATGTTCTCACGTTGAAAACACGGACACGATAAGTTGTATTGGGCAGAGATAATCAGAGGCTGTCAGTGTTTATGAAATGCCTGCTTTTTACTATACGTTTGTTAAGTGGTGACGTCACAGCTCCACTTCCGGGTTCACAGATGTGCGAGAAACTACAAAAAACTCTTTAATAACACAATCAATATTTCTGAAACTCAACAGAGAGTTACTGAACATACTTATTTATCAGGCCTATGAGCCAAAAATGCTGCACCTACTGCTGTAAAAGTAATATTTACCAAAATCGGTGCTTCCGGGTTAGCGGAGATAAATGCTAACGGCGCAGCAGCTACGCTAACCCTGGACGTAGTGACTTTAGTACATTTTTTAGCAGCAGGTGCGGCATTTTTGGCTAATGAGTTTGAGAAATAAGTAGGTTCAGTAACTCTCCGCTGAGTTTCAGAAATATTGATGATTGTTTTTAAGAGTTTTTAATGTTTTTTTCCTCGTATATTAGCCGGTTTGCTAGGACTCGGAAGTGGAACAAACACAATGATTCGCTGATGTGGCTCTAACACATATGAAAAGGAAGAGTTCACATGGAGGTGTCAACGATATAAAAATGCTGAATCTATTTCTAATTGTAAAGTTTATCTTCCACTTCCTTAAACTCACAGACGGGGATTTTTCTGAAGCTTTATCAGGTGCTATTTATATCTATTATTATGTTAACAATTTCCTTGTACAGTTCGCCCTGGGCAGATCCGAATGTCTAACTGGAGACGTTGAATATTAACTTCTCTGTTTAGGGGGCTGTGGAAGAGTCTGGATAATGGTCTGAATTGTGCTGAAATGTAGAGGAGATCAATTTTTAACTTCCCCCAAGACACTCAGAGGTCACAGTCTATCTACAGGTTTATCAGCGACAGGATGGTTGTGTTTTGTGTGTTTTCTGATGAGAATATCCCTCGTGATCCACAATCTGATTGATCAGCCTATCTCAAACGGACAGGTTACTGTGACGGTAACTGCCAATAAAACTGATAACTGTTTCTATTCCTGGATCAAAACTGGCCTGGATAAGGATTTATGAACCGAAGGTGTTAAAGTCGACGTATTGAGGGTTATCGAACTGCTCTGGGGCACTTCAGCAATGACCTTTCACTTCTTATAACTTAAAATAATGTCTCTGTGGAGTTTGTGGAGTTGCTAGTTTTATACTTTTAATTTTGAGGTCAAATTAATAATTAAAACAAAAATAGACCAAACTGTCCCTTTACAATGGTTGTTACACGCCGGCTTTCGTCAGGAAATCACAAAATGTCGCTAATCGTCGCTTTCTTTGCGTTTCCCATTCACAAAATCATCGCATCCTTAGTATCGTAGTAACTTTTGGAACTTCCTAAACCAGTGATTTTCAGCTGTAACGTCGGGACTCACAGTCGGCCTGGGATGAGAAACCACGACCCAAATACGACTTATAAATCATAATGCAAAAGATTTTTTTTTACTCCAAAATAGTTGTTGAATAAGCATTATGGCCAGACCGCCTTTGCTCCGCCCCATCCCGTCAGACTTTGGAAGCTCAGCAGGAAGGTCCTGGTCGGTACTTGGATGGGAGACCGTTAGGGAAACACCAAACGCTCTCCCATCCAAGTGAGTGGTTGGTGGTGGGAGCGAGCGTTGGCGCAGACTGGTTGCCTCAGTCTACCCCAGGGCAGCTGTGGCTACAACAGTAGCTTACCACCACCAAGTATGGAGTGAATGAATAATGACGACAGTGTTGTGCTTTAAGAAACTCGGTCATACAGTCTTGTAAAGCGCAACACAAGTGTAAGGCATTATTATTATTATTAAATAAGTAAATACAAATAAATGCTGAAATTATGATAAAAACAACTGATGAGTAATTTTAGCCGACTCTAGTGATTCCTTACTTTGTCTGTACATAAATATTTTTTTTAAAACGTTTATGGGAAAGGCTCGAACAGTTTTGAAACCCACTTGTGGGTCCCGACCAATGGGCAAAGCTCTTTTCTTCTGACATTGCTGTAATATCGCCCCCCGGTGGCCAGCGGCAACTCCAAAAGACATTTTGTAAACAGGATCCCTGTAGAGCTTTGGACCTGCTTTAAAGCAGCTGTGATCCATGTGACAACACATGGCGAAGGTGTCATATTTTTAAACCACATTGTTTTTTACTCATTAGAATTACAAAGCTGAAACCTGAATCTATGATTGGCAGGTGGAGGCTCGTAACCGACTCCTAGGAGGAGATCGAGCAGCCATGTTAATTTCACAGGCCACACAGGATCATTATGGGACTGAATGGATAACCGTATCTCTTGTCTAGAGGGGGTATTATGCAGTCACATATCAGGCCTACGTGAGCGCGGAGTGTGTGGATTCAGCTCCATATGCACATGAGCAGGACGCATTTACTTAAAGAGGGGGGTATTCTGCTTTTGTCACATAGCACCAGTCTATATCACACTACAATGATGACGAAACCTTCTGTTGGTCTGTAAATGCAGTAAATTAGAATAACTGCCTTGTATAACATTTCTCTCTCAAAATGGCTGTAGTGAATGTCTTGAAATAGGCCTCTGTCTCTTTAAGAGCCTCTGAGACTTTCCGACACGCCCCCTCCACACGCTGTCTGTGGCATCAGTGGGGAGGGGGTTCTGCTGAGGAGCAGTGGTTGGTTACTGGGCTGGTGACGAAAGCTCGGAGGCGTCTCCAGGAGGTGGGGGCGTTCCTAGGAGGACTCAGGCAAACCTATCCCTAAAATGGCCGCCATCAGAGTTTTTACAGATTACTCAAAAATACGTGAATGTGCCAAGGCAACACTTCAGGCATGTTTTTAATGAGGGAATGACATAATAACATGATGTAAAACTTTAATACCCCCCCTTTAAATTACACAACGCAATTCAAATATCATAATTTCCTTTGTGGAAGAGACTAATCACAAAGTACGTGGGGGCTCTTGAGCTTGTAGCCCTTATGTTTAATTTAGAGCCCCCCATTCAAAAACTATATAAGAGTATATCTTTGTAACTAACATGTCTTCAAAATAAAACATACTCAACCTACTTACACCTGGCTCTAGATTTCATCATCGTACATATTGCAGGCGATTGTAGATTAGATTCTTTTATCTATTCGTTGAGACTTATCAGAAGTGGGTGGAGTCCGTCCGCCAAAGGATCTCATTAAGTCGTAATAAAAGTCCTTATCGCTCATATCAGATGTACACGATTGTAGTTGAGGATGTAAAACAAAAACAACGTTGACTCTGCTCCTCTGGCCCTTGTGTCTCATTGTATCGAAGTGGAAAGCTCTATGACGTTTGCGAGGGGTTCCCCAAGGATCAGTCCTGGGACCTACACTTTTCCCTCTTCACGTAAATGATATTGTTCCTGTGTCCCATTTACCAAAGTGGATTATATTCACGGACGACACCACTTTATTTTATGCCTGAGAAAATATAAAAGCTCTTCCACAAAGGTTAGAGAATGAATTTCAGAAAATTATGAAATGGTTTAATGCCAATTGTATTTTTCTGATCCATTTTTCCGATGCGTCCTCCTCCCAGGTCTTTGTCCCTGTATGTGCAGAAGCTTATTGTGCTCGGCCTGACTTTGTTCTGCCCTGTGTATCTAGCGGTTTAGCTGTCTGACGGTATAATATTATTGGACCGTGCTGTGTTTGGGGACTGGGTGTGGTGTCACTGTGGTCAGCTGCTCTTCCTCTTTTCAACCAGACACAACCGAGCATCATAAGGCCGTCATGCTCTGTTTTGAGGCTTATCACATACGTCAGAATAGATGCTGAACAGGGCTTAAAAAGGAATCGCCATGAAATTTAACTTTTAGTCGAATGGAAAGATCCGTAGTTGCTAGATTCTTGTCACTAGACTAGACATCAGGGCCTGTCACAATTACAGTTTGATATATTACATAAAAGGAGCGGGCTGAAGCCAGAAGCTAATGAGCCCAACCCCAACTCAAAGCAATAAAAATGTTCATTTCACAATAATAAAAAGGACATAGTACAAAGGAGAAAAAAACACAACAAAGAACAGCAGCAACACGATGATAATATGCACTCATGATGGGATTTACCTTAAGATTACATGACTTAACCTTATCCTGTGGCAAATTACTTCATCAATCATACAATAAGCAACATCATTAGGGATACACCGATACCAGTTTTCGGGTGTCGGGCCGATACCACATGCTTGTACTCATACTCGTACTCATTATGAGGTACCGATACCAAGACGCAGCTCCACTGAGGAGAGAAAATAACAACAAACTGGAGAATAGTTTAGTGTAAATCCAATATTCCACACAGAGCTGACTTTATTACAGACGACACTCCCTAAACCAGAGTCTGAGCTGGATTTAACCAGAGCTAAATGTTGTTAGTGCTGCAGCGTCTACAACATAAAGGCTAATGATGCTACTGATGCTATTTAGCTGCTAACTACTTTTATGCTCAGGGGTTAACATCTGATAAACTAACCCAGCGACTAAAAAGTCCTCAGAAAATCCAGAATAAAGAGATACAGCATGTTTATATTGAGCCAAAATGAGCTGCAGCAAAACAATGAAAATGCTGAAGCTACTGGATAAGTTACTATAAACACACGAGAAAATCCACACGGAGCTGAAGTAAAGGAGAAAAGAGACCATTTATCTGCAGTAATAAGTAACATCTCAATACTATTGTTAAATACAAATACATGCATGAATAAAGCACAAGCATTGAGGAGCTTTAGGACATGAGCTGTTCTGTCTATGATGGACAGAGCAATAAAAATTATATTGAATGAAAAATAAAATAAAGTGGCATCTGTTTAATTTTGATATAATTTCTCTTAAGTGTAGCCTACTTTACTTAAGGAAATGTAAATTGAATTAACTAATTACAAACCAATCTGCTGTGATAAAGTAAGAAAATACTTTGTACTCGTATCGGTATTCGGTATCAGCGAGTACTTAAATCAAAGTATCAAATCAGAATAGGTGTTGGTGCATCACTAAACATCATATTGTGATTAGTGTCATTGGCAAAAGAACTTATTAATTAACAGAGACCAACTTACAGACCCTTCCCTGAGCTGTTCATATAATTTAACAAAACAAAGCACAACAACGATGTCTTGTACACAGAATATATACATTATACTCCATAGTCTTGCTCATTGTTGTCATTTCCATCCTCATTATAATACTATTTGTGTACAATTTGTCTTCCCCTTTTGTCTTCCCCAAAAGCTTTAAAATGTCAGAAAAGCTTTGTTTGAAAAGTTCTTAATATTAAAATATCCCACAATAAACTTGAATTACAAGCTACGTAGGGTGAAAACTAAAGTATTACATGAGAAAAATGTGACATAAAATAAGAAAAAACATGTAAACGATGAATTTTGAGGCAAAGCATGTATTGTTTATGTGTCATTTATTGGATGAGTCGATACAGTATTTATAGTGACGGCCCAGAGTGTCGTGTCATACTTGGGAGAGAAACGGTTTTGGAAAGAAATGTTCAAATGTTTTCCCTGATTTGTGAGTGATTGGATGCATAAACTTGCCACATTCGTGTTTCTGAACATTGTCTTTATCGTCATGGACCTTAGTTCAGAGAAGACATTGAGCTTTGTGTCAGTTTTTGTTTCATCTGCATAGGTCCAGTCATAAGGCATTTTACACTTAATTTCTGAGGCTGAATTAAACATCTCAACAATTTGAATAACATTGAAATAAAATGGCAGAATTATTGACTCATTGATCAGCTTTGCTTTGTAAATAAGACAAACCTGTGCTCATGTTTTAACGTTTTCAAGAGCGATGACTGCATAATGTCCAGACCTTGGACTTATGTCGAAATCTATGAAAGAAATGTTTGCAGGTCTTTAGCTGATCGAGTTGGGGACCCCTGTTTTACAGCTACAATTACATGAAAACAACATCTACAATGACTGTGGCTGAAAACTGATTAAAGCAGTGCTAAGTAACTCATGCCCCAGTGCAACGGCAGGTGTCGTAGCAAGTTACGATTTTTTTACTTTTTAACTACGCTGACAGAAAAGACAAAGGGACAGAGGGATATCGTTCATCCAATTACACAATGAAGATAATTTTTTCAGTCAAACTTGGCTGTAAATACTGTTTAAGTGGCGCTAGCCCGCAGTTAGCTTTGCCCGTTAGCCTGTTAGCTTCTTCTTCGTGATTCCATTAGTATGTATTGGTGACTCCAACCCGGTGCAAGAAAGTTGCAAGTGTGTTTTTCTGTCTTTCATCTCACCAGGGGGAGATGAAAGACCCTCCATCATCCCATTAACAGTTGTTTACCTTAAGAAATCCTTCCAATAGTCCCTCTGGGGGTAATACAAGTTACTTAGTACTGCTTTAAAAGCAGGTTTTAAAAAACAAGTCATTAAAAGAGTTGCGTCAAAATCAAGGCCTTCATTGCCATTAAAAAGAGTTAAAGTTAAACTTTTTCTAACTGAAAAGTCACTGTGCAACAAAGATAAACATCCTTATTTATACTGTGTTTGGATTAAGCTTGTAAAACAATAACAATCCTGAGGTGACTGAGGCACACTTGTGCAGCAGTACCTTCTTCCTCTGAGCAGAGGGTACGGAGCTTTATTTTTTTTTTTTAAGTATGAATCGATTTGATCTACCAACTCGATTTTTAAATCAAATAGATTTTTACCCTGTCTTACCCAGCAGCTGTATGAGTGGACAGCATGGAGCCTTTACTTTCCATCACAGTGGTTCTATAGGACACTGCAGGATCAACTGTGTGGAAGGTTTTCACTGCTGACCTACCAAACAATTGATCCTGGTGTAGTTTAGTTTAGTTTATATAAAGGACAGTGTGCAGGTGCATTGAAAAGATGTCTGCACCAGATTAGCACTATAGTTTAAATCTGTAGTCCTACAGTCCGGATCAGCCGGCCCAAACCACAATACAGGACCAAAGCTGGAGTCATTTCTTCACAACTTTCCTCCTTCATTATTCGTACTTTCCCTGTCGTGACCTTGAGCGCCTCTCCCCCCGCGGCCCCCGGCCCCTTATCTCCGTTTGGCACCGTGGGCGGCCGGTCGGTGGAGTTTAGGAAACGCCTGTGACTCAGTGTAGAAAGACAGAGATACACGTTTGTCTGAGCGCAGTTCCTGTTCTCTCCAACTGTCAGCGACTTCCTGCTGCTCCGCACATTATGACACCGGCCTCGCTCCTCCTCAGCGCCTCCTCAGCGCCTCCTCAGCGCCGCTTCACGCTCGCGGGCAGGAAATTGGGGTCGAAAGATACGACATGTCAACAAAGGCTATTTTTAGACTCTGGACTCACTGAAAATTCCACAGTTTTTCAGGATTTGGACTTCACTTTTACTCCACTGCATTTGAAAGATAAATATACACTTTGGAGCCTTTATAGAAACGTATGGGCGTATAAAGTAAAGGAAGTGTGTCCATGTGCGGTTTGGTTCATTGTAAAAGCCTGATGAAGCAGATCCAGAGCAGTAGGTGGCGCTGTGGAGATGAACTGTCAAATACCACTGACTCACAACAAGGAAGAAAGTTCATCCCCGTCGTGTTTTTGAAGCTGCGAAGTTATTTTTCATTACACTTTCTACAACACGTTCCATAAACACATTTAAATCAGATGTTTCCTAAAGTAAGGACCCCTGGGAAAAAACACTAAAACAGCCACAGAAAATGAGAAGAGAACAAGGATGTAAACGCAACAAAAAAATGACAAAAACTGAACAAATATTTGACAAAAACTCAACCAACAAGTGACCAAAAATGTAAAAAAAAAAATGTGAGAAAAACCTTCACAAAAAATGACAAAAACTCAACAAAAATGTGACAAAAATTTGGAAAAAAATGTGACAAAAAATCAATCAAAAAGTGACACAAATTCAACAAAGATGTGACAAAAAGTCAACCAACAAATGACCAAAAATGTATAATAAATGTGAGAAAAACTCAACCAAAAATGTGACAAAAAAGGTGACACAACACAGCAACAACATGAGGAAAAATATCAATTTTGTGGGTCTTAGCTTTCAAATGAGGTGTTATACAGACCTATAGCCAAAGAGGGCAGCATGCATTGGGTTTAGGCGGGTGGTAAGAGGTTAAAACAAGCCTTAAAAGAACATTAGATCGAGACCACGTGAGGTTGAATCAGGAACATTATGTCTGTGGTATAGTGCGGCTTCTTGCCATGAGGAAAATGAATTCCCTGATCTAATAATTTGGAGACAGATTATGCTCTGCAGACTTAAGTGAAGCGCTGAGTTATATTTTCTCTAAAGTGTGGTATTAACTGCTCGTCTGTGTTTTCTTGTGTTTCAGAGCTCGCAGGTCGATCCAGAGGAGCTGTTCACAAAGTTAGACCGAATCGGAAAAGGCTCATTTGGAGAGGTGCGTCTGTCAGCCGTTTGTCTTTCAGGTTTTGAACCTTTGGTCTCTTAACATATAAACTTTCATCTGGAAACAAAAAAAAAACCTAATCCTTGACAATAAAGTGTTATGTTGCCACAAAGCGGCGATTATCGGCCCTCTCCGGCTGCCTTAGGTTTGGTTTTTGGACAATGCAGTTTTATTTTACCTTGTGCATAAATTTGTATCACTATACAGGCAAAGTTAAGTTTATTTTAATATGTTAAAATGTCAAAAACAAAATAATTCAGATAAATGCCCTGAGTCGAGGAGATAGAAAAAGCACAAGGCGCTGAATTATGTGATTGTAACTTTTTCCCGTTCTGCTCATCACTACGGCAACATCCTGAAAAAAAAGGCACGGGTATGATTGATTTTTCAGAACGACAAAATTAAACTTTGTACCACATTATTTGAATTTTCATAAAATTAAAACTAACATTAAAAATACTGTCCATATGAAAATGTGTTCAATCTCGTAGGGGGCGCTTTGAAAATGTGTTCAATCTCATTTTCAAAGCGCCAATTTGAATTTTGCCAAATGAAAGGATTCGGTCTGTGGTTTTTATTTATTTATAATTTTTTATTTATAATTTGTAAAAATCAAACTTCATTTAACAACTGGAGCATTTTTTTCTTTTTTTTTTCATTTATAAAAATTAGGAAAACTCTGTACAGTTTGTGGCTTTGCCACATGTTTTATGTTTTTGAAAAGTGGAAGAATATTAGGTACACAAAGGCATTAGAAAGAGATAAAGTAAAATCCAAAGTGACGCTGTTTGTTTGTGGCGGCAGGTGTTCAAAGGCATCGACAATCGCACTCAGAGCGTCGTGGCCATAAAGACCATCGACCTGGAGGAGGCCGAGGACGAGATCGAAGACATTCAGCAGGAAATCACCGTCCTGAGCCAGTGCGACAGCCCCTACATCACCAAGTACTTCGGATCCTACCTGAAGGTACTTTTACTACCAGTATTACGGCACAATAGAGGATTATGCAAGTAAAAAACATGATACAAAGTGGACAAAAGGACATTTTTCCAAGTGGATGCTGTTATTTCTCCTCAGGGCAGTAAACTATGGATCATCATGGAGTATCTCGGTGGAGGCTCGGCGCTGGATTTGGTGAGTTTCATTTACAAAAGTAGAGGCTTGACTTTGATGCTGCACCTAAACCTTAGACACTGTAAGTTAGACATTAACTCGCTGAAGCGCCACTGAAACTTTAAAGAGAAGTAATAAAGTCTCCAGACAAGACCAGACTTGGATTTTAATCGACAAACTGCCCGCGGCGTTTTCCGTTTGATCGATTGTGTAAGACTCGTTTCTCCGCTGGTGCCGATTGCACAACGTTCAGAAAGTTCAGATCTTCTTTGCTGTGGTTTTGATATTGTTCTGTTCTCAGTTACGAGCCGGTCCCTTCGATGAGACGCAGATCGCCACCATGCTGAAGGAGATCCTGAAGGGCCTGGACTATCTGCACTCGGAGAGGAAGATCCACAGAGACATCAAAGGTGCGCGACACACGTTTATCCACGAGGAGGTGTCTTCAAACCAAGCATTTGTCGGAAGCTCTGGCTCTGGTTTTCAGGAAGTAACTCCAACATGGACATTATTAGTGATGTGCAGGTCCGGGTTTTGGAGCCGCCCCGCAGCATTGTTTCTGTTTTTACGACCCGACCCGCCCTGACCAGCTCTACAGCCATTAAAATGACGCGTTACAAATATGATCCGACTGAATTGACCACGGCTTTAATTTCCTTACGAAAATGAGCTTGGAACGAGCGGGACTGGCGTGTCTTATCCCCTCGCGCTCTCTGACTTGTTTGAGTGAAAGAGATGTTTACCAATCAGAATCACGCAAACCGTTAGGGCTGCTCGATTATAGAAAAAATAATAATCACGATTATTTTAGTAATAATTGAAATCACGATAATTCAAACGATCATTTGTTGCCTTAAAAAAAAATCCTTATTTTATTTATTCATTTTTATTATTATTTTATTATACGGCAACGTAAGTAGAAGCTCCGTTGATTTGAATGGGATTTCCCAACGTTCTACCGGTCATTATTTTCTGATAAAGGACCTCTGAAAAAAATAATGACGCTGCCAATGGCAACGGAGTTCGTGCTTTCATATCACTCCGCACGTACGTAGTAGCGACACTATCTCTGTCCCCGTCACAGAGAGAAAAGTCGGGGGAATCGCTCGTGAAGTTAGCGCGAGTCTGACTTTCAACTTACCCAGAAATTCACCACCATTTCTCCAACTGCACCTTCAGCTAAGGAGCTAGGCTAGCTGCTAGCCTTGCTGCTTCTAGCCTAGCAAAACGTTTCCTAGCAATGCGCAAACTTTTGGGAACTATTTGTCGCGGAACTTATTAAATAAATCTTTCGACCTTCATAAAAGTGTACGAAGTTTATGTTGTGTGTGTTCAGTTGGCAAATGGCCGTATAATAAGCGGGATAATGTATAGAATGCTGGTCATTATCGGTCACTGTCGGTGCTTATTTTCCCGATAATTCTTGTTCTATACATTATCCCCATAATCCCACTTAAAAAACAACTATGGACTACATTATCTTTGGACAATAAAAACATATATATATATTTTTGAATATGCTCAGTTTCTAAACTAATCCTATAGGGACACCTGCCCCCTGCTGGCCAGCCCTCACACCTGTCCAACAGAGCCGCGCGGCCTGATGACATCATCACACAGCGCTAATGTTTTTATGTCAGACCAAAGCCTGAGCCTTTAGCTCGTGAAATGTGAAGGGAACAGAAACAATCATCTCAGCAGCATGAAGTAATAAGAGTCTGTTTGAGTTCCGTTGATCTGCTCCTGAAGAAGAGTTTTAGACTTTTCTACTAAACAAAACCACTGCCTGAGCAAAGGATGTCGAGGCTTCTAAAACATCTGTTCTCCTTTCAGCACAAGGTGAGCTCTTAACAGTGGCGTTAAAACATATGAGTACAATGTTATTCACAGTTCTGTCACGCTGGTGTTTCATCTGATCAGACGCGTCACACAAACCGCAGAGGACGGACTTTTTGTGCTTTGGATGAACGAGCGGGAGGCCATCCTTAATCGTTTGTTCTCGATTACTCGCTATTTTTGTGATCGTCTAGTGTAATAATCGAAATCGTAATCGAATTTCGCTTAATTGCACAGCCCTACAAAACCGTAAACTATTCTCACTGACCGCTCTTGGCCAACGGCGAGTGTTTCACGACTCGTGGGTCAGGTGGTTTCAGCCTCCACTCAGCGCCGTTTTTGACCTAAATATGAGGCAGATCTTCATGAAACAAGCAGCGTTTTGCAGCTTGTGATTTCGGAGAATGCATTTACAGTATGTAGCTTAACGGACTGGGAGAAAGTGTGCGAGAAGATTAAAACTGAGGATGTTTCTCCCTAAAATGCCTCGGTGCCTCTCACAGATTTGTATCTTGTTGCTGATGAAGCTGAAATGTTATATCTCAGAAGTCTCAGAGGTGCAGCTGTTGAGGAAAATCTTCATAAATCAAAAAACAGCATCGCACACTCAAGTAGCTGATGTCCAATTTCTTTAATCAAGGATGACTTTTTTGTTTTTATTGTTAAACTTCAATAGCTTATTCAAAAACTAAACATGATCCAAAATCTGGCTCCTAATATATGAGCATGCAATACATATTTACATAATCCACAGCCAAAGGTTGACATTGATATCTCCTAAATTAAATATTCACCTTGACAGAACTTGTTTCTGAATCACTAAAGCGCCGCTCTCCCCACGTCGCTCCCTCAGGGCTTTTCTTCACGAACCCGAGTTCAGCTTTGTCGACTTTTGTCCAAACGAGTTACATCAGCGCAGTTTCTCCACTTGTCTGAGTTCTGGTTCTGAATCTCCACAGCGGCCAACGTGCTTCTGTCGGAGCACGGGCAGGTGAAGCTGGCGGACTTCGGCGTGGCGGGGCAGCTCACGGACACGCAGATCAAGAGGGAGACGTTCGTGGGGACGCCGTTCTGGATGGCGCCCGAGGTCATCCAGCAGTCGGCCTACGACTCCAAGGTGAGTGCAGATCATTGTTATTGTGTTATGATAAAGGGAACGAGAAGGAGAGTGTCTGTTTTTATCTTGTTTCCCCCAATATTTTTCTCAATTACCCTCAGTTTTTTTTACATCCGCCCCACACTTTTCTCTCTTTCCCCCCCATTTTTTTGATTTTTTTTCCTACAATTTTTCCCATTTTTTCCCCCACTTATTCGCACTTTTCCCCCCTACATTTCTCCCCATTTTCTCCCCTTTTGCCCTACAATTTTCCCCAATTTTCCCCCCACTTTTCCCCTATTTTTAATTGTTTTAACCCACATTTTTCTCATTTTTCTTTTCGCCCTTTTTTCCCCATTTTTATTTTTTTTTCCCCCTACATTTCCCCTCCCATTTTTCTCAATTCTCTCACACCTTTTCTCCCCTTTTTCTACACTTTCCTCCAATTTCTCCCTTCACTTTTGCCCCTTTTTTTATATTTTTCACCCTACGTTTCCCCCCCGTTTTTCTTCCCTTTTTCCCCCTCAAAATTTTCCCAATTTTTTCCCCACTTTTCCCCTATTTTTAATTGTTTTAACCCACATTTTCCTCAATTACCACCACACTTTTCGCCCTTTTTTCTCCCATTTTAAATTTATTTCTACCCCACATCCCCCCATATTTCTACATCTGCCCCACACACTTTTCTCCTTGTTCACCCATTTTTCTAAATTTTTTCGTACAGTTTTTCCCATTCCCCCCACACTTTTTCCCCCATTTTTAATTTTTTTCCCCCTACATTTCCCCTCCCATTTTTCTCAATTCTCTCACACCTTTTCTCCCCTTTTTCTACAGTTTTCCCCAATTTCTCCCTTCACTTTTGCCCCTTTTTTTTATATTTTTCACCCTACGTTTCCCCCCCGTTTTTTCCCCCTTTTTTTCCCTCAAAATTTTCCCCAATTTTTCCCCACTTTTCCCCTATTTTTAATTGTTTTAACCCACATTTTTCTCAATTACCACCACACTTTTTCCTCCCATTTTTTTTTTTTTACCCCCCCCTCATATTTCTACTTCTGCCCCACACTTCTCTCCCTTTCCCCCATTTTTCAAAAAAAAATTCGTACAGTTTTTCCCCCATTTTTTCTTTTTTCCCCTACATTTCCCCTCTCACACCTTTTCTCTCCTTTTTCTACAGTTTTCCCCAATTTCTCCCTTCACTTTTTCCCCATTTTTATATTTCCCCCCCTACATTTCCCCCCATTTTTTTTTCTAATTTTTTCCCCACTTTTCCCCTATTTTTAATTGTTTTATCCCACATTTTCCCCCAGTTTTCTAATTTTTTCCCTCACCCCCTGCACTTTTTCTCCCTTTTTTTTCTAAAATGTGTCTATTTTTTTAAAATTATTGTTTTACCCCAGATTCCTCACACATTCTCAATTCCCCCTCCACTTTTTTCCTCCACATTTCTTGCCACTGAAGATAAACTTAACATTGCAAACTTGCATATCATCCAAACAGATATATCAATATTATTTAATATGAACTTATTTCCTGAATGCCCTCCTGTGATCGTGCCTTTGTAAAGCCCATGTCTTAAATATTGACGTTGCTCGACTGTTTTCACTGAAGCCACTTCTTTGCCCGGAGCAGAATGAGCAGTGATTTTTTTTTTTTCAGGCCCGACTTGTTCAGACTCACTGGGATTTGCATCGACTTCTTTTGTCCTCAGTCATTTGCATCCAGTTAAAGCTTCTCTTAGAAAAGACGAAGCTCCTGGACTTTTAAAAAAACCTTTATATTCATTCAAACTATACAATGTGATTCCAACAAAATACTGCACAGGTTTACCGTCTCTACGCCTTAAATATCATCACATTTATCCTGCATTAACAACCATTTAAACGAGCTGTTTGGTTAAATCTTAAACCGTGGCTTCATCAGGCTGGTTCTGACTCTAAATGACGTTGCAGGAGCTCCAGAAGCAGCAGAAGAAGAGATAGTTTTTCTGTGACGCCGCTCTCGGCTGTCGTCACATGATTTGCATTTGGCGAACAGACTTTCCATACAAAGTGCGTTCAAACATTACACTTGATTCCAGCCGCCATTAGAGCTGCATTTCTTAAATAATAGGCATATTTATTTATTCCACACATAAGATCTCACAACTCGTTACATTCAGCTCTCAGAAACACTCAGGGTGTGCAGGATAGATAATAATAATAGTAAAATAAACAGACTATAATAAAAAGTGTCAGTATATTAGCAGTGCGGGTTTACGTCCTGGTGCATGTGGTTGATGAAGTGACGCAGATACAGAGATTGTATCCTGTATTTTGCAAAAGCGTTATTGCACATGTTGCTTCACAGTCTTGTTGTTCAGTCTGACAGTGACGTGGGTGAAGGACCTGAGGGTGTCTCAGTCTGCCACTGAAACTGTAGAGCAGGGGTCGGCCAGTTTGTGTCGTGAAGGGCCGATTTTCATCATCGCCAAAACACCAAGGGCCAAACCTCACCATAGTAGCCTAAAGTTAACTTTTTTTCCTGCAAATGCTAATGTTTTGCATCTGTGGTTCTTAAGTGGTACGGCCTCGGGGCCAAACATTACCCTAGCATGACAAGCGGCGACCCAAATGTACTTTGCCATATATCGCATACAATATCGTATTTTCCATTGAACAAATAGTAGATACGGTTTTAAGAGATCAAAACAAGCCAATAACATTCTCTATACCTGCTGACACTATTTCGCACATTTTTAGACAACTTTAACAGGTAATTGATCTTGTTTGCATAATAATATTTCTCAAATTTTTCTTGAGGGCCAGAGGTCAATGTCAGCTTTATTTGTATTGCACATTTACAACAACACCGGGTGCCCAAAGTGCTTCACATACAGGATATTATACACAATATAGTCGATCTAAACTACAGTACAAAACAACAAGAGAAACACACACAATAGAGTCATAATGCAGCTCAGCTTAAATTGAACGCCAACGCAAACACATGTGTTTTGAGGGCAGTCTTAAAGGTTTCTATGGTTGGAGCAGCTCTGACGTTTAGGGGAGACTGTTCCAGAGTTTGGGAGCAGCCACACTAAACGCCCGATCTCCTCGTGTCTTTAAACGGGATCTGGGCTGACCTTACTGATGGGGCATAAACAGACAAAAGCTCAGAGATACTCCGGAGCAGATCCATGAAGACGTTTAAACACAAGCATCAAGATCTTAAAGTCAATCCTATGGCTGATAGGCAGCCAATGGAGGCCGGCACAGGGGTGATATGCTCCCGCAGTAATGTGCGGGCTGGATTTGTCCCCCGGGCCTGACGTTGCCTACCCCTGCTGTAGAGAAAGACTCTCAGTCTGCACAGGACCATAGAGAGAGACTCTTCAGTCCCGTGCAGTGGGTGGGAGGTGTTGTCCATGATGTCCTCCACAGAGTCCAGAGCTGGCCCTCCTGACCAGCTTGTTCAGTCTGTTCTTGTCCCGCTCCAAGCGGCCCGGGGCCCAGCATGCGGCAGCGTAGTGGAGAGCAGAGGCCACCACAGAGTCAGAAAAAGTCTCCTCAGAAGGTTGAGGCGACTTTGGTCCTTCTTGTTCAGGGCGTTGGTCCAGTTTATTGTTGAGGTGAACACCCGGGTTCTTGAAACTGTCCACCTCCTCATTGTCCTGGATGTTCAGCGCTTTGTGCTGTGGTGTCATTGTAACTCAGTGACTTTGCTCCAGTTTTTACTCCGTATCTTCATTGGAAATACAGAAGTGAAGGTCTGGAGCAGGTGCCTGGTCCGAAACGCCTTCATTTCTACGTTTTGCTGGAAAGTTCTGATAATTTTCTGTCACTGTTGCACAAAATGTTGCTGAAAAGTTGCAAATTGCATCTTTAATAGTTTCTTGCCTCAGTTAAAACCAACTTTAACTTTGATATCGTGACCTCAGAGCGACAGAATCAAACATGGCGGCGCGTGAGAGGAGACGCCATAAACAAGGACCTGACACCATGAGCTTGTTCTGGAACGTTTTAGAAAGAGGAACATCTGCCCGGATTAGCCCCAGAGCGAGTGCTTCTGGACGGCTCCTCAGTCCGAGCCGCCGTGTGCTTTGGAAGTGCGGGCGTGTTTGTTTTGAGCAGCTCAGGTAACGCCACTTCCCTCTGTTTACGTAACGCCGACTCGGAAACAAGCCCCACTTTGTCTCTGCACTTCAGACGCATCAAACTCGCCTGGAACAATTACTGCAGCCGTAAATCTGTCAGACCAGAGGAAACTCGCCCTGGGATTGGCCTGATGATAAGTTTTATTTCTACAATAAAGTTAAAGTCATTAAAAAGCATGAAATCAGATTCAAACTATGGCCTTAAACTAAGCTGCACAATATAATATTATTAGATTAACCTAATATAGGCGACCATTTTTACATTTTCCCATGGGTGTTTGGATTTTCCTCACATTTATGTTCAATATTTATCAGTGAGTTCCACAGTTTATGATCTAATTAGACACATGTAATAAGTCTGTTCTGCTTAAAACAAGAGGAGCTAAAATCAGCATTTAAGGGGAAGTTCAGGACTTTCTACAAAATCTAGCAGAGCATAATTCATGTGACTGAAACAGATGCAACAACTTCAGCGAAACAGTTTAGGCTAAAGTCACTGTTGCATTTAGCTCGGGTTGGGTTTATTTACAAAGTACCAGCAGGATTTAAA
This sequence comes from Gobius niger, assembly GCF_951799975.1. Taxonomy (NCBI): domain Eukaryota; kingdom Metazoa; phylum Chordata; class Actinopteri; order Gobiiformes; family Gobiidae; genus Gobius; species Gobius niger. Next base: position 22,939,778 of record NC_136872.1, on the reverse strand, counting down.
TTTGATTTTACTGTCGTCTAATCGCTCTAGTTAAACGAACGATGAAAATGTGATTAAAAAATGGATGAAAAAGTGATGAAAAAATTTAGAAAATGTGACAAAAATGAGACGAAAAAATAACAAAAAAGTGACAAAAATAAGACAAAAATGAGACAAAAAATGATTTAAAATGTGATGAAAAAGTGACAAAAAAGTGATGAAAAAGTTGCGAAAATGAGATGAAAATTGACAAAAATTAGCCAAAAAACTGATGAAAAAGTGATAAAAAATTGATGAAAAAGAGACAAAAATGAGACGAAAAAGTGACAAAAATATGATGAAAAAATTACGAAAAAGTGACAAAAATGTGACAAAAAATTATTCAAAATGTGATGAAAAAGTGTCAAAAAAGTGATGAAAACGTTGCGAAAAAGTGACACAAATTAGCCAAAAAATGGACGAAAAAGTGACAAAAAATGTGGTGAAAAATTGACAAAAAACACCGCAAAAGAGCAACAGAAAAGTCACACAAATGCAACACAAAACCAGTGAAAAAGATCTGTTTAATTATCTTTTGTGGATCTTAGTTTTCAAATGAGGCACTACCCTGACCTATAGGCTGTAACCTTTTAGATTTGGGTAAAGCTGAACTGGAGACGTATAGCATTAACCCAATAACAAGCATTGAATTTGCTGCCACTTGTAAAAAACCTCAGTGTATATTTGCAGGTCACAGTAAAAGTCCACCTGCGCCTCCTGGTGGTGGAAAACGCTACAACTCAAAAGTCCCCATCTATTTTCCTCCTCTCGCTGGTTTAATGAAGTGGTTCCTGTCCCTTTAAGAGGCGCCGGGCGCTCGGGCGCAGCAGTCAGTCAGTCATTCAGTCAGTCAGTCGCCATATGCCGTCAAACCGTCAAACGCTCGTGTAATTTGACCCTCCTCAGCCACTGTACGAGGCCTTTGTGTGCGGAGATAAGAGCCGCGGTGACACCTGGCAGACGGCGGAGTCATGACCTCACACTGTCCACGTCTCAGAGCAGAGAGAGAGAGAAAAACATCATGTAACGTGTACAAAAAACAATAAAAGTAACGACAAAACGGAAAACACAAGGAAAAAGAGAGTTTTGTAGAGGCATTACTCTGGCCTTTTGGCTTCAAGCTCCATTCAAGTACCTTTTAGATTTGGGTAAAGCCGAACTGGAGAAAATGTGCTCGGTTTTGCATTTTGATGTAGAGTAAGTAATAATATATTTTTGTAAAGTCCCTCCTTCCCGGATATCAGCAACTAATCAGTCTAGTATCCTCCTACGTCGACCAATGAGATGAGCTTTTCCTGTGAGTCAGCCAATCAGGAGGGAGGGGGAGGAGCCTGAGCGTTTAAAAAAATGTGTGCAAACTAAGAAGGGTTTAACCTCTTAACTCCCGCCTGAACCGAGAGGATCTTTTTCCTCACGTCATCAGATTTTTTTTCCATCTTTTTTTGTCGGTTATTCAACTCATTTTTGTAACTTTTTTGTCATTTTTTGTCACATTTTTGTCATTTTTCGGTCACATTTTTGTCATTTTTTTGTCCATTTTTTGTAATTTTTCTCGTGATTTTTTATCAATTTTTGTCATTTTTTTTGTCTTTTTTTGTGGTAAATGGTCTCAACTTATATAGCGCTTTTCCACCTACATTAGGCACTCAAAGCGCTTTACAGCAAGGATCCACTCACCCATTCATACACCAATGTACGCAGACACTGGGGGCAATGTGGGTGAAGTGTCTTGCCCAAGGACACAACGACAATGTGCACTTTCAGGAGGTGGGATTCGAACCCCCGACCTTCCGATCATGAGACGACCCTCTCTACCATCTGTGCCACTGTCGCACATTTTTGTCAAATGTTTGTAATTTTTTCGTCAATTTTTTATCAAATTTCTGTCATTTTTTCGTCATATTTTTGTCAATTTCTTGTGACATTTTTGCCACTTTTTCATAAATTTTTCGTCACTTTTTTTGTCAATGTTTTCTCACTTTTTAGTCACATTGTCATTGTTTTCGTCTCAGTTTTGTTGCTATTTTCACAGCTTTTTTTTCCAGAAGCTTTTGGACTGGGGTAAAGCCAAACTGGAGAAAATGTGCTCGGTTCAGGTGGGAGTTAAGGGGTTGAAGTGGGAGGAATTTGATTGTTAACTTGCAAATTTCACTCTCCTTAATTTGCAAACTTACAGATTGTCACTTTAAGCTCTTACCCGCCGCCTTAACCGAGCGCATTTTCTCCACTTAAAAAAACATGATAGTCGTCGTGTTTGTGGAGAGGTTGATTTATGGTTAAACAAACCGGAGAGTGGACTTTACCCCCCACAGACACAAAAACACAACATGACCCTGGGAAAAATGAGGAAGTGACCGGGACGGGGGGGAAAGGTGGACGGAAAGTACGAAAAAACAAAGTTCTGCTGTGAAAGTTACTGAACGTCGTTGTTAACAATTACACTCCGTTCGAAACATGGAAAGCTTTAATGATATTGATCAATCCCTGAACTCATTAAAATGTGTTAAATTAGGAACAAATATGTAAAAGAGAATCAGTTTTAGATTTGGGCAAAGCCGAACTGGAGAAAATGCGCTCGGTTAAGGCGGCGGGTAAGAGCTTCAAGTGACAATCTGTAAGTTTGCAGTTTTGGCGGGAAGGAGGACGGGGTGGGAGGGGTTTATAGATACAAACGGCATTGCGGCATTGAAGGGGGCGTGGCCTCTTATTAGCCGTTTTCTGGTGGAATATAAACTTATTTATCACACACAAATGAGGTTTTTTCACAGCAGATTGTTCGGAAGAAGAAAGCGGCAGTCGTAGCTAGCGTTAGCATGCAGCATGATCCGTTATTTTTGTATTTATGGGCTGATGAACCAGTTTGCTCCTCTCCATGTCTTTGTATCTTTGTTTAGAAGCTTATATTAATAATTCTGCATTTGTTAGAGTAGTTTTGAAGTAAATATAGAAAGTTTGGATTTTCCCCCTCTTTGGTTTCCCCCTCAACTGCTTCAAACATGACCATATACGGGCGATTCCAGAGGTATTCCAGTGTTTATATTGGAGATTGTGTGAAAATCAGGAAGTGAAGTTTGAGGATTTTTACGGATTACCTGCAAAAAGCTGAAGAAGCTTTAAGAAATTAAATCTGTACAAGGAAAATATGCCCTGATGTTTTGGTTGGAAGATATGCACATTTCCAATATGGAGTTTATCTCTAATGTCAAGAAATGAGGGGAAAAATTGGGGGGAAATTAAAATGAAAAAATTATCTTGAAAAGGAGGAAAATTCTGAAGAAAATAAAAATGGAAAAGGAGTTTATCTCTAATGTCAAGAAATAGGGAAACACTGGGCAACGGTGAGGAAAAATTGAGGAAAAAAATATGAAGGAAAAGGTTTTTTTGAGCAACAAAGCAATGTAAAGCACATTTTTGCACATTTCTTCATCATCATTGTGGAGAAAGTCGACATATATGAGATTCATGTTTTGTCAGTATCACCCAGCCTCATCTCTGCATTAATCACCTCCCTGTTCTCTCCTCCTCGTGTCTTCTCCTCGTCCAGGCCGACATCTGGTCTCTGGGCATCACGGCCATCGAGCTGGCCAAAGGGGAGCCTCCCAACTCGGACATGCACCCCATGAGAGTGCTCTTCCACATCCCCAAAGCCGCTCCGCCCACGCTGACCGGGGACTTCTCCAAGAGCTTCAAGGAGTTCACCGAGGCCTGCCTCAACAAGGACCCGGCTTTCGTAAGAGACGCTCAGATGCCCTTCCAGAGCCCAGTGTTCATGTAGAGTTCAAACCACTGTGGCTGCACTTAGAATTGTGTGACTCTTTGCTGCCCCCTGGTGGACACATTCACTTGTTTATGGAATATATACTGTTGTGTTTTCCAGCGTCCCACGGCCAAAGAGCTGCTGAAGCACCGGTTCATCGTGAAACACTGTAAGAAAACGTCGTATCTGAGCGAACTGATCGACCGCTACCGACGCTGGAAGGAGGAGGGACACAGCGACAGCAGCTCCGACGACTCCGACAGGTCACTCAGCTTTATCTGGCTTATACTCGGTGTTGTTATTGTTCATGTGGCACAGGGGAAGGAGCGGGAAACATTTTCTCCAGTTCAGCTTCAAATCTACAGAACTCATCTAAATGGATTATTTGTCTCACATTGTTGGCGCTTTTTGGACTTTTTTTAATTGCTTTTGTTCATGCTTTTTGTCTCTTTTTTGACACTTCTCTCTTGATCTTTTGTGGCTTTTTCTGTTGCATTTACTTCACTTTTTCATCACTTTTTTTTGTCACTTTTTCATCACTTTTTTAAATAATTTTTGGTCACTTTTTTTTATCCGTTTTTATCAGGTTTTTTGTCACTTTTTTGTTAGTTTTTAAAAATCATTTTTTAAATATTTTTTGTCACTTTTTTAATCAGTTTTGTATCAATTTTTTGTCACTTTTTTAGCACTTTTTAATCTGTTTTTAATCATTTGTTTCATTAGTTTTCGGTCACTTTTTGTCCCTTTTTTCACACTTTTCTCTTGATATTTTGTGGCTTTTTCTGTAGCATTTACTTCACTTTTTCATCACTTTTTCGTCAGTTTTTTTGTCACTTTTTCATCAGTTTTTTATAATTTTTGGTCACTTTTTTATCTGTTTTTATCAGGTTTTTTGTCACTTTTTTATTAGTTTTTTTAAATCATTTTTTAAATATTTTTTTATCACTTTTTAATCACTATTTCATCTGTTTTTTTTCTATAATTTTTTGTCGCTTTTGTCTGTTTTTATCTTTTTTTATCACTTTTTTTATTTTTATTTTTTTAAATATTTTTTTGCACTTTTTAAATCAATTTTTTTTCCATTAGTTTTTGGTCACTTTTCGTTACTTTTTTTCATCAGTGTTTGGTTGCCCTTTTGTCCCCCTTGTTGTATTTTTATCCTCGTTTTCATCTCATTTTTGTCACTTTTTCATCACCTTTTTTGTCTCTTTTCTGTTGCTCTTTTGTGGCCTTTTTGTTGCGTTTTCATCCCTGTTTTCTTCTCGTTCCTGTTTGAAGCAGTCGTATCTAAATCTCCACGTTTTCCAGCTCAAACTGACTGAATGTGTTCCTTCCAGCGAGTCGAGTAACAAAGAGAACAGCCAGTCTCCGGAGTGGTCCTTCACCACCGTGAGGAAGAAGAAGAAGAAGCCCGAGGGAACAACCATCAAAGTCCTGAACGGCACGGTCAGTTTTTATCTGCCAGCGGTTTATTATTATTATTATTATTGTTATTATTATTATTATTATACTGATCCACAGACAGACTTTTACAGCCGCGGCGTCTAATGAAGCCGCTCTTATCTGTGTTTTCAGTCTCAGAGCCAAGAGCAGCTGAGCAAGTCCACCAGCCTCTCCACCGTCATCTCCCCCGTCTTCACCGAGGTCTGAGCTCCATTTAAATACGGATTAATAGTTTTTTTTTTTCACGAGTGCCTTGTTTTCATTACACATATCAATTAAAGCAGTTGTATTTATACATATCTAATACTTGTGAAAGAGGCACGGATGAGTTCAATTGTAAAAGTCTTTGTAGTTCGTTCCATTTGTGGGCAGCGTAAGAAGAAAAGCCTCTTTTCAAGTCCATTTTTCAGAACTAAACAGTCATGTGACCTGGTGTTGTAGCTACTTGAGCTGTAGTTTAGTTCACAAGTGACATAATCAGGAAGTCCCTTCTATATAGATAAATAAAATGCAGTGTTGCTCTCTCCGATTTGACAAGAAAGACCAGCCGACTTACAGTAAACAGTGATGAGTTCTGTATCTGTCTCCTGTTATAAATGGAATTGCAGATAATATCGCCATAATCAAGAACTGATAAAAACGTAGCTCGAACAAGTTCTTTTCTCTAATTCAATGGAATACAAGATTTGTTTCTGTAGTAAAATGATCATTTCGATTTAAAGGAACAGGCCACAGTTCTTCCATACAGAGATATGTTCTTACCTGAGCTTAGACGAGTTGATACGTACCTGTCTGGTCTTTGTGGAAGAGCGTTTGGAGCTATCGGAATACACTGAGAGAGGCTAAATGCTAACAACATCTCTGGTCGTTTTGCGTGACTGAGCGCACGCATAAAGACCAGACAGGTACACATGATCTCGTCTAAGCTCAGGTAAGAACATCTCAGTATGGAAAAACGGTCGCCTGTTCCTTTTAAAAAATCAATTTCTTATCCAGCCAGGAACCCGTGCCATAAAATGTATGGATAATTAGAGGTTTAACTTGGAAATGAATTGAAAGGAAGGCTCCTTAAGTGTACACGCCTAAAGTTCTTGTTTTCCCGTCTCCAGTTGAAGCAGCAGCACAAGGAACAGTCTGAGCAGCGTTTGGCCATCGAGCAGCTGGAGAGGAACATCTGTCTGGCCGAGGAGGTTTGTCCAGGAATCACAGACCGGATGGTGACGCACATCATCGCCAGATTCAACAAGTACGACCGACCTCACGCTGATATTTAAGGCAGAGGGAACGAGAGTTTACAATCACAATGAGTTTACAGGCTCTGGAGTTTCCTGGTTCTTTCCCAGTGATGACAACATTGGTAAAGATGACAAACTGTGAGAAAGATTCTGACTGAAGCACGTTTAATACAGCCTGTTTTGTAACGCTAAGTTTGTCTGTAGCTTTGTAAACAATGCAGGTGTTTCTCTCAGATGGTGAACCTGTAAGTTCGTAGCGTGAGCTCTCAGACTCTTTTCTCCGACATGTTCCTCATGTGGGAGTTTCACCTTAAAGCAGAACTAAGTAACTTGTTTACCTTAATAAATCCTTTCCGTAGTCCCTGTGGGGGTAATACAAGTGTTAAAGGGATGATTGGGGGGTCTTTCATCTCCCCCTGGTGTCTCTGGCCAGAAAACCACAATTGCAACTTGACTGCCACCGGACCGGAGCAACCAATACACACTAATGGAATCACAAAGAAGAAGCTAGCAGGCTAACAGGCATCCTAACTTATACGAACAGTTAGCAAGCTGGCTATTCTAGGAAATTTATCAGCATTTGTTAGCCAGCTCAATGTATTTTTCCTATAGCCGTTAGCATTTAGCAATCAAACATCCCAAATTATGAAGGCTCCAGATGTTTTTAGCTGTTATCAACCAGCGACTGCATTTAGGTGACGTCAAAGCCTAGTTAGAAATAATTAATGAATGTACAGATCGTTGGAGATTTTACTTTTGAAACAGATTAGCGTTAAAAAAGTGTCCTCTGAGCTAAATGCTAACTCATATCCCGTTCAGCATCTGCTTTGCTTGGGTCGGAATCACATCCAATGTCCACAAAACATCATCTTATAATATTTAAATGATAGAGAAATCACAAGTGCACATTTGTAGGCTCCGTTAGCTGTGATTTTAATGGTATAACTGCCCACAAAAACACAAAGAAGAAGCTAGTAGGCTAACAGGCAAAGCTAACTGTGGGCTAGCACCACTTAAACAGTATTTACAGCCAAGTTTGAGAGAAAGAAAATTATCTCCATTGTATAATTGGATGAACAATATCCCTCTGTCCTTTTGTATTTCTGTCAGCGTAGTATTTACTCTCACAGACAATTAATAAGTTAAAAAACACAACTTGCGACGACACCTGCAGTTGCGCTTATGGCCTCTAGGGGCATGAGTTACTTAGAACTGCTTTAAGTTTTCTTTTGCTGTGAATCCAAACTGGCTCATTCTGCCTAAAGCTTGTAATGATTAGGGGAGCGGGGCCCCCTTGTGGTGAAACAGCATCATTCACAGAGGTACATTAGTGGGACCGGTGACAGTGGTTTTCTGGTATTAAAAAAATATGGCGATCAATGACTTGCTGCATTTTTTATCACAATTTGCGATATTATTGTTTATCGTTCTGTCTCTAATTGAGATCTTCATTTTTGTCAATATCGCCCAGTCACATATTTATGTTTTTTGATGTTTTCGCCGTATTGTGCTCAAAAATAACCAAAACCAGATTATGGCGAATAACCAGGAAACTCCAGAGCATGTAAACACACTCGACGCTGATGTTTAAGTTCATATCTTGTGACTTTTGGGACCAGGCAGTTCCGTGATGATCCTAATGTCTTGTTAAATCTAAAGTAAACCCTTTTGTCCTCCTCTGTTTCAGATTTCCCTCCAACTGATCGCAGGAGAAGCTTTTTGTTGGACGTTTGGACTGTGTTTTTTTGCGGGGAAAAGCTGTGGAGATTTTGCTGCGCGATGTCTCCTCTTCATGTACACTTTATATATATATATATATTTACACGAGTCCTTTTTGAATCACTGCTGCTGGTCTTTCTCTCTGGGATTCACCTTTTTGACAAACAAATCAAGAAAACTGTAACTTTTAACTCTTATTTATGTTCAAGAACATTTTAGCCGGACAGTTTGGTCTTTTTTATAGAATCGTGCGGCTGCCAGAGGAGTTTATATGAAGTTTTATCGCGTTTTTACAAGATGCAAAATGATTTGGCTTTAGATATCACTCATATATCATGGTTACTTATGTTTTTAACAGGACACTTGTTGTGTCCTTGGGCAAGACTGCTTTTCTTTGATAAATGCCTTAAAATGTGTTTGAGCTAGTAGCTATTTGTGCTGATTTTGAGCAGGTTTGGACAGTCTTGGAATAAGAGCCAATGGAACAAGCTTTAATTAACTCTATATAGGAGGAGAGAACTTTCGAACAGCAGAACCAAAAGTCTTAGAGCTTAGAACCGGTCTGAAAAGTCATCAGACAAGCAAAGTATTCTTGGTCCGATCAGGAAAATTATTTAAAACCACCCAAAACAAGATCGATATTTTCAATTCAAGTCATTTTAACAGGGTCAATAAAGCGACAGTAGATGACGCCATATAATGATCAATGATCTATCTTCAGTTTTTGTTAGTTGTGACTCAATTGACCTTGTGCAACGGTAGCTCCACTGCCCGCAAAGTGATTTCCTGTTTTGATCCTGAGTAAAAGCACTGTCTAATTAAGTAGTTCAACTTTTTTTTATGCTTAACTATCATCAGACAAAACACATTGAATCTCCCACCTGTTGTTATTGTTCAGCAGCTCAAATGCTAGCTTTAGCTCTGCTGCTAGCGCGAATGTCTAAACTTTAGCCTACTTGTTTATTCGAGCATCTTTATCACTGTTTATCTGCTCATGCTGCAACAAGTGGAAACCTGGCTCTGAAAAGAGACTGGTCCTTAAAGCAGCACTAAGTAACGCATTTACCTTAATAAATCCTTCCCGTAGTCCCTGTGGCGGTGATGCAAGTGTTTATGGGATGATTGGAGGGTCTTTCATCTCCCCCTGGTGTCTCTGGCCAGAAAACCATGTTTGCAACTTGACTGCCACCGGTCCGGAGCCACCAATACACACTAATGGAATCACAAAGAAGAAGCTAACGGGCAAAGCTAACTGCGGGCTAGCGTCACTTTAAACAGCCAAGTTTGAGTGAAAAAAAATATTTCCATTGTATAATTGGATGCACAATATCCCTCTCTCCCTTCGCCTTTTCTGTCAGTGTAGTATTTACTCTCCAAGACAATTAATAAGTTAACAAATCGTAACTTGCTACGACACCTGCAGTTGCGCTTATGGCCTCTTGGGGGAACATAAAAAGCTGCGTCTCGATAGCATTTCAGTGGCAGTTAATGATTGAAACGAGCTGTGTGCTTTTATTCTCACTGTGGGCTGTGGAGCGACCTTTTAGCTTGATGTTTCAATTTGCTGAAAAACAAATTTCTAGATGTTTTATCATAATGGAAAGATGCTGTATTGAACTGCTTCCGTAAAACACTGCATCAGTTCAGTTCAGTAAACTTTATTTATCCCACATGGGGCAGTTCCTTTATAGAGTATCATGATTGTGATATTGCAAGACAGTTGTTGAATATCGCACAATAGTAATGCAGTAATGTTTTGACCCCGATTGGAGGAAAAGGAAAGTAGAATTAGAGCAGTTTTAGCGAGGTACGTGAGCTCTTAAAACTAATAAATCCATTGTCCACGCAAATAGTTTTTTATTATCTCATAAAACTGTTTTAAACTCTTATTATTTTGTGTCTTGTAACAAACTCCTGCATATTCTCCGTCGGCAGCCGTCCTCCAAACACAAGGGCTCGGGTTTTACTTCAAACTGCGACAAAGTGCCTTAATTGCGTTTTTTTTTTCTGCTGTACATGCTTTTACTTTGAAAGGGCGGGCGGAGCTTCCTGTCCCGCCGCGGTGGTCCGTTTGCGTCATGTAGCGTTCGTTTAGGACTTGATAAATGCCAATAATATGTTTGTTTTTTCTTGTAGATAGCTTTCAAACTATAGCCGTGCTCCTTTTGGACGGTCACACGGACCAATGACTAAAGAGCGTTTAACTCAAACTTAATATAAATATAGTTTAAATAATAAAGTTTCTGAATTATTCTGTATAAGCTAATGTCCGTTTGTGCCTTACACGTGACTTTAAAGGCTCAATATTATGGAAAAAGGAAATGTTTTGGAAAATACTTGATGCGTGAAATACACATTAGCCATAACATTATGACAATCAGCATTATTATAATCGCAAATGCTTCTTTTATGTAACAATTTTTAGGTTGTGTTCCAGAAAAGATTCATTTTTGATCATGTATTTGACCTGGAATAACCAAATAACTTTTAGTTCTATCCCAGTAACTCGGAATCTAAAGAAAAACCTTTTTAATTTTTTTAGTAAACAGAACTACACTTTCATACATTACTCCAACACAACTTAAACAATTCCTGAACTATGGATGTGTTTTCTACCAAATAAAGATACAGAGACATGAGGTGAGGCGCCCAGCGGTTTAAAAACCCATAAATTCATAAATGACAGAGAATGCTAACCATGAAGCTAACGTTAGCTTCATCTAATGCTAATGGCTAGCTTCGAGTCTAGGTTTTTCACATAGAAATAAAACAAAGAAGCGGTATTCGATCCTAACTTATGCGAATAGTTAGCAAGCTGGCTATTCTGTGAAATTTATCAGCATTTGTTTGCCAGCTCAATGTATTTTTCCTATTGCCGTTAGCATTTAGCAATCAAACATCCCAAATTATGAAAGAACCAGGTGTTTTTAGCTGTTGTCACCCAGCGACTGCATTTAGGTGACGTCAAAGCCTAGTTAGAAATAATTAATGAATGTACAGATCGTTGGAGATTTTACTTTTGAAACAGATTAGAGTTGACAAGTGTCCTCTGAGCTAAATGCTAACTCATATTCCGTTCAGCTACTGCTTTTCTTAGGTCGGAATCACATCTAATGTCCACAAAAAATCATCTTATAATATTTAAATGATAGAGAAATCACAAGAGCACATTTGTAGGCTCTGTTATCTGTGATTTTAATGGTGTAACTGTCCATAAAAACATAAATAACGGAGATGCTAACCATGCTAGCTTTAGCGCCGTGCTACATGCTAACGGCTAATTCCGACTGCCGATTTTTCGCTTCTACTGGAAAATCTGCTCCAATTTTTGACGCAAGAATGAGACAAAAGTTCCACAAGGACCTGATTTTGACTTGACTTTATTTGTGTGTGATAAATATGTTCATGGTCCACCAGAAATTGAAAAGTTGAGTGGAGAAAAAAAAATTGAAATTCCAATAACTAGCTTCCTTCTCTCTTGGCTCTTGCATTTAAACCATCCTAATTCAAATCCAGTGTAACCTTTTTTTTAATATAAATTAGTTGTCCCCGATTCTTTGACCGGTGCCAATCTGACTTGTTAATCTGTCATAATGTTACGGCTGATTTTTTTTTTTTGTGACACAATCCAGTTCCAGCCAAATAATAAATGCTCTTTAAAACAGTTGATGGAAATCTAAATACCTAAAGGTACACGTTTCATAAGGAGCTGTGGAGGTTTTTTCCTGTTTGTACCAAAGACACTATAGGAATCGTTGTACATGTTTTATCATCTGTATATTCTTCATTAGGGATTGTTTTGAAGGAGGGAGGGGCGGTGTTTGTTTTTGTAGAGGGATTTTGAGTTTTATGAATAAATATTTAAGTTTGATCGGGATTTGTGTCTTTCTTTCTTTTTGAGAAAAGTTTGAACACGACAACTTTTGTTTCTCAGCATTTTATTGGCAAATAATTTAACATAACAATAAATAAATTACATCAAATTTCATACTATTTTTACACAAACAGACAGATTTTCCACAAATCAGCTGCTCTCAGGACATTTTCTTCTGCAGTCAGTAAAGTCCTTTATACTTTTAAATATGAGGTAGGCCTCGTCCATAGCTTTAAACTCCATCCATCCATTTTCTTCCGCTTTATCCGGGGCCGGGTCGCGGAGGCAGCGACCAGAGGCGACCAGGAGGTATCCGGAACAGATGCCCGAGCCACCTCAGCTGCTCCTTTCAACATGAAGGAGCAGCGACTCTACTCCGAGCTCCTCACGGGTAACTGAGCTCCTCACCCGATCTCGAAGGGTGCACCCAGCCACCCTGCGAAAGAAACTCATTTCGGCCGCTTGTATTCGCGATCTTGTCCTTTCGGTCATGACCCAAATCTCATGACCATAGGTGAGGGCGGGAACGTAGATCGATCGGTAAATCGAGAGCTTTGCCCCGACTCAGCTCCCTCTTCACCACGACAGACCGATACAGCGACCGCATCACTGCTGACGCCGCACCGATCCGTCTGCGTCTTTTCCCACGCCATTTGTCGTTAGTTTCAAGACAAACTTCCACAAACACAGGCATGGTGTTTCCTGAAGTTTTTACAGTGACAGTTTTGAATGTCCTCTCTGGTTTTCCCACTGAAACCTGCTGTCCTGTGCGTCATTTAAAACATCTTGATTCATTTGCTTGAGATCTGCCGAATTCCCCATAACGGCTCGTGAAAGAAGAAAAGCTTTCTCATGGGGCTGTGGTTTACGGCAGATGTTTTGGTGAATGACAGATAAACAGCTGATCATTACTGACCTGTTACAGCACAAGGGAAGCAGTGCTCTGTTTGTGAACACTGTTTCTGTTTATCATTGAACTATTTTTATTTATTTAAAACATCAGATTACCTACAAGAGCCCCCCGTGACGACATCAAATCCTGATTCGATCCGAATGACACTTGACTGGCCGATACCGATCCGATACAGTTTTATATAATGTATATCATATGTTATAGTCTATGGATATTACAGTAGATTTACCTTCTTTTTTATTTTATAAACATGCAAGAGGTTTTGGCTTTAGCTTTGAATTTTAATTAGAAAGTTTTTCCAGAAGCCGGTGTTAGCGGCAGAATAATGATAGTAAACAAACTAATTTATATCCTCCTGTGTGATGTGGATGTTGTTCTGGTATGATTGTATAGTTTCTGTGATTTTGTTGTGGCCTCTGAATTCTGTTTTGACATGTGTCTTGTAAACCCATGAGGGCACTCACTTATGTGCAAGACACAATAATAAGAATAAATCAAATCAGTAGCCTAGCTTAGCGATGGTGAATCTGTGGTCCTGGATCTGCAGCGGCTCCAGTCTGCAGGTACCACTGTGCTGTGATTAACCTGCAGTCTGGAGCCGCTGCAGATCCATGACCGTAGATCTTTCGTATCGGGCCTGTTCACAGTCATCAAATCCGACCCGATACTCTCAAAATGCCCGGATCGGCTACCGATACTGAATATCGGATCGGTACATCCCTAATTTCTAGAACGGAGTTGAGTATTGTGATACACTGCAAAACCATCCCATTTGTTAATTTACTTTTGTGTTTTATCTATTCATTATTATTAAATATCTAATGAGTTGTCGCAGCCCGGCGTTCTCGTCTCCTCTACAGCGTGATCTTGGTGATTTTGGCCGCTCCCATCTCGCCCTCAGTCCTCTCCACTTCAATCCTCACATCCCTCTTCACCTTCCCCCCCTCCTCTTCATCCTCCTCGTCCTCCTCCTCCAGCTGCAGGCTGCCGGACGAAAACCGCATCCTGGCCAGACCGGCCGCTGCAGCCGCCGCCCTGCCCGCCTTCCCCAGCGGGGGCGGCGCCAAATAATACGGGAAGAACACCTCCTGCTCCGTGTCGCTGTAGCTGCCGCCCGCCCCGCCGAACATGTACATGGACGCCGGTCTCTCCGGTAACGGCGACGCGTTCAGCGGCAGGTACGTGGGCCTGGACGGGCGGTTTAGGTGCGGGTAGTAGCCGAGCGGGCGGAACTCGGACGCCAGGTTGGTGCTGCGCGGGTACGTGAACTCGACGTCGGGCTGGCTGGCCACGCGGCGCGGCAGCCCGGGGAGGAAGCTGGAATCGTCGCTGTAGTGCCCCGCCTCCACGTGCCCGACGCCCAGGAACCGCCCCCCGTTGCTCCCCCCCGCCGGCGGGTAAACCCTCGGCAGCCCCGCGACGCCAGGCCGCAGGTGATTCCGCCTCTGCGTCGGCGAATCGTGCGCCAGCGGGTAAAGCGACTGGCGCCCGTCCATCGCGGGGTAGAAGTCCCGCCTCCTCTGCGCGGGCTGCGGGATCCGCTCCAGCGACGCCACGTAGTCGGAGAAGTACGGGTGGTGGGGCGCCTGGAGGGGGAAGGTGGGCAGGACCGGGTGATACTGGTAGGCGGGGTCGTTGGGGTACAGGAGGACCAATCCCTGAGGGGCGTCCGGGTGCGGCTGCGGGTTGGGGCGCCTCTTTGAGCGGTTGCCGTACACGCCGGCCAGTCGCTGGGCCTGGCGCAGCTGCCCCGCCCGCGCGAACTGCCTCGGGTCGTCGGCCGCGGAGGTGGAGGCGGAGCGCAGTTTCGGGGACGGGCTGGGGTGGAACGTCGGGGGCGTGAGGGGCGTGACCTGAGTGAAGGGGCGGAAAGGCTGCACTGCAAAAGAGACACATCTGGATAAGTAACAGTTACTGAAATACTTAAATAATTAAGAAGAAAACAAGGATGAAAATGAAGAGACAAAAACGGGACCAAAAAATGACTAAAATGTGACCAAAAAAATTATGAAAGTGACGAAAAAGTGATTTAAAAAAAAGTTATGAAAATGTGATAAAAAACCTAACGAAAAAATGACAAAGTGAAAAAAATTATGAATCAATTATAAAAATTTGATGAAAAAACATCACGAAAAAAACCCTGAAAAATTGGAAAAAAAATTACTAAAAAATAACAAAAATATGAAAAAAAAAATAATTGGACAAAAAAATTCCGAAAATGTGACGAAAACGTGACATAAAATATGAAGTGAAATACAAAGAAAAAAAACACGAAAATATGATATGACAAAAACATAACAAAAAAGTGACAAAAAATAATGAAAATTGGACAAAAAAGTGACAAAAAACATCACAAAAACATGATGAAAAAGTACCAAAAAAAAAAATGAAAAATTGGAGAAAAAAAATACTAAAAAATTACACAAATATGACAAAAAAATGATGAAAGTGACGAAAAAGTGATTAAAAAAAGTTTTGAAAATGTGATGAAAAATGTAACGAAAAAATGACAAAAAAGTGGGAGAAAAAATTAAAAAATTATAAAAATTTGACAAAAAAATTACAAAAATGTGACGAAAACGTGACATATAATATGACATTTGAAAAAATTATGAAAATGTGACAAAGCCATGAAAAAGTGACCAAAATACGAAGAAAAAACATGAAAATATGATGTAAATATGACAAAAACATAACAAAAAAGTGACAAAAAAATAATGAAATTTTGACGAAAAAGTGACAAAAAACATCACGAAAAAATGAAAGTTTAAAAAAAACTGAAAAATTGGGGGGGAAAATTACAAAAAAATTACCAAAATATGACACGAAAAATGACGAAAAAGGACAAAAATAAGACAAAAATATTACCAAAAAATTACGAAAAAGTGACAAAAACATGACAAAAATTTGCAGAAAAAATTATGAAAATGTGAAGAAAAATTTAGAAAAAAATTGACTTTGAAATTTGCTTTCAAATGAGGCATTGCTCTGGCCTATAGGATTTGGGTAAAGCTGAACTGGAGACGATGCACTCGGTTATGACGGGGGTTAAGAATATTTGACCTTAGTGAGATAAACTTATTTCCAGAAAACCCATTTCCAGCTTACGTTTTGCAGTGTGGGAGACCTCTGCGGACGAGTGGCTGCGTCGGGCCACCGCGCTTGGGTCGAACGCCGGGTCAAACGTGGCGTCGAAGGCGGCGAAGTCGTGGAGGTTGCGGCGCGACGGGTCCAGCTCGTTATCGCTCTGCACGGCCAGCACCCGAGACGAGGCCGGGAACGGGAACGAGTGCTCGAAAATCTGAGGAGACACGGGACGGAGGGAGACGACACACACGGACATTACAGGGTGTGCGTTAAAACTGTGTCATACACGGATCCTCGACGACGCCAAACTAAAGGCCTTAAAGGTCAAATCGATTCAAACTGATGTTGCTCTTCTATTTCTTTATCCATCAAAACCATCACCTCATTCCTTTATTTAATGGAAGGTTTGCAAATGTTCAGAAATGAAATAGACACATTTAAAAAATATAGTATTCAAAAGTCTGTCCTGCCAACGATGTCATTATTTAGACCAGGGGCCAAATATGACCCGCTAGGACAATTCCGTTGACCCGCCAGAGGGTGACCTAGGCTACTTTTGTGCAGCATCTGGTTAATACTAATGCTGCGTCCAAAATGGTCAGATTGCTAAGAGCTCTTATGCCAAGCCGGATGTGCGTCAGCGTCCGCCATGGCAAGTTGCTTCCGAATTGGTCTGTCAGTTAGGAAGGAGTTAGGAAAAGGAGCCTCGATGCTAACTATCATAGCCACTTTAGCATAGGGAACTCTGATGCTAACTAACCGGTGATTAGGAGCTATGTGCCATCCCACAAGCCACTGCGCCAAATCCCCCCACCCCCCTCGCCCCCACCCTCGAGTGATTCATGCGCAACCACTGTTGATTGACAGGAGCACATTTAATAATAACAATAATAATAATTAAAAATGAAGATTCTGCACAAGCCAAACTTTATAAAAGTGATAAATCCATGTTGTCGTCCCCACAGCTCAGTCACATGTCAGTGTTAAAGAGGAAACTCAGGAAACAGATTAAATGCTTTTGTTTTCATTTAGTAGAAACTTAAGCCACATGGATCATTTGCTACTGTAGCTTTATGAAACAGCTGTTGAAATAAAATAACACTAAAGGGAAATATTTGGATCATTTGGATTTATTTTTCTCCTTAAATGTCTTTGTTTGGACACTATGTTGTTGTTGGACACTGGACAGTAGGGGGCGACATGCACTTTTGTTTGGCCTGCACTCCACCAATAACTTTAAAGAAGAAGAAAAACAGCTGTTGGTGATGTCACTTCCCTTTCCCCTGTTTAAGGACGGACGGATTGTGCAAATGCTGCTGAAGCTCTAGTTCACTAACTGCATAGATCTAACAGTCGACCCCATGAAAGGTTAAGGAGTTAGTTGCTAGTGTTAGTGCTTAGAGGCTACAATTTGATGGTTTCAGACGCAGCCTAACTCTCTCCCATTCATTCTCAATGGTTAATATGGATGCAGTACACTTTTTGGCCACCAGCGTCAAATTGGGGGCGCTGTTTCACTCCTTCCGCAAAGTTTGAAGCATAAGTAGCTCTCTTCCGTTCTTATTGAGTAGAAGTAGCTCGCTGGGTGAAAAAGGTTGGAGACCCCTGGTGTAGATAGCCTCAAATGCAAGTATATACCCCCCCAAAAAATAACTATTTGCAGTTATATGTGTTTCACGTGTGACATTGCTGTGTTTGGCCCCTGATTTAGACTCTGGGAACCACTGAAGTGCTCTGTAAGCTGCTTTATGTGTAGTGGATGTTCTCACTTGTTTGGAGACGTCTGTGAGAAGGTCTGGAGAAGATCTGCACTGTCTGTCGTCATAGTCCGACTGGTAATACGTTCTGGAGGTGAAAAGGAAAATACAATTGGTAAAAATGATGACACCTTGACGTCTTGTGCCTTTAAATTACCTGTCGAAAGTTGCGATCTTCTTGTCTCCTGATCCCAGACACTCCAGCAGCTGCATCTGAGTCCGACCACTGAGGAAACAGAGATAATCCACAGACTTTTCATTTCAAATACAGACTTGAGCTGGAGTCGACCTACACTCCTGGGAGGATTAGTTTTCAGGTTGAGCCCAGTTAAGGGAAAAACTACTGAATAAGGACGTTCGACTTTATTAAGCAGATCATCATTTTCAAGCAATATAGGAAAGAAAAAGGATCTCTCTGCTGATAAGTGTGAAATAGTTGAATACCTTGGTCTAGGTATGAAAACCTTTGATATTTCATGAAAGATTAATCATCGTACTGTTAAAGGAATAGGCCACCGTTTTTACATACTGAGATATGTTCTTACCTTAGCTTTGACGAGTTCTTTAGGACCTGTCTGATCTTCACCCGTGCCTTCAGTCACGTAAACACAGCGCAGACGGCGTTAGCATTTAGCCTCTCCCTCTCTCCTCTATAGCTCCAAAACAGGTCAAGATAGAAGCTACCAAGCTCTTCCACGTTTGTGGGTTTTCTAAGTGGATAAAAGGGGGACTATATTGTAAGGCGTAATAATACCAGGAGTAATTTGGCATCCGCACAGTAAAGTGAAGATTACTGCGCGGATTTCGAACTACTCCTGGTATTATTACGCCTTACAATATAGTCCCCCCTTTTATCCGCTTAGAAAATCCACGTTGTTTAATTTTGTGTAATTATACTTTGTAGTGGAACACTTCACATAACCATATTTAAACAGGGAAAACGTGGAAGAGCTTGGTAGCTTCTATCTTGACCTGTTTTGGAGCTATAGAGGAGAGAGGGAGAGGCTAAATGCTAACGCCGTCTGCGCTGTGTTTACGTGACTGAAGGCACGGGTGAAGATCAGACAGGTCCTAAAGAACTCGTCAAAGCTAAGGTAAGAACATATCTCAGTATGGAAAAACGGTGGCCTGTTCCTTTAAGAGATTTGTGGCTGATTCAGACACACACAGGTTTGTGCAGATAAAGGCACAATGAGGACAGTTTCTGCCAGACAAATACATCAGATTAAGAGAACAGCTGCTACAAAGCTCTGGGAGGCTATTCTGACATCCAGCAAAGAAATCCAAGCAGAAACTCTCCAAAAACTCACAAGTTTAATGGATTTAAGAATTTTGAAGCTGCTCAAAGAAGGTCCTATGGTAAAATACAATTTGACCTGGTGTTTTTGATTGAAATAGCTTTTGATTTCCGTAAATATGCTGCAAATTTAACAAATCACCACTGTTAGTCCCACCTGTATCTGAAGCGGGAGCCCTTGCAGGACAGCAGCGTCTTGTGCACGGCCTCGGGTTCCTCCGGCAGCCTGAAGAAGGCGTGGTACTCCACACACATCTTCCAGAAGGCCTTGCACACGTCTCGACTGGCCATGGCGAACTCCAGCGTGTCCTTCACCGGGGCCTGAACACACCAGCCACAGCACAGCGGGTTTCATTAGGGTTTATCTCCGGGTAAAGCCGGGGGGGGGGGAGGTCGAGTCACGTACCCCGACCTTATCATGCAGCTTGATCAGGAAGTGCCGCCGCTTGAAGCTCAGTTTGCGGATCTTGGCCCAGTTGAAGGAATTGATTTTAGTGTTTCCCTAAAAGACAAATGAGACGATCAATGGAGGAGGAGGAAGAGAGTGATGAGAGATGTAGTAAGAGTAGGAGGATAGAGCAGTAGTAAGAGGAGTAGTGGGAGTATGAGTAGTCAGAGTAGGGTGACCGGACGTCTCAGCTTTGAAGCCTTTGTCCCCTTGGATTTTGGCAAAACCATTGATTGGCAGAGTGGGGGGGTCTGGACCTTTATTTTGAAATGTATGCACAAATATGACAATTTATGGATAATACTCTTCAATAGCTTCTACAGTTTTCAATGTAGTGGCACCAATTATTACATTAGCAACTTACTACAACCTTTATTTTTCAGGTCTGGACATTTATTTTGAAATGTGTGTCACAATATGAACATTTATGGATATTTCTCTTCAATAGCTTCTACAGCACGGGTAGGCAAGTTTACTTAGCGGAGGGCCGATTTTCTTTACTGTAAATAGACTGAGGGACGAAGGCGCTGATTATTACGATTATTAGCCCAAAGTGAAGCACAACACTGGAAAAATTACCATCTTAAATGAGATAAATGACTTAAAATGGCTTGAATTCATCAAATTCTATGTTGAATTTGAGTCGGAACAAAACAAATAATTGTTTTTCCCTTGAAATGACACAAAATTAAGAGAATAACTACTACTAGAGGTTCTATCTCATCTTAAACCAGACCAAATCTACTCAAACCTTAGATTTAATCTGTTAATTCAAGTAGATTTATATAATTTCTTCCATAAAACGATGATTCTTTTTCCAGTGCACTTCTTTCAAACGCCAGTGTTGTACATATTATATGACCTAATCGGGTGCATTGACAGTATTTCTACCTTTTTTCTTTCCCATTTAACTCTAACAATGTTAAAAGTACTCTCTGATTTGTGTAATAATGTTTCTCAAAATCATCTTGAGGGCCAGAGGTGCTGTGCTGGAGGGCCGGATTTGGCCCTCGGGCCTGACGTTGCCCACCCCTGTTCTGCAGTTTTCATGTAGTGACACTAAATTTACTCCAGTTACCAATTATTAAATTAGCAACTAACTACAACCTTTATTTTTTGGATCTGGAGATTTATTTGAACATTTACGCCAAAATATGACGATTCATGGATGACAAATGACGTACCTTTTAGAATGACAGTTGGTTGTTGTTAGCAGTAGCAGTTAGCTAAGTTACCGGGTTAGCCGCTACATCAAACACAAAGTTACCAAAGCGAATGAACCAATAACAAAAGTCTATGGTCCATTTAATCGACTTTAGACTTTTACAAACGATATTAATGTTGAAAATCTGGTCACCCTAAATAAGAGTGAGAGGAGCAGGAATAGAAAAAAGAGGAGTAAGAGTAGTGTGAAGTTAGAGTAATTAGAGTAGTTAGAGTATTGTAATAATAGGAGTAGAAGTAATTGTAGTAGTACCTGAAACACGAGTACTCCTGAGTACGTGATAACAGTAGTAGTAAAAGTACCTGAAACACGAGTACTCCTGAGTGTGTAATAACAGTAGTAGTAGTAGTAGTAAAAGTACCTGAAACACGAGTACTCCTGAGTGTGTGATAACAGTAGTAGTAGAAGTACCTGAAACACGAGTACTCCTGAGTGTGTGATAACAGTAGTAGTAGTAGTACCTGAAACACGAGTACTCCTGAGTGCGTGATAACAGTAGTAGTAGTAGTAAAAGTACCTGAAACACGAGTACTCCTGAGTGCGTGGTAAACAGTAGTAGTAGTAGTAAAAGTACCTGAAACACGAGTACTCCTGAGTGTGTGATAACAGTAGTAGTAAAAGTACCTGAAACACGAGTACTCCTGAGTGTGTGATAACAGTAGTAGTAAAAGTACCTGAAACACGAGTACTCCTGAGTGCGTGGTAAACAGTAGTAGTAGTAGTACCTGAAACACGAGTACTCCTGAGTGCGTGATAACAGTAGTAGTAAAAGTACCTGAAACACGAGTACTCCTGAGTGCGTGATAACAGTAGTAGTAAAAGTACCTGAAACACGAGTACTCCTGAGTGCGTGATAACAGTAGTAGTGGTAGTACCTGAAACACGAGTACTCCTGAGTACGTGATAACAGTAGTAGTAAAAGTACCTGAAACACGAGTACTCCTGAGTGTGTGATAACAGTAGTAGTAAAAGTACCTGAAACACGAGTACTCCTGAGTGTGTGATAACAGTTGTAGTAAAAGTACCTGAAACACGAGTACTCCTGAGTGCGTGATAACAGTTGTAGTAAAAGTACCTGAAACACGAGTACTCCTGAGTGCGTGATAACAGTAGTAGTAAAAGTACCTGAAACACGAGTACTCCTGAGTGCGTGATAACAGTAGTAGTGGTAGTACCTGAAACACGAGTACTCCTGAGTACGTGATAACAGTAGTAGTAAAAGTACCTGAAACACGAGTACTCCTGAGTGTGTGATAACAGTAGTAGTAAAAGTACCTGAAACACGAGTACTCCTGAGTACGTGATAACAGTAGTAGTGGTAGTACCTGAAACACGAGTACTCCTGAGTACGTGATAACAGTAGTAGTGGTAGTACCTGAAACACGAGTACTCCTGAGTGCGTGATAACAGTAGTAGTAAAAGTACCTGAAACACGAGTACTCCTGAGTGCGTGATAACAGTAGTAGTGGTAGTACCTGAAACACGAGTACTCCTGAGTACATGATAACAGTAGTAGTAAAAGTACCTGAAACACGAGTACTCCTGAGTGCGTGATAACAGTAGTAGTAGTAGTAATAAAAGTACCTGAAACACGAGTACTCCTGAGTGCGTGATAACAGTAGTAGTAAAAGTACCTGAAACACGAGTACTCCTGAGTGTGTGATAACAGTAGTAGTGGTAGTACCTGAAACACGAGTACTCCTGAGTGCGTGATAACAGTAGTAGTAAAAGTACCTGAAACACGAGTACTCCTGAGTGCGTGATAACAGTTGTAGTAAAAGTACCTGAAACACGAGTACTCCTGAGTGCGTGATAACAGTAGTAGTAAAAGTACCTGAAACACGAGTACTCCTGAGTGTGTGATAACAGTAGTAGTGGTAGTACCTGAAACACGAGTACTCCTGAGTGCGTGATAACAGTAGTAGTAAAAGTACCTGAAACACGAGTACTCCTGAGTGTGTGATAACAGTAGTAGTAAAAGTACCTGAAACACGAGTACTCCTGAGTGCGTGATAACAGTAGTAGTAGTAGTACCTGAAACACGAGTACTCCTGAGTGCGTGATAACAGTAGTAGTAGTAGTACCTGAAACACGAGTACTCCTGAGTGTGTGATAACAGTAGTAGTAGAAGTACCTGAAACACGAGTACTCCTGAGTGCGTGATAACAGTAGTAGTAGTAGTACCTGAAACACGAGTACTCCTGAGTGCGTGATAACAGTAGTAGTAGTAGTACCTGAAACACGAGTACTCCTGAGTGCGTGATAACAGTAGTAGTAGAAGTACCTGAAATACGAGTACTCCTGAGTGCGTGACGGCCAGGTTGAGCCTCAGCCCCTCCCCGTCGTGGGCCGCGTGGGGTCTGATCCCGTACATGTCCAGTTTTCGAGCCACTTCCAACAGATGAATATCCGACTCAGACGGAGTCGCTCCTCTGGAAGTTACACATGAAGGTTTTCGTTAAAGTGATAATCTGTCATTTAAATGTTTTACAAATGTAATAGATGTAATTTAACAGAATGTAAAAATACTTGTCCCTCCCTTTGCTGATCTCAGACACTAATCAGAATCTACTGGGCCGTCACTTTGACCAATGAGATGAGCTTAAACGAGGGGAGGGGGAGGAGCTTGATGATTTACTCCTGAAAATTCTGTGTCTCTCTTCTAATTTTGTAAACTAGGAGTGGCTCTCAGGTCCAGTCAGGAGGACACTGTTTACATTTGAAACCAATGATTAATTGAACTTTACTGATTGAGTAATATTATTAGTTATACTGTAGCTTACAAACATTTTAGTTATTAACCTCTTAACTCCCGCCTGAACCGAGGATCTTTTTCCTCACGTCATCAGATTTTTTTTCCATCATTTTTTTGTTGGGTATTGAACTCATTTTGTACGTTTTTTTTGTCATTTTATCGTCCATTTTTTGTCAATTTTTTATCATATTTTAGTCACTTTTTCGTCATTTTTTAAAATCAAATTTTTGTCTTTTTTTGTCACATTTTTGTCATTTTTTCTCGAATTTTTGCAACTTTTTCTTCATTTTTCGTCACTTTTTTAAATCAAATTTGTGTCATTTTTTCGTCACTTTTTTGTCCATGTTTTCTCACTTTTTTGTCACATTTTGTCAATTTTTTTGGCATTTTTTCGTCATTTTTTAAATCAAATTTTTTGTCATTTTTTCGTCATTTTTTAAATCAAATTTTTGTCATTTTTTGTCACATTTTTTGTCAATTTCTAGTGACAATGTTGCCACTTTTTCTTCAATTTTTCGTCAGTTTTTTGTCAATGTTTTCTCACTTCTTTGTCACATTTCCATCATTGTTTTCGTCTAAGTTCTGTTGCTATTTTCACAGCTTTTTTTCCAGAAGCTTTTGGACTGGGGTAAAACCAAACTGGAGAAAATGTGCTTGGTTCAGGTGGGAGTTAAGGGGTTAATGATACTGGACATGGGAATGTTTGTTTTGTCTGTACCTGTGTTTCTTGTGGAGCTTTATGATCTTATGGTCCAGATACTCCTGGTTGGGAACGTACTTCTTCATCTCCAAATGTTGTGCGTCGATCTCCTCGTCGTAGTCCCCAAGTTCTGCTGCAGAGAAACCGAACAACCAAAACCGAACATTACTCATCGTCTCACGGACCTGGCTCTGCACCGGCGACACTCACACTGCAGGATGTGGGACACCAGCAGGGCGGCGCTGTTGTCGTTACACGTCAGTCCGCCGTTCGACAAGTCGTGTCTGATCTGTAAGGCGAAGAGATACCTGCGGAGAGACGGGAGAGACGGGATGAGGCGGAGGAAGGGCAAAAAATCACACAGAAGGTTTGGTGCGTACCGCGTGAGGCCTCTCTTGAGCTGTCCGGGATCGGGAGGAAAGAACTTTACGATGAACCGGAAGAAGAGGTCACTTGTGTCTGAGGAGAGAAAAGGACAATATTGCAAGTTGAAGATCTGTGAGGTGAGACTAAAGGCTGAGGTTGTACAATTAACTCAATATCGAATTAACGCATGGAAAAAATACAATATCTGGCATCAATTCCAAATATCTGATACTAAACCGACACCTATTTTGAGCGTCACCATAAAAACACAACTTTCACCGACTAAATCTCAGTGAATATGGACAAGCTGCACCTCAATTAAATCTCTGGGAGCGACCTCTGTCTGTGGCCAAAGCGCTGACCCGGGTCTGATGTGACGTGAACAGACTCTGGCCCCTGATTGGCAACGAGAGAGTGGACAGTCCTGCTATTAACACGCAGGTCATACAGATTTACTATTTAATAACTGCTGTTCTAAAAGGGGATTTTGCTGGTATTAGCATGTATCTTAGCATGTATCTTCTGTTTTACTAACGCTTGGCTCCTCTGAATGATTCCATAACTCTCACCAGAGGGCAGTATTTGTCCACATTTGTTCTCATCGCGGCTCTAAAAACTTTTAATGACGATCTGTACAGCGTGCTCCTCCGTGGGGGCGCAGGCCACAACAAATGTGAGTGTGTGTGGTGGAAACAGAAGTGTGTACGGGGAAGAGTCGATATGTGGAACGATGGCGGCTCCGTCTCCTGCTACAGACGGTGTTCCTTTAAACCAGGTTTCACAACTTTCAGGAGGAAAACCATCACTTCACTGCAAGAAATGCCTACAAGCCTGACATTTTATGACTGTTTAAAAGGCTTTAAAACGAGTGTTTTTTGGATTAATGTCTGCTTTTACCATATACTAAAGGACAAAACTAATTTTATTTCAATAACAGAAAATAAAAAAATCAAGGACAGTTCCTTTAAAAGGCAAGAAGGTGGGAGGCGGACCGGCTACAAGCCTCCACAGAGCTCCAGAGCCTGTCCATCATACATTTAAAAGTTAAAAATATGACCCAGTTCCGCAATTTTTAGAAAAAAATTAACTATTTGGAGTCAGGTTTTAAAGCAGTGCTACAGAGGTGCAAAGTCTTCATAAGAACGCTGTGTACAAAGTGTCTTTAGAGTCGCCCCTGGCCACTAGGGGGTGGTATTACAGCAATGTCAGCTGGCTTGTTGCACAATGTGGCTACGCTAGTTCCTCTGAGCTGAAGTTGTGGGCGCTAGTACTTCCTGTTCGTGTTACTGCAGGTTAACGAGTTGCTGTACAGTGTAAATATTTCCGTAGAGGAGACGTCTATGTTTATAAGGATCTGTGAGTTTGTCTTGAAGCTAAAGGCTAACATTAATTTCATGCATTATATAATTTGAAATAGTGCATTCTTTATTTTTTTATAGCATGTTAGCCTTTAGCTTCAAGACAAACGATCTCTGAACTCGTTACATCAAGATTTGAACACAGAGTAAATGATCATCTACCACGAACTCACTGCCCACAACATAATCTTTAGAAAATATGATTATTATTCCAGGAAAAGAACACAGACAGGAAGTACTGGCTCTCACAACTTCAGGTCAGAGGAACTAGCATAGCCGTACCGTGCAGCAGAGGGGCTTTCCTCACCCAGCGAGCGCAAGGATGACGATCTACGATATTGACTTACATTTAATCTGTTTGGCCAGTGGCTTCATCAGCTCCAACCAAACCTGCAGAAAAAAACATCCTTAACTGAATATTCTGAACACGCTTTGCTTCTCAAATCTTATTTTGTATCTCACGTAATGGCCGCTGTGGTGTCTGAACTCCAGTCCGAAATACTCCTTCTCCAGCAGCTTCAGGTGACCACACACTTTGTTGAAGAAGTCGACGCCTAAAACTTTGTGCTGCAAGAAAAAAAAGGAACAGAGAGAAAGAGAGAGAACAGAGTGAAGAAGATAATTGCGTTGCGCCGAGACTCAAGCGGCTGGAAACCTCCGGAGACGGACTTCAAAATGTGGCGCGGATCATTCACATCGGCTTTGGAGGATTTAGGGAACGACTCTTTGAACTGGGATTTCGGATGTCACGCTGCTTAAGGAGGAAATTGTTTTAAGGTTTTTGTCTGCATGTGGATTTGTTGAAAGGA
The DNA here is from genome assembly GCF_951799975.1 of Gobius niger. Lineage (NCBI taxonomy): Eukaryota > Metazoa > Chordata > Actinopteri > Gobiiformes > Gobiidae > Gobius > Gobius niger. The sequence goes on along the minus strand of NC_136872.1, from coordinate 22,913,017 downwards.
AATCTCCTTATTCTGACCTCAAAAGCGCCGAGGCCTCCATCAAGGCGCTGATGATGGAGGCCTAGACCAGGACTAAACCAGGAATCGTCTAAGTGATATATCTTGTTTTTCATGGGAGTGTTAAAGGGATATTTCAGGATTTTTGACATAGGGCCTCATTTCCTAGATATCCAGAGTGTTGCTGATTGCACCGTGGAGCAGGTCAGGGTCAGACTGTTTTTAATGCAGGCTAGCTGATACCATAGACATGCACTAGCCTTGCGCCATGAAACTCTTCAAATATAAGAACTGCCTGAATTTTAGAAAAAAATATCTCCGGAAATCAACAACACTCTGGAGTCCTATGCACTTAAAGGAGCTATATCATGCTATTTTAGCCATTCCAAAGTTAAGTATAGGCATTTATATGATATATTGTACCTCTACCACTATGGAGCACTCATTTTTGTGATAAATATAAGATAAATAAGTGTTTTCTGAAGGTATTTTTCGAACCCGGAAGACACAACGCTTCGATTCAGTTAACTCCGCCCCCTCTCTCCGCACATACAACTTTACCGTAATATAAATAAACAGCAATAAGTGAAGTTACTTCACGATGCAGTTATATGGAGTTGACATCTGCAACACAGCTTCATAAATGGCTAACACACAAGCTAATATGCTAACACACAAGCTAACCCGCGTTTGGATTGACTCACCCTCTGCTCCATCACTGTTTACAATGTGGGACTCGCGTTGGTTATAAAAGTTAATCCACTTTGATTCTGGCGAAGGTTCACCAAACATCCATCAGAGACAGTCACAGAAAAACAATGTTTTGGCTGATAGTCGCTGAATCCCGGAGAAAAAAACAGCTGAGTGGCCTCTTCCTGAAAAAGGTTGAATAAACTCGTCCTCGTAGCCAAACGCGCTTCTTTTTCTCCGTCCGTGACATTATCGTTAGTTAAGAATGAAGAACAGGTGTGTCAAGAGTAGGTAACGAGCTCCATCTTCACAGCTGCAGCGCAAACATGACTGATCTGTTCAGACGCGATGTGTTTGTTTTGGCCACAGCTGACCTGGAAGCACCTCGGGCACATCCTTTTTTCAATTATTTTTTTTCTTTTATTTTTTCTCTCTTTGTTTCTCTCTTACGACAGAAATAATGAAAACGCTGTTTTCCAAATTAAAATCCGTCCGTAAGCATAGAATTAAGACATTACATTACAGAAGTCGAGCACTTCCGTTCCGCTGTGACGACACAACTGAACACTCAGTCGTTCACCAGGAGAGGGCGGAGCCTCAGAGAGCAGGATTCAGGAGGATTACTGAGAGCTGTGTGAATGAAGCCACAAACCACTCTGGGGGTGTTTTTTATAAGGAAATAGCAAAACAACATGGCTAAAAGCTCCAAAAAGTCGATTTTGCATGATATAGGACCTTTAAATGGGATTTTGCTGAATATAACCTGCTGTAGAGCCAAAAACAAGGCTCTTTTTAAACATTGGATCACAAATAAATATTACATTCACTCTGGATTTTCTTTAGTAAGTCTTTTCTGACATGAATTACAACATTATTTTTCCATACACAATACACAGGGCTCATTTTAAATAAAAAAATCTTAATTTTGTCTGGAGAAATGGTGAGATATATTATTCCAATCGGTGTAAAACAGTTGTTGGAGTTTTATCTGTTGTTATTTTAACTGAGATTCAGATAAAGTTGCGTTTTAGTTGTTTGTGTCCAGTGGAAGTAGATTATTATTAACCCGGTTGTTACTATTTCGTCCGTGACACTAATTGTTTGCAGTACTTTTATACATGGAATGGAAGCAAATGAAAAACGATCTTGTTCCGGTTGAAAAGTTTTAATTTTTGGATTGAACTGCGGGCTAGCACTGGGTCGGAGTCACTAATACACACTAAAAGAATCACAAAGAAGAAGCTAACAGGCTAACGGGCAAAGCTAACTGCGGGCTAACGTCACTTAAACAGTATTTACAGCCAAGTTTGAGTGAAAAAAATGATCTCCATTGTGTAATTGGATGTACAATATCCCTCTGTCCCTTTGCCTTTTCTGTCAGTGTAGTATTTACTCTCACAGACAATTAATAAGTTAAAAAAAAACCGCAACACGCTACGACACCTAAGTAACTCTAGGGGCAAGAGTTACTTAGTTCTGTTAACTGTTTGTTAACAATTGCAAATTAAAATGTTCTAAATCCATCCACATCTTTCCACATCTATTGAAGCGCATTTCGTAATTAGACGTATACATACTGTACACAACAGGGGCAAGAGTTACTTAGTACACGCTGTTCTGCGAGTGTTTACCTTAGGGATGCACCGATACCGATACCAGTATTGGGCCGATACCACATGCTTGTACTGATACTCGTACTCATTCATGAGGTCCCGATACCAGAAACCGATACCATTTGACGCACCTACGAGGCGCAGCTCTCAGCTGAGGAGAGAAAATAGCAACAAACTGGAGAATTCTTTATTGTAAATACAATAATCCACGTAGAGCTGACTTTATTACAGACTGCGCTCTCTAAATCAGAGTCTGTGCTGGATTTAACCAGAGCTAAATGTTGTTAGTGCTGCAGCGTCTGCAGTGTTTACAACATACAGGCTAATGTTGCTAACTCATGGCTAGCAGTTTTGGCCATTCTGACGCCGTTTTATGCCCAGGGGTTTATTCATCTGAAAAACTAACCCAGCGACTAAAAAGTCCTCAGAAAATCCAAATTAAAGAGATACAGCATGTTTATATTGAGCCAAAATGAGCTGCAGCAGAACAATGAAAACGCTGAAGCTTCTCGCTAAGTTACTACAAACACATGAGAAAATCTACACGAAGCTGAAGTAAAGACAAAAAGAGACCATTTAAGTAACATCTCAATACTACTGTTAAGTAAAAATACATACATGAAATTGAGGAGCTTTTGGACATGAGCTTTTCTGTCAATGATGGAGAGTGCAATAAAAATTAAACATTATATTGAGTAAAAATAAAATAAATAAATAAATGGCATCAGCACAATTCTAATATACCGGCTCTTAAATGTGTCGCCTACTTTACTTAAGGAAATGTACATGAGTAAATTAACTAATTACAAACCAATCGGCTGTGAAAAAACTAAGAATGTTGAAGAAAATGCCTTGTACTCGTATTGGTATTCGGTATCGTTCTTAAATCAAAGTACTCGTATCGGTTTTAGAAAAAGTGGTATCGGTGCATCCCTAGTTTACATGTTACGGCCAATACAAATATGATAAAACGTAATTGTTTGGGTGGCATTACTTTAAGCAGACACGGTTTACTCATTCTTGTGATTTTAATAAAGATCAGACCACATTTTATGACCAAAGTAGGCAGAAATGTAAGGATTCAAATACTCTTTCCTCCCACTGTTTGAATTTTTGCAGTGAGAGTAACCAGGCCGCGTTTGATTTTCTAAAACTAAAGTACAAAGTAAAGCCAAAGCGTGAGGACCCCCTGAGCGGCCTGTCTCCTGTTCGTCTTTAGTAATTACCCACATTGCTGCGCTCGCATGTGTTTAACGCCTCTTTTGGAGTTCTCCAGAGGCGCGAGGGCAGCAGCTGAGGGCCATTATGTCAGAAAACCTGTGATTATGGGAAACAAACTCCAGACAAATCATCGACAATTAGCGCGAAACCGCTGCTGGATCCGGTTCAAGAGGGGAAGAGACGAACCCGCGCCAGAGTTCATTTAGTTCTGCTCACAAAACGTAGAAAATAAACTAGTGGATGCCGACTAACTTTCAAAGACTATAGTGAAAAGTGAATTTGTCCATGTGTTTTGCTCATTCTTAACACCCCAGACCAGGAGGTGGCGCTGTGCAGAGGTAGATGGAGGTAAACATTTTTAAACTGTTGCCGTGCCGACCATGTGAAACTTTCCCTCTATCTATGTCATTAACTTAAATAAGCTTTCTTCATTAAACTGCAGCTTCACTGGTTATTACTTACAACAGATACGTCGTAATTCGGGCGTTCTGCTCTCCCAAAGTTTCATCCACTGAGCGGCGCTGTGATCGTAGCCTAGCGCACTTCCTGTTGCTATTAAACAGCATTCAGACTGACTTTTCGGTTCTGTTTTATTGCCTTAATGGTTTGTGCAGCCCTGTGAGGCGACTCCTGTTGTGATATTGGGCTTTACAAAACCACTGATTGATTGAGACGTCAGGGGCGAGTGATTTTGAATGTGTTTTAAAGCGTAGGAAGGAGCTCTTGACTGAAAAAGAACTGCTGTTTTAGTTCTTACTAGTCCCTCTTTGTTACTGCCATGTCCTATGGATCTTCAACTATAGCTATACACACGATCTACTCTCCCTAGTATTTAAAGAGGGGGTATTATGCTTTTTTCAGTCACACAGCACCAGTCTATATCACACTACAATGATGACCAAACCTTCTGTTGGTCTGTAAATGCAGTAAATTAGAATAACTGCCTTGTATAAAATGTCTCTCTCAAAATGGCTGTAGTGAATGTCTTGAAATAGGCCTCTGTCTCTTTAAGAACCTCTGAGCCTTTCAGACACGCCCCCTCCACACGCTGTCTGTGGCATCAGTGGGGAGGGGGTTCTGCTGAGGAGCAGTGGTTGGTTACTCGGCTGGTGACGAAAGCTCGGAGGCGTCTCCAGGAGGTGGGGGCATTCCTAGGAGGACTCAGGCAAACCTATCCCTAAAATGGCCGCCATCAGAGTTTTTACAGATGACTCAAAAATACGTGAATGTGCCAAGGCAACACTTCAGGCATGTTTTTAATGAGGGAATGACATAATAACATGATGTAAAGCTTGAAAAAGTCGATTTTGCATAATACCCCCCCTTTAAGCTCATATCCAGCCCATATGTCCGAATAAAGGACGATTATTTGTGCCAGTGGACAATGGTGATTCCAGGTTAGCCCCGTTAGCTGGTTACAATCGCTAACTGCTCATTGTTGATGAAAGGTCCGCGATAAACCACAAATGCATCAAGCCCAGCTCAGTGTGTGATCATCTCAAAGGCTGCTTTATATAGTTACTGCTTTATTGATGTTATTAGTGCATTAGACTTGCTAAGCAGCTAGTTAGCGCCGGGCGAGCGGTTAGCTGCTAACCGTTAGCTATGGACTTATTTACATGGCTGATGTTGTTGAAAACACAGACACGATAAAGTTGTATTGGGCAGAGAGATAATCAGAGGCTGTCCCGGCTCTAGTTGTTTTGTTCCATCAGCATTTGTATCTTTATCTTAGAGTCCAAACAGACTCAAAATCAACATAAATGACCTTTATTCAAGCAATTTTACGTAATTTATCTAATTTAAGATGGTCATGTTTCCAGTGTGGTGCTTTGCTTCGGCCCTCGGTCTTTTTACAATGAAAAAATTGTCCCTCCATTAAGAAAACTTGCCTATCCCTGCTCTACAGTGTTGACAATGGGAAGGCGTGTCGATCATATAACTTAGTCTAAAGCACCACAGTGTTGTAGAAAGACGGACAAATCAAGGTCGTCAGGATATGGAGTCGCTTTCAGAGTCACAATCCAAAGAGTTTCCCTTTAAGATTGAAGAGAAATTCCTTATTTTAAACGATTTCCAGTACTCCCAAACTGGAGCAGCTTTTATGTGGTTTCTATACGTCCGCTCTGACTCTGGCCTCCAGCTCTTTACATCGAGGTCAGGCCTTTCTCTTAAGACGGTTTCATCCACAAACCAAGTAACATCTGATCCACCGACTCCAGCTGCTTTATTTCAACAGCACAGTTTAGCCTCTTGTTCATATTCAGGTTATTGTTTTAGGACAATTTACTGTTAAAGTGTAGTGGAGGATGAAAAGACATTGGGCTGGGCGATATATCGATGTTTAAGATATATCGATTTATTTTTAAATGAGATATGGAATCAGACCATATCGCATATATCGGGTTATTTCAAATTCAGATAAGATATTAAGTTAACAAAAAGAAACGGCTAATCTCAAGTTTATCTTAAACTGAGCACTATATTTTGTCGCTGCCCTCAGAAAAAGATTGCCCTATTTTATTTTCTAGGCCAGCCATTCCCAAAGTCCGTGACATCGTGGACCCCTTATTGATCAGAAAATCTCACGGGCCCCTTAAATCATAATAGTTTACTCAATTCAAAGGAATGTTTTAAAATTTTACAGCTTAAATGACATTAAAAGTAACATATAGCAATGGCAGTAGGATATAAACTGGTTTTACTGGTGTATTTGTCCAGATAAATGTATTTTTCCATTCAAAATGAACTTTTTTCAATGTACTTGTTTTTGCAGACAAAAACTGTAGTGCTTCTGAGGCCCCCCAGGGGGCCCCGGACCCCATTTTGGGAACCACTGTTCTCGGCTATTTTTATTTAAATGTGCATCTTACGGAACTTTGATATACAGTGGTTATGTTTACAATCATTTTATATTGAGTTTTCAATAACTATTCGTATTTGACTTTGACTTTCATTTCACAGCTCTCACTTTGCGGAAAATATATCTGGATATATATCGTATATCGATATTCAACCAAAATATATAGGGATATGACTTTTAGTCCATATCGCCCAGTCCTAAAAAGACAGCAAAAAAAGCATCATAAGAGCAACAAAAATGAAAAAAAAACAAAAAAACACGCAATAAAAAGCAACTAAAACACAGCAAAACAGGCGACAAATAAGTGATGAAAAAGCATAAAAATTTTTTCAAAAAAGCAACAAAAAGTGATGAAAAAGTATTAAAAAAGAGCAACAAAAAAGCAACAAAAAAGCGATGGAAAAAGCAACAAAAAAAAATACAAAAAAGCATTAAATTATGAAAAGGCATCCAAAGGTCAACAAAAAAGCAACAAAAATACGATGACAAAGTGACAGCACAAGTAAAAATCTCAGGTTAGTTTTTAGGCCAAAACCGTTTCCGAAACACTCATTAAACACCATTACATCATCTCAAATCTCCCTCCAAAAGAGTTCCCGGATCCTTTACCCGGAAACACTGACGAGTGGGGGATCGATGAAGCACCATCGCTAATCTGGAAATGTGTAAAATTGTCCGGAAATGAGCAGAAAGTCATTTAAAGAAATCTGTCCAATAGTTAAGGCAGATTTCCTCTATGTTTGTGTTTTCGAAGAAGAGAAAATGGGGTAATGCGCCCCATAAGAAACAATGAAAACATTTAAATGTACGTTTTTTAAGAGTTTTTCCATGTTTATTGTCGGTTATGGGTTTGGTAGAGACAAGCAAATAAAAATTAATATTACATTAAATTATTTGGGGGTTTGTGTCATAATGTGCATGTAATTGGAAATGCAGGAAAAATGTAAATGTGATTTTTTGTGTGTGTAAATTTCACTTTTTGGAGACCAGCATCTTAAAAACCATATATTCTAAGATGCAAACAAATAGAAAGTGTCCAAAAAGTGTGTAAATAGAAACATGTTGTATGAATATCATACTGTTTTACATAAAAATGTCTCATCTCACCCCACTCTCCCCTAATGATTGCACTTACTTCATCTTCATTCAGAGCAGAACCCTATGTCTGACACATTTGCTGTGACATCATCTGCACACCCTACAGTGAAATCTAAAGCACCTCTAACTTCCCTGTTAAACCAAAGACTAAAAGATCTGAGTCCAAAGTCTCACCTCGACCTCAAACGTGCGCTCGCTGTCGTCCAGGAAGATGACCCTGAGCCGGAGCTTCTGCTCGCGCTGCGCCCGGGACGAGGCTCCGATCCTGGGCAGCGTCCGGCAGCGCAGCCCCAGGTCCTCCATGGGGTCCAGAGCTCAGCTGAAGAGGAGCGCCATGTCCGCTCTCTCCCTCTGCTCCTGTCACTACTGCGAGGCTGCGTACTGCTGCGTGTACCGGTGTGTACTTTTGTGTACTTCGGTGTACTGCGCGCGCGGGTGTGTGCGCGGTGCGTTTGGGTGCACTCAGGAGGAGAGGCGGTTTCTTCCAGTGGATGAGCCTCAATAAGAGACTAACACACTGCCCTGGATGTTACTGTACGGGCTATAACAGGCCAGTACATTATGAACACAAGGATATTGTTACATGTTCATTGATTTTCACACAGAATTCAAAAATGTGCCAGAATTTGGGTAATACTAAACTTGAGAAAATGTGCTCGGTTCGGTTTTTTTTTTTTTTTTTTTTTTTTTTTTTCATAGGATATAATTTCCCAGTTATCCAGAGTGCTGTTGACTTCTGTTGACTTTTTTTTATTTTTTTATTTTTATTCATGCAGTCCTTATATTTGAAGAGTTTGTGATGCTAGGCTAATGCTAGGCTAGTACTAGGCTAGCGCATGTCTATCGTAAGAGGTAGCCTGCATTAAAAACAGTCTGACCCACTCCACAGTGCACCTGAGGCAAATCACTTATAACACCAGACTAAGCATATAAATGTCTGTGTCGATATTATAATGGTTGAAATATAACTGACTTTGCATCACGTGAATTACCGCAGTTTGAGGGTCTATTTTCTCGCAGATCACTCCGCCGCGGCGTAGCCTTCAACCGCGAAGCCGTTGCTGCTCAAACGTAAGTTCTTTTAAATACAAAATGGTTAAAATTATTCTATCGACACATACATTTATATTGTTAGTCTGGTGTTATAAGTGATTTGCCTCCGGTGCACAGTGCTTGGGTCAGACTGTTTTTAATGCAGGCTACTAGTTACCGTAGACATGCGCTAGCCTAGCACTAGCATAGCACTAGCCTAGCATAGCTCCAGAAATAAACAACACTCTATATAACTAGGAAATGAGGCACTATGTCAAAAATCCTGAAATATCGCTTTAAAAAAAACAAGATTAATACTCTCAATTCATGTAATTTAAACCCACACTTGATATTTAGTTTTTCTAGTTCTAGTTTACACAATGTTTTGCTCAAAAGTTGCCCGTTGTGTCCAAATTAAAATGAAATATGTTCAGATTTATTTGCTGAATTGACATCAAGTGTATTATGTTTCTAGGGCTGGGTCCTCCTGTTGCATTTTTCCGATATAAGTACTTTAACAATACTTGGTTTAAGATACTGATTCCCAAACTACTAATACTTTTTCCGATACATACTGTATTGTAAAATGTTTGGGTCGACAACCTCAAAACAGAGCCATCCATCCATAATAATAACGTAGTAATACCAGTTCGACATCCACACAGTAATATCTTCCCTTTACTGTGCAGGCGCCGAAGTACTCCTGGTATTATTATGCCTTGCAATATAGCCCCCCTTTTTATCCGTTTAGAAAATCCACATTGTTTAATTTTGTGTAATTCTACTTTTGTAGTGGTGGAGAGGAGAGAGGGAGAGGCTAAATGCTAACGCCATCTGTGCCTGTGTTTACGCGACTGAGGGCACACGTGAAGACCAGACAGACAGGTACACATGAACTCGTCTAAGCTCAGGTAAGAACATATCTCAGTATGTAAAAACTGTGGCCTATTCCTTTAGCACTGTTTTATAAAAGTGAATGTACCTGTAGGCCACTGTTCTCTTGGAATATCTGACCGCGTACGAAGACAAAAGTATTTCCAGTGGTGATTTTGCTTCTAATAGGCTTGGAACAGCTGCGGCTTACAAACCAGTGTGGCCTATGTATGTAAAAAAACAAAAAAAGCTCTATCAATTTTGTTTGTGCACCTTTTATTCAAGTGTGTTAAAATGCTTATTATAGTCAACAGTTTGTGCGTTTACCTACTCTTGGGAATAAGTCTTTATTGGCCTTAAACTATAGTCATTAGTCGACCTAAATTAGTTTTAAATATTAGATATAAGTAAAGGTCTGTGTCCAAAGATGAAAACAAAAGCTAAATGAGTCTATCATGATCATGGACTGTACCTGGGGGCGGGGCCTGTTTTTAGTCAAAAGATTCAGGCTTTAGTTGATCTTAATACATGAACATTTGAAGAAAAACATATGGAGTCGAAGCCATCCCTTTAGCGTGTGCGTCTGTGTGCTTGTTTGTCAGCGCGTGTGTGTGTGTGTGTGTGTGTGTGTGTGTGTGTGTTGTGTGCGCGGCGAGCAGGAGAATAGTGTAGATTTCACGGTGGCTGGATGCTTTTAGAGACGTGACTGGGGAAGTGGGCTAGTGGTACAATGGCCCGCAGCTCTGACGCTCGGCCGTCACTGTCGTCCACTTTGACCACGGCAATGCGGCGGAGAGACCGTCCTCACCGGACTCTCGCCGCTCGTTTTAGACCGTTTATTTGTCACTCAAGCGCCGCACTGTGTCACGTTTCACACGATAAACACAATAAACCACAGTCACCTGGAGAACTCTGCAAAATCTCGGGACAATAAGCCGACAATTGTCACTGTAATCAGCAAAAAGTGGCTTATGGAATATCACTTTCCCCAGTTTGAGATATAGAATCGTTAATCCAATCCGGGCAGGGTAACTTTAACGAAAATTGGTTTCCGATATACCTGAACGATTCTTTTTCCGATACCTGTACTAAAATATTTGTCATCTAAAACCAGAAAACAGAACAATAATGTGTGGAAGATCTGCACATTTACAATACCGGGTTCAAATGTGTGTGATGTGGGGAATACTTTGGGGATAAAATGGGAGAAATTGTGACAAAAATAAGAAAATATTCTGGAATTTTTTGGGGTAAAAATTGGGCAAAAATGGGGAATAATTTTGGGTGGTGTATTAATCATAAATAATGCAAATGCAAAAACACACAAGAGATGGAAAAAAAAGGGAAAACGAGAAAAAAAAGAGGGAAAAATAAGGTAAAAGGTTGGGAGGGGGATAAAAAAAATATAGGGGGGGAAAAAAAGGCTAAAATGGAGGGAACATAGTGCTGCCCCTGGACCAATAGCATCAAAACTTCAATCTAAAGATACATGTTTTGGTTTATTCAGTCCCTGTTTTCAATACTTTCATTTTTTTAATACCTAAACTTTTTTTTCCTTTACCAGACTGGTATCGTTAACGGTGCCCAGCCCTAATTTTAGGCAACACTGCTGCTTAACCTCTTAACTCCCACCTGAACCGAGCACATTTTCTCCAATCCAAAAGCTTCTGGAAAAAAGGTGTGAAAATAGCAACAAAACTGAGACGAAAACAAGGATGAAAATGCGATAAAAGTGACAAAAAAATTGACAAAAAAATGACAAAAAATGGACAAAAAAGGGATAAGAATTTGACAAAAAATGTGAAGAATTTGACGAAAAAGTGACAAAAAGGTGACAAAAAAGTCAAGAAAAGTTGACAAAAATGAGACGACTGCCCAACAAAAAAAGTGATGAAAAAAAATCTGATGATGTGAGGAAAAAAATCAATTTAGTCTTGTAGGTCTTAGCTTTCAAATGAGGCGTTACACTGGTCTACAGGATTTGGGTAAAGCTGAACAGGAGAAAATGCTCTCGGTTCAGGCGGGAGTTAAGAGGTCAAATCAGTCTTATTACATTTTTTTGTTTAGATGCTGCTGCGCCTCCCAAAATTATATACAAATTGTAGAATTGTCCATAATATAAGCAGGGGGTTTCTAACTCAGGTGAAATTTAAACTTTTGTAAAAAATTAAATAAATCATCATCTTGGGAGGAGTTTGCACCTGACTCCTTATTTAGCTATAAAGTTATATAATTATTTGTCCTGTCAAAAAAGTACTAACTGAGCGTGAGCCTCTGAAGCACCAAGTAGCGTCTCGAGCATCACATCACACCAATGGGACGGCAGCAGGGGCGTCGGACTGGGGGGGTAAAGGGTACTGTGTACCCAGGGTCCAGAGCAGGGTGGGGGCCCTAAAAAGTGCTGCAAAAAGGGTTCTGTATTGTACTTTCTAAGTTTCTTCATAATTGATAATATAAGAATTGAACAACTGGGCTGAAATACAACGGCTGCTACACAGAATTTTGCACAAACAATAATGATGGATGAATTTAAAAATATGCCAAATGGTTCAGCCGGCTTCAAATATGGAGCGAGACTAAATGAGGCTGAAGCCCTTGAGCTTTTTTGTTCATGAGACAACATATAGTATAATATTTCTTTTTTGCAAAATAGCATTTTAATGCCTACTTTAAAGTCACACATTTGTTTTTCCCAGCACAAATATCCCATGTCCCTGGTGCAGTCGTCCTGTTTAATGTGATGCTAATAATCATTATGCAGAATATTCCACCACCAATTTAAACATCTATATCACTACCGGGATTGAAGGTTATTCAATTTCTGTAACTGAAGCCAATCCCGATGAAATTTCAAGTCAAACATCGAGTACACAACAAACAAAAACAAAACAATGAACAAAGTATCCAGGACTAATCTACATTTTTAGGTCGCTGTATATAATAAAGTTATAATAGAAAATAAATCAACTGCACTGTCAAACCACTGTTATGTGGTTAAAGAACAAGAAATATGAGGGGGGTCCAAAAAGATAGTTTGTACCTAGGGCCCAGAATTTGGTACGCCCCTGGGTGGCAGCTGGGGTGGCAAGACCTTTAGCCTCTTAACTCCCACCATAACCAAGTTCAGCATTACCCAAATCGAAAAGGTTGCAACCTATAGGCCAGTGTAACGCCTCAAGGCCTACAAAACTGAACAAAACCAATCTTTTTCTCATGTCGTCGTCACTTTTTGGACATTTTTTCCATTGTTTTTTAGATGCGTTTTTGTAATAAAAATAAAAATAAAAAAACTCCACATTTCATCGCTTTTTTTCACACTGTTGCCGTTTTGTGGCTTTTTTGGTCACTCTTTGGTTGCTTTTATGTGGCTATTTTGTGGCATTGTCGTCACGTGTTTGTCACTCTTTTGCTGAATTTTCCTCCTCATTTTCGTCGCTATTTTGACGCTTTTTTCCAAGAAGCTTTTAGATTTGGGTAATGCCAAAATGTGCTCAGTTCAAGTGGGGGTTAAGAGGTTAATAGGGGTGGCAGCTGCCCCACGAGATCCGCCCCTGGATTTGTTACAGTGATAAACAAATGAGAAGTGTCTGTTTGGATTGCTTTCAAAAAGAGAAAAGCAATAATATTAGCTGCTCTTAGACAAATTATTTATTATCCTTATTTATCCTTTTTATTTGTGTGTCTTTTCCTGTCAACATCATGCTTTCCTGTTTTTCTTCTGGGGCCTTTCAGTGGTGAGTTGTTGTAGTTCTCCACATTGTCCACTAGATAGAGCTGTCCACCAGCACACCCTCAAGTGTTGGGCTCGGGTGTGTTGAAACTTGCCTCCTGGACCAAGTGCATTTTCTCCAGCTCAGCATCACCCAAATCTAAACGCTTCTTGACTTGATTTTATAGGCCAGAGTAACGCCTCATTTGAAAGCTAAGACCTACAACACTGATCGAAAACAGATGTTATTTTTCTTGTGTTGTCGTCACTTTTTTAACGTTCTTTTTCTTTGCATTTTTTTGTTGCATTTTAGTCACTTTTTTGTAAATTTTTTGTTGCTTTTTTGTGGCTTTATTATAGTGTATTCGTCACATTTTTGCCACTTTTGTGTAACTTTATTGTTGCTCTTTAGTTGCTTTTTTGTCACATTTTCCTCACTTTTTTGTACTCTTTTATATTGCGTATTAAGCCTCGTTTCCTTCTCGTTATTGTCTCGTTATCGTCTCTACTTTGATGCTGTTTTCCAGAAGCTTTTAGATTTGGTTAAAGCCGAACTGGAAAACATGTGCTCGGCTCAGGCGGGGGTTAAGAGGTTAAAATGCCTTATTTTTTTAAACGAAAACATGAAATGACAGAACTCTTGCAATACATTTTTTCCTCATATGTATGTCCATGATCTACAGCAGAAGTTTCAAATTGATATCTCGACATTTGATTTTTTTTCCCTATTCACCTGCAGCGTCTAACCCCAATACATATAAAAGGACATATTTCCAAAACAGAACCCGTACTAGGGCTGCTCGATTATTGAAAAAATAATAATCACGATTATTTTTGTCATAATTGATATCACGATCATTCAAACGATTATTTGTTGCCTTTAAAAAAATCCATCAAAAAAATGACAAAAATCCATCAAAAAAAGTGACAAAAATCCATCAAAAAAAGTGACAAAAATCCATTAAAAAAAAAAGACAAAAATCCAGCAGAAAAGTGACAAAAATCCATCAAAAAAGTGACAAAAATCCATCAAAAAAGTGACAAAAATCCATCAAAAAAGTGACAAAAATCCATCAAAAAAAGTGACAAAAATCCATCAAAAAGTGACAAAAATCCATCAAAAAAGTGACAAAAATCCAGCAAAAAAAAGACAAAAATCCAGCAAAAAAAAAGACAAAAATCCAGCAAAAAAAAGACAAAAATCCAGCAAAAAAAAGACAAAAATCCAGCAGAAAAGTGACAAAAATCCATCAAAAAAGTGACAAAAATCCATCCAAAAAATGACAAAAATCCATCAAAAAAGTGACAAAAATCCATCAAAAAAAGTGACAAAAATCCATCAAAAAAGTGACAAAAATCCATCAAAAAAATGACAAAAATCCATCAAAAAAGTGACAAAAATCCAGCAAAAAAGTGACAAAAATCCAGCAAAAAGAAGACAAAAATCCAAAAATGTGATAAAAAAAATTGAAAAAAAAAATGTTTGAAAAAAAAAAAAAATGTAAAAAAAAAATTATAATCGATTTTTTGCGATTATGCTAATTTTGTAATCGTTTACTGTTGTAATCGTAATCGAATTTCGATTAATTGCACAGCCCTAACCCGTACTGTATTTTTTCTCACATTTCTGCCACAGTTAAAGTTTGAATTGAGTCTGAATTTCCTCTTTGCTTCCCCTGCAGCGTCTCGCCCTGAAAACCACGTTAATTCTATTTGGAAAAATCCACCTATTGACGAGCGAAGCGCGAGCGAAGCGCGAGTGCTGTCGTCTGCGGAGGGGAAAGTGTGAGTGAGCGCGGATCTAATTGACAGTTTAGCGGGAGCCGTGAAGTGTCTGAGCGATCGCGCGCCCGGAAACAAAGCAAAGTCAATTTAGGAAAACAAGAAACACTTATGAATATTTAAGTAATTAAATCCCGGAGCCGATCAATCAGCGCCGAGCGAGCAGCTGCCGGGACCAGCGCGGAGATTAGACGTTTATGCACCGCCGCGAGGGGAAGGAGACGGGAGGAGGGGGGGGGAGGACACGTCTTAATGACTGTCAGCTATTGTTTTTAGCCTGGTTCAAACTGCTCCAGTCCGTACGCCGTCAGCTGCTAACGGCGTTTTGTGAGAACAGAAAATTAAGCTACATGTATGAAAACCACTCATGAAATTGCAGGGGGAGGGTGAACATGTGCTTTTGTTTTGGTCACGATAACACAATTACGGCCAAGCGAGCGCCAACCCACGCCACAGCGGGACCGGCTGTAGCTACACCTCTTTCTCTCGGGACTAGGGATGGGCGGATCAACATCAAAGTATCTTTTTAAGTATCGGTATTGGGCAAAAAGTATCGATACTAATTTGCATATGTAAAAAGAAGGCGGGGCAGCAATTATCAACCCAAAAGGATGATTTATTTCTTTGTTCTGAGCCAAAACAGTCACAACAGCAAAGGATTGAACTGAGCCAGGCATATCATTCTGGTTTAGGTTCTGTTTGTCATTTAAGTATTAATTTAAAATGTATTTAATTTCACATTAGTATTGTTTAATTATATTTGCAGGTACAGGTGTGTGAGTGGGAAGGACGAGGGGAGTGGCGTATGAAAGAGATGCACTTTATGTATTGTGTTGTTGTTGTCCTTGCCTGTTTTGTCTGTAATGCACTGCTTGTGTGTTGTGGTTTTATATTTTGTATGTTCTTGTCTTGTTTTTTATGGGACTGCAGATGGAAATTAGCCTTGAGTTGAATCCGGCATATTTACAGCACTGGTTGTCTGTTCATTAATATGCACTGTCCCATTCAAATAAATTAATAAATGAAAAAAAAATGACATGAATTAACCAGTTAAAGTAATATAATTTTAATTGACCAGTTAATTATATAAAATAACCAGTTTTAGAAATGTATATTGAGTGAAATACATTCACCCATATGAAATGACCAGTATCGGTATCGACAAAAATGACCCCAAAAGTATCGGTATCTTATCGATTCCAATAAATGTGGTATCGCCCATCCCTACTCGGGACAGGAACATTGTTTAACTCACGATTGGGTTAATACTAGGGGTGGGAACCTCTGGGTACCTCACGATTAGATACAAAACACGATACATCATTATCTCACGATACACTGATACTGCGATTATCGATGTATTGCACATAATAACCTACGATGCATTACGATAAAAATCATACTACACTTTATTCGTCATTTACATTTCTTTTCATGTGCTTTGTTCCCCTTTTTTCTGTGTCTATAAATGATCCCCGACTCACTCACTGAAAATGGGTCTATAGATCTGTCAGTGACTTTATTTACATTTAAATAAACAAGTTTCAAGTTTAATGGTTTTGTATCGCCCAATATCACAACAGAAGTCGCCTCAAAGGGCTGCAACAAACATCAAGGCAATAAAACAGAGCAATAAATATGACAATTAAAAGCCAAGAAGAAGAAGAAGAAGAAACAGTCCTGTTTCAAAAGGAATAAATCAATCCCAAAATGAATCATTAAAAGTAAATTATTTGTGTGACAGTGTTTAGTCCAAGTGCTTAAAACTGTAGTGCTGCCCCCTGCTGGTCTTACTGAATTCTTGATCTTTGTTGGCCAGTATTGACTGTGAAACCAGGGGAGCACTGCTGACACATTAATATGCATGATGTCATCAAAAGTATCGTATCGTCTCGCAAAATATCGGAAAATCGATATGTTGTCGCTCTCCTATTTGACAAGAAATGTGTCACGTTATTAAACTAACCTATTTAAGGAGAGGCTTTCATTTTTACACAGTGATCAATGTTCAGATTTGTTTTTTCCCTTAACCTCTTAACCCCCGCCTTAACCGAGTGCATTTTCTCCAGTTCAGCTTTACCCAAATCTAAAAGTTTACAGCCTCTAGGCGAGAGTATGGCCTCAAAAGACCTACAAAACTGATCTAAACCTCGCATTGTTGCCTCGTTGTTACTTTTTAGACTTTTTTTCTTTGCTTTTTATCACTCTTTTGTGGCATTGTTGTTGCATTTTCAGCACTTTTTTGTCACTAGTTTGACCCTTTTCAAGAGCCTTTTAGATTTAGGTAAAGCCGAACTGGAGAAAATGATGGAGTGTAAGAGCTTAACATCATAGTTTTCATGTAAGAGAAAAATATGAAGACCAAACCCTCCTTTATGTCGTTTTGAGTCCGAGGTTTATCCAGGAAGTAACTCCAACATGGCGGCTCTCCCTGGTCTTTCCCACGCTCATTCATTCACAAATACTGGCACGTTTGGTATCCACGTGTAGCAGGAAAGGCTGCGACCGAGATGGCGCCGTAATCCAAATGTGCAGAGTTATTTAGTGCAGCTTTAAAAGTCCCAGTCGAAGAAAAGCAAGAGGGAAGTGGTCGTTTCCCATGAGAGAAATCAACGCCACTACTTTATAAACTTTTGATAAAATCTCCGTCATCAGCGCGGCGCTCTTTCCCACGTCACAATCACAGCGGCCATTTTCTCAACATAAACACACGACATCATCGGAATCAAGAGGAAACAGGAAGTGGAACATTTGTCGCTGAGATATTATCATAGTTTGAGCCTAAGATCTCTGGCAAACATTACCAGCGCATTACAGCTTTTCCGTGGTCGTGACTTTGTTCCCCGTCGTAATCCGCCTCATTCTCTGGCTGTGAAATCGTCCGTTTTGACTCCTGTAACCGGCTTAGCCTACAGATTAGCCTCTCCTTTTCTTCGAATGTGAATTAAGGAGCGTTTTTTTTTTTTGCAGAGCGGACATTTGATCTGGCGTTTAGTATTGTGGCTGTGAAATAAGAGGCTAACCGGCTTAAGCAAAGTGAGAGTCGGATTCAAAAAAAGCCAATCCGGTTTTCTGCTCCGAATGGAGAGAGAAAGGACGGAGTTAATCAAGTTTATTTCAAAGTGAGGGGGACTTAGACGCCTATTGCCTTGTTTCTAGTGTGTTAAGTTACTGCGCTACTTTATTATGGAAGTAATAGAAGATTCATGTGTTAAAGATGATAAATATATACAGGCCTGAGCAAAATAACTAACTGTTCTGATCTGTTACCCTGTACCCTGATGGCACGGGCGTATGAAAATACCTGGATAAATACAAATATGTGTATATAAAAATCATATATTCATCTTTTAACTCCCGCCTGAACCGAGAGGATCGTTTTCCTCACGTCATCAGATTTTTTTTCCATCATTTTTTTGTTGGGTATTCAACTCATTTTTGTCATTTTTTTGGTCCTATTTTTGTCATTTTTTGGTCACATTTTTGTCACATTTCTGTCATTTTTTCGTCAATTTTTTATCACATTTTTGTATATTTTTTTTTACATTTTGTCACATTTTTGTCATTTCTTTGGCAAATTTTTTGTCATTTTTTCGTCAATTTTTTGTCAATTACTTGTGACATTTTTGCCACTTTTTCATCAATTTTTTGGCACTTTTTTGTCAATGTTTTCTCACTTTTTTGTCACATTTCCGTCTCACATTGTTTTCGTCTCAGTTTTGTTGCTATTTTCACAGCTTTTTTCCATACGCTTTTGGACTGGGGTAAAGCCAAACTGGAGAAAGTGTGCTCGGTTCAGGTGGGATATTAAAATACAGTCCATTGTCATAGGCAGCAGTAGATAGGCTTTTGTT
Source organism: Gobius niger (assembly GCF_951799975.1). Classification (NCBI taxonomy): domain Eukaryota; kingdom Metazoa; phylum Chordata; class Actinopteri; order Gobiiformes; family Gobiidae; genus Gobius; species Gobius niger. Next base: position 22,894,285 of record NC_136872.1, on the reverse strand, counting down.
TCAGCCGGGATTTAAAGAGTTGAGGCCTCTCTCAAATCTTCACGGTGGCTGTTACGGACCTTTGCTGCTTGAAACTGAAACACAGCCTCACCGTGTTTAGTCCTGACTCTGGGAACCAGCAGGAGACCCTTCCCTAAGGATCTCAGGGCCCAAGGTGGTTCATAAGGCAGTAACATGTCAGAGATGGACTTTGCATAACACCCCCCCTTTAAGAAGGGGATCCTGGGCGATGATTGGCTGACGCGGAGGAGTGGCTTGAACCGTGGTAAAGGGTAATTGGTTGATTGGTAAAGGCTGCTAATGATGAGGCAATGAATGAAGGCTGCAGGTACGTCTTCCATGTTGAATTTGCGCTGAAACTTCATTCCAGTGCAATTTCCAAATGTTGTTCTGTGAACGTGAACGCCTGGAGGAGTTTCCTCAGGTTTGTTCTTGGACAAACTCGGGGAAACCACATTTTTACGTTAAGTTAAATTTATGATCCGTGAAACAGTCCCCTCTGGATTTCTTTAACCTTCACCTGGAAAAGAAAAGAAGAGGAAAATCCCTTCACTGTCGGTCTTTCCACAACATTTTCATTTTGTATTTTGTGGAAAGCCAGAGCCCAAGAGGAAGCTCACCCAGTATCAGTGATCAAAGTACAAATCTGTGGAAATATCAACGTTTTCGAGAGAGATTATTGTATGAAGATATCGCTGAGGCTGTGATTTCTTTCGGGCTGAACGCTCCACGATACGTAAAGTTTAAGCTAATTTCTCTCTTCCACTCTCCCCGTCCATCACGCTCTTCTTCTCCCCGTGTTCCGCTGACTCAGCCCGGGCGTCATTAAGAGGCAGGAGACACGCACTTTGCATCTTTAATAACGCGGAGGGAGACGTGACAGTCTGCTGAAACAAGCTCAAAAAGCCGGCGTTAAAACACACGTGACGTTAATCTAATTCGGAGCGAGGGGAAGACGACGAGGCGCTGATGAGCTGTCGGGGGAGCCGTCCGGATCCGTGTCCGGGAGACAGCGGAGATCTGCCACCAAACTGACTTTCCCAACCTCTGGAGTCGGATTCCAGAACTTGCTGCTTTTGCTCCACTACATTTCACTGCAAGGAAAGACGGCTATTTGTCCATGTGTTTAGTTCATTTTAAAAGATCTGCTCTGTCAAATGTCATTGACCTCTTAACCCCCGCCAGTGTAACGTCTCATTTAAAAGCTAAGGCCTACAAAACTAATCTAAGCCTCTTCTCCTCACACTTTTCGATCACACAAAAAATATGAAATGTGGCCAAAACACTACGAAAAAGGGGGAAAAAATGTGACAAAGCAATGACAACACAATCAAGGGAGAAGCTGAGATGAGTTCTGTAGGCCTTAGCTTTCAAATGAGGCTGTAAGCTCCAGTCGAGAAGCTTTTAGATTTGGGTAAAATAGTCTGGTTCATTATGTAATTTTGCCGAAGTCAAAAAACGTATGAAATTTGGCAGGAAATTCCATTTGATTCAAGCCGAAAAGTCAATGAAAGCCTTGTCATATGTTTCATGGCGTTACCGTAGCGATGACCAGAACTCACCATTTACTCTAATTCAGGGGTGTCAAACATACGGGGTCCGATGATTTAATCTGGCCCCTGCCCTGTAGAGCATCAATTCCAGAGTATTTAAAAAGGTAAGTCTCTAGCCCAGGGGTAGGCAACGTCAGCCCCGGGGACCAAATCCGGCCCTCCAGCACAGAACCTCTGGCCCCAAGATGATTTTGAGAAATGTTATTATGCAAATAAAAGATCAAATACCTGTTAAAGTATCCTAAAAATGTGAGAAATAGTGTCAGTATTTTAAAAATGTCCTGGCAGAACATCCCACTTGGTCATATATAATGTAAGACAGCCATTCTCAACTGGTGGGTCCATTTTCCGTGGGTTGCCAGCCTATAGGGAACTTTTATTCAATATTTTCCATCTGAAACGGCACGGAAACACTAACTGTGTCTGTTAAATTGAATGTTATTGGGTTGTTTTGATCATAATTTCAGTCTTGTTCAACAATTTGGGTCGCAACACTGGTGAGGTTTGGCCCTTGGTGTTTTAGAAGAGATGAAAATCGACCCTCCACGACGCAAACTTGCCTTCCTCTGCTCTAGCCCATTCCTGTGCGGGGTAATGATTTAATAAAGAATAACGAGTATGCTCATTCTAGCCACTAGGGGGCATACATTTAAAAAATTGTGACATTGTGACACAGGCTTGTAAAGTGCAATACAAGTGTTAGCTGCAGTTTTAGACTGGTTTGGACCAGTTTAGAGCTGCTTTCCACTGGTTTAGAAGAGGTTTGGGCCTGTTCCGACTTAGTTTGGACAGGTTTAGAGCAGTTTAGACTGGTTTGGACCAGTTTAGACTGGTTTATGCTGGTTTTGACAGGTTTAGAGCCGTTTAGACTGGTTTGGACCAGTTTGGACCAGGTTCGGACTGGTTTATGCTGGTTTTGACAGGTTTAGAGCTGTTTTTCACTGGTTTAGAGGAGGTTTCGATTGGTTTCGAAAAGGTTTAGGCCAGGTCTGGCTGGACTGGTGTTTGCTGGTTTGGACTGGTTTAAGGCAGGGAACTCAGAGGTCGATGAAAAAAAAAATATAAACACAAACTAATAACGATGATGTTTATCCTCCAAATGCTTGGAAAATTAAAAAATGGGTGTAGGGAGTAACATTAAAGGATTAAGGGTCAAATTTTGAATATTTTATCAAATCAAATCAAGCTGTTTCACCAAACTCTAAAACAGTGAAACAATAATGGCGAATGTAACGGGTGTGATGTGTGATGACAAGTGCCGCAGCAGGAACGTGGCCAGGACGTCCCCTGTTCGTAGAACCTCCTACGCCGCAAGGAAAACTCCACAACCCAGTGGGAAGAGATCTCCTCCCCTGGACTTAATTCAAGTTTAAGAAACCTACAGATGTTTTCAAATGAGGCGAATTTACTCATTTTGTTTCTATAATGGCCCGCTGTTTTTCACTCACTACTGTCTTTCTTTACAGACATTCATTCAAATATTAAAACCCTAAAATTTCAACGGTGAGGTTTCTCAAAATGCCGTTCTTCTTATGCCTCACTTATGAGCGATATGTCGATTAAATCTGCAGCTAATCCTCCAAACAAATCCCAAGGTGTCTACATCCCTCCTCCTCCTCCTCCTCCTCCGGTGTGTGTGTGAGGGAGTGTGTGTGTGTGTGAGGGTGTGTGTGTGTGAGGGAGTGTGTGTGTGTGTGTGTGTGTGAGGGAGTGTGTGCAGATTGAGTGTAAACAATAGAGCCGCTTGTGCGTCGCGTGGCTCTGACAGCTCCGGCCGATGATTAATGACGCCGCGTTAAACGTGATTAGTGCATTAATTCGCTCGGTGATGGCGGCGCACAGGGGCCAACGGCGAACGCTGGGGAAAGGTCAGAATCTCACGCACACTCCCAATCAACTGGCGGACCTCGAGGACCAAAACAAGGACTAAACTAGGGATTAACTAGGACTAAACCAGGGATTAACTAGGGATAAACCAGGGATTAACTAGGGATAAACTACCAGGGATAAACTAGGACTAAACCAGAGGTAAACCAGGGCTAAACTGCAACTAAACTATAGGAATAAACCAGGACTGGACTAGGACCAAACTGTTTAGTTTAGTTTATTTGAGCAACATAAATGCATACAGGTAGAGTCTACATAAAATTTACAGAAAGACTCAAAACATCAAAAGCATTAGTGCAGTGTTGCTCAAAGGGAGTCGGAGGAAGTTTAAAGTTTAATGGTTTTGTATAGCCCAATATCAGAACAGAAGATGCTTCACAGGCAATAAAACAGAGCAGTAAATATGACAATGTAAAGTTCAGGTGAATGAAGTATCCGGGCAAACATAATGTCCATTAAGCTCTCTCCAGCACGGCAAGGAAAAACTCAAAAACCCGGCGGGAGAAAAGAGAAACCTTGGGGAGAACCACAGAAGGAGAGATCCACTCCCATGGACGGACAGGCTATAGACCCAGGGCTGAAGGATCCCTCAGCAGACGGGCCAAGATCGCAGACCGCCCAGTCCTCAGATTCCAGAATGCAGGTTCCTCCGTTCAGCCGAGGTCATCCGTTCGATCTAGACAGGCACTCCCGAGGGGGAGGGGACAGGAGACACCATGTGAATAGTGATGAACAGACTACAGATGAATTAAATATTGTATCATAATAAGACAAAGTCTGCAGTAAGAAGAAGAGGATGGCGCTCAGTGGACCGTACTTCCCACAGCAGTGTTTCTCCTATGGCAGCTTTACCTCAAGCTGTGGGTTAGAGCTTTACCTAACTGACCTGATTATAAGCTAATTCGAAGAGGTACGTTTTGAGCCTAGTCTTAAATGTAGGGACTTTGTCTACTTCTTTAACGAGCAATTTAAGTTTGAGTGAAAAAAAATGTATCACCATTGTGTAATTGGATGAACAATATCCCTCCGTCCCTTTGTCTTTTCTGTCAGCGTAGTATTTACTCTCACGGACAATTAATGAGCAAAAAAACATGCTACGACACCTGCAATGGCGCTTATGGCCTCTAGGGGCATGAGTTACTTCAAGGCCTTCTTTTGTAATTTGAATAATACATATGTATTGCTTTTATAAGTGTTGCCACAGACTTCTGCCCGACTAAACCAGGACCAAACTAAGATTAAACTAGGACCTAACCCAATCTGGGTCGAAAACAGGATTGAAACAGAAATAACTCTGGATTTAACAGAGTCAGAGCCAGGAAGTAAAGATTCCATTCAAAAATGAGTGGAGTAAATTAAGTTCTTAATATATACTACTCACATTAAGTACAGCACACCTCTGTCTGTATTTAAAGAGGCCCCGGTCGTAAACTGATGGCAGATAACGTCCACACACTGAGCTGAATATAAGGAGTGGCTTTTGAGCAAAGTCCACGACAGAGACACTGCAGCGGCAGCAACACACAGTGAGTCTGAGCTAATGCATTAAACTAAGTCTTTAGATTTACCTTAACCCTTGTTTGGAATAGAATAAAGTTTATTTGTATAACGCTTTTCACATGACAAGTCCCCAAAGCCTTTCACACACTTTTAGGGGATTTGTTCTTCGCTGTAGCTTCAGTTCCCCCTGGGGAAGACTGACTGAAGCTCGACTCGGTCTGGGCACAGTTTAAGTGCATGTGGCAGGTCTTTATGCTTTTGAAAATATGACTTATTTAGATGGATAACAGCCGTTGTCAAATCATAATTATCATTTTAATTTAGTGAAGCAGGAATATATTGAGGAAATGTTGGGCAGAATTTGAATTTTTAAGTGACATCATTTCCCAAACATGGTCGGCACGGCAACAGTTTAAAAATTGTTTGCCTCTATCTGTGTCACTTCCTGTCAGTGTCCAATAAGGAAGTGAAACTATAAACATCACAAAAAATGGCCAAACTAAAGACGGAATGAATTAATATTATTGTTCTGTTTTAATATTTTAGTTTAGGTCTCGAAAAAAGTATCATTGTTCAGGTATCAGAGGGTAAAAATACTACTAAGCAAAGAACAGATCCTCAAAGACTTAAAGATGCACTATGCAACTTTTGAAGTGAAAAAAAAAAATCTTATTTGTGCATATTTGACTTTTAAAGAGGGGGTATTATGCTTTTTTCAATCACATAGCACCAGTCTATATCACACTAAAATGATGACCAAACCTTCTGTTGGTCTGTAAATGCAGTAAATTAGAATAACTGCCTTGTATAACATTGCTCTCTCAAAATGGCTGTAGTGAATGTCTTGAAATAGGCCTCTGTCTCTTTAAGAACCTCTGAGCCTTTCCGACACGCCCCCTCCACACGCTGTCTGTGGCATCAGTGGGGAGGGGGTTCTGCTGAGGAGCAGTGGTTGGTTACTCGGCTGGTGACGAAAGCTCGGAGGCGTCTCCAGGAGGTGGGGGCGTTCCTAGGAGGACTCAGGCAAACCTATCCCTAAAATGGCCGCCATCAGAGTTTTTACAGATTACTCAAAAATACGTGAATGTGCCAAGGCAACACTTCAGGCATGTTTTTAATGAGGGAATGACATAATAACATGATGTAAAGCTTGAAAAAGTCGATTTTGCATAATACTCCCCCTTTAATTGACTCAGTGGCTGTATGGGTGCAGCACATTTGCTTTTCCTCAGAGTGACCTCAATGACGGTCCAAGATCAAATTCTTTTCAGGATTCGTACAAGAAACTGGCCAGCAGAAACCCAAGAAACATTTATTCTGGAGCATGATTGAGGCCACTGTGAGGAAAAGCAAATGTGCTATGCTGCACCCATACAGCCACTGAGTCACTTAAAGGTCAAATATGCAGAAATGTTAAGATTTTTTTTCACATAAAAAGTTACACAGTGCACCTTTAAGTACAGAATGTGTCCGATGTAACGATTGCTGTCCTGTAGGTCTTGAAATGGCGACGTCAGAGGAGCAGACTTTCTTCCGGCCGCTCATGGACGCCCTTGACGATTTATCGAATTACACGTTCCAAAGATTCAAAGTTTACCTGGAAGACAGGGACTTACTGAGGAACTTTGGGACCATCCCGAGGAGCAGACTGGAGACGGGAGACCGGACCAAGATCCTCAAAGCCATGTTGGACGCGTACGGCATTTTCACGGTCACGGTCACCAAGAGACTGCTGCAGCATCTGTACATGGGCCAGCTGCTGCACGAGCTGTCCCAGTGGAACTACGACCCACACGGTAAAGATGGTTACAATATTTAAGGCCTTGTTTCACCGGAGGAGAGATGCAGAGACGTTGCGGAGGCTGCCATGAATAGGACTGATTGCTAAGGGCCCATCTCACCGGCCTGGAGACTGGAGTCGCCGCTCGTCACAGAGGTGTCTCCGAGACGTCCCCTGGCAATAAGGCGAGTGTTCAGGTAGTCTGTCTGTGTCCGAATGTCCACACTATTCCCTATATAGTGACTGTATAGTGGTCACGCCATGTTGTAGGGGTGTCCGAATGTCCAGAGAGAAAAAAGTAGTCCATTCAAAATTTCCCACAATGCATCTCGAAAAGTAGTGAGCATCGATGGTCACTAAACGGGTCAATATAGACCACAATGCATTGCGAGAGTCGGAGAAGAGCCTGACAGTGACAGGTCTTTGAACTAAACAACACGACTGAAGTAAATCAGCTGTTTCAGTCGTGTGTTTTGTATTGAAAAGATGCTAACGTTAGCTGCTAACCTTTAGCTGGAGCTGTTAAATGACCGACAGCTTCCTCTCGAATAATCCAAGCCATTCATGTAAAATCCATGTTAAATATAACGTATCTGACTCGTATTTATCCATGAATATTCCACTGTCTCTGAGTTTGGTCTTTATCGCAGAAATACATTATTCGCGGAGTTTAGCGAACTTTTAGCAGATGTAGCCACTCAATCTGCTGGCGCTTCGGACACCGGGCTCTGACCTACTTTCGGCACGTCTCTGAGCGAACGCTGGAGTGATTTGTTTTTTTGTGATGATAGTTTTAATTTTAATTTAAATGTCAGATAAAACGCCTGTAAAAGTGCCAAAACAGTCGTTCTGTTTCATAAAATAAACGTTTGTGACAATAAATAAAGTCAGATAAAAACATTTTTAAAACATATCTGCAGCCGCAGTGCTCGTGACGTCACGCAGCGCGGAGAAAGTAGTGGCTTGTGTCCGAATCGCCAACAGAATCAGTGACTATATAGTCGACTATATAGTGCGGGCCTATGTAGTGAATGAGGGGTTAGGGACTAGGGTGGACATTCGGACGCAGCCTCTGTCTGTCTGTAGTCTTGAGTCTCTGTGTGGTCTCCGAGAGGTCTGCAGCTGTGGCAGTGTTGCCTCTAAGAGTCGTATGGAGTCTCTTTGAGATCTCCTTGGCATCCAACAGGTCTCGGAGACATTGCAGGGACGTCACAGAAACGTCTCACAGGTTGAGGACAACAAATAGTGTTCGTGACACAACTGCTTGAGAACGCATAGACCTCTCTGAACCCTCTCGGAGACCACGTGGTGACCACATGGACGCAGTCTCCGCTGAATTACCAGGAGACTCGCCTTATCTCCAGGGGACGTCTCGGAGACATCTCAGAGACCTGCAGCAACTCAAGTCTCCATGCTGGTGAGATAAGTCCTTAAGACCGAGCCCTGCAGGTGAATAAGGGGAGGAAAAAAATATCAATTTGACTTTTGTCATTTTTGTCAGTTTTTAAATACAAATCTTAAATCTAAATCATGCCAGGTTTGAGATAATTGTTTTATTTTGGATTTTGGATCTTGCTTAGTTTTTTGAATTAAAGAGTTATTAGAGAAAAACCCTTGAATGAGTACTTTTTTGTCTTGATTTTGCGCTTCAACACTCAATAAATCTGGCAGGATGTAGACTCTAAAAACATCTAAATATTAAGTCCAAGACTGTAAAGTTTGGAGTCTGTAGGAGCTACTAAAGTGGAGATGTTGTTGAAAGAGTGGAGTGAAAACTACAGTAATGGCTTAGCTCCTCTTTGGATATCTTGTTCTCCGTGACAGTGGAGATGTAGAGCTTGATATGACATACAACGGTCCCCAAGATGGCTACCCTGACAACAAACGTTATGTGAAAGGCATGTGCACACACATCGATGACTGCACTGTTTTGTGTTCTCTCTTGTGTTGTTGGCCACGCAGCCGTTGTTGCAGCCTGTCAGGACAAACTCAAGTCCCGTCTGAAGACCAGGTTCCATGTTCTGATCGAGAGAATCACAGAACGAGGTGACGAGCAGCCGTTCAGCGAGCGCTACACGGAGCTGTACGTGACCCTGGAGGAGAGCGGGCAGCACGGCGGCGAGCATGAGTTCAGGCAGGTGGAGCGAGAGGCCAGGAGGGATTCCACTAAAGAGAGGACGGTGCAGTGCCAGGACATCTTTGAAGGCCTCACCAAGAGAGGAGAGCCCATCAGACTCGTGCTCACCAACGGAGTGGCCGGCATCGGGAAAACCGTGCTGACTCAGAAGTTCAGTCTGGACTGGGCTGAAGGCAGAGCCAACCAGGACGTCCAGCTGCTGTTCCCTTTGACCTTCAGGGAGCTCAACGTGCTCCGAGACTCAGAGTACAGCCTGGTGGGTCTGGTCCATCACTTCTTCGGAGAATCCAAAGAACTCTGGAGCTTCAAGCATCTGCAGGTGGTCTTCATCTTTGACGGTCTGGACGAGTGCAGACTTCCCCTGGACTTCAGCCGGACCCGGTTCTTGACGCAGCCCACTCAGAGCGCCTCAGTGGAAGAGCTGCTGGTGAACCTGATCAGGGGGAGCCTGCTTCCCTCCGCTCGCCTCTGGATAACCACACGGCCCGCGGCGGCCAATCAGATCCCTGTTGAGTGCGTCTCCATGGTGACAGAGGTGCGAGGGTTCACCAACCCACAGAAGGAGCAGTACTTCCGGAAGAGGTTCAGAGACGAGCAGCAGGCCACAGCCGTCATCTCCCACATCAAGAACTCTCGGAGTCTTTACGCCATGTGCCAAATGCCAGTCTTCTGCAGGATCCTCTCCACTGTTATGGGGAACATCCTGAGGCACAGTGAGCTACAGGAGCTGCCCCAGACCCTCACCAACCTCTACATCCACTTCCTGGTGGTGCAGCTCAAACAGAAGAATGTTAAATTTGAGGGGAAGCGAGAGGCGGCCTCGGCCTGGTCTCCTGAAAACAGGGAGATGGTGCGGTCTCTGGGAAAACTGGCCTTTGAGCAGCTGCAGAAAAGAAACTTGATCTTCTACGAGAGCGACCTGAGCGAGTGTGGGCTGGACGCTGAGGCCGCGGCTAGGTATGGAGGTCATTTTGTGATTTTTTTCAACGCTTTTTTCAAATGTATTGTTGTTATTTAGGTACTCCGGAGTCCTCACAGAGGTCTTTACAGAAGAGAGCGGACTTTACAGCGATCTGGTCTACAGCTTCATCCATCTGAGTGTGCAGGAGTTTCTGGCTGCGCTTCACGTCCATCACACCTTCTTCAGCTCTGGAGTCAACCTGCTGTCCACAGACACTGAGGCAGACTTCTACCAGGCGGCCATAGACTGCGCCCTGCAGAGTCCAACGGGACACCTGGACCTGTTCCTGCGCTTCCTCCTGGGGCTGTCTCTGCCGACCAACCAGAGCCTGTTACGAGATCTGTTGACCCGGACCGGAAGTGGCTCGCCAGGCAATCCCACACGACACATCAAGAAAAGAATCAGGAACCTCTCTGCGGAGAAGAACATCAACATGTTTCACTGTCTGAACGAACTGAATGAGCGGGGGATTATAGAATACGTCCAGAGGGGTTTGCGTGAGCGCGGTCTTTCGAAACAGCCCATGCTCTTCGTGCAGTGGGCGTGTGTGGCCTTCCTCCTCCTCACCTCAGACGAAGACCTGGAGCTGTTCAACCTGAGGAAGTACCAGGCGTCAGAGCAAGCGCTGCTGGGTCTGCTGCCGGTCATCAGAGAGGCCAACAGAGCCAAGTGAGTCTGGACTTTATAGTGATGTTAATATTTAAACTCCCAGTAAACACTCATTACGCTTCATACATTCTTTTAAGCTTTTTGTCTTTTATTTATGCTAAGTTGTAATCCGAAATCCAGCTAGCAAGACCAGGCAGAAACATCATCTAGAACCCTAGACGTTTCAGTGGTAGCCTGTGTACCCCCTACCTCAAGGGTGTTGCAGTTTATTTGTGAGTAAAGAGACAGGTCCCCGTATCCCTGGTTAGGATGACGGATCTAAAACAATGGTTCTCGTTCGCGTCGGGACCCAGAATCACCCTGGGATGACAAACCGAGACCCAAAGACAACTTAGACTTGCAGAATATGTAATGCAGAATGTCTTTTCCTCAAAAAATGTTGTTGAATATGCATTGAATAAGAAATGAATGGTAAATGGTCACATCAAGGAACCAGTCACCCAAGGCCGTGAGAACCCAGGGTGCTGAGGGCACTGCAGCACCCCCTGGTGGGTAGTTTGTACATTGCAAGCAATACAAATAAAGCACTAAATAGTCATTTTGGGTGGCTATCATATTCTTCAGCACCTTCTAACCAACATATGTTCCCACAGTCACCGATTCACTCTCATTCATACACCAGTGTACGCATTCTATACCTTTCCTGCACATAAATATTAAAATAAATGTTTCTAGAAAAGGCTTGCAACCAACCACTTGAGAACCACTGATCTAGAATGTGCTGTATTAAAACCTCTTAACTCCCGCCTTAACCGAGCACATTTTCTCCATGTTCAGCTTTCCCCTAATCTGAAAGCTTCTAGACTGGAGAGTTCACAGTCTAGGCCTCTATGCCTCATTTGTAAGCCAGACGGCATCATTATCACGGTGTCACTTTTATTGCTCTATTTATTTCACATTTTTGCAGCTTTTCTGTTGGGTTTTAGTTGCTTTTTTGTCAATTTTTTCAGGGTTTTTTTTTTTTGACCATTTTTTCTGCTTTTTTTTAACAGTTTTTTTCTGCTTATTTTGTCAATTCTTTCAAGGGTTTTTTTTGACAATTTTTTTTTGCTTTTTTACCAGTTTTTTCTGCTTTTTTGACAATTTTTCCAGGTTTTTTTTTGGACAATTTTTACTGCTTTTTAACCAGTTTTTACTGCTTTCTTGTAAGTGTTTTATGGCATTTTTGTAACTTTTTTGTTTCTTTTTCATCCTTGTTTACATCTCGTTTTCATCTCTATTTTGGCGCTTATTTTTAAGAAGCTTTTAGATTTGGGTAAAGCCAAACTGGAGAAAATGTTAACGTGTTAGTGAAGAGGTTAAAAAGGAGAGGAGCCAGTGTTCCTGTAGTTGCTCATCCTGGTGAGACCAGACTGATGTCTCAGGAAAACTGAAATGAGCAAGTGCAATCAGATTGTGGTCACGTGTTGTTCGTCCCCTCAATAACAATCTATGGATCGGGCACGGGAGAGAGGACAGAGGCGGTAAATGACTAAAACGACATGGACGGTAGGTGAGTTGCGTGATTCATAATCCTGTACGAATATTAATGCAAGAACCGCCAATAGCACCAGATCGAAAGCAGGTTAGTGATTGGTTCACTCCGCTTCTTGTTTGCTTACGTATTTTCCACTCTGGAAGTGTTGCTGATGTCACGGTCAGACTCAGTCACTGATGCAGCAGTGAGTTTCCAGGGAAGTAATCGCTCATATCCCCCTCTCTCCAGTCTGTCCTGGGGGAACCTGTCCTCTCACAGCTGTGGTCCCCTGGCCTCCGCCCTCAGCTCCTCCAGTCTGACTCTCCTGGATCTCAGTAACAACGACCTCCAGGACTCAGGAGTGGAGCTGTTATGTTCAGGGCTGAAGAGCGCCCCCTGCAGACTGGAAACACTGCGGTAAGACGAGTTTCATGTGTGATGGAATATTTGAGAGGAGTTGTCGTTTGAGTGACGTGCTACAAATACTGTGAATGGACCATCCTAGAATTGGATCATGGATATTATTTTCCACATAAAGGGCGCCTGCATTCTAAAATGTTTCATGTTTATAACTTTAATGTCAGTGTGTAATGATGTGTCTCTCAGGTTGTCTGGATGTCTGGTGACAGAGGGGGGCGGGGCTTCTCTGGCCTCAGCTCTGAGCTCCGCCCCCTCTCACCTGAGAGAGTTAGATCTGAGCTATAACCACCTGGGACGCTCTGCCGCGCTTCTGAGTGCTCTACGGGACCAGCCCAACATCCCCCTGGACTCTCTCAGGTGAGGAGTCTCCTGCAGGTCCAGCACTGGGAGGAGCCAGGATTATCAGGGAAACATTCTGTTTTTCTGTCACGGTGTGAAAATGTTTTCCAGGTTGGATCCCACTGGAGAGCGATGGCTGACTCCCGGTATTCACAAATGTAGGTACAACTATTATCTGATGTTCTTTCTTCTGTCTCACAAGTAGACACAATGAACGTTACTAAGCTTGGAACAGTGTTCTATGTACATGTGCAGTAGCCTTACCCCCTAGGCCAGGGCTCTTCAACCTGGAGCTCCTGGCTCCAGCTCTTTCCCTAAAGGCTTTACATTTCGACAAACGATGATGGGTAAAAGGGTTTGCATGACGTCACAACATTGTAAAGAGTCTGTAATTTAACATGGGGTTGGTGCAGCAGGATTCTATTGTGTTGTCCAAATTACAGTATGTTCTTGATATTGGTCAGAATTTCAGCCGTAAGTCGAATGTGGCAGATTTGTGAATCCATCCATCCATCCATCCATCCATCCATCCATCCATCCATCCATCCATCCATCCATCCATCCATCCATCCATCCATCCATCCATCCATCCATCCATCCTTCCTTCCTTCCTTCCTTCCTTCCTTCCTTCCTTCCTTCCTTCCTTCCTTCCTTCCTTCCTTCCTTCCTTCCTTCCTTCCTTTCTTTCTTTCTTTCTTTCTTATTCCATCCATCCTTCCTTCCTTCCTTCCTTCCTTCCTTTCTTTCTTTCTTTCTTATTCCATCCATCCTTCCTTCCTTCCTTATTCCTTCCTTCCTTCCTTCCTTTTCCTCCTTTCCGTTGCTGGGTCGTGGAATCACATCGCACCAGCCCCAGTGGGCTCTATGCACAGTGACCCCACGTGATTTCCGCCTGGACAGTCAGCCTGACGCTGTCCTTCCTGTCCGTTATCTCTTCCCATTAAAAATGAGCAGGTCCCACAGAAATGAAGCAATAGCTTAAGGTTTGGTAAAGGACAGCAAGTAAAAGTTAAGATGTGACTGGAGCAAGTTAGAAAATACTACATGAGACGTAGCGACTTCTCTGGAGGAAACCTCCGTGTTCATAACGGTGGAGGTTTTTGTCTTGAGGCTAACACAAAATAAAAATAAAACTAGCGCAAAGTTTTGAACGAGCCCCTCAAAAAAGAATCGTCCTGTTAGTAGTTTCAATAATATTTACTTGCTTACATGTTATATTATCATTTTTCAACACTAGCCTTTAGCTCTAAGATAAAAGCTCCGCCCCTCACGACAGCAGGCGTTTCCTTTAGGGCTGGATTCACAGTGAACATGATGTTTGTAACACGTTGCTGTGACTCCATCAGTAACTCGTTGTCCTTAACCAGATCCTGAGCTTCTCTATATTTGTGTGGGACCTGCTAACTGTGAATGTAAACGATCGCTGAGAGGAAGTCCAGCGTCTGGCTGACTGTCCAGGAAGACGTCACGTGGGGAAACTGTGCATATAGCCTATAGCTCCGCCTGCAGGTGGTGGGTCCACAGAAGGACGGTCTCATGGTTCTCTAACAGGGCTTGGTCTCTCATAAGGAGCTTCTGAACTGCTCTTTGTCTGACCCGTCACCTAGGACCTGTTTGTCATGGGAGACCCTACCAGGAGGACAAAGCCCCCGACGACAGAGCTCCAGGATCATCCGGGCGCTCAACTCCAGCTGCACATAACTCCTAACAGCCGTCCTGTGTCTTTCAGATTTCTGCGACCTCTCACTGGACATGGACACCATAAACAGGAGACTCCGCTTGTCTGACGAAAACCGCACCGTGACCTGTGTCTGCGAGGAGGACCAGCCTTACCCGGACCACCCGCTCCGCTTCAGCCCCTGTCCCCAGGTCCTCTGCCGCCCCGCGCTCACCGGCCGCCGCTACTGGGAGGTGCAGTGGAGCGGAGTCTTCGGGATCGACATCGCCGTGAGTTACGGGGGAATCGGGAGGAAAGGGGACGAGTGCGAGTTTGGACCAAATGATCAGTCCTGGAGCCTGAGGATTTACAGAATCATTGAGTCCAAACCGAGAGATGACGATAAACTGTTCTCCGTGCGTCACAACAAGTCAGAAACTCGCCTCTCGTCCGCGTTTCAGTCTCATCGCGTCGGCGTGTTCCTGGACTCTGCAGAGGGAGTCCTGACCTTCTACCAGGTGCTTTCTGAAGGGAAACTGTCACATCTCCACACGGTCCACGCTGACTTCAGAGAGCCGCTGTTTGCCGGGTTTGGTGCTAGTTGGTGCAGTTCCTCAGTGTCTCTGGTGAAGAGAAATACAGCTGCATATGAGGAAACGTGTCTGTGAGGAAACCAATGTCATGTCATGGAGCAGGGGCTGATATAACTCAAGGCAGGGACACAGTTTTGGAAAGAAAAGTCCAAACAGATATGTCCAAGATATGTCATTATGTGGAAATGACTGTATTGTCCTTTCATCTGACCAACCAGTGTTTCCCCTACCATTATTTTGACAGGACGATAGCCTTTTGTTAGGCAGCTGCAATCACCAATTGATAAAACGAGCGTCTTTACATATTCCGCTCCTCTAATCCATTCCTGATTTTGTTTGAAATACTACGCAGCCCAATCCAATTATTTGGAGCTGCACCAAAAAAATCGGAGAAACAAGGGCAGAGACGAGCAAAGTTAGCATTATCTGTTTCACATCAGTCACTGAAGTGAGCTCTGATTTTGTAAGTCCTGGATTTAGCCTGACACTGATTTTAGTTCCTCTTGTTTTATGCAGAACACAGACCTATAACATGTATCCAATTAGATCATAAATGGTGGAACTCACTGAATTTTCTCTAACAGTGGCCGGGTTCGCGGCTGGCGGAGGCAAATTAAAGCCGGTCTCTAAAACAGGCCGGGGCTTTTATTAGAAACTATAGCGGTAGAAATAATCCCCATGTTAGGAATTTGTCTCATACTCGTGTAAATTATAACTCACGTGCAGGAAGTAAACAAACGGGAACCCGGGCCGAGGGGGACGCTGCGGAGGAGCTGATCCGAACTTTGACACAGATTTAGACACTTTTCAAACCTCCTGTGATTATATTTGGAAACAGGGGGAGAGTTGTGTGACCCTCCAGGGTTTTAATAAAGTCACCATCGCGTCTTCAAAGCGACTCCGTGTGCAGGTCAGTCCCACGCCTCAAAATAACTCCTCCGATCAGCGCGAGCGTCTCGTCTTCTCTCGGGTCAGTCTCATGATCGATCACAAACACAAACGCTCCGTCTAAACTCGCCTTTTACACAAGAAAACAACAAATAATCCGGTCCACGGTAAAAACGAAACAGAAACCTGCAGTGACATTGATGTCAAAGCTCCGCTAACAGCAACGAAACACTTCCTGTTGTCCCGACAAAATAAAAGGCGTCAACGTTCCAGCCGCTGGGAGAGGGTTTGAAATGTTCATTAATAAATGAGCCTAATATTTTAGGTGCAAATGGACACAAATCTCGTTTTTTCTTCATTTTCCTGGTCGTCCGTTTTGCTCAGATAGAAATAAAGGCCTGTGTCTAATTGTGGCCTGGTTCCAATGAAGGCCTGGTCCTGATGCCCTTCAGTAAATAAAGCCCCTGGCCTATATTAGAGAATTTACGGTATTCATGTTCAATATTTATCAAACATGCATGGGAAAATTAATTAATGGTGGCCTATATCAATCTAAGAATTGTGTATTACAGACTCAAGCTTTCTAAAACATATTATTGTGTCCTACATTAAAATGCTTTATAGTTACTTAAACTAAATTAAATAAGTATCATGTAGAAATGCAAACAATAAATTGTTAATTTTACAGCCAAACCAGTTAACCTCGGGGAAACACTGCAAGCACTTCATTTTGAATATTGTCTCCACTTTTGGACGCCTTTACGAGACAGTCATGTGAGTTCATTTGTGCTGAGAGAAAAGACACTGAACTTTGTGACAGTTTTTGGTTCAAGTCCAGCCGTTACAGAGATATTAAAGCGTAGAATACTGACATAAATATGATTAAAATAAGCTGTATTAGTCTGAAAAAAATGTGAATTCCGCCTTGTTTTTTTTAAATTCAAAACTCGGTAAAGGTGCAGCAGTTAGTGCTCGTGCTTCACAGCTAGAAGGTCCCGGGTTCGATTCCCACCTGAACTGTCTGTCTGTGTGGAGTTCTCCCCGTGCCTGCATAGGTTTCCTCCGGGTAATATGATGAATGATGTGTGTGCATGAGTGCATGAATGAATGAATGGTGGTCAAAGGGACCGTTGGCGCAGATGTGTGCAGTCGCGCCTCTGTCCGTCTGCCCCAGGGGAAACTGGGGCACCACCGAGTATGGAGTAAATGATGAACAAATCTCCAACACTATGTGAAGCACTTTGGAGCGACTTGTGACATGTGAAAAGCACTATACAAATAAATTTCCATTCCATACATCAGGTTAAGAATTAGATTAAAAATCCCTCAAAAATATTAAAATACAGTTCTCACCAAGTCTGAGAAGTTTGACGTCTGTAGGAGCGACTTAAAGGGATATTTCAGGATTTTTGACATTGGGCCTCCTAGTTATCCATAGTGTTGTTGATTTCTCGAAATATTTAAACAAAAAAAATCATACAGTCCTTATATTTGAAGAGTTTAGTGGTGCTAGGCTAGTGCATGTCTATGGTAACTAGTAGCCTGCATTAAAAACCTCTTCAAAATCATGGGGTAGATCCAATAACCGAGCAGATCACTCCGCCGCTGCGTAGCTACAACCAGGAAGCTGATGCCGCTCAAATATAAGTTATTTAAAATGCAAAATGGTTATATTTCAAACATTATTCAGTCGACACAGACATTTATATGGGTCGTCTGGTGTTATCAGTGATTTGCCTCAGGTGCTCTGAGCCAGGGTCAGACTGTTTTTAATGCAGGCTACTAGTTACCATAGACATGCACTAGCCTAGCACTAGCCTAGCGCCACTAAACTCTTCAAATATAAGGACTGCATGAATAAATAAATAAATAAATATCTCCAGAAATCTACAACACTCTGGATCACTAGGGAATGAGGCCTCGGCTTTTCCTCTGTGCTTTGTGGGAGTGTTCTTCAGGCTGGAGCTCAACGTTTCTTTTTTCTGCTGCTTTATGAAGCTTAATTTGACTGTTTTGCTTCCAAATTTGCCGGCCTCTACTCCGAATTGACCTTGAACGTATTTTGGAAGAGACCAATTCAACCTCGTCAAGTTTAGTTCCATCTGATTAAGAAAATGCATAAGTGAGTGAGTTAAACCTTCCTTCAAACCTCTTTCAAAGCTCGACGCCTCGTCCCACATACAGATAACCATCCTCCACATTCCCCCACGCGCGGCGGCTGTGACCTTGTGGAGCGGTGTTTTATGGAGCCCACCTTCGCGCCGGCCTCCAGGGTCCGGGGACAGCCTTGGCATCGCACCACACGCCGTAACTCACTGCGGGGTGAGGACTCAATTACCCACAACTCCCTTTGACGCGGCCCTTCGAGAAAACACCAGCGTTAATCCAGAATCTTTATCCAATCAGCCCGGAAAAAGGCCACATCTGATCTCGTTTCTGAGTTTTAATTGCAGAGGGAACTTCGGGAGGATTGGGGTTTTGACAGATGCAGCTCCAGGTGTCGGGTCTAGGACGAAAACAAAGGGAAAGCTTTTGGCACTGAGAAGGTTTTGTTGTTGCAGTTTCAGCCTGTTTTCTCTTTACTGTGAAATGTAAAACTTAAGTTCTCATTAGGGCTGGACACCACTGAGTATTTTCAATAACGATACTTGGTTTTTAATACCGATAGCTGAATACTCGTTATGTCCTTGGGCAAGACACTTCACCCTCCTTGCCTCCAGTGTCTGTGTACACTGGTGTGTGAATGAGAGAGTGAGTGGGTGACTGGTTCCTTGATGTAAAGCGCTTTGAGTGCCTAAAGCAGGTAGAAAGGCGCTGTATAAATGTGACCATTTACCATTTTGTTGTTTTTAGAGACTGACTAGTCGGCCTGGGGCGGTAACCGGACGCACACCGCGGGTCTGAGTTCCTCACCGTCATCACTGCCAAAAAAAAAAAAATGCCTTCAAGTAAACAAAATTTTACTTGAAAAGGAATTAATAATATACCAGAACAAGTGTCTCAACAAAAAAACTAACAAAAGTCTCAAAAAGACCAGCCACAGGTGAAAATAAAATGAAAAACCGCTCTGAGCAGGCGAAGTGCAGGCAGTCACATATCAGGTCTATGTGAGCGCGGAGTGTGTGGATTCAGCTCCATATGCACATGAGCAGGGCACATTTACTTAAAGAGGGGGTATTATGCTTTTTTCAGTCACATAGCACCAGTCTATATCACACTACAATGATGACCAAACCTTCTGTTGGTCTGTAAATGCAGTAAATTAGAATAACTGCCTTGTATAAAATCGCTCTCTCAAAATGGCTGTAGTGAATGTCTTGAAATAGGCCTCTGTCTCTTTAAGAACCTCTGAGCCTTTCAGACACGCCCCCTCCACACGCTGTCTGTGGCATCAGTGGGGAGGGGGTTCTGCTGAGGAGCAGTGGTTGGTTACTCGGCTGGTGACGAAAGCTCGGAGGCGTCTCCAGGAGGTGGGGGCGTTCCTAGGAGGACTCAGGCAAACCTATCCCTAAAATGGCCGCCATCAGAGTTTTTACAGATTACTCAAAAATACGTGAATGTGCCAAGGCAACACTTCAGGCATGTTTTTAATGAGGGAATGACATAATAACATGATGTAAAGCTTGAAAAAGTCGATTTTGAATAATACCCTCCCTTTAAGGTTTAGACTGGGCCTGTTCAATAGGCAGCCAGAGTTGCCTGTCCTGCCAAACTACATGCTTTTCATAGATATTTCAAAGACATATAGTCTGGGAGTAAGCATGGTCTCAACGATTTCCTGGTGGGCGTGATTGACAGACGGCATCAACCACTCAGAGCAACACTAGATACGTCACAGCAACAAGCGGCAGGAAGCCTTTCCAAAAACGTCCTTATTGACGAGGAACGCTTTGAACGCTGTTTCTTGCTCCGGTTTTAGGGATTAATTAGTTATTTTTAAATTATTTAAAGGACGAAAGAGCAGAAGAAAACATCGTATCACTCGGCGCGCACGCCATGGTGACGGCTGCCGCCTCTTGGGGGAATGAAGTCCCGCCTCTTGGTGCGTGATTGGACCGATGTGGTTAAAATCGTGAAATGATCGCCTGCGAGGAGCTGTCCAGACGGTTCTTCTTTTGAACAGAAGGAGGAGTGTCTGGCAGGCCAGGAAAATGCCAGAGGGGAAACAATTAAATCTGACCCACGCCTCATTTTCCATAAAAAATAATATGTTTTGGCATCATCCGACCAAACCAAAGCACAAGGACACTCGTGCATCGTGTATTCCGACTTTTTCACGGATTATCACATGGAGGAGCAGGACTCTTCGCGGTCCTCGGCAGGTGAACATCGCGTTTTCCTTCTTCTTCAGTACAAAGGGCCTGATCTGTAACTTTTGTAACATCTTAATGGATGTGTTTACAAAGCGGGTGATGAAGCTGATGTAGCTTAGCAGTGAGTTTGGGGAAACTGCACCGGTGTTGAAACGCATCATTTTGATTCTAACTTCATGTAACCTATGACTCATTCACTCCTCAAACTTTTCACTTTTTAACGACTTCCTCCCTTCCCTCGTCTACCCGCCGTTATCTCCCCGAGGAAAGTTACTGTACACATTGATTCCGGATTTCAAAGCCTCTTATCCAATCCCGCGTCTTTATCTAACCTCCCGAACCAAGCGCCACTTTATTATTTCCCTTTGCGCGTTATTATTCCGCTATCTTCAAAAGCCCCTGCGCTTTATCTGCGCTAAGTGATCCTCGGCGCTCGAGCGAGGAAAACCTTCGAAATTTTAATTAACGATCTCGAACCGGCGACGGCGCGGTAAGTGATATACAAGCCCGCTAGTTAAAAGTCTTTTTCATTGCTTAATCAATGTTGAAATTAATATGATTTACCTCGGCGACCTCTCCCATCCCGCCGCGCGCCTACAAGCCTCTCGCGCTATTAATTACGGCGCCAATTAACCCGCGACTAACGATTTGGCCCCCAGAGAGAGGGAGAGAAATCCCACGCTTTTACAGAAGGGCCCCCGCGTGTAAATAAATGTTAATTTGATTCGCAGATATGATGGATTACGGCGGCCGGCGAGAGCGACAGTCCGAGAGCCGCGTTTCCTTTTCCCTAACGCGCTTTGGCGGCCGGATCAATACGGTTGGGTTTTTATGATGTCGTCCCAAAAAAAAAAAAAGAGCGGATTGGTGGAACGCGGCGTCGAGGGGATGTTTGTGCAGAGTTCAAGGTGTTTTTTTTAAAATCCATCTCGTGGTTTAGGTGCACCGGTGTAAAGCGAGACGCTGCAGGTGAATCAGGAATTTGTAACTAAACTAACTAAATTTAGTACAATGTAATGTGCTCTGTAAGAATGTGTAATAACTTGTACCTATGGGTTAAATACACAATGGAATATTATGTATTTGTAGTTTGTAGGTACATAATGTAATGAGACATAACTCTAACCCTAAACCGAACCTTAAGCCCTAACCCTAAGGGCCTCGTGTCCTATTACATTATGTACTTACAAAGTACTAATACAAGATATTCCATTGTGTATCTAACCCATAGGTACAGGTTATTACACATTGTTACAGAGCACATTACATTGTACTAAATTTGTCTCAAGTTTAGTTTAGTTTAGTCATCTAAACTTGTTAAGTACAATGTATCAAGGTACTGTAAAATAAAGTGATACCCTATTGATTATAGGCGTAGTAGTTAAGTACCGGTAGTGACACTTAAGTGAATTGAATTGTTCATGATTAATTAATTGTTAATTCATTATTTATTGAGGCTGAATAAGAAAGTCCTTTATTTGTCGTTAACAGTGCAACGAAATAGTGATCTGGAGTTAGTCCTGTAGACCGACCTGAGCAGCACGTTTTTGGATGTCGGGGAAACTTGGCTGCTTTCTGATCCTCTGAAACGGTGCAGCACCTCCTGGGTTTGTCCCTGTTTCAGAGCGTGGTGTCCTGCACTGGTCAACTCCTCCTTCCTCTTCCTCCTGTGCAGCTCCCTCCGCTCCACAACAGTCTTTCACCATCTTCTGGGAAGAGCTTAACAGTTGATCTGTTTTATTCTCCGGTGAACGTCCATTAACCAGAACAATTATGGCATGTGTGGCTTAGCCGTGAGTCCTGCCCGGATACCTCCTCATTTGTCCCTTCCTTGTTTCCTGTAGCGCCTCTTGTGACGCCTCCACTGTGTTGCAGGTGTGGAGGCTCTTTAGTGTTTCAGAAGAAGAAATGTGCAGGTCTCAAATGTCTTTAGCTCATAAGCTGCTGTTTCTTTTCTTTAAGATAAGGTGTCGTTATTATAAAGTGTTTGCTGTTCATTACTAATATGAGATATATAATATATATAAGACACACTCACATTAAAAAGGATTTATTTTTATATTTTCATATTTTACATTTTCAAAATAACAGCTTTAAAGCAGTACTAAGTAACTTATTTACCTTAATAAATCCTTTCCGTAGTCCCTGTGGGGGTAATACAAGTGTTTATGGGATGATTGGAGGGTCTTTCATCTCCCCCTGGTGTCTCTGGCCAGAAAACCATGTTTGCAACTTGACTGCCCCCGGTGCGGAGAAAGCAATACACAATACACACTAATGAAATCAAGAAGAAAAAGCTAACATGCTAACGGGCAAAGCTAACTGCGGGCTAACGTCACTTTAAACAGTATTTACAGCCAAGTTTGAGTGAAAAAAAATATTTCTATTGTATAATTGGATGCACAATAACCCTCTCTCCCTTCGCCTTTCCTGTCTACTCTCCAAGACAATTAATAAATTAAAAAATCGTAACTTGCTACTACACCTGCAGTTGCGCTTATGGCCTTTAGGGGGAAGAGTTACTTAGTACTGCTTTAAATGAGTCTCTAAATTCTTAAGTTAAGTTATACTTTATCTCTGTAGAGAAATTAGTTCTCTGCATTTGACCCATCCTCAATGTCGATGGGCGTCCTGTCAAAGCATTGAGCTGCCAGCGTGGGCGCTCGGGGACACAGAAAGGCCCCGTCCAGGTGGGAATTGAACCCGGGATCTTCCAGCTGTGAGGCACGAGCACTAACCGCTGCGCCACCCTGCTTATTTGAGGGATTCTTGCCCATTCTTCCTTACAAAGATCATCGAGGGCCGCATGAAGAAGCCTATTTGGAGAGAAGGGCCACAGATCGGTGGTCGATGCAGTGAACATTTCAACTGGATGCATTCAGAAGGTTTTCCTTTTCCCCACACCTTTCATTTGGAACAATAACACTCCTCACTCTGCACACTCCTGGTCTCATTACACGTCTGTAGAATCTACCTTTAAACTTCCACCGATCCACCGCTATGATGCGTTACAGTTGGACTAATGTGCTCTTCATGAAGTTCTGTGCTCTTTCTTCCCCAGACCGACCTTTGCTCTTTTCAAGCTGCATCTTGGGCACAAAGAATATGTTTTTGTGTCGACGTTTAAGACGGGGGAACCGCTCTGCCGCAGCATCGCGCGAGGACATGCTCGGGTAAAGGTTATAAAAGTGACGGCAGGTTGGACATGACAGGTTAATGCGCTCGTATTAAAGACTTCATTTCATTATGAACGCCTAACCAGCTCCATCCATCTCCCTGACAGACTCCTATTGTCACCGCCCCGTCACCGACGCCGGGCTGAAGAGAGGGGGCGCCGCGATCAATACCAGCTTCACTGCGGGCCAAACGACCAGAGAGAGACCGAGTCAAGACGCGGTTCAGTCCCTGCTCGTACTTCCCATGGAACGCTTTAGCCAAACCAGTCATCTAGGAATAAGGGAGGGGAACATTCATGGGAAGAACGAACAATGGATTCAATGAATTTCCAACTAATTCTGAAGGAAAACGTAACACCATCACCACCAAAAGGCAAATGGCTTCTTAAACGGTTAATTCATGTCTATAACTTCAGGCCGTTTGGAGATCATTTCATCATCCTCTGGTGGACTGTCTTAAACTGAGCACGGTTTTGTCAGTCTTTGTGAAGAATGTGGGGGGAATAATAGAATGACTGGGGGTTCGTCTCTCCTGCTTCATTTCTCTGTTTGGACCAGAGAAACTGACCCCAGATCAACAAAGTTAGGCTTCTGATTGTGGGCGTGGTTAACAACAGTGTCATGTGATCACTGTCCGAACAGTTCAGTGCTGCAGGTGCGAGTCTTCCTAAACTAGTTTATTGTTCTCTCAAAAGGCGACATGAAGAAGTGAGATGTGTTTCCAGTGGATTTACAAAGAGAAGAAGCTGGAGACGGAGGAGAAGCTTCAGTGTCTGAACAGAGTAAGTGCTGCTATACTCTGTTAAATCGGCCTAAATTTGTCTCCATTTTAGTCGACTAAAATTAGACTGAAATTTAAGATCATTTTCGAGGCCCAGATTATGAAAAGATGAGAATCGATCCAACGACCTTAAGTTTTAAAGGCTGATACAAGGTGAGCTACGAGTCTCTTTAACCTCTTAAAGCAGCACTAAGTAACTTGTTTACCATAATAAACCCTTCCCGTAGTCCCTGTGGGGGTAATACAAGTGTTAATGGGATGATTGGGGGGTCTTTCATAGCCCCCTGGTGTCTCTGGCCAGAAAGCCACAATTGCAACTTCCCTGCCACTGGACCGGAGTCACCAATACACACTAATGGAATCACAAAGAAGAAGCTAACAGGCTAACGTCAAAGCTAACTGCGGGCTAGCACCACTTAAACAGTATTTACAGCCAAGTTTGAGAGAAAAAATGATCTCCATCGTGTACTTGGATGCACAAAATCCCTTTGTCTTTTCTGTCAGCGTAGTATTTACTCTCACAGACACTTAATGAGTAAAAAAACGCAACATGCTACGACACCTGCAGTGGCGCTTACGGCCTCTAGGGCAGGGGTCGGCAAGTTTGCATTACGGAGGCCGATTTTCATCATTGCCAAAACACCGAGGGCCGAACCTCACCAGTGTAGCCTAAAGTTAAGAACCATTTTCTGCAAATGCCAATGTTTTACATCAGTGGTTCTAAAGTGGTCCGGCTCCGAGACCCGCTTTACCTTAATGACAAGCTGCGACCCAAATAAAACTGTAATTTGTCATATATCTTATAAAATATTGTATTTACCACATGTTTTTATTGAACAAGCCGTAGATTTGTTTTTAAGACTGAAATTATGATCAAAACAACCCAATAATATTAATTTGAACAAACTCCAGTGTGTTTCCGTATAGTTTCAGATGGAAAATATTGAAAAAAAATACAGGCTCACGACCCACTTTTGAGTCCCGACCCACCAGTTGAGAATCACTGTTATACATTATATATGACCAAGTGGGATGTTTTGCAAAGACATTTAAAAAAATACACTATAAAAAGACACTACTTCTCGCATTTTTAGAGTACTTTAACAAGTATTTGATCCCTTATTTGCATAATAATATTTCTCAAAATCATATTGGGGCCAGAGGTTCTGTGCTGGAGGGCAGGATTTGGCCCCCGGGCCTGACGTTGCCTGCCTCTGCTCTGGGGCGTGAGTTACTTAGTACTGCCTTAACCCCCGCCTTTGCCGAGCACATGTTCTCCAGTTCAGTTCTACCCAAATTTGAAAGCTTCTTCATTGGAGTTTACAGCCTATAGGCCAGTGCAATGCCTCATTTGAAAGCTAAGACCTACAACAGGGGAAGGCAACGTCAGGCCCGGGGGCCAAATCCGGCCCTCCAGCACAGCACCTCTGGCCCTCAAGATGATTTTCAGAAACACTACTACACAAATTAGAGAGTACTTTTAACATTATTAGAGTTTAATGGGAGAAAAAAAGGGTAGAAATACTGTCAATGCACCCAATGAGGTCATATATTATGAACAACACTGGCGCTTGAAAGAAGTACACTGGAAAAAGAATAGTCGTTTTAAGGAAGAAATGACATAAATCGACTTGAATTAACAGATTAAATCTAAGGTTTGAGTATATTTGGTCTGGTCTTAGAGATAAAACCTCTAGTAGTAGTTATTCTCTTCAAAAAACAATTATTTGTCTGATTTCAAGTGGGTTTTATTCTTGTTCCATTGGTGCTACCATTTGTATCAGTTCAAACCAACTCAAATTCAACATAGAAAAACTTAAATTCAAGCAATTTTAAGTCACTTATCTCATTTAAGATGGTAATTTTTCCAGTGTTGTGCTTTACTTTGGGCTAATAATCAGCGGCTTCGGCCCTCGGTCTATTTACAATAAAGAAAATCGTCCCTCCACCAAGAAAACTTGCCTCCCCCTGACCTACAACCTCCCTTTGGTGCCGCATTGTTGTTGTTCATGGGGGTTTTTGCAACTGTTTTGTCATGTTTTTGTCGCTCTTTGGAAGCAGAAGTTTTTAGATGTGGGTTAAGTTGAACTGGAGAAAATGTGCTCGGTCAAGGCGGGGATTAAGAGGTTAAATGATGAAACTCCCAGGCTGAAATGAAGTCTCGTGTGCTCGGCTTCAGGTGGAATCACAGACTTCCCCTGAGAAAAGCCTCTGACAAAAGACAAACTTCAGCCGTGGACCTTGGGAGAAAAGAACAAGTCCAATTTGTGGTAAAGTTTCAAAGTCAGTTTAAACTTTTTTTTTGTGGCTGAAGCGAAAGGAGGAGGAAAAAAAAAAGAGCATTTTGGTTTAAAAACAGAAAGCGGGACACGCGGCGCTAACCGACGGCGAGCGCCATCCATCAGCGTTTGAGGAGTCGCTGCTGGCAAAGACGGAGTGCGGCCGCGCGAGTTAAAAATATAAAGAGAGGGGACAGGTGCGCGCAGGTGAAGACGACTTTTTAAAAAGCGGGAAATAGGACAACGGCAGTCACCTTCAGCCCACCTCCGAGCGCCGACATCTCCACTCTGTGTCCGAGCGCCGCCAAATCTGTCCAGGGAGGAAGAGTTTGGGAATGTTGAGGAGAAAAACTAAACAAACTAGTAATGTTATTGAGCTGGATGAGGAAGCGATGAAGAC
Source organism: Gobius niger (assembly GCF_951799975.1). NCBI lineage: Eukaryota > Metazoa > Chordata > Actinopteri > Gobiiformes > Gobiidae > Gobius > Gobius niger. The sequence goes on along the minus strand of NC_136872.1, from coordinate 22,867,496 downwards.
CAAATGACAATAAAAGCACGAAGAGTTAGTTGAATCTGCTCTTGATTCTTGAAATGACCCGATTAATAGTGTGGAGCCATTTCACTGAGACTATTTACACAGCTTTCTCCTTTAGCCCTTTAGTGTTACTCCCTACACCTTTTTTGTGTTTTTTGTTGACCTCTGAGTTACCTGCCTTAAACCAGTCCATACCTGATCTAAACCAGCGCAAACCAGTCCAGCTAGACCTGATCTAAACCTGGTCGAAACCAATCGAAACCTCCTCTAAACTAGTGAAAAACAGCTCTAAGCCGGTCCAAACCAGCACAAACCAGTCCAATCCTGGTCTAAACCAGTCCAAACCTGGTCTAAATTAGTCCAAACCAGGTCTAATTTAAATATGTGTGATGTTTTATCTTTGTATAATGTGTTTTAATGTGTTGACTAGTTCTCAGAATTGCAAGACGAATTTACCCACGGGTACAAATAAATTAACCTAACCTAACCTAAACTAGTCCAAACCTGGTCTAAACTGGTCCAAACCAGCATAAACCAGTCCAAACCTGGTCTAAACTGGTCCAAACCTGGTCTAAACTAGTTCAAACCTGGTCTAAACCAGTGCAAACCTGCTCTAAACCAGCATAAACCAGTCCAAACCAGGTCTAAGCCAGTCTAAAACTGCTCTAAACCGGTCCAAACCAGCAAAACCAGTCCAAACCTGGTCTAAACTGGTCCAAACCAGCATAAACTAGTCCAAATCTGGTCTAAACCAGTTCAAACCTGCTCTGAACCAGCATAAACCAGTCCAAACCTGCTCTAAACCAGTCCAAACTTGGTCTAAACCAGCATAAACCAGTCCAAACTTGGTCTAAACCAGCATAAACCAGTCCAAACCTGGTCTAAATCAGTTCAAACCTGCTCTAAACCAGCATAAACCAGTCTAAACCAGTCTAAACTGCTCTAAACTGGTCAAAACCAGCATAAACCAGTCCAAACCTGGTCTAAACCAGTCCAAATCTGGTCTAAACCAGTTCAAACCTGCTCTAAACCAGCATAAACCAGTCCAAACCTGCTCTAAACCAGTCCAAACTTGGTCTAAACCAGCATAAACCAGTCCAAACCTGGTCTAAACCAGTTCAAACCTGCTCTAAACCAGCATAAACCAGTCTAAACCAGTCTAAACTGCTCTAAACTGGTCAAAACCAGCATAAACCAGTCCAAACCTGGTCTAAACCAGTCCAAATCTGGTCTAAACCATAAAGTCTAATTTGATAAAGTGGGCTCTACCAAACGGTTGAGCAAACTATTAAAGGGTTACAGTAAAGGGAAACACTACAGGCAAAGGTCTCCTAACATAATTTTCAACCTGGACTGACTCAATCCGCTTTACTCAAATATCCCCAAAGCCCAAATATCTCCAGAAATCAGCAACACTCTGGATAACTAGGTAATTAAGTCAAAATCCTGAAATATCCCTTTAAATCATCTAAAATTACAATGGGACTGTCTGACAAATCATTTTTAGCGCATTTAGCTCTTACTTGTGTCACTTGCTCCGTTGTTGGGCAGATTCCTGTGCTCGTTTGGGGAAGTTCTGGGTAAAATTGACGGCGATCCGGTTCGAACCTTTTGAATGAAACTCTTTGGCGTCTCCTGACAGACTCCGCTCTCTCTTCTCTCCAAAGTGTCAGTGACTGCGGGCCATCAGCGTTTATTTATCTTTATTTATACAAGCTCGCAGTGGAGCCATCCATCTCGCGCACACTGGCCCGCGGCGCCCATTACTCCGCGGCCCGACAGCGTCCCGGCCGCGCTCAAAATGTAAAATACAGTAACGCGGCGGCTGACAAGCTTTTAAATAAATTTATAAATCCACTTTCCCCGTCGTCCCCGGCACCTCCAGCCACGGGGAGATGTTTTCTAATCATCTCGTCCAAAGACACAATTACCCAAAGTGTCAGAGTGAGGCGCGGGTGACGGGGACATTTCGTTTTTGTAATTTTAACGTGGGCATGTAAATAATTAGCTCGTTTTACGCTCACATGAGGTGGAAAATGTCCGGGTCGATGCGGAGAAGCGCTGGTGTTTAAGGAAATGATTAAAAGAAAGAAGGCAGTTTTTTCATAAACAGTTTTCGGGGTCGTCGCCAAAGGTAACGAGATATATCGGCTTCATTTTCCCCAAAACGCGACGTACGGAATGATAAGTATGAAGACGGTGGAGTTACGATCAAACTACCGACATACTGATATAGGTTTGTAACTTTGCTAAAGCAGGGGACGTGTAGACAAGCAGCAACCTCTCTCGCTCTTGGTACAGCTGTGTTTTTTCTACTGCAGAGAGAACATAATGGTACTGAATCAAGCAGCAAGTTTGCTTGGTGAAGGGCCGTTTTTCTTCATCATCAAAAGACTAATGCTGCGTCCACACCAAACTGCGTCACAAACAGTTAAAGCAGAACTAAATAACTCTTGCCCCCAGAGTAACTTAGGTGTCGTAGCATGTTGTGATTTTTTTTACTTATTAATTGTCTGTGAGAGTAAATACTACACTGACAGAAAAGACAAAGGGATAGAGGGATATTGTACATCCAGTTACACAATGGAGATCATATTTTCCCTCAAACTTGGCTGTAAATGCTGTTTAAGTGGTGCTAGCCGACAGTTAGCTTTGCCCGTTAGCATGTTAGCTTTTTCTTTGTGATTCTATTAGTGTGTATTGGTGACTCCGACCCAGGGGGAGATGAGAGACCCCCCAATCATCCCGTTAACACTTGTATTACTCCCAAAGGGACGACGGAAAGGATTTATTAAAGCAGTACTAAGTAACTCTTCCCCCTAGAGGCCATAAGCGCAACTGCAGGTGTCGCAGCAAGTTACGATTTTTTAACTTCTTAATTGTCTTGGAGAGTAAATACTACGCTGACAGGAAAGGCGAAGGGAGAGAGGGTTACAGTGCGTCCAATTATGCAATGGAAATATTTTTTTTCACTCAAACTTGGCTGTAAATACTGTTTAAAGTGACGCTAGCCCGCAGTTAGCTTTGCCCGTTAGCATGTTAGCTTCTTCTTCGTGATTCCATTAGTGTGTATTGCTTTCTCCGGACCGGTGACAGTCAAGTTGCAAACATGGTTTTCTGTCCAGAGACACCAGGGGGAGATGAAAGACCATCCAATCATCCCATAAACACTTGTATTACCCCCACAGGGACTACGGAAAGGATTTATTAAGGTAAACACGTTACTTAGTACTGCTTTAAAGGTCAGCACACACTACACGACTTTTATGCCCAATTTTGCTCTAATTCTCAGTCGTGCCGAGTCTAATCGAGTCGTGTCTAGTCGAAGGCAGTCACACAGAGTCAGGTCGTGTAGAGTGGGGGGGTCACGACTGGACTGACGTTCGAATCATGTAATGTGGCCAGTAGAAAGACGTGACTAGACTCCAGTCGTAGGAAATCAAACATGTTTGATTTTTAAGCCCGATTTTGGACGCATGGGAGAAACGTGGGTGATTTTACCGTTTCTGTGAACACACAGAAAGCAGCGGCCAATGACAGAGGGAAATAAAGACAGGAAAATAAAATGAAAACAACTAATTTCATGGCCACAGCCCCACACGAAACAGCACAGCTTTGTCACCAAAACCACCTTTTCAAGCTACATTTCAACCGCGAACAAAGTTTAGCGGGACTTACTGAGTTTGGAGACGCTGTTCAGCTTCACTTCGCCGCTAACGGCAGCTAGCCTCTCCCCTCCTTCTCTGCTCCCCTCTCTTTCTCCGCTGTCCCCTCCTCCGCCTCCTCCATCTCTGGGCTGAGGCCCGTCTCCTTTTCTTATTAAATCCACTGAAATACATCCCGCTTCTTCCTGTCGCCAACTTTTATCTCCATTTGACAGAACTATAGCCAAGTGTAAGGCTTCGTAGTAGCGGTAGCCTAGCGCGGTGGTGTTGTGACATTGTTGACACCTTTGACCAATCGGGACACACACACACGTTTTCCCATGCTCACAAACACAGGCCTGTCTTTGCGGATTTGGAGTCAGTTTTCGAAGCCGTAGAGAGGACAGACGCGCGAGCTGTTTAGAATCGTGTAGTGTGTCGCTCTTACGATTCTCAGTCTTTAAGTGTGAACCCCTAGACGTTCTATAATCACACTGAATCCAGTCGTGTAGTGTGAACCCCCCATTCTATATAAAATAGTTTAAGTTTAAAATCGTGTAGTGTGTGCTGACCTTTAGCTTTGCCAGTTAGCCTGTTAGCTTCTTCTTTGTGATTCTACTAGTGTGTATTGGTGACTCCGACCCAGTGCAGGGAAAGTTGTAATTGTGGTTTTCGGTCCAGAGACACCGGGAGAGATGAAAGACCCCCCAATCATCCCCTTAACACTTGTATTACCCCTAGAGCGACTATGGAAAGGATTTATTAAGGTAAACACGTTACTTAGTTCTGCGTTAAGATTGAGTGTAAAATGCTTTTCTACATCTTCGTTTCTGCTGGGTTCTTTTTGACAGCAAATGTCCTCCGTAGATTGGCCTTGGGATTCGTACAGTGGGGCCCCTCAGCAAAATTTCGCCTTGGGCCCCAGAAAAGCCATAACACCAAACCAGGTCTAAACCAGTTCAAACCTGCTCTAAACCAGTCCAAACCAGGTCTAAACCAGTCTATAACTGCTCTAAACCGGTCCAAACCAGCATAAACCAGTCCAAACCTGGTCTAAACTGATCCAAACCTGGTCTAAACCAGTTCAAACCTGCTCTAAACCAGCTTAAACCAGTCCAAACCAGGTCTAAACCAGTCCAACCTGGTCTAAACTGGTCCAAACCAGCATAAACCAGTCCAAACCTGGTCTAAACCAGTTCAAACCTGCTCTATACCAGCATAAACCAGTCCAAACTAAAACATCAAATAGCAGAAAACTTGCAATGTATTTTTTTCTCACATTTATGCCAGTAATCTACAGCAAAAGTTTCAAACTGATATCTGTAAATTTTTAATTTTTCCCTATTCACCTGCAGTGTCTCGCCTTAAAGGGATTTTTCAGGATTTTTGACATAGGGCCTCATTTCCTAGTTATCCAGAGTGTTGCTGATTTCTGGAGATTTTTTAAAAAAAAAATTTGTAATTCAAGCAGTTTTAAAGCAGTTTGAAGAGTTCCGTGGTGCTAGGCTAAATAAAATATTATTAACATTTAAAAAAATATCTCCAGAATAAAAAAAATATCTCCAGAAATTAGCAACACTCTGGATAACTAGGAAATGAGGCCCTATGTCAAAAATCCTGAAATATCCCTTTAAATCATCTAAAATTACAATGGGACTGTCTCATTTTTAGTGCATTTAGCTCTCAGTTGCCCCCAAAATGCCCTCCGTTAACTGGCCTTGGGATTTGCACAGTGGGGCCCCTCAGCAAAATCTCGCCTAGGGCCCCAGAAAAGCCATAACACCGGCTCTGGACCCATCCCTCACTGCTGCGCTCAGACCTTTCCGCTCAGCCCCCGTGTAAAAGACGAGCGGGTGAGGGTTTTTTGACGGACACCTCTCGCTCCCGCCGCTCCTCTCCCGCCTCTCCATCAGCGCCTCCGCGGCCCGTTCTCCCCGGCTGAGCGCCTTTTACGAGCGCCGTGATGGAGGGAGCGCGGCGGGATCCAAGGGCAGGGAGGGAAGGAGAGGTGGAGGACGGACGCCGTTCCAACATGGCCGACGCGGGACTTTATCACCCGCCCGCCGACGCCGAGAGCTGGGCCCGGACCAAGAACGTTTTATGTCCGTCTCAAGGTTTCGCCGCGATTTGAAAAGTTTTTATTCGACGGGGAAAGAGCCGACGCGGCGCTTTGGGGGACGAAGTGCAAGAATGTTTCAGGAAGAGGGACATTTTTGTGATCATTTTGTGAACTTGCGGGAATAAAAGTCAAAGTTGCTCGGGGCTAATCGTTACTTAAGTGAAACTACTGTTGAAAACTAGCCTGGCTAACACCAGACTAAAATCACAAGTGATATTTAGTCTGGGGACCACCAATTCATTTTCTCGTAGGAGAGGTGTGGTTTACGATCGTCCATACTCGTTTATTGGGCGATACGAAAAAAAAAAAAAAAAGTCTATCATGCGTCTGCACGTAGCCACAGCCAATCGTATCATCGTATGAGATGACGTATGACGTATCCGCTGTAAACTTTTGAGCTAAATTATTTAGAACAAGGTCTAAAGCTTGATCGAACAATAGCATCGCGTCTGCTGCTGTCATGTTGGATCCGTAAAAAAACTTTTTTTTTTTTATCCGTAAATAAACTACAAGCTTTCGAATAGCGCGTCATCGTCTTGCCGTCTCTCCTCGTTCTGTGATTGGTTCCCAAATCCACCGGAAAATTGGGCCATGGTCTCCAGGCTGTTGTGCAGTTCGAAATAATTCGAGCGCACACAGCAGCCTGGTGTTAGCCAGGTTAGTTGAAAACACAAGTAGGAACAATAATTTCCGGTTTCGAAAGCATGAAAATCCACACCACATTGGATATTACATCTGCACAACGCCTCCTACTGTTCTGGAGTGTCCATTATTAGGCGTTTAACCTCTTAACCCCCACCTTAACCAAGCACATTTTCTCTCGTTCGGCTTCACCCAAATCTTAAAGCTTCTTGAAAGAATAGGTCAAAATAACGGCAAAAAAACAAGACGTAAACAAGAAAAGAAATGCAACAAAAACCCAACGAAAAAGTGATGGAAAAGCAACAAAAACATGACCAAAAAAATGGCAACAACGCAAGAAAAAACCTTAGCTTCCAAATGAGCCGTTACACTAGCCCAGGGGTAGGCAACGCCAGCCCGGGGGCCAAATCCGGACCTCCTGCACAGAACCTCTGGCCCCCAATGCGATTTTGAGAAATATTATTATGCAATGAAAGGGGACAAATACTTGTTAAAGTGGGGGTATTATGCAAAATGGACTTTTTCAAGCTTTACATCATGTTATTATGTCATTCCCTCATTAAAAACATGCCTGAAGTGTTGCCTTGGCACATTCACGTATTTTTGAGTAATCTGTAAAAACTCTGATGGCGGCCATTTTAGGGATAGGTTTGCCTGAGTCCTCCTAGGAACGCCCCCACCTCCTGGAGACGCCTCCGAGCTTTCGTCACCAGCCGAGTAACCAACCACTGCTCCTCAGCAGAACCCCCTCCCCACTGATGCCACAGACAGCGTGTGGAGGGGGCGTGTCTGAAAGAGTCGGAGGTTCTTAAAGAGACAGAGGCCTATTTCAAGACATTCACTACAGCCATTTTGAGAGAGACATTTTATACAAGGCAGTTATTCTAATTTGCTGCATTTACAGACCAACAGAATGTTTGGTCATCATTGTAGTGTGATATAGACTGGTGCTATGTGACTGAAAAAAGCAGAATACCCTCTCTTTAAAGTACTCTAAAAATGTGAGAAATTGTGTCTGTTCATAGTGTATTTTTTTAATGTCTTTGCAGTACAGCCCACATGGTCATATATAATGTACAGCAGTGATTCTCAACTGGTGGGTCGGGACTCAAAAGTGGGTCGTGAGCCTGTAGGGAACTTTTTTTTCAATATTTTCCATCTGAAACTACACAGAAACACACTGGAGCCTGTTCAAATTAATATTATTGGGTTGTTTTGATCACAATTTCTGTCTTAAAAAAGCAAATCTACGGCTTGTTCAATAAAAACATGTGGTAAATATAATATTTTATGAGATATATGACAAACCACTGATTGGCATTTTACAACTTAAGGCTACACTGGTGAGGTTCGGCCCTTGGTGTTTTGACAATGATGAAAATCGGCCTTCATGATGCAAACTTGCCTTTCCCTGCTCTAGCCTTAGGCCAGTTGTGTCGAGGTCGTTTGGTTCGGGGGCCGAAAATCAGCCCCCATGGCGGGTCAGGGGCCGCATATACTGCGAAGGACTGTGGCCTCATAAATAACGGCTTATTGTGCTTCATCAGCCTGTGTCACATGTTTCTCAAAGCTTCATGAACTCATTTTTCATTCACTCCACATTCTATGGCAGTAAGTTATTGTAGCCACATTCGCCCTTGGGCAGACTGACCTTTTACCACATGGCTATAACATGCTGTTTATATCCGGATCTCTTATCATGTCATCATATCATATCATGTCAGTGCCCTCTGCTGGACAAATGGCTTATTCTTACATGAAAAGTTTCAAATTGATATCTCAAAATGTATTTATTTTTCCTATTCACCTGCAGCGTCAAAACACATGGACAAATCGACTTTTTACTTTGGATTTACTTCCACTTTCCGGGTGGACACCTTGTTCCCAAAGAGACGCTATTGTGCATGTTTTTAGCGTAGCAAGCGGCAGCTCCACCTGTCTCTCTCTCAGTGGTGGATTGCGATGCGTTTGCCCTGGGCCCGGAGTCAAACTTTGGCTCTTTGCCGCATAAATCACTGTCAGGCCGAGCGGAACAGAGAGGGAACAGAGAGGGAACAGAGAGAGAACAGAGAGGGAACCGAGAGGGAACAGAGAGGGAACCGAGAGGGAACCGAGAGGGAACAGAGAGGGAACAGAGAGGGAACAGAGAGGGAACAGAGAGGGAATAGAGAGGGAACAGAGAGGGAACAGAGAGGGAACAGAGAGGGAACAGAGAGGGAACAGAGAGGGAATAGAGAGGGAACAGAGAGGGAACAGAGAGGGAACAGAGAGGGAACAGAGAGAGAACAGAGAGAGAACAGAGAGGGAACAGAGAGGGAACAGAGAGGGAACAGAGAGAGAACAGAGAGAGAACAGAGAGGGAACAGAGAGGGAACAGAGAGGGAACAGAGAGAGAACAGAGAGAGGAGTCGAGGGAAAAGCCGCTTCGCCGAGACGACCAACGCCCCGTCAGTGTCCGCACACGGGACGAGCATCGGCTGAACTTCCACATCCCGAAAACACGCTTCAATGTGGGTTAGTTTGTCTTTTCAAGCAGATCATATTAGCCATGTTTGTCTTGTCTCTCAACAATTATTATATTACAATTATTATGTATGTTTTAAAGCAGTACTAAGTAACTCTTGCCCCTAGAGTCCATAAGCGCAACTGCAGGTGTCGTAGCAAGTTGAGTTTTTTTTTACTTTTTAATTGTCTTGGAGAGTAAATACTACGCTAGCCCGCAGCTAGCTTTGCGCCACACACAAAAACCTCAAATCCGCAATATCAGACCACTGCAAAAGGGAAAATCACATTATGGACTGGGAGGGGGCGAGGATCGTGGGAAGAGCACAAGTACAAGCGCTGGATCCGGGAGGCCATAGAGATCAGAAAGCGAGGAATAAGATCCATCAACAGAGATGAGGGCGCCTTTACCCTGGCGCACACATGGGACGCACTTCTCCAATAACCAGCACTCGGCGGGAGGCGTGGCCACACTGACAGGTTTATTGCTTATGTCAGTGTGGCCACGCCTGGGAAGAACAACAACCCAATAAGAGACGCATCAGGCACGTCCGGAGACGCCTCTGACGAAGATGGAAGTCGTTCCTTGTCCGTCGAAATGCGTAAGGTATTTGAACAGCTTTGTTTGTTTTTACCTAGTGTCTTTCAAAAAGAAACCAAAAAACTAAAATCCGCAGTTAGCTTTGCCCGTTAGCATGTTGTGTATCTATTAGTGTGTATTGGTGGCTCCGGTCTGGTGACAGTCAAGTTGCAAGCATGGTTTTAGGGCCAGAGACACCAGGGGGAGATGAAAGACCAGTCATCCCATAAACACTTGTATTACCCCCACAGGGACTACGGAAAGGATTTGCTAAGGTAAGCACGTTACTTAGTACTGCTTTAAGGTTCACCACAAACTTCATACACTTTTCTCACTAGTTCACACGGGTTCTCCCTTATACCTGGTGTCACTGTGTGATTTATTTTTGTCTAACAAGATTTTTAGATTCTCATTACAGACGTGGGGATGGAAACAACGTGAGTTTTATCGCAGCAGTTTCAGGCTTCAGAAGGCGAGTGTTTCGCTGAGGCGAGCGCCACATACTAGTGGTGTTTATTTTCGCAGAAAAGTGCAGAGAAAGTCCTGTAAAATGTGGAGTCGGACCCGCTCAGGCCCGGCCTGTGTTGACGGGACACTGACAGAGATCCTCTATGCCACATGTGTCAAGGATGATTCAATGTGGCCCTTTGAGGAGCATGAATTCCCGAGCATGAAAAAAAAAGGAAGTCTCTAGCCCATTCCTGTGCGGAGTTATGGATTTGTTGCACAATAACCAGTTTGCTCACTCCAGCCACTAGGGGGCAGCTTAAATTTAAAAAGGACAGATTTCCACACGTGTCCAGCAGAGGGCACTGACATAATAAGAGATCAGGATATAAACAGCATGTTATAGCCACATGGTAAATGGTCAGTTTGCCCCAGGGCGGCTGTGGCTACAATAGCAACTTACATAGAATGTGGAGTGAATGAATAATGACTTTATGTAGCACCTTGAGAAACATGTGACACAGGCTGATCTGAGATGAGTCCTTCTCAATATATGCGGCCCGTGAAAGTAAAACAACGATCATGATCATTTTCACATTGTCCCAAATCTTTTCCCTTGTAAACAGAGCCCCGCACGCTCGTCTCCGATTGGTCCGGAGCAGCGTGACATCATCCTTCCTCCCCAAACAGACGAGTGGCAGTTGTTTAATGGAGCAAAAAAAACAAAATGGCCTCCGGGGAGACGCACAGCGATTCGTGACAAGTCTTTCCACTTTCGTCCTCGGCTCGTTCTGTGGCACTTCTTTTTTTTATTTTTCCTCCTCCTCTCTTTTTTTTTGTGTGCGGGAGTCCCAAGTTCACGCGGGTCGTTACGAGTCCGCGGAGAGTTGTTCACCTCTGAGTGCACCCGAGTCACACGGCGGAACAGCTACATGCAAAACCCAGACCGAGGACTTAACCTTGATTCAGACGGAGAGGTGAGGCAAATGAGGCGCTGGTTAGCAGAGCGATGGACTGTGGGCCTCCTCCTTGGTAAAGTCTTCTTAAATTCCTCCGATGAAGCTTTTGTTGTGGATGTTTTCTCTTCTCGGTTCCGATTCCTTCCTGAGAAGTGAGCGGACGCCGAAGCCGCTCTGAACCCGAAAGTCCATGGAAAGTCGTCCAAAGTGTCATTGGGCTGCGGCGGGTGAAGGGCAGAGGGTGGGGCCGCGGTCCGAGCCAAAGTGAGGTCTGAATGGGCCTAATCTGTCTCTGAAGAACCATAAAGACCTGGAGCGGAGTCTGCAGGGGGACCGGGACGGAGCGAGGGGCCGGAGGGGGCACGCAGCGGGCACCGGGGGCTCAGGGGGGGGTCACGACGTCAACTCACTGCGGAGTTTGGGGACGCTCTCACATGAATGGACAAGAAAAGGTTTAAATGTTTAGGACTTAAAGAGATTAGATGCAAGTTGGCCATTTTATACTCACTACTGCCACCTCAGGCCATACGTGTAACTGCAACTTCTATATTAACCTCTTAACTCCCACCTGAACCGAGCACATTTTCTCCAGCTTTACCCCAATCCAAAAGCTTCTGGAAAAAAGGTGTGAAAATAGCAACAAAACTGAGATGAAAACAAGGATGGAAATGTGAAAAAAAGTGAGAAAAAATTTACGAAAAATTGAGAAAAAAATTACGAAAAAGTGATACGAATTTGACACAAAAATGCAAATAATTTGACGAAAAAGTGGCAAAAAAGTGACAACAAAATGGACAAAAAAAAAATCGAAAAAGTGACCAAAAAGTCACGAAAATTTGACAAAAATGAGAAGACTGCCCAACAAAAAAAGTGATGAAAAAAAATCTGATGCTGTGAGGAAAAAGATTAATTTAGTTTTGTAGGTCTTAGCTTTCAAATGAGGCGTTACACTGGCCTACAGGATTTGGGTAAAGCTGAACTGGAGAAAATTCTCTCGGTTCAGGCGGGAGTTAAGAGGTTAAGCTCGTCCACGACGGCACTTCGGACCCGAATTAAGACCTTTCTGAGTGACAGTGCAGGATTTTAGAGGCAGTTGTGGTGAACAGGTCTGAGCTCATTCTACACATTAGGACATGGCTGGAACACAACACTTACATTTAACATTAACTCCATATAGTCCCTTTAAGACCTTTAAAGTGTAACTTTAACCCCTTAACTCCCACCTGAACCGAGCACATTTTCTCCAGTTTGGCTTTACCCCCAGTCCAAAAGCTTCTGGAAAAAAGCTGTGAAAATAGCAACAAAACGAAAACAATGATGGAAATGTGACAAAAAAGTGACAAAAAATTGATGGAAAAAGTGGCAAAAATGTCACAAGAAATGGACAAAAAATTGACGAACAAATGACTAAAATGTGACAAAAAAATGACAAAAATGTGATAAAAAGTTGACAAGAAAATGACCAAAAATTGATTAAAAAAATTACAAAAAACTTACAAAAATGAGTTGAATACCCAACAAAAAAATGATGGAAAGAAAATCTGATGACGCGAGGAAAAAGATGCTCTCGGTTCAGGCGGGAGTTAAGAGGTTAATATATCTGTAGGACAGAGGGGACTGTGCTCTTGTTGCTGTTTGGATGTGAAGCCTCTGCCTGATCCGTCAGACCTGGTTGGTCTAGTGTGGAGAAACATGGGTGAATGTAGTGAGTGAGCGCGGGTCAGAGGGGCCGAGGGCGCAGACTGGTTGCCTCGCTTCCATTAGTCGACCCCAGGGCAGCTGTGGCTACAGTGTTAACATATTTTAATGAATTTTGATGAAAATGTAAATTAATTATAGTCGAGATTTAGTCAAATAATTCTTATCAATTTTAGTTTTGTTTTTGTCGACTAAAATTACACGTAAATTGAGTCGACTAAATTCAAGATGAATTCAGTCGACTTTGCATTTATAATATCTTATCCTTCAATCTTCTTCCACTTGTCTGTTGCTGGGTCGTGGGAATCACACCATCGCACCATCCCAGGGGCGGATCTAGAGGGGTGGCATGGTAAAGGTCTTGCCACCCCAGCTGCCATCCCATTGATCCAGTGGCTCTTTTATTTTCTTGTTTTGTTCTTGTTTTTTATTTTTTTTACATAAGTTAAAATTTTACTGGAGTTAGAAACCCCCTACTTATATTATGGACAATGCAACTATTTGCATATAATATAAACAGCCACATCAAAGCAATAACATCAGCAGCTTTTTACCATCTGAAAAACATGGCTAAGATCAGAGGAACAGTGTCAAAACCAGACTTCGAGAGACTTATCCATGTGTTTGTCTCCAGCAGGTTAGACGACTGTAACGGCTGATCACTGGCCTCTCTAAACTAGCTATCAGAGCTGCAGAACATCCAGAACCAGGAAATACAACCATATTAGTCCAGTGCTCCGGTCTCTGCACTGGCTTCCTGTCACTCAGAGAACAGACTTTAAAACAGCTCTGCTTGTTACAAGTCTTTTCATGGTTTAGCACCAAAGTACATCTCTGACATGTTAGAGCCGTAAGAACCATCTCAGGGAGGGGTCTCCTGGTGGTTCACAGAGTCAGGACTAAACACGGTGAGGCTGCGTTTAAGTTTCATGCAGCTAAAATCTGGAACAGTCTTCATGAGGATGTGAGACAGGCCTCAACCCTGACAATGTTCAAATCCAGGCTGAAAACAGTTCTTTTTGCCCCCAACTGAAAGTATTTTATCTGCACTCTTGCCTCTTACTGTAATTGATTAATTCTATGTAGATGTTTTTATTGATTCTATTTGTTTTCTTATATTTATGCAACTGTGAAGCACTTTGAATTGTCTTGTGTATGAACTGTGCTCTACAAATAAACTTGCCTTGCCTACTTTTGGGAGGCTCAGCTGCAATCAAGCAAAACTTGCGAACCCCCGCTATAAACATTCGACATTGTACAAGGTGTTGCCACCCCAGAAATGATCCCTGACCCTGAACCTTCCCCTATGGCTCCTCCTGCAGGTGGTGGGTCCACAGAAGGACGGCCTCGTGGTTTTAACCGGGCCTGTCGGTCTCTCATAAGGGGCTTCTGAACCGCTCTTTCAGCACATTGTCCTGAATCACTGAACTCAGACTCCGAAACTGCAGATGAAAGTGTCTGCAGCGTCTCCCCTCAAACACGGGCCGATCATGAGCTGCTAATAAAACGATTAACTCTGGGGGGGGAGAAAAGACTGGGCTTAAACTCTGAAAGTGCAAAAGGCTAAGTCCTGGTCTGCGCGTAATGATATCACAGCTGTAATTCCTTTATTTTAATCTGAAAGACCGACTGCTTTGGTGTAACGGGATTACGGCGGATTATCAGACTGCGCCGGCGGCGTAATCCACGTTTCGGGTCCGTTCTCCGCAAAGACACTTCAAGTTTTCCAGCGCGGCGTCCTAATGCCGTTAAAGCGTTTCAGTCCATTTCACCTCATCCTCTGCTCCGTCTGACCTTTTACGTTTGGGTTTCGAACGAAGGAAACGATGAGGTTACTTGGGTTTTGATTAATTAACCTTAGCCTTAACCGAGCACATTTTCTCCAGTTTTACCCAAACCTTAAAGCTTCTTCTTGACTGGAGTTCACAGCCTATAGGCCAGGGTGATGCCTCATTTGAAAGCTAAGATCTACTTACAGTGGAACAGTTTGGGCATCCCTTTAACTTTTCGACATTTGGCCACACTATGGACCATAAAGATAAATATATTTAATTTAAATTGTATGTGAAAGACACACAGGAAGTGACACATAATCATGAAGGTGAAGTGAAGTGAACTTTATACATGATTTTGATTTTTTTTTGTTGCCGTCAGAAGTTTCCTGATGATTTCTGAATGATCACATGTTGACCCGATAACTTTAACCTCTTAACTCCCACCTGAACCGAGCACATTTTCTCCAGTTTGGCTTTGCCCCAGTCCAAAAGCTTCTGGGAAAAAAGCTGTGGAAATTGCAACAAAACTGAGACGAAAACAATGATGGAAATGTGACAAAAAAGTGATGAAAAATTTATGAAAATGTCACAAAAATGTCACAAGAAATTGACAAAAAATTGATAAAAATAATACAAAAATTTGACAACAAATGACAAAAATGCGATAAAAAATTTACGAAAAAAATGACAAAAATGTGACAAAATGTTACAAAAAAATACAAAAAGGTGATAAAAATTTGACAAAAAAATTACCAAAAATTTGACAAAAAATTGATTAAAAAAAAGACAAAAATGTGATTAAAAAAATGACAAAAAAGTGACAACAAATGATGAAAAAGTGGCAAAAATGTCACAAGAAATTGACAAAAAATGGACGAAAAAATTACAAAAATTTGATAAAAAAATGGACGAAAAAATTACAAAAATGTGACAAAATGTTACAAAAAAAATACAAAAAGATGATAAAAATTTTACAAACAAATTACCAAAAAATTGACAAAAAATGACAAAAAAATGACAAAAATGTGATAAAAAAAATGACAAAAATGTGACAAAAAATGACAAAAAAAAAGACAAAAAAGTTACAAAAATGAGTTGAATACCCAACAAAAAAATGATAGAAAAAAAATCTGATGACGTGAGGAAAAAGATCCTTTCGGTTCAGGCGGGAGTTAAGAGGTTAATAGAGTCTACCTGTGTGTGATCTAATGTCAGTTCAAACACAGCTGCTCTGTGAAGGTCTCAGAGGTCTGATCAGAGACTATTGAGGAGCAGAAGCATCATGAAGTCCAAGAACACACCACACAGGTCCGGGATAAAGTTATTGAGAAGTATAAAGCTGGGTTTGGTGATAAAAACATCTCTCTGTGTACAGTTAAATCCACCATCCAGGAATGGAAAGAGTCTGACATCACTGCAAACCTACCAAGACCCGGCCGTTCTCCTAAACTCACTGACCGAACAGGGACAGCACTGACCACAGCTGTTACAGAGAAGCCTATGATGACCCTGGAGGAACTGCAGAGAGACACAGCTCAGGTGGGGGAAACTGTCCACAGAACAACTATTAGTCGTTCGCTGCACAAATATGGCCTTCTGAGGGGTTTTATTTCTTTAAAAAATTTCATTTCACTTCACGATTGTGTGTCACGTAATGTGTGTCTTTCACATAAAAATTCAATTACATATATTTGTGTTTATGGTCCATAGTGTGACAAAATGTCTAAAAGTTAAAGGGGGCCCAAACCTTTGCACACCGCTGTAACTCATCTAAGCTTCATCCTTATTTTTATACTTCATATACACGTTTTAGTTGTTGTTCGGACACATTTATTGCCATGTTTTGTCGTGTTTTTATTACTTTTGTCGGTGCATTGAGATTCCTTGTGTACGAAATGCGCGGTATAAATAAAGTCGCCTTACCGTTTTTTTTTTGTCACATTTTTATCACATTTTCACTTCTCTCTTGTTGCATTTTTGCCACATTTTGTCATGTTTTTATTATTAAACTGATCCTAATTTTTTTTTTTTTTTTTTTATCACCTCTTTCGCTTTTTTCTGCTCTTTTTTGTTGTGTTTTCACCACAAGTTCGTCTCCTTCTTAGTCACTTTTTTGTGTCGTCGTTTCTTTTCTGGCACATTTTTGTCGCTCTTTTCTAGCGTCTTTTTGTCGCTTTATTTGTCGCATTTTTGCCGCTTTTTGCTGTATTTTCATCCATGTTTTTGTTGCCATATTGATGTTTTTTTTTTAGATTTGCGTAAAGACACAAAAAAAACCTCATTCTTTCTTCCATCACTGCTGCCCGTCTGTGTCCACTAGAGCTCGCGTTTGAGCCATGACCCTTTAGACACACACACACACACACACACACACACACACACACACACACACACACACACACACACACACACACACACACGCTCGCTCCAGACTGTGTCAACAAAGCGGAGAGTGGGTAATAATGGGTTTCCGGTTTGTTAATGAAGCGCGTCGTGAGAAAGTTTTGCGAAGGGACTGACATGAGATAAACCGTCCAATCAGAGACGAGCTCTGGATGTGAACAAAGTCATGCAGTTCTATAATACTGCAAAACTCAAGTCACATTTAAGTACTTGAGTCAGTGCTTTGGTTTCTACTTTTTTTACTTTAAAGTGATCGTCTGTAAGGGAGGGCGGAATTTCAAAGTAAACAATCAAACTCCTCCCTTCTTTAACCAGAAATCCCGTCTTAAAGGAGTTTACAGAAGTAAGCGATCAAGCTCCTCCCCCTCCCTCCTCATTGGCTGGTTCACAGGAAGAGCTCGTCTCATTGGTCGACGCTGGAGGAGACTCGGCTGATGAGTTGCTGAGATAAGATGAGCCTTTATTGATCTCGATTATGATTATTATGATAAAGTGATGCAGGTAAGTGATGTAAATACAGGGATTATTGCATGAATTCTGCAAAGGGGTTATTGCACATGTTACTTTACAGCAGGGTAGGCAATGTCAGGCCCAGGGGCCAAATCCGGCCCGTCAGCATAAAACCTTTGGCCCACAAGAGGATTTTGAAGAAAGATTATTTAATTAATCAGAGCCCAAATACGTGATAAAGTACTTTAAAATGTGAAATGTACGGTCAATATTTTCACATTTTCCGGCAAAACACCCCATATGCTCATATACTGTATATGATGTACAAAACTAAAATTTGTAGAAAATATGTGCTTTTCTTTGGACTACTACGTTTTGGCAGTAAAGAAGAGCGGCCCTCCATGACACAAACTTGCCTCCCCCTGCTGTACAGTCTTGTCAGTCTGACAGCGGTGCGGATGAAGGACCTGCTCCTTCTTGCACTGAGGGTGTCTCAGTGCCACTGAAAGAGCTGCTCAGCTCCTCTACAGTCCCGTGCAGTGGGTGGGAGTGTTGTCCATGATGGAGGCAGGGGCGGACTGGGACTGAAAAACAGCCCTGGACTCTGGCCAGCCTGGCCCAAATTAGCGTAAATTTGACACTTCCACAAATACATATGTGAACCTCATTTGAAAGCTAAAATCTAGAAAAGTTATGGTAACTTTTTGTCACGTTGTCACTGCATTTTTGTCATGTTTTTGTTGCTTTTTCATTACTTTTTTGTGGCTTTTTGGCGTGGTTTCATCACTTTTTCGTTGTGTTTTCGTCACTTGTTTTTCGGGGTTTTTTTCATGTTATTGTTTTTTCACCGCTTTTTTCATTGCTTTGTCGTCACGTTTTCGTCACATTTTGTTGTGTTTTTGTCACTTTTTTGTTGCTTTTCCTGCACATTTTTGTTTTTGGATGCTTTTCTTTTAAGCTTTTAGATTTGGGTAAAGCTCGGTTTCGCCCGGGGGTAAGGGTAAGGTAAAGTGAGAGGCCAGACCTGTGGCCCTAAAGACAGTGTGCTCTTCCAGAATGGACATATGGCCAGTCCGCCCCTGGATGGAGGTGAGCTTGGCTAACACCATCCTGTCCCTCACCTCCTCCACAGAGTCCAGAGCTGGCCCTCCTCACCAGCTGGTTCAGAGGAAGGAGGGACTAACCAGGAGGTCAATTTGACACATTTTATGAAATGCGTAAAAGCGGGTCATTTATCAAGAGAGGTGCTAAAAGCGAGTGCAAGCAAAGAAAACAAAAGCAAAGGCTGTTTGTGGTCACTTTGCACCAAATTTGAAACGTCCTGTATCACAGTTTTACGGCTCCAAATCTGATCTGTAGTTGAGAGAAAGCTGCATGAATAAAAGATAAATAAATGACTCTTCTGCACATGAGCAAACACTTGGTAAACGACCCCTTAGACTTTAAAAGGTGTGACTCTGCATTTTATTTTTAATATGGTCACAGAAATGTCTTTTTTTAAAATGATTTTTATTAAGTTGAGTTTACAAAGAAAAGTTACATCAATGCAGATATTAGATATATATTAAAATTAAAATAATCCCCTCTTTTGTACCGACCTGCAAACCTACACATATTCCATTCACACTGCAAACACTCGGTCAGATGTGAACAGCA
Source organism: Gobius niger (assembly GCF_951799975.1). NCBI lineage: Eukaryota > Metazoa > Chordata > Actinopteri > Gobiiformes > Gobiidae > Gobius > Gobius niger. The sequence continues at coordinate 22,848,624 of NC_136872.1, read as the reverse complement.
ACCACTGCCTCACTATATGTTCATAACAACAAAAAAGAAGAAAAGACAAACATGAACAGTCTGGGTGTTCTCGGCACAGTGCACCACCAATATAACACCACTGACCATAAACATAGAAAACAGACAGATATAGATAAACATGATCATGACTAATAATAATATAAATGATCATCATCGTGATTATGCTTTGGACTCAGTACGGGTCCCTGTTCCCACTGGCCCGAGGACTTATTTCTTAGACGAATATGTTCCAGATGTGTTATGGAGATAAATTCATTAAGCCAGTTCTGGAAAGAAGGTGCAGCACATCCTTCCAGTTTTTGAGAATCCGTTTTTTAGCAATAACAATCCCCAACAAGAGAACAGTCTGAAAGTCTGCAGGAATGTCCATAAGATTCAGTGAAGCTGCAAAAAGTGCAACGTCTCTGTCTGGGTTGATTGTCCTTTCATATATTATAGAAAAAAAAGAAAACACACTTAAAGGAGCTATACCTGATTTTACTTCTGGAAATGGAATGACATTTATTTTGTCCTCCTTTAGTATATTGTAAAGTCAAACGTTTGTGGAGGAAACAGCGTGGATCAAATTACAAAACATTTGTATTAATTTTTTGAACTTTCAGGCTAATTTTCCAGCATTTTTGTGAAAATGACCCTGAAAAATGACCCTGCAGGTTGTGAAATGTGCCTTTAAACTTGTCCCTGTAAAGAATTTGGATGCCACAGATATATTAGTAAAGTTCTGAATGAGTTTGGACCAAACTAACATTTTAATTTAGTGACTTCCCCTTTAATTGTTTGCAATAAAACAAATCAGGTACAGGGCCTAAACATTTGTGTCAAAGGGCCGTCCAACAGCAGATGCAGCAAAGTGCCTTCATTGTTGTTACACTTGTCACACGTAGGAGACACTGACTGATGGAACTTATGGAGCTTAAGTTTAGAGAAGTGGATGCGATGAATCACCTTAAACTGAGTCAATCTGTGTGAACTATTGCTTGAGTAAGTAAGTAAGTAAGTAATCTTTATTTATATAGCACCTTTCACAGACAAAGGCCACAAAGTGCTTCACAACACAGTTAAAAAGCAGAAATTACACACGATATAAAAAGGGTCAAAACAACACAGAAATCATGGCAGCCCAAAAGTAGCTAATGAAAAGCTTGAACAAATAAATGTGTCTTAAGTTCGCTTTTGAAAGAATCAACAGAGTCAATAGAGCAAAGAGGAGGAGGATGATTCCAGAGCCTGAGAGAAACAGCCTGGAAGGATTGGTCGACTCGAGAACGAAAACTCGTACGTTTAACCTTTAGCAGATTCTGATCCACAAACCTCAGAGCCTCTCAGGGGCGTCAGGCTGGATCAGAGCACTGATATAAGAGCATGTGTTAACCTCTTAACTCCCGCCTGAACTGAGAGCATTTTCTCCAGTTCAGCTTTACCCAAATCCTGTAGGCCAGTGTAACGCCTCATTTGGAAGTCTACAAAGCTCATCTAAATGGATCTTTTTCCTCACGTCATCAGATTTTTATCCATCTTTTTTGGGGGGGTATTCAACTCATTTTGTAACTTTTTTTCTCATTTTTTTAAAATCAATTTTTGGTCTTTTTTGTCACAATTTTTGTCATTTTTTGTCATTTTCTTGTCATTTTTTGTCACTTTTTTATCACATTTTTTGTCTTTTTTTTATCCATTTTTTGTCATTTTTTCGTCGCTTTTTGGTCAAAGTTTTCTCACTTTTTTGTCACATTTCCATCATTGTTTTCATCTCAGTTCTGTCGCTTTTTTCCACAGCTTTTTTCCAGAAGCTTTTGGATTGGGGTAAAGCCAAACTGGAGAAAATGTGCTCGGTCCAGGTGGCAGTTAAGGGGTTAATACCGGTGAGAGCAGCGCTCCAGATGTTATTGGGCAAGGCACTTCCAATCTCTTTCTCTCATGCTTCTTTACAACTATTTATTGCTTTACCTTCAAATGTGAGGAGCTTGACACATTTACTAATTAGCTTTTACACACAGAGAAATGTCTTTAAAACCTTTTTCACTTCATCGCTGGGGTGTTGTGTGTTTAGACGGATGAGGGAAGAAAATATTTCAAATTATTTTGGAATAAGGCTGCGAGCAGAAGTGGGTAGAGTCCAGTGTTAATTTCGTCGATTAAAATATTTAGCCTTTTCGCCTCCCGCGGGAGGTGTTCCAGGCATGTCCTCCTGGGACAAGGCCTCGTGGAAGACCCAGGACACGCTGGTGGGACTATGTCTCCGAGCTGGCCTGGTGTCGCCTCGGGGTCAGGACAGCTGGAGGAGGTGTGTGTGGATCGGGAAGTTTGGGCGTCTCTGCTGAGACGCTTCCCCCGCGACCCGGCCCCGGATAAAGCGGAAGAAAATGGATGGATGGATAAAATATTTAGTCTTAATTTTAGTCAAAGTGATATTTTTGACGACTAAAATTGGACTAAAACTAAATTAAAAGTTTTTCATGAGACTAAAACTATGACTAAAATGTCCAGATATTTTAGTCACTAAAATAAGACTAAATAAAAATGAAAAGGAGAGACTAAAATCATTCAAACTGAACTCTGAAAGAGCCTCAGATCATTCAAATCCTCTGCTAAAGGATCAGCTCTGAGCTTTGTTCATGTGGAGCAGCTCCACGAAGCTGTGGACCTGATTAAATATGATTATAATGAATATTATAAATGCAAAGTCGACTAAATTAGTCTTAAATTTAGTCGACTAAATTGACATGAAATTTTAGTCGAAAAGATTTTTTCGACTAAAATTAAATTACATTTTAGTCAAAAGACTAAAACTAAAACTTACTTAAAATATGTTGTCAAAATGAACACTGGTAGAGTCGCCAAAAATATTAGATACTTCGTTACAAAATGACTCAAGTAGAAGTAAGAAGTACTTGGAGAAGTATTTGAGCCTCATTTGAGACATAAATTATGAGACACAAAACTCCTTTTCGTCTTACTTTTGTCACTATTTTCACATTTTTTTCAAGAAGCTTTTAGATTTAGTTAAAGCCGAGCTGGAGAAAAAGCTCTGGGCACAAGGTTAAGGAGAAAAAGATAAGCTACATTTTCATCCATTTGGACCAAAACAAACCCATGACGTGCGTAAAGTGAAAACCTCCCGAAACAGAAACAGGCTGAACTTTAAAAAACCGTGAGAAAGTTTACACAAGTGGGAGCGGCACGAGCGGCAGGCCTGCGCCCCCATTGGCCCGCCGCCCCCGTCACTCACCGTCCTCCGGAGGGGGCGGGGTCAGGAGCGGAGCAGGGGAGAACTGGCCGCTTTTTACGCACTTCGACACCGGACAGTCCGCGACGAGGAGGCACGGCCGGAGACGAGGGAAAGAAGAAGAAGAAGCAGAAGAAGAAGCAGAAGAAGAGAAAAAGTTTAGGGAAAGGGATTAAACGGGGGGAAAAGAAGAAGAAGAAGAAGAAGAAGAAGAAGAGGCAAAAGTGTCGGGAACAAAAAAAAGTGACCAAATGTCGCTTCCAGGCTCCTCTCCTCCGCTGCTCTCTTCCCCGGGCACAGGCGCTCCAAACCCGGCTGCGCTGTACCTCCACGCCGCTTCCACCACCACCACCACCACCTCCTCCACCTCCTCCTCCTCCGCCGTGGTCACCTCCAGCCCCGCGCACACAAACAACCACTCGTCCTCCTCTCCGCGCGTCACCAGCGGCATGTTGGCCACTTTCCTCCCCGGACACGGCGCTTCCCTGTCGGCGCTGGCGAACAACAACGGCTCTCCGCTGGTCACCTCGGGACCTCTGGGGGCTCTGGCCGGCTTCTCCCCGCTCTCCAACCCGCAGCACCACCACCACCAGGCTCAGCAGCAGCAGCAGCACCACCAGCAGCAGCAGCACCAGGCGGCGTCCAACTTGTGCAGCGAGTGCAAGCTGGTGGAGGTGCACGGCGTGAAGGTGGCCAGCTTCAGCGTGGACGGCCAGGAGCTCATCTGCCTGCCCCAAGTGTTCGACCTGTTCCTGAAGCACCTCGTGGGCGGCCTGCACACGGTGTACACGAAGCTGAAGCGGCTGGACATCGCGCCCGTGGTGTGCACCGTGGAGCAGGTGCGGGTGCTGCGCGGCCTGGGCGCCATCCAGCCCGGGGTGAACCGCTGCAAGCTCATCTCCAGGAGGGACTTCGAGACGCTGTACCAGGACTGCACCAGCGCCAGGTAGGAGGGGAGGAAGGAAGGACGCACGAGGAGCTGTGGTTGCGCTTAGGGCGGATTAAAGGGAGTGTTTTTGGGGCGACTTTTTAAGTTTTGCTTCGCGCAACAGCAGCATGAGGAGGGGGGGGAGGTTTGGAACACGAGGCGACCACTTCACCTCAGATAGGAGGGAAAGTGGGAGATGATGTCCCACTCTTTCTGTAAAGTCAGATTTACTTGAGGCATTAAAGGAAACGTGCCTCTTTACCCCCGCTGTCCTGGGCCGAGTTTCGCGTTACCCAAATCATAAAGGAGGAGAAAACAAGGATGAAAACGCGATTTAAAAAACAAAAACGTGACGAAAACGTAATTAAAAAAAAGCCCAATGAGAGAAACAAAAATGAGAAGGATAAAAAGGATAAAAACGCAACAAAAAATGCTGAAAAAATAATGAATAAATGGGACAAAAACGCTATTTTAAAAAAAGCAAGAAAAAGTGCACGGAAACGGTCAGTTTGCATGAGTTTTTTAAGTCTTAGCTTTCAAATGAGGCTGTAAACTCCAGTCGAGAAGCTTTTAGATTTGGGTAAAGCTGGACTGGACTCGGTTAAGTCGGGGGATAAGAGGTTAAATAAGCATTAGGCCATAAATCCATAAAAATCGTAAAAACTATAGTGCAAAGCGCGTCTGTTTTACCCCATTTTATTTCCTAACATCTCCATATTTAAACCCATGATAACGGTTGGATTAGAAAACCTGAATTTTGTACAACATTGTGTCCGGTTTTGAATATTCCGTGACCCGTTTCCGCTTCGGTGCAGATCTTGTGATTGTGTGTGAGTCTGAGTCTGTCCCACGACCCGGCCCACTTTCCCTAAAGGTGGTCACTTTAGCGCCAGGCTGCGTGTCACATTGTGGGTCTTTGGCCACTTTTTCATATAAACGACATTTCCCTTCGTGCAGCATCAGGGCGAGGGCTGTGAGACGAGGTGAGAGGTGTTTAAGGGCCGACACTTCACTTCAAACAGGAGGGACAGTGGGAGACTATGTCCCACTCTTGACTCTTAACAATGAAGTCAGATTTACGCAGACGTGATCCCTCAGTTTTGTTTTATGTGTTTATGCCATAAACACAGAAAACAAATAATCTATAAACATATTTAACCTGGAACAATATCGCTGAAATTCAAAACACCATCACGAACGCCGGCTGATTTTTACCCGAGATAATCCACCCGATAAAAGAACTTCATCAGAATCAAACATGACAATACATGACACATGTGAGTCGTGTTCTTTTATATTAAACTGTGTCCAATAAAATGAAAGAAAAGCATCATGAGGGGACCAGATAAAAATGCTGCAAAATTACTGGAAAATTAGGAATTTGGGAACAAAAAATTACTAAAAAATATATAATGATGAAGATGGAAACTTGGTTTTTGGTCGACCCATTCCTGGGATGGGGGATGTTGTGTCCTCGGCACAAACAGCCACAGGAGAGAGAAACTAAATATGTCACTCAGAGTTGTGCAAAAACAGACAGGAAAATGTGCAACCAGTAAAATAGAATAAAAACGAGGTTTCCCATGTACAACAAGCAGCAGAAATAACTGTGTGTTACTCACTTACTGTGAGGCCAGAGACACGAACTCTGCGACAGGAGCAAAGTTAGTGTCAGTCCTGAATGTCAATCTTGAAAGGGGCAAGAGCCTGATTAAACACACTAACCTTACACTACCTTCTATCACTATCGCTGGGAGAAAATCATCCAAACATGAGCCTGTAGCAAAACGTTTGTTTCGGAGGAAAACACCCAGGCCAGCAAAGATGTCAAAGACAAAGCTGAAGCTCATTTGCTTTCTTGTATTTATGCAACTGTGAAGCACTTTGAATTGCCTTGTGTATGAATTGTGCTCCACAAATAAACTTGCCTTGCCTCATAGACCCAGGACACTCAGATAAACCATCATAATGAAAATCACAGTCATGTATTTGCAATGGGGTTAAAAAGTGTGGTCCAAAGCACGTTCAGCTGCACGCTTTGGTAAAACTTTCAATATTTTCTTATTGAAATATCTAAATGTGAGTCCATTCCTTTGGCTTAATCTAATTTTTCCACATGTTTAAGAGGCTTTAAAATAACACCAGGTCAGAAAATACTGTAATCCAGAAAGTTCGGACACGAAGTTGTACATGATTAAAGTAATAAGGTTATTTTAATGACACCGGCGGATAGTGTGTTGTTCTGTGTAAATCTGTAGGGTTTTGTTTGTTAAGGCGACACAAACGGACCTTTTTGAACGTTTTCCGCGGGTATTAGAACGGGTTAAACCTCACTGGTGTCGGTGTCTGTTCTCGGAGGCGTCTGTGCAGCGTTGTTTATGGTTCGTTCAGAGTTTTACGGTCGAGAGGGAGAAAAACGTGATGGTGACTGATCGAAAGCCTGTGGAAGAACAAGACCACACTTTTTCCTTTCGTAGGCTATTCTTTTAAGCGCTTATGAACTACATTTCCCATCATGCATCACTGTTTATTGCCAGTTTGCTGATTAGAGAAGGAAGGAAAGGCGTTTATTTGCAGCTTCCTCTTCTCTCAAGCACTTTAGGTTTACTTCAGTCCAGAAGAAACACAAACATGTGACGGTTTTAGCTTCTTTTTAGTCTTTTCTTCCTTGTTTCCACATCGACGGGGCCGACTTTAGCGTATTGTTGCTAACCGCGAAAACTCAGTGATTTAGCTCTCCATGTTATGTGCCTCAATATGACATTCAGCACTTTTGTATTGACTGAGGTTTAGTGAAACACATTTTAGTTGTGATGTTTCTCTTTCCCCTGAGCCCAAGGCAGTTGTTTTAAAGCCCTGACTTCCTTCTTTCCAATGCAACAAAAACTCTATCACTTTCTGTCCCAAAAATATTGTTTTTTTTATCAGCGCTAGATCTGCCAATGACTGATATAATATCGGCCCGATATAGGTGACGATAAAAAACTTGTGAAGAGTCACGATCTGGACATTTCATATATAATACTGCGTTCCTTTTATTATTATTTTTAGTCCAAGGGGGCGTGGTGTAAAGCCGACACTTCTCTCTCGCTCTCTGGAGCTTTGAAAAAACAGAGGCTTCACATGGAAAGATCTAAACAGTTGAGATTTTAACGTTTCTCTGAGTTTTTAAATGGTTAAAATCGATCCAAGGACGACTGAGAAACATCCTGTTAAAGTCTTCAATCTGAGAACCAGGCAGTTTAAATGCACAAGTGATAAAAAGAGATCGAGAACACGCGGCAACAATGTCGTTGAAAATGGACTTGAAACAGAGACATTTATGCATTTTTTTCACATGACGTTAGTGTCCGTCCAGAGAGGAGGAGAGAGGAGTTAAATCAGAAAGGAGAGTGTTGCATAAAACTCCTGTTATCAGTGATTTTGATCAAAACTAGCCTCTGTTTAGCTTAGATTTCTCAGGAACCGAGACACGTAGAATTAAACTGTGTTCACCTACGGAGAGCTTAGAGTCTCGCCTTTCAAACGACCCACATTATGTGTCCATAACTATAACATAGAATACGCTGTGGTTCTACAAATATCATAAAAAATGGTCTGGATTGTTGGCACTTTACAGCTAAATCCCCAAACAGCGCAGCCTCAATGTGTTAAAACGAGGCAAGAATAAGAAAAAAATGTGTGAAGAATGTTGGGGAAAAATGGGGCAAACATTGGACACACTGGATTGTGGCCTTGGGCAAATTTCCATCCGTCGTCCCCCATGTCCCCTTTTCTCAGTACCTGCTTTCGATATCAGTAGTACCTGAACTTTTTCCCGATACTTCACTAGTATCTTCTAACGGCCCTAAAGCAGTGATGATGAGAGGTGTTTATTTGCAGAACACACTCGATCTTTCCTCCGCCTCCTCTCGTGTCTAAAAGCTGCACGACTCAACTTTCACCTGATTTCACATTAATACGATTAATGTTTGATATTCTCCGTCAGCAGGTTTTATTTGGGTCACTCTCGTTCGTCCGGGCGCCGCCGCACTTTGGTCCGGCCTCAGAGATGATGCACGAGCTCATTATTCTTCTTCTCGGGACGTTTTGTTTCCGTTCAGCTGCAAAGTCATCAAGTTTTGGATGGTTTCTAGTTAGGGATGCACCGATACCACTTTTTCTAAAACCGAGTACTTTGATTGAAGTACTTGCCGATAACGAATACTGATACGAGTACGAGGCATTTTCTTCAACAGACTTTTTGAAGTGAATAGATGGTTTATAGACAGACTTGGTTTGTATTAGTTAATTTACTCATTGACATTTCCTTGAGTAAAGTAGGCGACTCTTTTAAGAGAAGTTATGTATTTGGGCGGCACGGTGGCGCAGCTAGAAGGTCCCGGGTTCAATTCCCACCTGGACGGGGCCTTCTTCTTCTACTTCTATATCAGAATGTAACAGATGATGGCATTTTTTTGAAGATTTGTATTGCATCATAGACAGAACAGCCCATGTCCAAAAGCTCCTCAATGCTTGGGCTTTATTCATTTATGTATTTTTATTCAACAATAGTATTGAGATGTTACTTATTACTGGTCTCTTTTCTCCTTTACTTCAGCTCCGTGTGGATTTTCTCGTGTGTTTATAGTAACTTATCCAGTAGCTTCAGCATTTTCATTGTTTTGCAGCTCATTTTGGCTCAATATAAACATGCGGTATCTCTTTATTTTGGATTTTCTGAGGACTTTTTAGTCGCTGGGTTAGTTTTTCAGATGAATAAACCCCTGGGCATAAACGGCGCAAGAATCGCCAAAACTGTTAGCCGCGAATTAGCGACTAGTTAGCAACATTAGCCTCTGATTTAGGGAGTGTCGTCTGTAATAATGTCAGCTCTATGTGGAATATTGGATTTTTTTATTCTCCAGTATGTTGTTATTTTCTCTCCTCCGCTGAAAGCTGCGTCCTGTAGGAGCGCCGGCCACACGTCAAGTGGTATCGGTTCTGGTATCGGGACCTGATGTATGAGTACCAGCGTGTGGTATCGGCCCGATACTGGCATCGGTATCGGTGCATCTCTAGTTTCTAGCCATGTCAAGTTGTTAATTTTCACTAAAACATCACATTTTTCAAATCAAATCAAATGGCCGACAGTGGGTTAATTGGTAGAGCGGGTCGTCCCATGATCGGAAGGTTTGATGCAGGACTGTTTTTGTGTCCTCGGGCAAGACACTTCACCCACGTTGCCTCCTGTGTCTGTGTACATTGGTGTCTGAATGAGAGACTGAATAAGAAGGGCCTAGTGAAGGTAGAAAAGCGCTACTGCAAGTTAAGACCATTTATCATTTTACCATTTGCATTTTTAATTGCAACAAGCTGTTTCGTAGCTTTTATCATGACTTTGCAAGAGATTCTTCACACTTTTTAATTTGTTCTCCACACGTATGTTAATCAGTTTTGGGAAAGTTGGCCTAAAGTAACCCTGAAGTTTGGTGATTCCTGTGTTTGTTTCGTCCATGTTTCTGCTCCTGGACACTGGTTTAAATGGCCGCCTCCTATAGGCTCGTATATATAGGACTCTGGACGGCCCGTTCCCATAGAGCCGGACAGAGCCGATGATCAGGGAAAGGCATCGTAGGAATTTGATTATGATTGCAGCTCGTCTGTGGACAAAAGCCCCCGCCGCGTGTTGTTCTGTGCGCTCACACGGACCATCATTCACTCCGACATGTGCGCGAAGAGCGAGGGAGGGACGAGGAAACAGAACCAGAGAGAGAAGCAGAACTCGCAATGTTTTAACCTCTGAACTCTCACCTCAAACCAGCACATTACCCAGATCTTAAAGCTTCTTGATCGTTTACGTTTGTGTCACATTTTTGTTACACTTTTTTTTACTGTTGCTTTACCGGCACATTTTGTTGAGTTTTTGTTGTGTTTTTTTTTTACATTTTTGTCACTTTTTTTCTCCGAAATCTCTGAGATTATTATGCATTATTATTATAATAATTATTAAGCAAATTAATATATATTTGGCATTGATATAACTTCATTTTGTAGAGATTGTTAAGTGAAAGTGGATGGGTCAAATGCAGTGGACAAATTTCCCTAATGAGGGCAATAAAGATGATGTATGTAAACAAATAGAGGAGGCTACGCTAAGCTACGCCATAGGAATGAATGGGCCGCTAAGCTAACGCTAGCCACACAAAACACACGGTCCGGCAGCAGTATCGTATTCTACATTTTGAGAACGGATGCATTTAGTTTTGGAGGTGTCACTATTTTTACTACAGAAAAGTAAAATACCTAAACATGCATTTCCAATGTCATCACGCATAGTCCCGGCGGCCATTTTGAATACCGAAATCCAATTATGCAGCACTACAACACACATAACAATATCTCTATCTGAAAATGAAAGACAGCTGATCGACAGTGGAATTTTTATGTACTCGTAATCATTACTCAAGAAGAAAACAGTTAAAATATGGCCCCAGAGATGCACGTTTAGATGATATAACCAGCAAATCTCTGTCTGTGGAGCTACAGCAGGATTTCCTAAAGATCTGCTTCACCCCTCAGACTAAATTAACACATCAAAGAGGAAGCAGAAAACCCTTGTCTGTGTTTTTTTTATAGCTCGTTTTGTCAAGAGTCTCAGTCTGAGTCAGTGCTCAGCTGCTCAAGACGTTAGCATGCTACCGGTTAGCAACTGTCAATGGCTTCAACACTATAAACACATGTGTGACTCACATCTATGAACACTGAGGAAATACTACAGTAACAGCTCTGATCTCTGTCACATGTATCCAAGGCCAGATGTTTGGAGTGTGGTTCAGGGCTTTCTCTTGGGGAGCTGTTGAAGCTTAATGCTAACCAGTAGCATGCTAACGTCTTGAGCAGTTTAAACACGGACTCACTGGTTTCTTCACATAAACGTGCGACTCTGGGGTTCGTGTTTTTACTGTTATCTTCTTGAGCAATGATTACGAGAACATAAAAATGCCACTGTCAATCAGTTGTCTTTTATTTATATCCTGAGTAGAGATATTGTAAAATGTTGTTGTACTGCATCATTCTACTTCAAAATGGCCGCCATAACAACAAAAGTCGCATAACTGAAAGGCATGTGTATAAATGAGTGTTTTACATCATTGACTGATATGATGCTGATTAAAGGCTGATATCTCTGGAACCAAAAATGATGGCGACTTCCATCAAAAAAAAGTAAATGAAAAGTAAAAAGTGAAAAGTAAATTCTGGAAAAACGAATAAGCTTTACTTTGACCGGTTGTAATTTCAGTGGTTTTCAAACTTTTCCCAGGACCAGTTCATAAAATGTTTGTCCTTCCAAGTCGCACCAGGCCGAGATAGAAACGCCCGTCTCCTCGTCTCGCCGAAGACGCTCCAGTCGCTAACTTGTCCGATCGCGTCTCCCGTTCCCGCCTCCTGATTGGCCGAGAGGAGACAGCAGCCGAGCGCCCGCCGTGACCTCCGCTCAAACCGCTTTAACCTTTATCAATAAACCAGCGGCACAAAGCGGCACGTAACCGAACCCGCGCAAAACAAAACGCAGCAGCGACACAGAGAGAGGGGGGGGGGGGAAACTCGAGCCGCTGTGACAACCGATCTACGGCAACACGCCACGGACAAAACAACACGGCGAGTGCGGTCAGGGGGAGGTGATACTGCGAGGAGAGGGGGAGCCACAAAAACTATAAGTCACGCTTTAAATGACTTGAATTGAGTGTATATAAAACGATCTTCTTTATTGACACGATTTGTAAATAATGCATCATCTCCCTTACGAGCATGTATCATGGGTGTGCCTCAGGGCTCTATATTAGGGCCCTTGCTGTTTTCTCTTTATATTAATGTTTTCCATCTGTGTGTATTAATGCTAAAATGATACTGTACGCTGATGACACTGTGGTGTATGTTCATGGTCAAGCTGTTAATGGGACTAGATGCAAGTTGGTCATTTTTATACTCACTACTGCCACCTCAGGTCTTATGTGTAACTGCAGCTTCTATATTAAGCTCGTGAGTGACGGGGCAGGATTTTAGAGGCAGTTGTGGTGAACATGTCTGAGCTCATTCTACACATTAGGACATGGAGGAACATGGAGGGGAGGAAATGCGTAATTTTAACATTTTTAAACCCTGTATAGTCCCTTTAAGGATTTCACCCACACGTTAAAGTTTATTTGTAGAGCACAATTCATACACAAGGCTTCACAGTTGCATAAAATTACAAGAAAACAGATCAAATTAATCCATAAAACATCAACATAAAAAAGAATAAATTACAGTAAAAGGCAGGAGTGCAGATAAAATACTTTCGGTGTCATATACATGGGCAAAAATAACTGTTTTCAGCCTGGATTTGAACATTGTCAGAGTTGACGCCTGTCTCACATCCTCATGAAGATTTTAGCTTTAGCCTCAGAGTGTTTAGTCCTGACTCTGGGAACCACCAGGAGGCCCCTCCCTGAAGTTCTCAGGGCCTGAGATGGTTCATACGGCTGTAACATGTCAGAGATGGACTTTGGTGCTAAACCATGAAAAGACTTGTAGCAAGCAGAGCTGTTTTAAAGTCTATTCTCTGAGCGACTGAATCCAGTGCAGAGACCGGAGCACTGGACTAATATGGTCGTTTTTCCTGGTTCTTCTTCTTCTACTGCAGCTCTGACAGTGAGCACCCGTTACAGTCGTCTAACCTGCAGGAGACAATGCATGAATAAGCCTCTAAGTCTCTAAGCCTCTAGTTTTGACACTATTCCTCTGATCTTAGCCATGTTCTTAAAGGAACAGGCCACCGTTTTTACATACTAAGATATGTTCTTACTTGAGCTTAGACGAGTTCATGTGTACCTGTCTGGTCTTCACGTGTGTCCTCAGTCACGTAAACACAGCACAGACGGCGTTAGCATTTAGCCTCTCCTCCTCTATAGCTCCAAACCAGGTGAAGATAGAAGCTACCAAGCTCTTCCACGTTTTCCCTATTTATTTGTTACACGATCCAAGTCTAGTTACACAAAATCAAACAATGTGGATTTTCTAAGAGGATAAAAAGGGACTATATTTTAAGGCGTAATAATACCAGGCGTAGTTCGACATCTTCACTTTACTGTGCGAGTGTCTCAGTGTGTAAAAACGGTGGCCTATTCCTTTAAGATGGTAAAAAGCTGCTGATGTTGTTGCAAATGGAAGAACATTTCCCAAAACCTTTTTTATCATTTATTAGCTATCGGCCTGTCTCATTCATCCTGGCCTATTGTACATGTTTTAGTGGTGGGGGAAACCGGAGGAAGCCTGAGTGACGCTGCACGTTGAGAAATATAAACTCATCCCTGTGAAGGAATGCCACAAATATGTCGAGAATGAGTGTAACATTTTCATTTATCTGCTTCCTCTTTCATCGGGCCTTTAATAACTCCACACATTGTCCCACGAGATCCGGATAATGGTTCAGTTTCCCGTGACTTCCGAACGACGACCGAGATTCCCGAGTTTTCCAGGTGCCGGTTCCGGCATGTGGCGTCGGCCGGAGCTGAGGCGTAAAAGTTCTCGTGGCTTATTTACTGTTTCGGAGAGAGAGAGCGGCGGAGGGAGAGCGAGGAGATCAAAGGCGCAGTAAAGTGATCCGTGAGTGGTGTTTGTGTGCGATCGAGGAGAGCGAGGCGCTGTCGGGGAAAAACAGATACAGTTTCACAAAGAGCTGAATGAATACGAGAGCGAGAGGGAGAGAAAAGGAGGGGGCGCATGTCACGCTAAATGGACTTCACTTTTCTGTTCACGTCGGTCGGTTCTTCTTCTGCTGAAGCTGCGATCGGTTCTTCCTGGATTTTATTGCGTCATAGCAGGAAAACAAAACTCTCTTCTCTCATGAAAGCTTATTTTTACTCTTCTTCCACCACATGAGGGAGGTTATAATGTGTTTGTTTGTAGTGCCCTCCCCCCCACTGTAAAATATCATTGTAATAGATGTAGAGGCACAACATTTAACATCTGCTTTAATGTTTGTTTCGATATTTGGCGCAGTGGCGACTCCTAAAGACGTAAACAGGGTTCCTATGGAGCTTTGGACCTCGTTTGCTCTGCTTAAAGCCTGGCTCCAAAGAGTTTTTTTTTTTCTAGAAGTGGCTGTGAGACATGTGATCATATTTTTAACCTGCTGGTTTTTGTGCTGCAGAAATAAAAGCTTGAACCCTGAGGCTTTGATTGACGGGCCCTGAGCTCTGTGGAGGCCTGTGGGCGCGAGGGCAGAGGTCCCGCCTTTTTGTCCTTTTAAGGAACATGCTCGGTAGGAGGAGAAGAGCGCGGCATGTTATTGTCACAGAAAACTAGGGCTGGGTACCGTTAAACAATACCTACACTTTAGTCATTATTAGAGGAGCCGCGTCTGAGCCAGGACTAAACCAGGACGGAATATGAAACTAGACTCTTAGACAAAGAGAAAAGCAGTGACAACAAGAAACACATGGGCTTTAGCTTTAGCCTCACAGAGCCTGAAGTTACTGCTGTTGTTACTAAACTCCGGCTGCACCGGAGGAGCAGATCAAAGATTGTTTGTGTTGTTTTTGGAACAGTTTTGGGAAATTGCGAGTGAGCGTTCGCACTGTGTAACAGATCTTTGACGTGTGAGGCGCTTTCACTTTGTGGAACAGCTCAGTGTGTTAAAAGAAAACGATGCCTGATGTGGATCTGTCTCTGCAGCTCAGGAGGTAATTATGTCCTCTCTCTCTTTTTATCGCTCCTTAAAGGGACTATATGGAGTTTAAAAATGTGAAAACTAAAGTATTTTCCTCCCCCTTTTCAACAATGTCCTAATGTGTAGAATGAGCTCAGACCTGTTCACCACAACTGCCTCTAAAATCCTGCACGGTCACTCAAAAAGGTGTTAATTCGGGTCTGAACTGCCGTCATGCACTAGTTTAATATAGAAGCTGCATTTACACATATGACCTGAGGTGGCAGTAGTGATTTTAAAATGGCTAACTTGCATCTAGTCCCTTTTAAGTGGGAATTCTGCTCAAAAACTGAAGTTACAGGTTATATTGTGCATCCGATTATACAATGGAAATAATTTTTTTCACTCAAACTTGGCTGTAAATACTGTTTAAAGTGGCGCTAGCCCGCAGTTAGCTTTGCCCGTTAGCCTGTTAGCTTCTTCTTCGTGATTCTATTAGTGTGTTGGTGACTCCGACGAAAGACCCTCCAATCATCCAATTAACACTTGTATTACCCCCACAGGGACTACGGAAAGGATTTATTAAGGTTAACACGTTACTTAGTACTGCTTTAAAGTTGTGGTATAAAAAACAAAAAACGGTACCCAGCCCTACAGATAACACAGGACCATTACCATGAATGGGGCAGAATGGCCACAGTCTATGTCTTGCTGTGTGTTCTATCTATGCTCACGACCCACGAGGGGTCACTTTGTGAATCACTGAGTACTCAAATGTACTTTTAGAGGATTTGTACTTTTTCTGTTGAATTTTCTGCTCTTTTGAGAGATAAATATAACACTTTTTACTCCGCTACATTTCTATGAAGGCGCCAAAGTAATTTAAAAAGCCTAATGATGCACACTCCACAACAGTAGGTGGCGCTGTGAAGACGGAGAGTCAAATGCCACTGACTCATAACAAAGAAGAAGGTTTGTCCCCGTCGTGTTGCCGTACAGCGGGGAAGTTGTGTTGTGTTTTTGAAGCTCCAAAGTTATTTTTCCCAACACTTTAGCCGGGTTTGTACTTTATTTGAATACTTGGGTATATATATATATATATACGACTACAGCAACTTCAGGACTTTCACTGTATAATTTGACAACTTTTACTTTTGTTGGAGTAATATTTATCCAGTGGTATTTGTACTTTTACTCAAGCCATGACTGAACGAAGTGCTTTGACCTCCACTGCTGACGAGGCACATATAACAGAGCTTCTGACGAGTGTGGGCCGATTCTGCAGCTCGTCCTCTCGCTCTGTAGCTCCTCGTCGGAGTTGTGGACAGAGAGAGTCGGGTGAAAGCGCCGGGACTTCACGGGCCGCCGTGTTTAACCAGATTAGAGCTTCTCTCGCCGCGAGGATCTGCCGCACTTTAGCAGATTGCTTTAGAAATCACATTAACTCGTGTCACCGCAGCCTCCCCGCCGTTCGCACCTTTCAGCGCCTCCAAACACATCCTCCTGTTTATGTTCATCAGCGAACTTCAGGAGAGACTGGAGAGGTTTAAGTAATGCGGAATTAGCATCACGGCAAATCTGCAACGCCAAGAGCACAGCCTGAAGCAAAACATAGGAACTTAGCAGGTGATCCAAATATGGTCATTTCCTTTGTGGGAGACGCAGCGGCTAAAGACGGGAGAAATCTACACGATAATAAAGTTTAGGGCTGTTTTCATTCCGCATCTGCGCTTTAGTGGCTCCAGAAGACTCCACACTGAACAGGTGAAGGTGTTTTTGGAGCAGAGGTGTTTTTTCCATTTTTGCATCACATGTCGAAGTGTGGAGCAGTGTGGGGGGATGAAGATCGCTGGTCAGTGCAGTGAAACAGTCACCCGAGTTCAGACTGTGCCTCACACCTTTATTTAGGCTTGGAACCTTAACACCAGCTCTGTCAGGTTTTCAGGTTTTAAGGCAGTTTTTTTCAATATTTACGCTATATTGATCTCTTAACGTATAAACTTTCACCTGGAAACAAAATAAAAGCCCAATCTTTACAATAACATGTTTAATTATTTCACTGGTGCAATGTGTCTTATAGATTCATTTTTGAAATTGTATTTGTCATGAGCCATTTTCTCACATTGGTGCGACGGCTTCTCCACATCAGTCGCTCCTCCAGACTTGGACTTAACAATATTATTTTTAAAGCAGTGCTAAGTAACTTGTTTAGCTTGATTAATAATTTCCATAGTCCCTGTGGGGGTACTACAAGTGTTAATGGGATGATTGGGGGGTCTTTCATCTCCCCCTGGTGTCTCTGGCCAGAAAACCACATTTGCTTTTCTGCCTCTGGGTCGGAATCACCAATACACACTAATGGAATCACGAAGAAGAAGCTAACAGGCTAACGGGCAAAGCTAACTGCAACAATATCCCTCTGTCCCTTTGTCTTTTCTGTCAGTGTAGTATTTACTCTCACGGACAATTAATGAGTAATAAACGTATCTTGCTACGACACCTACAGTGGCGCTCATGGCCTCTAGGGGCAAGAGTTACTTAGTTCTGCTTTAAAAGACAAGGCGAAACAAGATCCCACATTCTCTCTGAACAAGTAACTATGTCAACAAAATGAAACCATAAATTTAAACCTGGCTCAATCCATTATTCAGATTTTGTTGCCGAAAATATAGGAAAAAAATTTAGGTAGAAAAGGCCATGTTTTGAGGGTCTCCCCTGTTTTAATGGGATTGTTTATTATCTAATACATTAAAATGCTTTTATTTTTACATGAAAACATAAAATGACAACAAAGTTACCCCATGTTTATGTCAGTATCCACAGCAAAAGATCCAAATTGATATCTCCACATCTCTACATTGACTCTCTTTACTTAAACACATACATAACATGAGTTTCAGAGCATGTTTGTAGAGCTTATTTAGTCGTTTACCTAAATCATCGCCGTGTTATTGATTTGCTAACTCCCTTTTTTGTTGAAACTCTTCTAAAAAGCTCCGTCTCTGCAGCTCCCGGTGTGAAATGTGCAGGAAAGTCTCTCTCTCCGTTTGCTCGTTTGTCAGCCGTGCCCCGTCTTTACCCGTGTCTCGCTCCCTGACCTCCCTCCTCTTCCTCTTCTTCTTCTTCTTCTTCTTTCAGCCTCTCCCTTTCAGTTTCTGTGATAAAACGCCACGCAGTGTAAATCTCTCCTGCCTCGACACTCGGCGGCTGTCACCCAGATAAGAGCGAGGGCAGAGGAGGCCAGGGGAGAGAGGAGAGAGGAGGGATGGGTGAAGGCGTCACTTAGCTAATTGGTTCTTCGATAATTGGAGCCTTGTTGTACAAATACAGACTTATTTATCGCAGTAAAAACATGCCAATATGACGCGATTCAACATCACAAGAAGCCACGACGGGTCTAAAATCGCTACGAAATCCTCCATTTGGCAGAGATCGACACTTTATTTGCAGACTGATTGTGTTTTTTAACCCCTTAACTCCCACCTGAACCGAGCACATTTTCTCCAGCTTGGCTTTACCCCAGTCCAAAAGATTATGTGAAAAAGCTGTGAAAATAGCAACAAAACTGAGACGAAAACGATGATGGAAATGTGACAAAAAAGTGACGAAAAATTGATGAAAAAATTTAACAAAAAAGTGACACAAATGTATAAAAAATGTGATAAAAAATTGACAAAAAAATGACAAAAATTTGACAAAATGTTGAAAAAAAATACAAAAATGTGACAAAAAATGACAAAAATTTAATAAAAAATGGAAGAAAAAAAATGACAAAAATTTGATAAAAAAGTGACAAACATGTCTAAAAAATGTGATAAAAATTTGACAAAAAAATGACAAAAATTTGACGATGTTACAAAAAAATACAAAAATTTGATAAATTGACAAAAAAATGACAAAAAAATACAAAAATTTGATTAAAAAATTGACAAAAAAATGACAAAAGTTTGATAAAAATGTTATAAAAAAATTACGAAAAAATTAAAAAAAAATGACAAAAAGAGAATGAGCTGAAAACCCAACAAAAAAATGATGGAAAAAAAATCTGACGTGAAAAAAAAAGATCCTCTCAGTTCTGGCGGGAGTTAAGAGGTTAAAGTGTTGTGCTGCTCCAAGTTTCCATTCGCATGTTTTACTTAAAGCTGCACGACTTGTATCAAACTGGAGTGAGTTCAGCTTCCCGATGGCCTTCTGTATGAAAATGGTCTTCAGTCGACTGGAACTGACCTGTAGATTCCGCAGCTCCTCCCTGAAGGCATAACCTTGAAGAGACTGTGACGGGTGCGAAGGGTCCCCTTTGCGGGTGAGACGGGTAATAGAGGGGATAATAGAGGGGCGAGGGGCTACACAGATCTTCTCCGCTGCTCTCACGATGCTCTGGAGGCTCCTTCAGCAGGAGGCAGTGCTGGCGCCGTGACACACAGTGATGGAGCTGGTCAGGACGCTCTCTATAGACCCTCTGTAGAAGAACCACACAGTGATGGAGCTGGTCAGGATGCTCTCTGTAGTCCCTCTGTAGAAGAACCTCACAGTGATGGAGCTGGTCAGGATGCTCTCTGTAGTCCCTCTGTAGAAGAACCTCACAGTGATGGAGCTGGTCAGGATGCTCTCTGTAGTCCCTCTGTAGAAGAATCTGTCTCACATCCTCATGAAGACTGTTCCAGATTTTAGCTGCATGAAACTGAAACGCAGCCTCACCGTGTTTATTATTGACTCTGGGAACCACCAGGAGGCCCCTCCCTGAAGTTCTCAGGGCCCGAGATGGTTCATACGGCTCTAACATGTCAGAGATGTACTTTGGTGCTAAACCATGAAAAGACTTGTAACAAGCAGAGCTGTTTTAAAGTCTATTCTCTGAGTGACAGGAAGCCAGTGCAGAGACCGGAGCACTGGACTAATATGGTCGTATTTCCTGGTTCTTGTCAGGACTCGAGCAGCAGCGTTCTGGATGCACTGCAGCTCTGATAGCTCGTTTAGAGAGGCATTAGTAATACAGGGAGATACAGGGGTAACTCTGTGACTCCCTAACCCGAACCCCAATTACTAGTAATTACCACTGTAAGTACCATGGACTTACCGGCCCGTAATGTAAAGTGTTACCAAAATATGTACTTAATAATAATAGTAATTGTGCCCCCTCAAGAATTTCATTTGCCCCCCTGACTGTGACGTCGCTGTCTTGCTTGTTTTTTATGCCCACTGGTTATTTTCGAAGTGCATTATAAATAAAGCTGGATTTGATTTCTAAAAACACATTCTCTCCTTGGGGAAACTCCGTAAAACCAACGCTCCGGCTCCCACGAGTGTTTTAAAAATCCCCAAAGAAGCAGGAATGGCGGACGCCGCTGTTCACGCGCAGACGATTGTTCTCGCTCAGGCATTTGACCCACTTCACCGGACGAAAAGTCAACAGGTGCTCAAGTCAAACCCCGGGAACAATTCATCAATTCAGCCGCGAAGGTTGTGATTTATCGCTGGCACCAATACGTCGCGGTGAGACGGCCACCTCTGCTACGGCAACAAAGCGAGGACAAAAAAACTGTAAAAGACGAACTCAAAATAAGACGTACAGTGGCGGGATTGTGACAGCGACGCGCACCGGCCCATTGTTCCCCCCTTTGAGTGGAAAATTACAGAGGGCCGTGAACGCAGCGCGAGTGACGGGCTATCAAAACGCCGGCGCGCGGGGACGGGAGAAAAGAAGCGGATCTCGCAAATGCCACACGCCGCGTTTGAGTGACGGGCTCATGGCGGGGAAAGAGCAGTGTTTTCAGACATCCCCCGCTGGTGAATGGGCAAACAGACATTAGCAGCTTTGAAACGACTTTAGCGGAGGAATTAGAGACGCTATTGTTATCGATGTGGAGGTAAGTTAATAAATGGAGTTGCGGAGGGAAGGGATCGGGTTCCAGCGCGGAGGATATTGACTCCACGCGGGGGAGAAGTCACTAATAAACGCAGAGAAAACACGATCACGCCGTGACAGTGGTAGCTTTAACTTTATATCACTTAGATCTGAGATGAAGGAAGTGTCTGTTGCCGCTAAAGGGAAGCGTCTGTAAGATGTTTGACAATACAATAAAGTTTGTCCAAGTCTAAAGTCGCTCGATAATGGTCATATTTAGTAATATTTAGAGTTTAGCGCGAACAACTTAAAATGTAAATAAAGAAATCCTAGTAAACATTGCATTTCTAAGTATGAAAGACGATCAAACTTACAATTCGCTGTTAGAAGTCCTGCTAATCCACGGCTGCAGCTTCAAAAATCATCCACATGGTCCAAAAACAGAAAGTTTTCCTCTTCGAAGGTAAACTTTTCATCCCCATCTCCACGTGTGTTTTTGTTTTGCCCATTAGACGAGTTAGCGCCTGTGTGAACCTTTTTGAGTGTTTCCCTGGGCTTGACCTGACAGGCGTTGCAGCATTGCGGCGTCCGTATTTATATTTCCAGACTGCGACAGGACGATTAAAACCATGCGATTATCGAGATCCATCCATTTTCTTCCGCTTTATCCGTGGGGCGGGTCGCGGGGGCAGCGTCTCAGCAGAGACGCCCAGACTTCCCGATCCACACACACCTCCTCCAGCTGTTCTGACCCCGAGGCCACACCAGGCCAGCTCGGAGACATAGTCCCACCAGCGTGTCCTGGGCCTTCCACGAGGTTTTGCCCCAATAGGACATGCCTGGAACACCTCCCGGAGGCGACCAGGAGGCATCCGGAACAAATGCCCGAGCACCCTCAGCTGCTCCTTTCCACGTGAAGGAGCAGCGACTCTACTCCGAGCTCCTCCCGGGTAACTGAGCTCCTCAACCGAAGGAAGCTCATTTTGGCTGCTTGTATCTGCAATCTTGTCCTTTCGGTCATTACCCAAATCTCATGACCATAGGTGAGGGTGGGAACGTACATCGATCGGTAAATCGAGAGCTTTGCCCTCCGACTCAGCTCCCTCTTCACCACGACAGACCGATACAGCGACCGCATCACTGCTGACGCCGCACCGATCCGTCTGTCGATCTCACGCTCCATCCGTCCCTCACTGAGAACAAGACCCCGAGATACTTGAACTCCTCCACTTGAGGCAAAGACTCCCCACGTGTAGAGGGGAAGCACCTTTTTCCGGTGGAGAACCATGGCCTCGGATTTGCTGATCCTCATCCCGGCTGCAAACCGCCCCAGATCGAGATCGACCTTTTTTAAAATTGTGATTAGATTCCATTTTGATGAATTGCTCAGCCCCAGCAGAACCCACGGTCTGTCATGACCCAGGACATGATCGTCATGGGAACCAGGTGCACAATGTTGGGTCGTTCAGGTGCTCAAACTCCAAAATGATCGAAAACCGAAGCTCATTATTCAGTTATGGGTTGTTTTTGAACAGGTTATTGCTTTTCGAGCAAAGAGGTCATTAGTGTCAGTGACGAAGAGGGGAAACATCCACAACTTAACCTCTTACCCCCCACCTTAACTGAGCGCATGTTCTCCTACAGTGATTGTACCCTTTTGTCACATTGCTGCAGGATTTTTTTATTTTATTTTTTCATTACTTTTTTTGTGGCTTTTTGTTGTGTTTTCGTCATTTCCTTGTCAGTTTTTCATTGCTTATTTCGTTGCTTTCTTGTCATGTTTTCGTCACGGTCTAGTCACTTTTTTGTCACATTTTTGTTGCTTTTCTGGCTCACTTGTTGCTATTTTGATGCTTTGCTTTTAAGCTCTTAGATTTGGGTAAAGCTCGGTTAAGGCGGGGGTTTAAGACCGGTGGCCCAAGAGCCAGTGGCCCTTCTGTGCTCTTCCAGAATGGACATACGGCCAGTCCGCCCCTGCGCTCATTCGAAAGCGAAGACCTACAAAACTCATCTAAATGCTAGTCTCGCCAACCAGACTCCGCTTCTTTACAGAAGAGGGTCTGGCAACACTCGCGCTTTCAAAGGAAGTGACGCAGCGATATGGAGCCAACCGACCAATCAGAGCAGCTCCCTGAACGGGCGTCACGTTGTTGCGTTTTTGTTTTGTAGTTTTTCAACACAAGCAACCACTTCACGTAATGCTCCGGTTTGCTTGTGTTCTTAAGTTTTTCTGACATAAACGATAGAAGTCATTTCCTGAACTCCGTGTGGCAGGAGCGCCATTGTTAAAGGGGCTGGAAGCAAGTTCGCCATTTTATACTCACTACTGCCACCTCAGGCCATATGTGTAACTGCACCTTCTATATTAAGCTCGTGCATGACGGCAATTCGGGCCGAAGTGACACATTTTTGAGTGACCGTACAAGATTTTAGAGGCAGTTGTGGTGAACAGGTCTGAGCTCATTCTACACATTAGGACATGGCTGGAACATGTAGGGGGAGGAAAATACTTAATTTTAACATTTTTAAACTCCTTATAGTCCCTTTAATGTCCGAATGATAAAACTTTCTTGCTGTTTCTGTCGTCACATCCGCTCTGTTCTCATTGGCTGCTGCGCTTCGGTTGTCCCACATTAGTCCCGCCTCAAGCAGTAGCTTTTCTAGGCTATCTAAATGGAGTTTTTTCCTTTTTTTTTTTTTTGCTCTTTTGTGGCTTTTTCATCACTTTTTCGTCACTTTTCTGTTGATCTTTTCACTTTCACCAAGAAGCTTTTCGATTTCAAACCTGCGCTCGGTTCAGGTTGGGGTTAAGAGGTTAAACCACAGCTCACAGATGAGAAACGACAGCGGGCAGACACTGTACGTTAAACCTTAAAAAGCGCTTGCACGTGCGTCGCCAACATTACGGTAACTCTCAGCCAGCGCAATGAAGATTCACACTTAAAAAAAATCACCCAAGAAAAAGTTGTTACAATGAACTTGTCAGAATCCTAATGTCTATGATTATCTTTTTAACAGATATATTTAATAATAAAAGTTAAAAAGTGATTGTCTCTGCGAAACAATGGGCTTCACTCGCGGCGCGGACAGCTCCTGCTTCCTGTCCGCGCTCTCTTTATTATGCCTTCAACAAAAGACACATCCAAGTTTTTAAAAAAAAAGTTTATTTATCCTCCGTCTCTCCCACGACAGTCCGACGCTGCCGAGAAATCCGCGCGTCTCGAGTCACGCAAAGCCCCATTATTATTCTAATTGCGATGGCATGTTTTTAAACGGTTTATTAGAGGTTTTCCTAATAACACGCTGTCTCGAGGGGAGGGGGGGGGGCGAGGGGTTGTTGAGGGACCCCACACACAAACTTCAAATCGTAGGAAAAAAAAAGTAAAAGGAGGGAGGGAAAGCGAGAGAGAAGAGAAAAAAACATGCCCGGAATAAAACAATAGAGGGGGAAATAATTGTTGTTTGGCTGATTAGAAATGCGAGTGTCGGCTAATGACACGTTGTCGGCGGGATTGGGCGAAGTGGGCGACGCACTGGGCATGTGCAGAGCCTGTCACCGCTTTTAATTGATTTCGGCTATAATTATTTGAGTAATGGCACGGTGTCTGGTTTACGAGTGGCCGGTTTTTTGAGGTTTAATCACACGTTGCGGGCGGGGAAAGAAATAACTCGAGAGGGGGTGACGCGGAGGTGGGAGAGGAGAGAGCGGTACAGTAACTTCGAAAGGTTCGGAGACGGAAAACTAACGGGGAAGTGTTAAGAAGCTGATCGTTCGCCGGGTTGAAGTCGTGCTTTTCATCTCCTTAAAGGGATGTTTCAGGGCTTCATTTCCTAGTTATCCAGAGTGTTGCTGATTTCTGGAGATATTTTTTTTTGTAATTAGGCCCGAGCGGCCTGCCATCGCAAGGGCCTATTGTAATCGCAATCACAGCGCAGTACACGAAGCGCTGTCCCCATGTCAACCGTAAACTCACCTTTATACTTATTATCGCATTAAAATGAATGGGGGTATATAGTGTGAATAGGGGTATGTAGTGGATGACTAGCGCGAAGCTCGTCATCCACTTACTGTAGATGTAGATTTACTCTGCATTGTTTTGGGACCCGAGCCTGTGGGACTACGGATGGAAATGAGCCATTGGCTGCAATCCCGCATGTTTTCCATGTTTTGAAATGAAAAAATCAGGTATAGGACCTTTTATGAAAAACAATATTGAAAAAATGTTGGTGGGGGAACGAACTCATCCATAATCTGCCTAACATGTTTGTAGCGTCTCAATTCTTCACATGTTTAGAGGCACATTTCACTTTTCAGGGTCACTTTCTCAAGAATGCTAAAAAACTCGCCTCCAAGTTCATGAAAATGTCTGAGTTTACAACATACTTACAGCCACACCGCGTAGAATTTTATCCAATAAAAAAAATTGAAATACAAGCATTTATTTTATGACAGATATTTTCATCAATGAAAAACACCTCATAAATGTACAAAGGCTCACCGCTCCTAAGATATGACTGTAAACTTTACCGGGAGTGGGTTTGTCTCCAGCTCGTCTCCATGGAGATGTGACAAAAGACAGTAGAATTTGAGATTCAAACAGTTTAGTTTCTCATCCAAATCCATTCTTTTATTACACACTGCAATAACAGCATTTTCTGTATCATTAGGAGCATGTTTTGTTTTGCCGCAATAGTATAGTCCAAAATGTTACGCAGTGTACCTTTAAGGAAGATAAAACAAATTTCATTCATAACTAGAAAAGAAATCAGGTATAGCTCCTTTGACATGCACTGTCCCAATCAAACAAACAAACTTTTTTGACATTTTTTTCCCACTTTTTTGTTGCGTTTATGTCACACATTTTTGTCACTTTCTGGTCATGTTTTTGTTGCTATTGTGTGGCTTTTTTGTTACTTTTTCATCACTTTTCTGTTGCTCTTTTTGGTTGCTCCTTTGTTGCTCTCGTTGCGTTTTTGTCACACATTTCTGTCACTTTTACATCACTTTTTTTGGCTACTTTTTCATCATTTTCTTCTGTTGCTTTTTTCTTGCGTTTTTGTCACTCTCTCGATGCGTTTTCATCCTTGTCTTAGTCGCTATTTTGACCCTTTTTTTTTGAGAAGCTTTGTAGATTTAGGTAAAACTGGAGAAAATGCGCTCGGTTCTGGTGTGGGTTAAGAGGTCAAAGGTCGTAATTGGCAAAAGCAGCACTAAATGGATAGAAGGTCAGCTAAAGGTAATGGGAACCTTAAGACTCGTTTGGAACAGTCCTCTGAAAGTGAAGCTGATCCTTTTACTCGATATTAAAAGCATTTCCCGGGTTTTTCCACAGTCTCGTTGCCAACAGCTCCCGGTCCAAGCGGCCGCTCTAAGCCCATTCTTCTAATCATTACAGTAGAAAACGTGCTAATCTCCGGAGCCCTCTGCGGCCCCGCTCCGGCTGCAGATTATTTCCCCTTTTCTTGATGTGAAACGTGTGAATGGCCCCCGGGATTAAAATAACAAAGTGCAGAAAGAATTAAAACGCGGCTAAAACCAATAAAGCGTCTGACGGAACGCGACTTGAAAGAGCAGAGGAGCCTGTAAACGCCGCTACTCCCACTTCAAAGTATCACGTGCAATTAGCAGAGGTGGAGGAAGTTCTGCGTCGAGATTTTCTGTTTTACGTGAGGGAAAAGTGAAAAGCGTTCTTGATTTTGTCAGGAAAGAAACTGTGAGCAAAGTTGATACTCGCTGAACGGACTTTCCATCATTCAGAATGCAAACTTTCCATCATTTTACACATTATAGTTTAACCCCTTAACCCCCGCCTTAACCAAGCAAGTTTTCTCCAGTTCAGTTCTACCCGAATCTAAAAGCTTCTCTCCGCGCTGTCGTCACTTTTTTGTTGTATTTTTGTTGCTTTTTCAGCACATTTTTGTTGCTTGTTGGATTTTTATCACTCATTTGTCAATTTTTTTTTCTATTCCATCCCCTTTTTGTTGCTTTTTCAGCGGCTCTTTATCGCTTGTTTTGTTGCGTTTTTGTTGCTCTTTCATCACTATTTTGTCGCCTTTTTTGTTGCATTTTTGTCATTGATTTGTCGCGTTTTTGTTGCTTTTTCATCACTATTTCATCCCCTTTTTGGTGCTTTTTCAACGGTTCTTTGTAGCTTGTTTTGTTGCTTTTTCATTACTATTTTGTCGTCTGTTTTGTCGCATTTTTGTTGCTTTTTCAGCAGTTCTTTGTCGCCTGTTTTGTCGCTTATTTGTTGCATTTTTGTTGCCTGTTTTTTTTTTAGCTTTTGTTGCTCATTGGTCTCGTTTTTGTTGCTTTTTCGACGGTTCTTTGTCGCTTGTTTTGTTGCATTTTGTTGTTTTTTCATCACTATTTTGTCACTTGTTTTCCTGTATTTTTGTCACTCAGTTGTCAATTTTTTTTTGCTTTTTCATCTCAATTTCATCCCTTTTTGTTGCTTTTTCAGCTGTTCTTTGTCGCTTGCTTTGTTGCTTTTTCATTACTATTTTGTCACCTGTTTTGTCGCTTATTTGACGCTTGTTTTGTCGCATTTTTGTCACTCACTTGTGGCATTTTTGTTGCTTTTTGTCACTCATTTGTGGCACTTTTTCGATGCTTATATTGTTGTGTTTTTGCTGCTTTTTCATCACTATTTTCTCACGTCTTGTTGCTTTTTCAACACGTCTTCGTTGCCTATTTTCCATCCTTGTTGCTCTTCTGATGCTTTTTTAAAGAAGCTTTCGATTGGGGTAAAGCTGGAGAGAATGTGCTTGGTGAAGGCGGGGCTTTAGGAGGTTAAGTCTTTCACTGTTTACTTTCACTGTGACAGAAACAACCACAGATTAAACACATTACCCTAAAAGAGGAATTAAAGTCTCCCCACACTCGTCGTACAATTCCAGCCGTCAGAAGTTCTTCCTGTGACATTTCAATTGGATTAGCAGCATTAGCTCGTTCTCATCCAAGTGAAGCTAACAGACGTTTTAAAGCTTTGAATAATTTGGATTTTAATCATTTTAGAATTACTCCACAATTATTATTCCACTTCTTTAAAGCCGTTCATTATTGCAGTTTCAAATTAGCCTTGAGCCAGCGAGCTTCCCGGCTAATGGCAGTAAATGAGAACGATTTCACCATTTTTAAGATACTTTTGTCAAGAGAGCTTTTGTTCATAAGTTTAAGAACCTCAAGTCAACTTAAATCTTGCGTACCGTCTTTATAGCCTACATTATTCTCAATAAAAGGTACAAAGAACCCAACGCTGACTAATGTAGACCGGTAATATTGGACCTCTAACCTTATTCAAACAATCTAAAACCCGACAGAAAGAAACAGACAAAGATTTTGGCTACTTTTGCCAGACTTAGCTAATAAAATGCTTCAAAGCTGTATTAATTTAAATTGAATTTCTCCTAATTCCACTCTTCATTTGGCCTATTTGCATTTTTACCACTGACTCCTCTCACTATTACACATTCGCAGTCACATAATCGAATTAAAAGTCAATTTCTCATTACAGCCGTCATCTTGGATTAGCTGCTCTCGCCTAGCGTTAACATCTAAGCTAGCAGGCGTGACGCTAGGCCCCCCCCCCTTTATCGACGCAAACCGAGATATTAATCCCAATCCTTCACCTCTGACCTTCGGCTAATTAACCGCGCAATGTTTTAAACGCATTTGACATGGCATGTTTTCAAATAGCAGATAGCTCTTTTAAGCTAGCATTGATATGGCTAACTGCTAGATTGTTGTAACCATTGATTTCTCAGCGGTGAAAAAAAAATAAAACAATCAAAAAGGCTAAAAACTGCGTCAATATTTGATCTGATCTAGTTAATTGACAAAAATATTTCCACATTTGTTGCGTTTTGAGCAGACAGATCTTTCAAGCTAGCCTCTACATGGCTAACTCTGAGACTTTGTTGAATCATTCATTTCCAAGCTACGTATTTGGGAAATAACTGAGCGTTGGATGTTGAGCTAATGTACAACTTAATTACCTACAATCTTGAACATTTGTCGGAGCACATTTGTTGCCGATAGCTCTTTTAAGCTAGCATCAATGCCGCTAACTCAATGGCCGCTGGCTGCCCTGCTTTTTGACCACAAACGTGGGGGCCACCATTGCTCCGCCGTTGCTGTAGTACCTCCATATCGCCGCTAGGCCCCCATTGAAAAGCATTGGACTTTAGACACGTTAAAAACTACTTTAAAGCCTGGTTTCAATTGTTTCAACACTAGACTAGGCTAGATATTCCTCCTGAGATAACGCTGGGTTAATAACAATATATGAAACCAGGCTGGTTTTCGTCATATAATTTTTTGAAATCTCGTACTTAATGAGGCTCGGACTGTTAGCATTGGAGCAGCGCGAGCTACACGTCACGCAAGGGCCGAGTCTACGGTGAAAATCCCGCCCGTATGTCCTTTTTAGGAACATGCTTCGTCAGAGCTGGGGAGGGGGAGCCTGTAAATCCGCCATGAATTGCCCCACGGCCGTGGTCAATCTGGTAAACGGGGAGGAGTGAGCATAAGACGTCCATTTTTTTTTACAGTCTATGCGCTAACTCCTCGACTGTCTCTAAGCATTGTTTTCTTGGTTGTAAAAAATCTATTTGGCAATTACTGAGTAAACAAAAATGATCTCTTGTAGACTATATATGCGCGCTAATTTTAATCTAATTTGATATTTAAAATCTTTAAACATGTTTGACACATCGCATCAGCACATATCTCTACATCAGTGCAAAATTAAGCATTAGATGTTGATTTAATGTATAGACAAGAGCTGTGCTCATTCACTAGGCTACCTAAAATTATTTGACAATCCACATTTTTAGCAGATAGCCCTTTTTAGCTAACATCAACGTTGCTAGCTTCTAGATAGTGTAAAATTATTTACTTTTAAGCCTTCCAAAGTTGAGCGTTAAATCTTGATCTAATGTATACACAGAAGCTAACTTTTTCCTAATCAACAAAACATCTATCATGTGCCACTTTTTTAGCAGATGGCTCTTTTAAGCTAACATCGTCGTCGCTAACTCCTAGATAGTCTCAAATATTAGCTTAATAGATTTTTACGGCTTAGAAGTCAAAGTTGAGTGTCAAATCTTGATCTACAGAAGCTAGTTTTTTCCTGATTAACAATTATAAACTTATATGACATGCCAAATTTTTAGCAGATAGCTTTTTTAAGCTAACATCATCATTGCTAATTCCTCGACAGTCTCATATCATTGACCTCCAAGCCGTAAAAATCTATTAAGCTAAAGTTGAGTGTCGAATCTTGATCTAATGTATACACAGAAGCTAACTTTTTCCTAATTGACAATTATAAACTTGTATGTCATGCCACATTTTTAGCAGATAGCTCTTTTAAGCTAGCCTCAACATTGCTAACTCCTCGACAGTCTCGTGTCATTGATTTCAAAGCCGTAAAAATCTATTAAGCTAAAATTGAGCGTCAAATCTTCGTCTAATGTACACAGAAGCTAATATTTTCCTAATTAACAATTTTAAACTTCTATGACATGCCACATTTTTAGCAGATGGCTCTTTTAAGCTAGCATCATCGTCGCTAACTCCGAGATTGTCTCAAATCATTAGCTTAATAGATTTTTACGCCTTAGAAGTCAAAGTTCAGTGTCAAATCTTGATCTAATGTATACACAGAAGCTAACTTTGACAATTATAAACTTATATGACATGCCACATTTTTAGCAGATAGCTCTTTTAAGCTAGCATCAACATTGCTAACTCCTAAACAGTATCATATCATTGATTTCTAAGCCGTAAAAATCTATTAAGCTAAAATTGAGCGTCAAATCTTCGTCTAATGTATACAGAAGCTAATATTTTCCTAATTAACAATTTTAAACTTCTATGACATGCCACATTTTTAGCAGATGGCTCTTTTAAGCTAGCATCATCGTCGCTAACTCCGAGATTGTCTCAAATCATTAGCTTAATAGATTTTTACGCCTTAGAAGTCAAAGTTCAGTGTCAAATCTTGATCTAATGTATACACAGAAGCTAACTTTGACAATTGTAAACTTATATGACATGCCACATTTTTAGCAGATAGCTCTTTTAAGCTAGCATCAACATTGCTAACTCCTCGACAGTCTCGTGTCATTGATTTCTAAGCCGTAAAAATCTATTAAGCTAAAGTTGAGTGTCGAATCTTGATCTAATGTATACACAGACGCTAACCTTTTCCTAATTGACAATTATAAACTTGTATGACATGCCACATTTTTAGCAGATGGCTCTTTTAAGCTAGCTAACTCCCCGACAGTCTCGTGTCATTGATTTCTAAGCCGTGAAAATCTATTAGGCTAAAATTGAGCGTCAAATCTTGATCTAATGTATATACGGCGACGTTCACGGCGGTTAAACACGGGAATGAGAGGTGACGGCGCTTAAGCTAGCATCCCCCCCCTTGCTATAATCTAAGACGCGCATTAATCATTGATCGGGTCCGCCGGCTGTATAATTGATATGTAAATAGCGTGTTTAACCTCTATTTACGCGCGTCGCGAAAGGAGCCGGCGAAGAGCGAGCGTGTGGGAGTGCAAGAGGCATGTGGAAAACGCGAGGGGGGTCGGATCGTAGTTACAAAAGAAGTTAATTAAAAATGAAAAAACGAGGGGAACGAGAGAGGGAGGGAGGGAGGGAGGTAGAGAGAGGAGAAGGAGGGAAGGCAGAGGGGGGGGAGGCGGCCAGTGTTTTATTGAAAACTGGTGGACAAACAGTGTGTAATTGGCTGGGGCCGCGGGGGCTAAAAATGCAGGTTCAAAGAGAGAGAGAGAGAGGGAGCAAATGAAGAGGTAGAACGGGCAGAGGAGGGAGAGAAAGTGTTGACTCAGAGAAAGACAAAGATGAGAGGATAAGGAGCCGAGTGCGGGGCTGGGGTTGGTCAGCGAGGTGCAGTAAAATAACACAAAAACTGTTGTCGGATTCCCAGCACCGAGAGAGCGAGATCAGCCGGAGATGAATGAAGGATGTGCTCAGAGCCGGAGTTGGCGGCGGCGGCAAAGGCCTCACAGCTTGCGTACTGCGGAAAACATGGAGGTTTTTTTTGGTCACATGATTATTTAACACCTTTATGTGATTCCCCAAATAGAGAGGATCACTTGCACTTTACTCAAATGCTATCATAGCCCATTTACCCCTCAATTTTTTTCCAAATTCTTCCCCATTTTCGTCTGATTTAACCCTTATTCTGCCAAACTTTTTCCACATTTCGGGAAATCTAAAAGCTTCTTGAAAGAAGTGTCAATATAGCAATGAAAACAGGGTGAAAACGTAACAAAAAAGCAACGATAAAAGGCTGAATGAATTGACGAAGAAGCAACAAAAGAGTGAGAAAGTGCCAGAAAAGCAACAATGATAAAACAAAAAACTAGGGGTGGGACTTGAAACGCGTTAATTTTGATTAATTAATTACAAAGATTTGAACACAATTAATCGTATTTGCCTGGATTTCCTCCTCAAGCTGGAACTCCCGAGCCAGAACCTTTCTATCTGCATGTTTCTGGTACGCCCGTATATCTGACGCACATCCGCCCACAACAGCAATGGATGGAGACGCTTCACCCGTTGGGGAATCTCAGAGTAAAACATGTTGGACAAACAGAGACGTCCTCCATGCTAATGCTAGCGTTAGCCTCAAACAAAGAGACGTCCTCGATGCTAATGTTGGCGTTAGCCTGAAACAGAGACGTCCTCGATGCTAATGTTAGCATTAGCCTCAAACACAGAGACGTCCTCGATGCTAATGTTAGCGTTCAGCCTCAAACACAGACGTCCTCGATGCTAATGTTAGCGTCAGCCTCAAACACAGAGACATCCTCCATGCTAATGCTAGCGTTAGCCTCAAACACAGATACGTCCTCGATGATAATGTTGGCGTTAGCCTGAAACAGAGACGTCCTCGATGCTAATGTTAGCATTCGCCTCAAACACAGAGACGTCCTCGATGCTAATGTTAGCGTTAGCCTGAAACAGAGACGTCCTCGATGCTAATGTTAGCGTTCAGCCTCAAACACAGACGTCCTCGATGATAATGTTAGCGTTAGCCTCAAACACAGAAACGTCCTCCATGCTAATGCTAGCGTTAGCCTCAAACACAGACGTCCTCGATACTAATGTTAGCGTTAGCTCCAGCCAGCCCACTCTGAGCCACAATAACCCTTGTCAGGATAAGAAATGACACTTTGATTTCTGTTTACTGCAATTGTTAAACACTTAAAGGCGCTGTTTTATGGGCCTTTTACTTTATTTATTATTTTTACTGTTTAATGTTACATGAGTGATCAGAGTTCCTAAAACACTAGCTATAAATGCACTTTGCCTCTGTTACTTGAATAACTATACAAATAAACAATAATAAAAATATTTGTTGTTGAACTCATGTATCTGGTTATTAAATAATTAAATTGCACAAAAAAAAATGTTTTTGATTAAAATGCGATTAATTGCGATTAATTTAGACTGTAAATATATGTATGTAGACATAAATACATACCAGTTTCCAAAGGACAACAGTGTGAAGTGTAAAGTGGGAAGTAACAAAAGGGGCAGATATTATAAGACTTGTTCTTCTCCTCTGCTCCGTTTCATTCATACTGTGTTGGCGGATTTATTGTGATTGCGTAACATCACTTTTGAATGAAATAAATAAATAAAATGGAAAAAAAATGAAATGAAATAATTAATTAAAGACCTGTAATTAACTCTATTAAAACATTTTAATCGAGTCCCACCACTACAAAAAAGTGATTCAAGAGCGACAAAAAGGCAATAAACGCATGACGAAAACTCAACAACAAAAAAGTGACAAATGAGACAAAAAAAGATGAAAAAACACCAAAAAAAGTAGAGCTCAGTTTTGTATGCTAAAGCTTTCAAATGCGCTCCTGTTGAGAAGCTTTTAGATTTGGGTAAAGCCAAACTGGATGCACTCGGTTAAGAGGCTAAATCCGATTGTTAAGCTGCAGTTTTATATTTGTCTAAAAAGAAGCAACTCTGTTTATTCCCTATATTTTCTCAGTTATTCCTGTTAATTCACATCAATCCTCCAGGAACTGCAAAATGATCTTCCCTGATTCCGAAATGCGTTGAGAGACTCTATTACAAAATGTGCTTTGACGACACACAGAAGTGACCACATTTTGAAGTGTTATCACAAAATGCGGCTTCACACTCGCTTTGTCTCTTCTTCTTCTTCTTCGCCGCCGCCCTCTCTCTTTTTTAAGCGTATGCGTATTCGCCGAGCGCGCGTGGTGAAGGTCAGCCCGACTGCTATTTGATTAATGCCGAGAACCACGCGGCGTTTAGAAACAGGTCGTAACCTTTAGCATCCATTCAATCAGAGAGCGAGAGGGAGAGAGAGGGATGAGGGGAGAGGAGGGGGGAGAGAGAGATGGGGATGGACAGTTTTCGTGGGTCTCCTGAGTATCCGAATAGCCTTAGTCAGCAAACACCAAATGCTAATAAGCCGAGCCTCTTATTTACCTGAGCCGCAGCTAAGTGCCCGGCGAGGATCGAGAAGCTACGGGCCACTGGAGAGAGGGAGCGGCGGAGGGAGGATGAGCTTTAATTACATTGTACAGAGCTCTTTCAACGGCCACCGCGAATTACCAAAGAATCAAAATACGAACGGTGACGGCCGGCCAAGCAAAGTGGAAAATGACCAGTTTTTTTATTGGTTTGTTTTGGGCTAATTTACTGACATTTGAACATCTTTGTTGCTGATTGTTCTTCTCAAAAGTACATCAATTCATGAAGGCATTTTGAATTTTCTGTATCATTCAAAGGAATTGTGCGCTTTTGGTTATTTCTTTCAGTGCTATGTGTTTAAAAAAGCACCATGTCATTTGGTATAACGCAGTACGTCATGTGGTTTAACGGTCAATATTTCAGGAAGATGTATAAATAGATATCAGAAATACATTTATGACCATCAGGTTACAAAAAATAAAGAAGGACAGCTAATGTATTCTGAAATTTTACATAATTAAGGAGTTTTTGTGTAAAAATACATCTCAAGTGTTGAATGAGATTGTGTTAGGTCAAAAAGTGAAATTATTTTGTGTTTGGTGTTAAAAAATGAGTGGCTAAGGACAGGTGTGTAAAAAGGTGTCGTTCAGAGGAACTGTGATCTTCTTTCAGTGTTCTGTGTTGAAAAAGCACCATGTCATTTGGCATAACGGTTAATAATCCAGGGAAATAAAATTATTTTGTGTTTGGTGTTAAATAGTGTTTAAGGAAGACTCCGCACACCCGGGAGGAGACAGGTAGAAGGCAGGGACACTCCCACTCACTGTCTCACTCTTTCAGATCTTTATTGCTACGTTTATAGCAATTAGGGCTGAAACGACTAATTAGGGTTGAAACGACTAATTGATTAATTGATGACTAATCGATTATTGAAATAGTCGACAACTATTTTAGTAATTGATTAATTGTTTTCTGGCTCACACAGACTAAAATGGAGCAAAAATGACATAAAAATGTAGTATTGTTGATGAAATCCTACTTTGTTTATATAGTTAGGGTCTGTGTAGATTTTGTTCATTGTAAATTTCATGAATAGAGCCTCCAACAAACATTTCCCTTTAGTTTACTCCATCAACACATCTTCAAGCAGCGCCACTTAAGCTTTATGTGATTAAAAAAAAAACATTTTCTTACACCATTCACAGCCAAGCGATTACTGGATTAATCGTAAAAATAATTGATAGATTAATCGATTACAAAATAATCGTTAGTTGCAGCCCTACAATTAATCGATTAATCGACGACTAATGGATTATTGAAATAGTCGACAACTATTTTAGTAACCGATTCGACTCAAAAAGAGCAAAAATGACATGAGAATTGTTTTTAAATTTAGGGTCTGTAGCGTTTTGTACATTGAAGATTTCTATGTACATGATGTATGATGTGTCTCATCCAATCAGAAGCAGAATTGGCGCCAAGAGCCTCCAAAAACACTCACTTTAAGTTTACTCCATCAACACGTCCTCAAGTGATGCCACTGTAGCTTTATGTGATCAATTCCTTTTGAAATACAATTTTCATGCACCATTTACAGTCAAGCGATTAATCTAATTGGTAATCGATTAATCTATCGATTATTTATATCTATCGATATAAATAATCGTTAGTTGCCCTAATAGCCATAAATGTCTGAAAGAGTGAGACGGTGCAGGAGTTTGTTTTTGCATATGGTGCTAAAAATGAGAATTTTTTAATTGGGTGTTGTGTATTATAGGTCTTTGATGACGTTCCTCTTGCCTCCCACCTTAGAGGTTCACAGCCTCTATAGGCCAGTGTACCACCTCATTTGAAAGCTAAGTATGTTGCGTTGTCATTTGTGTCACATTTTTAAAGAGTTTTTATTGTGTTTTCGTCTCTTCTTTTGGTCCTGCTTTTTGATTGCCATTTTTTGACACTTTTTTCTTTTAATTTCATTGTTTTTTTGTCAGGTTTTCATCCTTGTTTCGACACTTTTTTCTAGTAGCTTTTAGATTTGGGGAAAAACTGGAGACAATGTGCTCTGTTCAGGTGGGGCTTAAGAGGTTAAAATGATGTAAAATAATGTTTTGGCAGTTTAATGAAACAAAGGGAAGTGTTTAGTTCTGTTTATCGGCTGCCGTGTGACATCAGTGCGATTGATCATACAAACTCCTCCGGCGACACGGACGTTTCAAAAGCTGCTCTACAAATCCCCATCCCATAATTCCTGACCCGTCCGCAGATGAATTTACGAGCTCTCGGACTTTCTCTGGGAAACCGTCCGTTTTCCGCCGTGCTTAGGCTCGCTCGTGATCCTCTCCTCTCCGCTCTGCCGTTGTTGGCGCTCGCGGTCGTAAGTGTGACATCTGCACCGTTGGCTAAACAGCTTGAGAATATGCTGATAAAAACAACGCCGGCAGCCAAATTTACAGCGCCCATAAAACACACAAACACACCGCGAGCGCTTCACGGGCCGTATTACCGCGGGATTTACGGCTTGTCTGCTGCGAGCGCCCGCTTTATGGCACTTTGCAGGGCGGCGCGGTGTGTAAGCAACGGCCACGCACCCGGGATATGGATATAATATTTTTTTATTTTGTTTTGGGCCCAATTAAAGTATACGGCGGGGTTTGTCCTTTTTCTCTTCCTCTCGCAGATGTTTAAGACTCTTTCGTCAACATTAGCATCGCCGGTAACTGCGCTCGCCGTGTTTGAGCCTCCGTGTTTTGTTTGCAGCTGTTTAACGGAGATGTTTGGAGAACAGTGTGGACGGTGGTTTATAGATGCCGGGGTTGCCAGGTCTGGATTGAGCGTCTTTCTAAAGGAAAATGTTTTTGAAAAGGTTTGCCTCGGATTTGTTCAATGAAGAGCGATGTTTTAGTATGAGCGAACTATGGATGAAGGAGAATGCAAGCAATTACTACAAGCTTTGAAAAACATATGTTTGACATATTTAAGGCGAGACACGGCAATAAAAATACAGATTTTTCATGCAGTGTTGAGATTTCAGCTTTTCCAACTAACCTGAACCGGTTCGATATCATCCATATCAAACATATGTTCATGTTACAGAGTTAACAATGGTGTTTGAGAGGATAGATGAAGAATAGGCAGCTCTCTGGATGTCTTATACAGGAGATGTTTCTTTACAACCAAAGCGAGACCTGCAGACCTCGAGACATTGTGCTGGTCCTACTATTCAAGTCTGTCTATGCTTCCACAGAAATGGAATAAATCCCCTTAAACTTCAGTGGCTGAGAGTCTGAGCACCACAGTCAAGGCTACGACAGAGATAGTACGACTGCACAGCTTGACCCAGTGTGATAAATAGTAATTTAATGTTTTCCTCTAACAATTCATAATTTGTTTTTTGATTAGGGTGACCAGATGTGCCCATTTACCCGAGACAAGTCCCAGTATTGAAGCCTCTCTCCATTGGATTTCTCCAAAACCGTTGATTTGTCCCAGTTTCCTACAAGCTCTGTCCCAGTTTTTCACCAGTGCCAAAAGCAGAGTTTTTGTTTTGTTTATAAATGTTAAAACTAAGTATTTTCCTCCCCCTACATGTTCCTCCATGTCCTAATGTGTAGAATGAGCTCAGACCTGTTCACCACAACTGCCTCTAAAATCCTGCACTGTCACTCACTCACTTCAGGTCTGAAGTGCCGTCATGCACGAGCTTAATATAGAAGCTGCCGTTACACGTCTGACCTGAGGTGGCAGTAGTGAGTATAAAATGACCATTTCATCTAGTCACTTTTAAGTAAGTAAGTCAGTCCTGTGGGCTGACCTGACCCAGAGGTTGGGAAACTGTAGCAAAACTGTTCAAATCCATTGAGGAGATGCCAGAATTGAGATTTTTAATTGGTTTATGCTTGGTAATTGATATTTACATGGGCCGAAAACATTCATTTTCGAGTGAAGTTGGCCAAACAACTGGGACAACTGGGACAAATCAATGGTTTGAAAGAAATCTATTGAGACGTGGGACAATGGACTCAAAACTGGGACTGTCCCGTCTAGGGCTGGGCACCTTTGCCCTTTTTTTTTTTTTCAATACCAGTACTTTAACTGTACTTGGTTTTCGATACCGAGGACTTTTTCCGATATATACTAAAATATGTGTCATCTAGAACCAGAAAACAACAATAATGTGTGGAAAATCGGCAAATTTATAAGATCGGGTTCATCTCCAATGTCAAGAAATGTGTGAATTATGGCGAATAATTTGGGGGAAAACGGAGAAATTGTGTCAAAAATAGGGAAAAGTTGTGTTAAAGAAATTGTAGAAAAATTGGGGGAAATAGGGAAAATATTAGTAATAAAAATAAGGGGGAAAAATTGGGGAAAGGAGGAAAATGTGGGTGAATTTATTTATTTTTTTATGGAAAAAATGGGCATAAACAAAAAAAATGGCTAGAAATGGGAGGGGAAAAAAATCCTTGAATGCTGTCCTTGGATCGGTGGGGAAAAAAATCTATCTTTAGATCCAAGTTTTTTCCCTATACCAGACTGGTTTGGTTTAACGGTAGCCCTAGTCCCGGGTAAACTGGGACATCTGGTCACCCCATGGCTAATGCTAACAGCTATACGAAAAACACATTGAACAGGCTAATTCGAATGACAAAACCTCATAACCAGGAGCTGCTTCAGACTTGATGGCTTTGCTCATAATGAACCTCATGGATTCTCTGCTGTCCCTGAAGCGTTGGTGTTTGTTCTGCGGGCGCTTCATAAAACCATCGGACAGAGGTGCAGTTCAGGCTCCCGTGTTTACTTTAGCGTTTTACAGCTTCCCTCTGAACCCACGGCTCCCTCCACCTCACCGGGTTAGACAAACCAAACTAATGCCACCGCTGGTTTACGCAGAGGACGAATTACGACCGCGGTTCAGAGCAGGACGGGCCTTTCACGTGTCGGCTTTGGAATAGGGGAAAATTTAAATGTAGAGAAATTAATGTGAAACTTTTGCTGAACGTTACTGATGTAAATATGAGGGGAAAATGTATTGCAAGTTTTCCGTCATTTTATGTTTTCGTATAAAAATTTGACATTTTATGCATAACGTGACCAAATCTAAACAATGGATTTCATTTCATTAGTGACGACTCGGGCTGTAAATATTGAACTCTGGATTTAGCTCAAGGCTAATTTCCATCCACAGTCCCATGAGGTAAAACTTACCAAGACAAGAACATACAGGACACATAATACAAGACCTACAAAACTCATGGAAATGGATCTTTTTCCTTGTGTTGTCGTCCTGTTTGACTTTTTTTCCCACATCGCTTTTTCGTCGGGTTCTCGTCACATTTTTTCCACATTTTCATTGCATTTTTGTTGCTCTTTTGTCACTTTTTCATCAGGTTTTTGGGTCAAGTTTTTGTCGTTCCTTTGTTCCGTTTTCTCCCTTGTTTTCATCTTTTTTGTTGCTATTTTGACACGTTTTTCGAGAAGCGTTTTGGTGCTTGGTTCAGGCGGGAGTTCAAAATTTTGCCTTGATTTTTTCAGGTTCAAAGCTCAATAAATCAGGCTGAGAATAAGATATTAAGAATTCATTAAAAAAAATGGTAACTTCATAAAGTGTGGAGTCTGTAGGAGCGACTGAAGTGGAGATGTTGTTAAAGAGTGGAATGAAAACCGTCCCTAAAGTCGTATCGTGTGCACAAGTGTTTTTCTCTGGTCAAAGGAAATGACCATATTTGGATTACGGCGTCATCCTGGTCACAGACTTTCGCCGTGCACGTGAAATACGTCAATATTCGTGAATGAATAAACGCGGGGAAGCAATACTGTAGTTACTTCCTGGAAATCCTTGGCTATATAAGCATCAGACTGAGAGGGTTTAGTCGGTATCACTGTATTTTAAATTTAGTACAATGTAATGGTCTCTGTAACAATCTGTGATCACTTGTACCTATGGGTTAGATACACAATGGAATAACTTGTATAAGTACTTTGTAAGTACATCATGTACACTGCAGAAAGTGAATATCAAGCATTGGCTGAAATGACTTGAATTGAGGAAATGTTTCTTGTTTTGAGCGGTTTTCACTCATTAAGACACTTTTCCTGATCGGACCAAGTTGACTTTGCTTGTTTGAGGACATTTCAGACCAGTTCTAGGGTAAATCTCGCTTGAAATAAGAACGTAAAATTGCCAATGAGATAAGACCAATTTTCTTCCCCATTGGCAAAGAAAATGACCTGAAATAAGGACGAAATGTATTGAAACGAGTCAGAAACATCTCAGAACAAGTGAAATAATCTAGGACAAATGCCCAAGAACTTCTTAACTAGTCAAAACAGCTAACATTTGGATTATTGTGCTCAAATTGAGATGTTTATACTGATCTAGTTAATTACTTTTTGCAGTGTAATAGGACAGAGACCTTTAAAGGAATAGGCCACCGTTTTTACATACTAAAATATGTTCTTACCTCACTTTAGTCGAGTTAATATATCCCCGTCTGGTCTTTGTCCGTGCGCTCTGCCAGGCAAACGGAGCACATACGCAGCCTCTCCCACATGTCACATAGCTCCAAAAAAGCTCACGATAGAAGCTCTTCCACGTGTTCCCTATTTAAATAAAGTTACGTGAAGTGTTTTCATGCGAAGTATATTTTCACAGAAATGTAGCATGTCGATTTTATAAGCAGATAAAAAGGGGGACTATATTGTGAGGCGTAATGATACGAGGAGTAAAACGTCCGCGCAGTAACTCCTAAAGGTTATTGACGGAAGTGAGCGGGGGAAGTCTTTAGGAGTTACTGCGCGGACGTTTTACTCCTCGTATCATTACGCCTCACAATATAGTCCCCCTTTTTATTTGCTTATAAAATCGACATGTTACATTTCTGTGAAAATATACTTCGCATGAAAACACTTCACGTAACTTTATTTAAATAGGGAACACGTGGAAGAGCTTGGTAGCTTCTATCGTGAGCTTTTTTGGAGCTATGTGACATGTGGGAGAGGCTGCGTATGTGCTCCGTTTGCGTGACAGAGCGCACGGACAAAGACCAGACGGGGATATATTAACACGACTAAAGTGAGGTAAGAACATATCTCAGTATGTAAAAACGGTGGCCTATTCCTTTAAAGGAGCTATATCATGCTATTTTAGCCATTCCAAAGTTAAGTATAGGCATTTATATGATATATTGTACCTCTACCACTATGGAGCACTCATTTTTGTGATAAATATAAGTGTTTTCTGGAGGTATTTTTCGAACCCGGAAGACACAACGCTTCGATTCAGTTAACTCCGCCCCCTCTCTCCGCACATACTTTATCCTAATATAAATAAACAACAATAAGTGAAGTTACTTCACGATGCAGTTATACGGAGTTGACATCTGCAACACAGCTTCATAAATGGCTAACACACATGCTAATATGCTAACACACATGCTAACCCGCGTTTGGACTCACCGCTCTGGTCCATCGCTGTTTACATTGTGGGACTCGCGTTGGTTATAAAAGTTAATCCACTTTGATTCTGGCGAAGGTTCACCAAACATCCATCAGAGACAGTCACAGAAAAACAATATTTTAGCTGCTAGTCGCTGAATCCAGGAGAAAAAAACAGCTGAGTGGCCTCTTCTTGAAAAAGTCTGAATAATAATAAACTCCTCGTCCTAGTAGCCAAACGCGCTTCTTTTTCTCCGTCAGTGACATTATCGTTAGTTAAGAATAAAAAACAGGTGTGTCCAGTTATAACGAGCTCCATCTTCACAGCTGCAGCGCAAACATGACTGATCTGTTCAGACGCGATGTGTTTGTTTTGGTCTCAGCTGACCTGGAAGCACTTCGGGCACATCCTTTTTTTTTTTTTTTTTTTTTTTTTTTTTTTTACTCTTTGTTTCTCTCTTACGACAGAAATAATGAAAACGCTGTTTTACAAATTAAAATCAGGCCGTAAGCATAGAATTAAGACATTACATTACAGACGTCGAGCACTTCCGTTCCGCTGTTACGACACAACTGAACACTCAGCCGTTCACCAGGAGAGGGCGGAGCCTCAGAGAGCAGGATTCAGGAGGATTACTGAGAGCTGCGTGAATGAAGCCACAAACCACTCTGGGGGTGTTTTTGATAAGGAAATAGCATAACAACATGGCTAAAAGCAACAAAAAGTCGATTTTGCATGATATAGGACCTTTAAGGTTTGGGCTTAAAGTTACGGTTAGAATTATGTCTTATTACATGATGTACCTACAAACTACTAATACAAGTTATTCCATTGTGTATCTACCCCATAGGTACAAGTGATCACAGATTGTTACAGAGTTCATTACATTGTACTAAATTTAGTTTTTTTGTGTGTCTTTTTTAAACTCTGACATGAAAACTAAGGCAATTTTCTCCAGTTTGTCATTACCCGAATCTAAAACCTTCTTGAGAAAAATAGCAACAAAAAAGGAGACACATATGAGGATGAAAGCGCGAAAAAAGTGGAAAAAATGTGACAAAAAAGTGATAAATGCCACGAAAAAATGACAAAAAAAAGTGATGGAAAATGTGACAAATGCAACAAAGAGCCCAAAATGTGCGAGAAAAAACTGTCAAACTGGAGAAAGTGCACTGGGTTAAGGCGGGGGTTAAGAGATTAAGGGAGAAAACTAGCAAAAAAACGTGACCTCAGCATGAAAAATCAATATTTTCACTAAAAGGGAGACACAACAGGGAAAACTAGTCTTTTTCCATTTTCAGGTTTCGGGCCAAATTGCTCTCTTAACATATAAACTTTCCCCTGGAAACGAATAAAAGTACCTCAACTTCACAACAACATGTTTAATTGTTCACTGATTCGATGTTTGACCATAGGTTTGAATGGGCAATTGTAATTTCAAAAGCCATTTTCTCAAAACGCCTTTTTTCTCACATTCTGGCAACGATATCTCCACTTTAGCAGCACCTGCAAACTTCAAACTCTCCAACCTCAGACTTTGGAGTATTTAGAAGGTTTTTCTTGTAGGATTTTGTAATACATAATCCCTACCCTGATTTATTGAGGTTTTAATTTCCAAAAAACAAAGCGGAATTTCACTTTTTACAGACGCTCTTTGTAACTAATACGTCACAAAATCAAAGGATGAAGTCAAAACCTGGCGTATGAGAAGAATGTGTTTGAGCATAATCGTCCCGCAGCAGCACTCGCCTCATTATTAGATCTAAATCCAGCCTGTTCTCCTTTTATTATCAGCGTCCGTGGAGTCAGCTGATTCTGGGGGCTGTGAGAATCGGCCACAGGAAGTCGTTAAATAAAGATAAACTCTCTCTCTCGCTCGGTTTCTGGCCTGTGTTTGGTTCTGTTTATGCGCGTCGTATCTGCGGCTCTTAACCTTTTATTAGCGGCGCGGCCCACGCCAAGGGGTAAATTTAGACGCAGATTTGGGACCAGGCAGCGGCTCCGCGGGGTCGTCAGCTGGACACGGGTTTAAGACCACGGTTTATTTACTAAACAATATCTGGGAAAACGGGAGATAAGGAAGGAGGCAAATTGCTGCACGTTATGTTGAATCAGTTTCTAGTTTCTGAGCCGAGACGCTGCAGGTGAAATAGGGAAAAAATTTAAACTTAGAGATTTCAATTTGAAACTTAGACTCAACATTATGGACATGAATGCGAGAAGAAAATGCATTGCAAGTTTTCTGTCATTTTATGTTTTTATATAAAAATAAGGCGTTTTGTGCATGAAAATCACACAAATTTCCCCACATTTTCAGTGACAAAATCTGAATTGAGCCGGGTCATCCTCTTAACCCCCACCTGAGGCGAGTTTGGCTTTACCCAAATCTAAAAGCTTCTTGAAAAAGGTGTGAAAATAGCGACAAAAACAAGGATGAAAACCCAACAAAAACATGATAAAAATGTGACAAAAAA
Organism: Gobius niger; assembly: GCF_951799975.1. Taxonomy (NCBI): domain Eukaryota; kingdom Metazoa; phylum Chordata; class Actinopteri; order Gobiiformes; family Gobiidae; genus Gobius; species Gobius niger. The sequence continues at coordinate 22,804,525 of NC_136872.1, read as the reverse complement.
TACGTCAAAAAACCAAACTAAAATGTGACAAAAGTGGCGACAACACGACAAAAAAGTTATGATCAGTTTTAGAGGACGACCGATATATGGGGATTTTACAATATCGGATATCGGCCGATATTTCCGGGACCGAAAATGATAGACAGTTCCCGTTTGCTTTGGAAAGAGCAAAGTCGGGGCTTATTTATTTATTTTTATTGTGAGTTATGAGACAATTACAAAAATAGGCAGTCCCTCATTTGAAAGCTAAGACTTATCGTAACTTTTGTGTCATGCTTTTTGTTGCTTTTCATCCTATATTGACTTTTCTCAAGCCTTTAGATTTGGGTAAAGCCAAAACTGGAGAAAATGTGCTCGGTTCAGGAGGCGGTTAAGAGATTACACAAACCTATTTCTCAAAATCATCTTGAGGGCCAGAGCTTCTACTGGGGGGCCGAGTTTGGCCCCCGGGCCTGACGTTGCCTCCCCTGCTCTAGATTGAGGAGCCGCGCTGCTAAAGGCTCGCATTAGCGTCTGACATTGTGTAGCAGAAAGTTAGAGGCTTGGATTTCTTTCACTGACAGTGAAACGAGTAAACTGTGCTTAAAGGGGCTAGATGCAAGTTGGCCATTTTAAGCTCACTACTGCCACCTCAGGGCATACGTGTAACTGCAGCTTCTATATTAAGCTCGTGCATGACGGCAATTCAGACCTGAAGTAACACCTTTCTGAGTGACAGTGCAGGATTTTAGAGGCAGTTGTGGTGAACAGGTCTGAGCTCATTCTACTCTTTAGGACAGGGGTAGGCAACGTCAGGCCCGGGGGCCAAATCCGGCCCTCCTGCACAGAACCTCTGGCCCCGAGGATGAATCTGCTCACATACCTGCCAAAGTTGGGGGAAGATGAGCCACTTTTTGCTTTGGTGGTTATTGTGTAAAAACAGTATAATATAAATACAAAATGTTGCTGTTTACATATGTTTTTTAACCTCTTAACTCCCACTTGAACTAAGCACATTTTTGGCTTTACCCAAACCTAAAAGCTTCTTGAAAAGAAAGCATCAAAATGGCATCGAAAAACACAACAAAGTGACGAAAAGGCGACATAAACACAACAAAAGAATGACTAAAACATGCCAGAACAGCAACAACAAAACAACAGAAAAGTGACTAAAGAGCGAGAAAAAAGGGCAAAAATACTTACTTAATCTTACTTAAAAAACCACAATAAAAACTTCAAAGACGCTTCCAAAATTTGACAAAAGAGCGGCAACAGTGCAACAAAATTAGTTTTGCAGGCCTTAGCTTTCAAATGAGGCACTACACCTGTTGCTTTGCAGCTTTTAGATTTGGGTAAAGCCGAACTGGAGGAAAAATCCAGGAAAAACATCCCATATAATGTAAAACATTGGCAATTGCAGAAAATTGGCTTCCGTGGTTCGGCCCTCGGGGATTTGGTGATGATGAAAATCGGCCCCTCCACCACACAAACCTGCCGACCCCTGCTTTAGGACATTTTTTAATTCCGTATAGTCCCTTTAAACAGTGATAAATCGATCCCACTCGTCATATCGCCCAGCCCTACTTTGACTTAACACTTCATTTCACAGCTCTCTCAAAAAATATCGGGATATATATCGTATATCGATATTCAACCTAAATATATCGGGATGTAACTTTTTGGCCCCAGTCTGTACTTTGAGTCAAGTCCTGAAACCAAGTCCTCGTCTGCTCAAAGGCCGTTTAAAGGTTGATTTATGGAGACCGGTCTCCTCTAAGTCGCTCCTGTGGTCATTCCTCACCAGTGCGATCAGTGTAAATAAAAAAACAAGCCATGGATCATCTCAAGCTGCCGTTATTTTGCTCCAAACTCATAACAAACTCCTTTTACAACTTCTCACAACTCCATTACCGGCTCCTGAAAACTTTAACGCCCATCGGAGTCTGGCGGCGGCGCGAAGCTACGGCGCGGCTCCCGTCTCCGAGGTCAATCCCCGCCGCCGTAACTCACAACCCCCGCCCCCCCGACACTAGTTATCTTATTAATCCGAACAACGCGCTGATGTATGGCGACCTTCCCGACATGACAGTAAAGATTAAAAGGCAGAGGACTTCATTTACCAAACCAAAACCGGCCGCATTATTCACCGCATTATCCGCGTTATTATCCGGGTTATTATGTGGGGCGCACGCTTGGACGGGCAGCCAGGGACGAGCCCCCCACGCCCCCCCCCCCCCCCCCCCCCCCCCCCGCGCCCCATGGTCAGAGCGCTCATGGACGAGGAGGGGGGGGGGGACCGCGCGCCTTTACGGGACGTCGAACTAAATCAGAAACTGTTTGAGGAAGACACTGCAGGTGAAGAGGAGGAGGAGTTTATGCAACTTCTACTGCTGGAATGGAAGGAATCTTGATAATGGATGGAGCCATAGTAACCTCTTTGCTCCAGTTCAGCTTTACCCAAATCTAGAAGCTTCTTGAAAAATCAGTGTCAAAAAAGCAAGATTTCGATATCAATCTTCGTATCATGTTTTTGTCCTGAGCCGTCTCCGTCTCCTGCGCTCCTCCTCTTTCTGTGCGATTTCACGCTCCGCCTCCTCCTTTATGAGTCTGTCGGAGGTTGTGTTACCCACAATGCCCCACAGCACCCGAGCGCTCAGGCTACCCCTCAGCGCCCATCCTCCGTACGCTTTAGCGGTCTGTCCAGCCGTCTTTGTAGCTCCGTCGGCCGCCACAGAGTCCAGGTCTTAAACCCATTGAGGATGTGCTGGGGAAGGGTTTGCGCAGTGGTCGCTCTCTCCCATCATCAATAAGAGATTTAGGCGGGAAAAAAAATGCAGCACTGGATTTTTCACATCGCAGAAGGTCAAGGCGCTGCAATCAAATATTAGAGCTTAGCTTTTTTGTGTCATGCAGGCAGCGATATCTATCAATATATAATATTTCCTCCCTCTCTCTCTCCCCAACCTCTCTCTCTCTCTCTCTCTCTCTCTCCTTTCTCTCTTCCTCCTTTCTCCCTCCCTTCCTTCCTTCCTTCTGTTCTCCCTTCCTTCCTCCCTTCCTTTCCTCCTTTCTCCCTTCCTTCCTTCCTCCTTTCTTTCCTTCCTTCCTTTCCCCCTTTCTCCCTTCTTTCTTTCTTTCTTTCTTTCTTTCTTTCTCTCTTTCTCTTTCTTTCTTCCTTCCTTCCTTCCTTCCCCCCTTTCTCCCTTCTTTCCTTCTTTACTTTCTCTCTTCCTCCTTTCCTTCCTTCCCTCCTTTCTCTCTTCATTCTTTCCTCCCTCCCTCCTTTCCTTCCTTTCTCTCTTCCTTCCTTCCTTCCTTCCTTCCTTTCTCCCTTCTTTCCTTCTTTACTTTCTCTCTTCCTCCTTTCCTTCCTTCCCTCCTTTCTCTCTTCATTCTTTCCTCCCTCCCTCCTTTCCTTCCTTTCTCTTTCCCTCCTTCCTTCCTTCCCTTTTCTCTTCCTCCTTTCCTTCCCTCCTTCCTTCTTTCCTTCTTTACTTTCTCTCTTCCTCCTTCCTTCCTTCCTTCCTTTCCATATTCCTCCTTTCTTTCCTTCCTTCCTTCCCTCCTTTCTCTCTTCATTCTTTCCATCCTCCCTCCCTTCCTTCCTTCCTTTCTCTCTTCCTCCTTCCTTCCTTCCCTCCTTCCTTCTTTCCTTCTTTACTTACTCTCTTCCTCTTCCTTCTAAACAATTTCAACACAGTACATTCCATAAGCTTATGTTTGCAAAAATCCATCTTCCCAAAAGAAAAACAGGTTTGGAAACACAGATTCTTCACCAACATTTCCCTCTTTGTCACATTTATTTGATGGGAATGTTCCGACCCGTTGCTTTAAGTGACAGAATGTGAAGATCTCCAAATAAAGCCCCGCGTCGGCCCATTAAGTGTCCGCTGCACTCGTCGCTGGCATTTGCAAAGTCACCCTCTCTATATTAGATCAGTGAAAGTGTAAAAATAGCCCCTTATCTCGGCGCATGTTGTTGGTCCGAGAGTCTGGTTTTCCCCTCTGCCAGAATTAACCGTCCGTCCACGTCAGCGACCCCGTATTTACTCTTAAAACAGGGTGCTTTTCCCCTCGCTCTATTTGAAAAGTGAGTATTTTTTGAGTGTTGTTCCAAATGGTATTCAATGTAAACAGGATAAGTTCCTTTTTGAGCTCGGCTAAACGGAGCAAAGCAAAAAGTCCCACTGGAAAAACAAGGATGTAGCATTAACTGTTCAAACATGTAATAAACTCGTCTGTTTTGGAGTTTAAAACGTTTATTAGGCTTTTCTGAACAGTGGTTAAAAGATTTATAATGAGGGCAGGACGATACTGACAAAAATCTGTTTATATACACGATGTTTTGGGAGACGAACTTGAAAACGATGAGGAGTTACTTCCTCTGAAGAAGAAATTTGCAAACATCAATCAAAACTATGATCCTCCTGATTGGCCAAAAAAAAGGGCAGAATAAAAAAATGTCCCCCTTTCTTCCCCCCTATATTTTTTTCAAATTTTTCCCTCCATTTATTTATTAATTTTTTTCTCAGTTTCTTATCCACTTTTATCCACATTTTCCCTTCCCCCCCCCCTATTTTTTCTCCATCTTTTTCCCTATTCTGCCCCCCAGTTTTTTTTTCAACCCTTTCCCCATTTTTTCCCCATAATAATATAATAATAATAATGTAACGGTTTTATATAGCGCTTTTCTGGACACTCAAAGACGCTTTACATTGCATTATTCATTCACTCCATACTCTGTGGTGGTAAGCTATTACTGTAGCCACAGTTGCCCTGAGGTAGACTAACGGAAGTGAGGCAACCAGTCTGCGCCATCGGCCCCTCTGACCACCACCTGGTCTTACCAAAGGGTCTCCCATCCAAGCACCGACCAGGCCCTTCCTGCTGAGCTTCTGACGGGATCAGGCAGAGCAAAGGCGGTGTGGCCACAATAAATAATATATTATGGAAGAATATGTGATATTAATATATATGGATATTGGAAATAAACTCGATATTGCAAATTTGCATATCAAGCAATTATATATTACCTTGTCAACGATGTATTCAATCACAGTTGTAATGCAAAGTGCTTTACAGATTAAAAACAATCCCCACTCTTGCAAATAGAAGCAGACCATATTGCACACCTCTCAATCAAATCAATTTAGTAAAAAGTTTAATTATTGGTAAAACCCAATGGGCGAGGAAAGCACTCCTCTTTGGTCCTCATGGCGGTGGAGCTGACATGCTGCGATACCACCCCCTAGTGGCCAGGGGTGACTCCAGGAAACCAATGGGACTTTACACTATTACACTTTAAACTACTAAACTTAAAAGCCTGGCCCCGAAGAGTTTTCTTTTTCATAAAAACATTGACAACTTAACCACGCTGGATATTTGTTGCATGTTAAAGCAATTCTAAGTAACTTGTATTACCCCCAGAGGGACTACGGAAAGGATAAACTAAGGTAAACAAGTGTTAATGGGATGATTGGGGGTTCTTTCATCTCCCGCTGGTGTCTCTGACCAGGAAACCACAATTGCAATTTGGCTGCCACCGGACCGGAGTCACCAATACACACTAATGGAATCATGAAGAAGAAGCTAACAGGCTAACGGACAAAGCTAACTGCGGGCTAGCGCTGCTTAAGCAGTGTTTACAGCCAAGTTTGAGTGAAAAAAAAATATTTCGATGTGTAATTGGATGAACAATATCCCTCTGTCCCTTTGTCTTTTCTGTCGGTGTAGTATTTACTCTCACGTACGGTTAAAAAATCGCAACTCGCTACGACACCTGCAGTTGCGCTTATGGCCTCTAGGGGCATGAGTTACTTAGTACTGCTTTAAAAGTTTGGACATTTTCTCACTGAGCTTCATACAGTCACTGAGACAGCTGAAAACATCTGGATCGTTCAATATTTGCGATGCTAGCTTGCTAATGCTAATGGCCATGGAAAAAAACACATTGAGCAGGCTAGCCGTGTTGCTAACCCTCCTCATGCGTTATTTATTTTGGATATTGTTGAAAGCGTTTGATGTGGAGGTTCGTGGCGTCTGCTCAGTGTCCGGCCCGAGCTCGAGCTGCTCTGGTGTGAAACCAGTCCCAGATGGGGCGAGCGTCCGACCCCTGACCCCCGACCTCTGGGGGAGATTTATGTTGGAGTTTCTTTTCTCTTCGTTTGGCCTCTGCCTCCACAAAGGACTGCGCTTATTCATTTATCAACCGTCCCCTCCCTCCCTCTTTCCCTTTCTTCTTTCTCTCCCTTCACTTCGCTGGAATCTGAAGTTTACGATTAATGCTTTAACGTTGTGTGAAGTAGATTAAAACTGAAAAAAGTTAACTCGGTGTGTCTCCCATTGATCACGTTTGTCCGAATTATTTATTCTCCAAATCACTTTAAATCCCCCACTTCCTGTATGTTCTCTACCCCTTCTTTATTTTCCCTTCCCGTCCTCTTTCATGTCCAGCTTCTCTCTCTCCAGAACTTTCCACTGTTGTTGTTTGGATTCCTCATGGATTTGTCGGCCATGTTTGTAGTTTTTGGAGCCGTCTTTTGTTTTGTCTTGTGCTTAAACATCTGTCGGCGTGAGAAGGGGATTTAAATTCGGACTCTGTGTCTTTCTGGTGGAGCTAAACGATTCTGGGAGAATACAATACAAGTCTATGGACAGCTCTTTATTCCAACCGTGATCGCTGCTGTTCTGTAAAAAAAAATCTATTGTTAAATGAAATTATTTCCAGTAATAGGGTTTTTACCATGAGAAAGGATTCGGAATTTTCTGGTCCATTTTTGCTGAGATAAAATTCTAAAACAGGAGAATTTTTGAGCATTAGTGTTGTCGTCATGACTGTTCTGAAAAACACTTTTGTGAGACAGTTTTAAAGAGTCAGTCATATTTAAATCCTCAAGTCTTTTTGAGGAGGAGGTTTTGAGGAGATTTGTCAGCCATGTTTGTAGTTTTTGGAGCCATCTTTTGTTTTGTCTTCTGCTTAAACATCTGTCGGCGTGAGAAGAGTTTGAATTCGGACTCTGTGTCTTTCTGGTGGAGAATTCAATATTCCAACCCTGATCGCTGGTTTTCTTTAAAAAAAAATCTATTGTTAAATGAAATTATTTCCAGTAATAGGGTTTTTACCATGAGAAAGGATTCGGAATTTTCTGGTGCATTTTTGCTGAGAAAATATTCTAAAACAAGATAATTTCTGAGCATTATTGGAGAATATGCAGTTACCATTTCTCTGACCTCGAGCAGACAATGTAAATCTATGGATAGCTCTTTATTCCACCTCTGATCACTGTTGTTCTCTAAAAAAATATATTGTTAAATTAAATTATTTCCAGGAACAGGGTTTTTACCATGAGAAAGGAATTGGAATTTTCTGGTCGTTTTTTGCTGAGATAAAATTCTAAAACAGGAGAATTTTTGAGCATTAGTGTTGTCGTCATGACTTCTGTGAGACAGTTTGAAAGAGTCGGTCATATTTAAATCCTCAAGTCTTGTCCCTTGTCTAACCACTCTGCCACTGCGCTGGTTTTGAGGAGATTTGTCGGCCATGTTTGTAGTTTTTGGAGCCGTCTTTTGTTTTGTCTTGTGCTTAAACATCAGTCATCGTGAGAAGGGGTTTTGAATTCGGACTCTGTGTCTTCCTGGTGGAGAATACAAAGCAAGTCTATGAATATCTCTTTATTCCAACCCTGATCACTGGTGTTCTTTAAAAAAAAAAAATGTTAAATGAAATTATCTCCATCAATAGGGTTTTTACCATGAGAAGGGAATTGGAATTTTCTGGTCCATTTTTGCTGAGATAAAATTCTAAAACAGGAGAATTTTTGAGCATTAGTGTTGTCTTCATGACTGTTCCGAAAAACACTTTTGTGAGACAGTTTTAAAGAGTCAGTCATATTTAAATCCTCAAGTCTTTTTGAGGAGGAGGTTTTGAGGAGATTTGTCGGCCATGTTTGTAGTTTTTGGAGCCATCTTTTGTTTTGTCTTGTGCTTAAACATCTGTCGGCGTGAGAAGGGGATTTGAATTCGGACTCTGTGTCTTTCTGGTGGAGAATACAATACAAGTCTATGGATATCTCTTTTTTCCAACCCTGATCACTGTTGTTCTCTAAAAAAAATATATTGTTAAATGAAATTATTTCCAGTAATAGGGTTTTTACCATGAGAAAGGAATTGGAATTTTCTGGTGCATTTTTGCTGAGATAATATTCTAAAACAGGAGATTTTTTGAGCATTAGAGCATTATTACTTTTCAGAGAGACCATGTGAACTTTAGAGACCGTTTAAAAGAATCCGTCATATTTAAATCTGAAAGTCTTGTCCCTTGTCTAACCGCTCTGCCACTGCTGCCGGCTTCGAGGAGATTTGTCGGCCATGTTTGTAGTTCTTGGAGCCCCCCTCTCGCCGCTAACGCTTCGGTATGTTAGTGTTTACCTTGTGTTTAAAACATCTGTGACTGTGCGAAGGGGGTTTTAACGTCAGATTTTGTCGGATTTCCGGACCCTCGGCTCTTAGAAATTCCTCGCCCCGAAAGCGCTTTGACCCGGTTGGTGTTTCGCGTTCGCTCCGACACGAAACATGTGGGTCAATGCTGCACCTGTGAAGCGTTCTAGGCCCCTCTCTCTCTCTCTCTCTCTCTGTTGTTTTTTAGGGGTGACCTACAAAACCCACTGCTGCGTTCCTTCACATCTGCTCTGCCTTTGTCCACGCTGCACAAGCAACGCATCAGGACCAGAGTTAGAACTCAACGGAGACAAAATCAAGGCCTGAAGAGTCAAGAAAAACTCCTCAGCCTTTTGCTCAAAATGGATGAAAATGTATTTATTTATTTATTTAAAGGGACAATGCATAATAATGAACAAATACATGTAAATATGCCAGAATTAGCCAATAGATACATATGGCATCCTGGAATCACCCATATATGGTCATGTTTGGAAACAGTTAAGGGGGAAAACAATTTTGAGAAAAATCTAAACTTTATCTAATTATTCAAAAAACTACTTCAACAAATGCTGAATTTTGAATATAGTTTTCTACTTAATAAAGATTAAAAGACATGGAGAGGAGCAAAGTGGTTCAATAGCCCATAAATAAATGGAAAAAAAATGGAGAATGTTAACATGATGTTGCATGTTAGCGTCGTGCTTATGCTAACGCTAGCTAGCGCTTGCTATGACTGCTGTTTTTTCACTTCTACTGAACAAGCTGGTGTGGATGAAAGTCCATATGGACCCGATTTAGACTTTACTTTATTTGTATGTGATAATAATAAGTTTATATTTCGCCAGAAAATGGCTGAAAAGAGTGAAAAACACCCAAAAGATTCTATTTTCCCCCTCGGCGAGGCCACTCCCCCTTCTATGACAAGATGCCGTCTGTATCTGTGGATATTTTATCTGCTTTGAGCGGCTCAGCTCTCCTAAGTCAAGACTGTAGCTTTACTGGGAGTGGGTACGTCTCCAGCTCGTCGCCATGGAGATGTGACTAAAGGCAGTAGGATTTTATATTTGAATAGGTTCGGTCCTCATCCAAATCTAGTCTTTGATTATCCATTGCAGTAGTAGCATTTTCTGTGTCCAGCTGGTCACATGTTTTGTATTGATGACAACGGTATAGTCAAAATGTTACTAAGTGTCTCTTTAAGATAATGTTGAGTCTAAAATAATGGTTTGAAAATATAATTCAATAAAAACATGATTTCCTGGTCAATATTTAACATTGCCGAAGTCAGTTTTCTGGAGACTTGGTAAACATGACCGCATCATCTACATAAAGCTAAAGTATTAATGCGTGGACAAATATATTTGGTAAGTCATTCATATATAATGAGAACAATATGGGTCCAAACATTGAGCCCTGAGGAACTCCACCCATCCATCCAGGTATTTAGAGTGAAAAAGTAGCTGCTAGATGTATAAAAGAATATGTGTAAAGTTTAATTAGCGGCGGAGTTTGGCTGAGTCAGCGCTGGATTACTGCTTACGCTCGGGTCTGTGAGCGCCGGGTTCAGACGGGCACCGGGCGAGTTTTGGTCACGCCGGGACAGTTATTCTTCCAGGAAAGGCATTGTCTGGTCCCGGGGCAGACGAGGAGTCACCGAGGGGGACTGTAGTGTTTACTGGAAACAGCTGAAGTCATCGCAGGCCTGAGAGAAAGAACCGACTCTGACTCATTCACGTGGATTCAAAGGACTTTCTGTTTTAGAGTCTCATTGATATCTCATTAACAAAGTGGCTCAGGGGTGAAGCATTCGCCCACTGACCGGAAGTTATCGGTTTGACCCCAGGGAAGATATTTTTGTCAGCATCAGTCGTGAACCATGCCCCCCCCCTCGCCCATGCCCCCCTCCCTCACCGTCGCCCCTCACTCCCCCCACACACTGCCCTGATGAAGCATTCAAAGGGAAACTGAAATCCCAATAATCTAGCACGTGTTAAGCAGCAGAATGAATATGTAACAAAGTAAACTTTATTTACATTTAGAACATAATACTTCCATTTAGAACTTAGTTTACAGTGCAGGACTTTTATTTCCCGCACTCCTTGAACACCTCAGACACTTCTCTGTGTGTGATCAGTAACCATAAGCAGGAAAATGATTGAGGATTTCAGCCAGGGGCCTACCGATATATCGGGCCAATATTTGGGGGCCGATATAGCACCGATATTCCCGTTTTTTGCATTGGAAAGAGCAAAGACAGAGCTTTAAAGCGAGTCCTCCCACAACTCCCTCAGCCTCAGGGGAGGTGAGAAACATTGCGATGCAAATTGGTTTGCTTCAAGTTTGTTAAAGCAGAACTTAGTAATGTGTTTACCTTAATAAATCCTTTCTGTAGTCCCTCTAATGCAAGTGTTAATGGGATGATTGGGGAGCTTTTCATCGCCCCCTGGTGTCTCTGGCCAGAAAACCACAATTGCATTTTGACTGCCAATGGGTCGGTGTCACCAATACACACTAATGGAATCACGAAGAAGAAGCTAACAGGCTAACGAGCAAAGCTAATCGTGGGCTAACGCCACTTAAACAGTGTTTACAGCCACGTTTGAGTAAAAAAAAATATTTCCATTGTATAATTGGATGTACAATATCCCTCTGTCCCTTTGTCTTTTCTGACAGTGTAGTATTTACCCTCACAGACTCGCAACTTGCTACGACACCTGCAGTTACGCTTATGGCCTCTAGGGGCAAGAGTTACTTAGTTCTGCTTTAAACACAAGTTTCACTAAACCTCCGTCAATATGGACATGCTCATTTTGAAGTGCAGAATGTGGAGAATTCAATCGCTGAGTTAGTTTGAACCTCCACTATTATAGTTTTGATCACCGCGCAAAATGCAGCATCTAGCTACAGTATGCTAATGCTAACGACAACTAATCAAAGCTTGGACAAAAACTATGATTGGATCACCTAAAGTAATAAAATAAAATCGGCCACCGCTGGAGCTTGTTTTTTACAGGATTAAAGACCAGACATTTGGAAAAATTGGTCAAATATATCGGCACTGGCCTTAAAAAAACCCTATATCGCTCAAATGTTTGTCAGTTCACTAAAGTCATGATGCTAAACTCTTTACTGTGTTAGCCGCTAACTGTTGCTGCTTCAAACCTTCCTGCCCGTGTTTGTGTTTACATGGTGCGGGTGATCGATTCCCCTGAGACATTTTTTGGAGTGTGGTCTGGTGTCTTGAAATAGGGACGATAAAAGGTCTGTTCTGTATGAGCATGGCTCCGGTTCTGCTCGGTGTGTTTCTTCTCGGCCCTGTTCCTGGTCCAGCGTTGGCGCCGTCGCTCGCGCTGTTGCTAAACGCAGGTGACGCCGCTCTCCCTCTGCGCCTCGAATGTCGCTCTGCATCACACGCCGGAGCCATCTGGAGCCGAGCGCTGCCCTACTCTCACACACTGCACCAAACATGACCCCGAAGTGCAGCATTACGGGCTCAAGACGGGAAGAAACTTCAGGGACAGGTTTCTCCAAGTGAGGTTTTCGTAGCTCCTGCAGACGCAAAGATTAATATTCTCCAAGTTTTTCCAAATCTCATATTGTTCCTCATATAGACGGAACATTTGTTTAGTATTTCGACGATTGTTTAGGCTGTTTAAAGCTCTGGTGCGGCTCTTTTGGCTTTAATGGACAAAAGTTTTTCACACAGGCTCTAGTTACGTCGACCTAAAGGTTCATCTTTTGGGTCAGTGAGATGCTGCGTTCATGGGGAGCTCGTTTTCACCAGATGTGACGTCCCCAGTTGTTTTGTGTCATGTGCTTTTTTTATGTGGGAAAGCGGAGATTGTGAAGTCATTTATCACTGATTACACAACTCAAGAAAGTAGACTTGAACCCCCCGCCTTAACCAAGCACATTGTCTCCAGTTTTACCCAAATCTAAAAGCTTCTCGACTACAGGCCAGAGTAATGTGTCATTTGAAAGCTAAGACCTACAAAACTGATCTAAACAGCGTTGTTGTCACTTTTGTTTCATTGCTTTTTGTCACTTTTTTGTTGGTTGTTTGTGACTTTTTCATCCTCGTTTTCCTCGCTATTTTGACACTTTTTCGTGTCTAGATTTGGTTAAAGTCGAAAGGAGAAAATGTACTCAGTTCAGGCAGGAGTAAAGAGGTTAACCGAGCACATTTTCTCAAGTTCAGCTTTGCCCAAATCTAAGAGCTTCTTGCCTGGAGCATATCCTATACGTCTAATTTGAAAGCTAAGACCGCGTTGTAAACAAGCCACTGTTTTGTTGTAATTTTGTCGTGATTTTTGTAACTGTTCTATTACGTTTCTGTCACGTTTTTGCCACTTTTTGCCATGTTTTTGTTGCTTTTTCGTCTTCGTCACCGTTTACGTCTCGTTTTCATCGCTATTTTGCCGCATTTCTTCAAGACACTTTTGAAGAAGCCAAACTCACGTAAATGTCAATGGTTGGGAGTTAAGAAGCTCGTTTAGACCCGAGTTCCTCAGTTGTTTTCCGCAGTTGAGCGAGCGTCCAAGTGCATTTTCCAACTGGTAAAATGTTTTCCTCAGTTCCAGAGGAGCACACGAACGAGGCATGAAGGACCGACCTACTCCCACTTTCATTACTACTTTTTGACTGAAGAAAGGACTTATTTCTAGCTTAAACCATTGGCAACAAAATCCCAATAATTCAAGCACTTTTAAGTCATTTTTACCACTGTGCAGATATATATAAATATTCAAAGTGAGGCCCAACAGATACATCGGTTTATGAAGAGGCTGATATCTCCAGAACACAAACTCATAAACACTTTGTACTGGGAAGAGCTCAGTCAGAGCTTTAAAACGAGTCTCCCAGAACGTCCGAGGCCTCAGTGGAGCAGAGAAACATTTCATTTCAGAAAATCGGTCAAGTTTGTACATCTATGTTCTATATTTTTTGTTGTAGATGTTTGCTTTTACTTTCAGAATCATAAGAACTGGAGACTCACCATTTTGTTTTGGAATCAGGTCGACCTTTATTTTTCTATATATTTCTTTATATTTCTATATATTTCTTTATATTTCTATATATTTCCATGATTGAAACCTTAATTTAATAATACATAGGTTATTTGAGAGATTCAATTTTTTTTCTCTAGTTCCGCTTTACCCAAATCTTAAAGCTTCTCGACTGGAGCCTCTGGGCAAGTATTTGTGCATTTTCATCCTCATTTTTGACACTTAATTCAAGAAGCTTTTAGACTTGGGTAAAGCCAAACTTAGGGCTGTGCAATTAATCGAAATTCGATTACAATTTCTATTATTACACTAAACGATTACACAATTAGCATAATCGGGGGAAAAAAGTTATTTTTTTCATGATTGTTTTTTTTTTTTTTTTTGAAATGCAGACTTGCATTATTTCATGGCGCTGGGATTATTTTCCCTTTGCATGCTGCCTGACATAAAAACAAACAGCGCTGTTCAGTTTACTTGCGCAGGTGTGAGGGCTGGCCAGCAGGGGGCAGGTGTGAAACAGAGACCTCTCCTTAATCAAGGCATCAAGGTATCATTTGTACTTTTATGACTGTTCAGAAAACAGAAGATATTCAGCATAGTTTTTTGATTAATAAATATATAAAGAAAAAGGAAACAAATAATCGTTTGAATAATCCTGATTATTATTTATTTATTAATTATTATAGCCAAACTGATGATGATGTGCTCGGTTCAGGTGGGGGATAAGAGGTTAATTTATCATTATTCTAAGCTGCGCGATCCTTGTTCCATTGGCAAACTTATTTCCAAACCAAACCTGCTCAATACAAAACAAGATCAGCCTTAAATGTCTCACACTTTTACCAACGTAAGAGACGACATTTTTCCAGATCCCTCCGTTTCTCCTGCAGCTTCTCGCCTGAAGACGCCCGTTTCTTCCCGATTCTCGATTTGAAAACCAGACCTCCCGGTGCTTTTCCGCGTCGCTGCCATCAGACAAATCCCGCACGACCCGACTTCAATATTCGCCTTCTGCCGCTGATAACAACAGTCCATAAAGTTATACAGGTGGCGCGCAATAAAACCCCTTTATAAAAACGCCATTAAAGCGGCGAACTGGCCCCATTTAGCCGCACTTAATCACCGCGCTCGCATCTCCTCCCCCCCCCCGCCCCTCCCGCCGCCGCCGCGTCACCTCCGCTCCTCCAGGGGGAGCCGATCGATGCGTAAACACCAATAATTGCGGCCCGAGGATTAGAGCCGGATATATATAAATAAGTAAAGAAGTAAAAAAGGCAGGAAGAAGCAGTTTCTCATTGTAGCTGATGCATGTGGCTCATTAGCCGATCACCGATTCGGGAGGAAAAGGACGTTTATTGTTCGTCGCGCGGTGATAAACGTCCGATATTTTTATTTGGTTTGTTGTTACGAGAAAAGCACCAGACGCCGTCGCTTTGACAATAAAAAAAAACCTTTGTCGTAATGAGGGCGGAACGACTTTGGGAGACGATGGATTTCAAGAATGAAGAAGCATTTTGTACAAGAGCGTGATATTTAAGCTGTTAGAAATGCAGAGACGGCGAAGTTACGATCACTTTTGTAGGTCTTAGCTTTCAAATGAGGCGTTGCACTGTTGCTCTCCATCCGAGAAGCTTTTAGGTTTGGGTAAAGCCGGACTGGAGAAAATGCACTCGGTTCAGGTGAGAGACTAAAGAGATGGATAGGACTAAGATTGTAGGATAAATGGCACTAAACTAAACGACGGTGGCGCAGGTCGTCTCGTGGTCGGAAGGTCGTGGGTTCGAATCCCAGCTCCCGCAGATGCACACTGTTGTTGTGTCCTTGGGCAAGACACTGGGGCTGAAAGATATATCGTTATCGAGATATGAACATTCAAAATATTAAATAGAAAAAAATCCACTTTATTTGTATAGCACATTTAACCAACAAAAATGTTTCCAAAGTGCTGCACATGAGGTCCTAAAAACAGATACAATACTTATTAGCTCTACCACAAAAAAAAAACATATTAAAAATAAAACAAAAAAGAATATACTAAAACCTGCATGAAACAATAAATAATTCGTAGAGACATTAATAAAAAATAAAATAGATAAAACAATAAAATAATTAAAAACATTGAATAAAACAATAAAACCAACAAGATAAAATAAATAAAAGACACGGGGACCATACAACTCACACGGTGTTAAAAGCCTGAGAATAGAACAAGGTATAAACGATATAGATTCTCATCAGTAAAACTGCACTCTTTCGTATTATGTTTTTATTTTTCTGAAAAATGCTTGGTCTTCACCAGACCCACAGTTATATCGTATCGATATCGAGATGTCTGGCATGAATATAGAGATATGAAATTTTGTCCATATCGCTCAGCCCTACAAGACACTTCACCCTCCTCGCCTCTGGTGTCTGCGTACACTGGTGTATGAATGAGAGAGTGACTGTAAAGTACTTTGGGCCTGATAAAAGTAGAAAAGCGCTTTATAAGTTGAGTCCATTTACCATTAAATCATGACTTCTGAACACAATTATGGCTAGTTTTGCAACAGAAATGTGTTAAAACTCATGTATAAAAGTCTCAAAGGAGGATGACTTATTCAAAATTCTTCTAGTCAACAGTTACATTGTTGGAAGTGGGAAGTTGCAATTTGTTTTGTGGACGTTTTAAAGCAGAACTAAGTAACTTGTTAACCTTAATAAATCCTTCCCGTTGTCCCTGTGAGGGTAATACAAGTGTTAATGGGATGATTGGAGGGTCTTTCATCTCCCCCGGTGTCTATGGCCAGAAAACCAGGCTTGCAACTTTCCTGCACCGGGTCAGAGGCGCAATACACACTAATGTAATCACGAAGAAGAAGCTAACAGGCTAACGGGCAAAGCTAACTGTGGGCTAGCGCCACTTAAACAGTATTTACAGCCAAGTTTGAGATCTCCGTTGTGTAATTGGATGTACAATATCCCTCTGTCCCTTTGTCTTTTCTGTCAGTGTAGTATTTTCTCTCACGGACAATTAATGAGTTAAAAAACGCAACATGATACAACACCTGCAGTTGCGCTTATGGCCTCTAGGGGCATGAGTTACTTAGTACTGCTTTAAATACTCCACTTTTTGTCTAAACAGGACTGTTTTTGATAAACTACTGTTGTTCATTCATCATGAACCGACAATACCTTTTTAACCTTCACTTGTGTATAAGTACAACAGAGTTAAGTACATTTCAGAAAGCATTAAGTTAGACTCGCTGCTACACGAGTTACCCCGACATTAAACACTACAACATAAATCTAATCATAATCATAATTTGTCCGACCGACGCTCCGCACTCTCCCAGTTCATTAATCCACACGAAGTTTCTGAAATCAACTTTATAAGAGAGCGCCGTCGTCCCCAAAACTGTCCCGCCGTTAATATCCTTCCAGCCCCACTGTAAAACTTTACAGCTCTTCCACTGTTTATCATCTTTTACAGTCTCCATTTACGATATTGGCTGTTTTATAACCGTACATGGGCCCGGCGACCACCGCGGCGCAGGGAAGGGCCTAATCTCATTGTGCAAAGCTACAATAATAACAATAATAAGTGCGTCTTTATGAAGTGGAGGAGAGCAGCTGCGGCCGAGTTTAAGCTAACATTGGTTCAGCTGCGCGTGTCATAAATACGGACTTACCGCCGTGATCCGGGCTCAGCGCGAGGGTCGGGCGGTATGCGGACAGAACGTTACGGAGGAGGAAGAGGCGGAGCTTCACGTGACGTCACAGGCAGGCGAGACTTCGGTTTAAGATCAGGGAGAGAAGATGTAGGGGAATGAGGGGAGAGACTTAATGTAGAGATATGATGAGAAAGTTTTACTGTAGAGGGAGGGAGGGAGGGAGGGAGAAAAGATGTCGGGAAGGAAGGAAGGAAAGAGTTGAGAAGGAAGGAAGGAAGGAAGGATGTCGGGAAGGAAGGAGGGAAGGAAAGAAGTCGGGAAGGAAGGAAGGAAAGAAGTAAAGAAGTCGGGAAGGAATAAGGAAGGAAAGAAGTCGGGAAGGAATAAGGAAAGAAAGGAGTCGGGAAGGAAGGAAGGAAGGAAGGAAAAGAAGTCGGGAAGGAATAAGGAAGGAAAAAAGTCGGGAAGGAATAAGGAAGGAAAGAAGTCAGGAAGTCAGGAAGGAAGGAAGGAAGGAAGGAAGGAAGGAAGGAAGGAAGGAAGGAAGGAAGGAAGGAAGGAAGGAAGGAAGGAATAAGGAAGGAAGGAAGGAAGGAATAAGGAAGGAAAGAAGTCGAGAAGGAATAAGGAAGGAAAGAAGTCGAGAAGGAATAAGGAAGGAAAGAAGTCGAGAAGGAAGGAAGGAAAAGAAGTCGGGAAGGAGTCAGGAAGGAGAGGAAGAAAGAAAAGGAGGAAGCGGCTGCGATTCACGTGACGTCAGGCGCAGACGAGACTTCAGTTTAAGATCAAGGAGAGACACTGCAGGGGAAAAATATAATGTAGAGATACTAATGTGAAAGTTTTACTGTAGATTACTGACATACATGTGAGGGGGAAATGTGTTGTTTTCTCTGTCATTTGATGTATTCAGATGAAAATATGTCAC
The DNA here is from genome assembly GCF_951799975.1 of Gobius niger. Classification (NCBI taxonomy): domain Eukaryota; kingdom Metazoa; phylum Chordata; class Actinopteri; order Gobiiformes; family Gobiidae; genus Gobius; species Gobius niger. The sequence continues at coordinate 22,786,523 of NC_136872.1, read as the reverse complement.
TTTATGCATAAAAGTGGCAAAAATTGTCTCTATTTTCAGATTGTTCTTTTTTCCGTGTACATTTCTAGAGTCAGGCATAATAATTGCCCTCAAAATCTGGGGGCACAGAGATGGATGAGTTTGTGAGGGAAACCCACACAACTCCACATGGGGAAAACCACCGGAGTTTAACCTGGGAAATGGAAGGAAGGAGGGAAGGAAGGAAGGAAGGAAGGAGGAAAGAAAGGAAGAAGAAAGGAAGAAAGAAAGAAGGGAAGGAGGAAAGAAAAGAAGGGAATAAGGAAGGAAGGAAGTTAGGAAGGAGGAAAGAAAAGAAGGAAGGAAGGCAGGAAGGAAGGAGGAAATAAAAGAAGAAAGATGGGAATATGAAAGGAAGGAGGAAAGAAAGAAAGGAGTAAGGAAGGATGGAGGAAAGAAAAGAAGGGAATAAGAAAGGAAGGAAGTTGGGAAGGAGGAAAGAAAGAAAGAAAAGAAGAAGCAAGGAAACAAGGAAGGAGGAAAGAAAAGAAGAAAGAAAGGAAGGAAGAAGGAAGGAAGTAGGAAATAAAAGAAAGATGGGAATAAGGAAGGAAGGAGGAAAGAAAGGAATAAGGAAGGAAGGAGGGAGGAAAGAAAGGAATAAGGAAGGAAGGAGGGAGGAAAGAAAAGAAGTCAGGAAGGAAGAATAAAAGGAGAGGAGGGAAGAAAAGAAGAAAGAAGGAAGGGAGGAAGGAACAAGCAAGGAAGAAAGAAAGGAATAAGGAAAGAAGAGAAGCCAGGAAGGAAGAATAAAAGGAGAGGAGGGAAGAAAGAAAAAAGGAAGAAGAAGTCAAAAACCTGAGTACTGTAAAGTCACTCTGTAAACAGTGTCCGTCTTTACTTCCCCGGTCGCCTGCTCTTGTCGTCTCGTCTTGTGTCCTCCTTCTACAGAGGACAGACACAATCCAATAAAGAACAGCTGGCAAAAGAGAGGGAGAGAGAGAGAGGGGGGAGAGAGGGGGGGAGAGAGGGAGAGAGAAACCCCCGCGTCAGCACAATCAGCCTGACACCGAATGTCACCAAGGAAAGAAGGATGGAGGAGAAAGTGTGTGAGAGAGAGAGAGAGAGAGGGAGAGAGAGGGGATGGACAGAAGGAAGAGAGGGGAGGAAGGAGGGAAGGAGGGAGGAGACAGATGGAGCGGACGACTGGACGGAGGAGAAGGAGAGAACTCTGGGGAGCGCAGTGACACACGGAGCATTACTCACACCAAACACCGCTGGAGCCGACATGATTTCAGGCCTGTTTACGCAAGGATTTTACAGAAAATGATTCAGAAAAAGGGAACAACTCACTAAATAACTAAAGTTTCACTGTATATTACTGAAAAAAGGTCAAATCCACATGAAACAAAAACTCTCAGCACGTATGAACTAAGGTCACGTGACTGTCTCGTAAAAGTGTGATACAGTTTTCATAAAGGACCTCGAGCCGTTAGATGAATGTGACAGTCGGGCTGATCGATATTGACAAAAAAAATCTCAATATTTTTGGGGGACTTTCCCGATAACGATGATGAAGCAGTGTTTTTGCAAACCATTATAAATATGTAAAAATGTGCTGCAAGCGTCTTGATTTTAATTTAATTTGCATTACTTTGTTGCTCAAAAACACAGTTGTACCGAACAGATTACGGAAGTGCAGAAAGCACATTTTCTACTTCATTTACCCCCATTTTTTTCCTTTTTTTTTTTTTTTTTTAAATTTTTTTCATTTATTCTTGCCAATTTTTATTTTGTTTTATTTATTTATTTTTACATGTTTTTACACAATATTTCCACTTTTTATTTTTTTTTTGCCTTTTTTTCCAATATTTTCTAATTTTTTCTAATTTTATTTTTTCCTATTTTTATTGTTTTTATTTTATTTTTGCCCATTTTTATTTATTTCATTTTTTACATTATTATTATTTATATATTTTTTTCTTAAATTCCCAATTTTTCTCCTATTTGATGTTTTTTTGCCTGTTTTTATTTATTTATTTAATTTTTTTACATTACTATTTTTACGTATATATACAATATTTCCACTTTTTAATTTTTTTGTTTCTTTTTCCCAAGATTTTTTTTTTTTTTACAATTATTTTTTTTAGTTCCAGCCCCTTTTTGTAAATTGTAAAATGTTTCCACTTTTCCAGTTTTTTTCCAAATTTTTCCACCATTTTGACCTAGTTATTTCCCATTTTCCCCCACTTGTTTTTCCCATTTTAACCCCCATTTCTTGACTTTGGAAGATATGCACATTTACAACATCAAATTGGTCTCCAAAGAGCAGTCTCGATGTTATCTTTCATCTATGTGGCAGGTTTGTGAATCCAGTCCCTTCCAAATAATCAGGGAAAACATTTGGACATTTCTTTCCAAAACTGACACGACGATCTCCAGCGTCGTCAACACATCCTTCTGTTTAAAGAGCTGCTTTTGAAGTTTGAGCGCGTCTCAGTGGACGAGCCCGGCGCCTCCGACCGTCCGGGATATACTGTACTCTGGATGAAAAGAGGAGAGGGAGAGGAGGACAGATGCTGCTGAAGAACAATGGCCGCTGCAGCAGAGAGAGCCGTAACAGATGAGTGCTGAGCGACAGGAGCGAGGGATATGAGGCCGGCGCTGAAAGACGAGCGGGAGGCGGGAGGAGAAACACACGGCCTGGGCAGGCTGGAGCTTCCAATGCAATGTAGGCAGTGGGCAATGCGGAGATTTTAGATAGTTTTCTCCTTTTAACATCTTAAAGCAGAAAACCTTAACATTTAGAATGTATATTTTATGACCAGAGATATCCAGGAAGTAACAGCAACATCACGTTTCAAAGGCCGGTTCCCCTGTGCTTATCCACTCACAAAACAAAAAGAAACAATGCTATTATTCAAACACTAAAGGGACTATACAGAGTTTAAAAATGTTAAAACTAAGTATTTTCCTCCCCCTACATGTTCCTCCATGTCCTAATGTGTAGAATGAGCTCAGACCTGTTCACCACAACTGCCTCTAAAATCCTGCACTGTCGCTCTAAAAGTTGTTACTTCGGGTCTGAAGTGCCGTCATGCACGAGTTTAGTGTAGAACCTGCAGTTACGCGTATGACCTGAGGTGGCAGTAGTGAGCACAAAATGACCAACTTGCATCTAGTCTCTTTAAGAATGTCTTTTACCCATAAATTCATATGAGTTATTGATAAGTAATGACTTGGCCGTGGCTTTAAATGTCATGTGTTACGACTGTGATTTACCTTAAAATTAATACATTTCCTTTAATGCACTAGAATATAATGGAAAAATTTCATGTATTTCTGTAATACTAAACTTAATGTGAAACTAATACATGACATAGACTCATTACATGCAAAGTGAGAAATTATGTTAAAGGTGCACAACGCAAGTCTCTGAGTTTTCGCAGAACTATGCCCCCTTTGGCGAAAATCGGAACTGCACTCAGAGTTGTGCACGCTCCTGGACCACACGCACGCTTGCACGAGCACGAGCCGATCAGAACCAAAGGAGCGTCATTCGTGATTGCACAAATCTTTTGTTGAGAGTCGTAATGTCTTCAGAGGTAAGAAAGTTATTTTGAATTATGTGAAAGGATTTTGCATTTCAGTAAACAACATTGATGTTTGAGAGGAAAAACGGGGGTAGGAGAAAGGTAAAAAAAATAAAATAATAATCCCATTTCTACCCGTTTTGTGTGTTCACTGATGATTGGATTATAATTGTAATGCGTTCATGAATAATATAAATTATTACTTAGTATAAAATTAAATAATAATAATCAGTGAGTGACACACCAAATACCTTATTAGTTGGTCAACAAAGTAGACTGAAATATAACGTTACCATCTGGGCTAAAACAGCCTGATCCTCCGAATATTTGTGAGGGTTTAGCTTGTTTTATTGATCTGCTTAGTAGCATATTCCAACAGCAATATATCCTTATTAGACAGTAATTTGATATACATTTATCTGTGAAATGTGCTAATACTTTTCAACTACTGTACCAGGGCAGTGTATGTAACGGCCAAAAGTCACTAGTTTATACATTTAGAAGAGGAAAAAAGGCTCCCTATACACATAACATGGAATTAATTCACACAGTACAAGATCATATTAGCTGGGAAATAGAAAGCGCATGGGCCGGTAGTTATGCTGTTCAGAAGCAAACTTGATGTAGACGAATACAGTTATTTGTTTTGTAAAAAGTCAGCCTGCTGTACAATATGAGGGAAGTAAAATAAGCTCCCCTTCATCATTGTATTTCTTTCCTGCGATGTGTAGAATACAGCATGTATCTTATCACAATAACAAAATATTGTTCTCCCTTTAGAATTCCAGCTCGGGTCATTTTGATGTTCTTGTGGAGAGAAGTGGCAGCAGTGGAAGGGGCAGAGCAGACGGGGAGACCACGAGGAAGACCAAGGGGGGAGGCAGAAGTACTCGTGGCAGGTGCAATCATGAGCAAGATTGATCAGTGAGGACATTTATGTTGACTGTAAAGAAGCACCATTCAGGCAATAAACAAGCTGTGAGCACATGAGAAAATATGTCCACGAATTAGGGAAGAAAAGGCTTTATTGTAAATATTTTGTTCCATGTTTGTACAAATAAATATATATGCACTGCTTATGTTTCACTTGGAGTTTGTTCAGGGAGCTGATGGCATCTAGAAAAAACAAAACATGATTTTTAGCAATTACAACAAATGTGTTTTTATGGAACAGATGACAGACATGCATTGTAAAACAATGACAAACGAACATACCTGCCTCTGTGGACACGTGACTGCACCAGATCAGCTAAAGGAGGGGGCACAAGGCCAGACAGGGGTCATATGTTCTGAAGCTTCGTTTTCTTGGAGGAGTCCTGCAGACTGAAGTCGTATTCGTAGATTTTTTGTCTGCAGGTCAGGGATGTAACTAGTCTTTTGCCCGGTCTGTGACTTCTTGCAGTACAGTCGTTTTGGCCTGCACAACAATTTATATGACATAAGTTCTCAAACATGCGTAACATAGGAGAGTCATAAAGCGATCACTTACGACACATGGCCTTTGTTGTTGACATGCACTGGTCGGTGGTTATGGTGGTCGTGGCCGTCGTCTGTCCCGGCTTCATATAAAGAGGCAGATCCCGGGTGTAGGACCTCTCTTTCCTTACTTTTATCACACAAAGACCCATGGACTCCACCATGTCAGTGGAGTACACCTCACCACACACCCTACAATACAAAAATGAACCTCTATAATGTCATAGTAGAAGCAACATTGACATCTATTACTACTACAGTACTTTACTTTACATACATTTTGAATGATCAGACTCACCATAAACTCCTCTGTTGCTTGCATGTTGACAAGCAATACAATTACAATATCTTTTATCCAGCCAAGTATTGTTTTATGTCGCGACATCACCCAGGCCTGTTGAACAAGTTCACATTTTAAATTCATGTTTCGTAACTACATGTCACTCTCACATGAAAACCATGTCACTTACAGCATAAAGTCTCTTAGTGAGAAGCTTGGCAGCCAGACGTCGAGGGAATGGGAAACGTCCCTCTTGTTGATTCTCTCCTTGTTATAAAACACAAACACTGCATTAGAAAATGCCCATCACTATCTCAAATACAGAAAATATTCTGATTTACAAATGAAACAAAAAAGGCCGGAGACAAAGCACATAAACCACTGAATTACCTGGAGTCCATTTGTCCGTCAGCTAAAATAGAAACACAGATGCACGTCAGTTATTAGAGAATTTGCAAATATCTGCAGTTTATAACTTACCAAGGCCAACAACACTGTTTTTAGTCTGTAATGGGTTTATAATGGCAGCCCTCTTCTCTGTCCAAAACTCCCTTACAGCTGGTACGCAGTAGAAATGATGTATCCCATAGTAGAAGATGCACCATTCTCAGGTTTATTATTTGAAGAGGTTATGGCTGTTCCACATCCACATCTTGTGTCCGCGTGGGCAAACTATGCAGATATATATGCAGAAGTATTACAAATGCACCTACATTATATTACATTACATCCTGTTCATGACTTTTTAAAAAACAAAACAGACATTTAGTCCTCACCAAGTCTACTATAACTGCAGTCCTTCCTCAAGCCCAATGATGGGAAGTTCATCCAATTGATTCCGCACTGAACCACCAGGGCTGTGTAACAAAAACATACACACTTGATTCACACCTTTACAAGGAAAAGACAGTAGGAACTGCATTACAAACATACCACAAAGACACAGGGCGACATAATCAGAGACATGTGTGTGTGGCCAGTTCTCGCTCAAACTCTGTCCTGTGCACAAGAAAACATACAATATCTTAGCCAAAAAAATGCACATCAATAAATTATTGACCCCAAACCAAGTAAAGATTGGAAGAGATTATCATTATTACGGTATTATTATTTATTTATGTATTAGCAATTTACACACCATCTAAACCAGGACCAACTCAGGACTAACTCAGGACTACACCAGGTCTGAACTAGGTCTAGACATAAACCAGGTCTAAAGTAGGACTAAACAATGACTAACATTTATATGGGTTGCATGTGCTCTTCACAAATAATGTATTACAATCAGTGCACAGCAACAGCCACGTTTCTGGGAACAATTGACTGATTTTCCCCCAAAAGTAAACATATAAGACAAAGTTGAGTCTAAGTCGGTGTGTTGGTCAAGGACATGAGCCCCGTTTAGCATTAGCATCATTTTGAAGATGTGAGCGAAACGTAAAAGGCTCCCGGTAAACCAAACACTGAAACATAGTGTTCATCTTTTATGTTATGTTTCATGTTGTACGATTGATCTGAAGAAAACTCCAAGTTTGTGAACCTGCTCATTGACAATGGCAATAAAACCAATTCTGATCGTACATTTAGCTAACGCTACAAGCTAAAGACGTAGCATTACACGTATTACGCATCGTCATTTGTTGACATAGATTTACTGTATCGGACCTCGTATTAGACATTAGAGACTGTGTCTTACCCTTGTAGTAAGGAGAAAGCAGCTGAGGTCCGGGTGAGCCCGAGAGCGGACCGGAGGTAGTTTGTCCGATGTTGACTCGTCTCTGCGGCGCCTATTTGACTCCAAACTGCCCCTTTTCGGTCACACTAGACAAAGTTTTGATCTTCTTTATCGTACGTTGAGTTTGCGTTTGGGTTTGGGATGAACAAGTGTCCGGTCACTTACAATCCACCCTCTACTTTCGCAAAAGTCGCGGAGTTGTCTTCGCTGATGCGGATAATGGCGGCGAATCAACAAACTCCCCAGAGCCAGGTGCGCGTGAACGCGCATGACGTCACGCTCAGGCTCAAAACCTTAAGATTCCGTCCCGAATCCGTCTTATTTATTTTACTGCACAGGATTATAGGGGCGAGTGCAGTGATCAGAGAGGAGCTCAATCAGCACATCAGGCAATTGTTTAAACATGTATGGGTGAGAAAAACGGTTATTTTAACATTTAGAGTTGCGCATAGCACCTTTAAGCCTTTGTTATAATTTTGATGATTTTGGCTCAAAGTCCATTTTCAAAATATTCTAATTTTATGAGATTTTTTATAATTTTTTTTATTTTTTATAAGCTGAGCCATAATAATCCAAATTATAACAAATAAAGGCTACACATATCTACCTTTGCATGTAATGAGTCTATATTAAGTGTATATTAGTTTCACAGTTTAAGTTGAATAACAGAAGTTGTGTGTGAGTGAATGCACTTTTTCATGATATTCTAATTATATGACGAGCATTACTTTTAGTGTTTGTAAAAAATAAAGTCAAACTTTATTCTTTAATGTCCCTCTCCCCCTCTTAAATATAGTTCAGACTTATTTTATTGGATACAATTGATCAAAAGCTTTGAATACCACTCATCTAAACAAAGCATGCCGGAGATTAATATTTGAGCAACAGAATTTGATATTTTAATTAGAATTCAAATATAGAATACAGGTTTTGCTATTATTAGTCGCGCCACATGATAAGTGGTCGCACCAAATGACAAATATGCTCCTACAGACTCCAAACTTTACAGGATTTAACACAATTTTGAAGTCGTTTTCAGAGGGTTTTTTTATGTCTCATTGCAAAAAAACAAGGCGGCGGATTCGGAATTTTTTCAGGTTTCTCATTTGTAATTAACTTATTCAAAAATGTAAGAAGATCCAGAATCTTTGTAACTAATACATCACAAAATAAAACCCTCAATTTAAACCTGGCTCTATCCATTATCATCATTGAAAAATATTGGCCATTTTGCCCTTTTTGACGCATTAAAATGATATCTATGAAAATATGAAATGACAGAAAACTTGCAATACATTTTCTCCTCATATCCATGTCAGTAATCTACAGCTAAAGTTTCAAATTGATATCTCTACGTTAATTTTTCCCCCCTATTCACCTGCAGGGTCGCCCCTTAAACCACGATTATTTGACGAACTCTATTTTTGTGTAAGAAGCAACACTGAGCGGGAGGAACAGAGGAGAGAGGCGAGCGTCCTTGCACCGTCAGAGGCAATCGATGGCACATCATTTACATTACACCGACTTCTCCGCTCCGAAAGAGGAGAGAGGGATGGGGGGATGAAAGATGGAGGGATGAAAGATGGAGGGATTGATCAGGAGGAGAAAGAAGCAGGTGCCTCTGTCTTTAGCGACTCGAACCTTCACAGTCATTTGTAGCTCTATACGGAATCGACAGCCGCGTCATTATTTCCCATCGCGTTTATTCCTCTCAGACGGAGAGATAATGGCTGTTGTTATGGATGTAGTGAACCGCCGCGCTGTGAGACGGTCCCAGGTTCGATTCCAGGGGCTCTTTTTCAGTCTTTGTGGAGGAAAAGGGGTTCTCATTCTCAGTGGAACTTTCCCGATTAAATATAGATTAAATAGAAATTAAAATATCCTCTGTACTTAAGCTTTTATGACAGGTTTTTACCTAATATTACTGAGTTTGATGGATAAAGGTGATGGTGGTGATTAGTTTTACTTGACTTAAGTGGCAATTTTATCAAGAAAACTAAAGGGGAAATGATTATTACAGGATTTACACCCCGTTAAGACATGTTCAAGTCACATGTGGTATATTTTAGACCCTTTTTAGACGTGTTTTAATCCTGATTTCACTGTGATCATATTCTTAATGAGGTGTGGTGATTTTTTTCCCCGGTTTCCATGGCGATAACGTGATTGTGACGAGGTAAAAAAAGAGTGGAAAAAGAGTGGTGCGCACTGAATGGGTGCTGCTGCCGGATGCTCTCTCATCGAATGCAATTTCTCCATCTGTGAGATCAATAAAGTATCATCTTATCTTATCTTATCTTAAACGTTGCTCTTTGGTGACAAAAACATTACAAGTCGTGTGTGCTTACTAACGTTTTCTTCCAGTTTCTTAAAAAGTTACAAACAAACTCAATTTAGCGCGACTTAAAGGGACTATACAGAGTTTAAAAATTACACGTATGCCCTGAGGTGGCAGTAGTGAGTATAAAATCACGAACTTGCATCTAGCCCCTTTAAGCCACGCAAACGTACTAATGTTAGCTCTGAAGTGAGCAGCGCATTTGCACCTAGAGATATGTGGAAAAACTTCAAGTTTATTATGAAATGTATCACCAGAGGACTGTTGTTAGCAGGGCTGGATTTATGCAGGGTTTACAAGGGCTAAGTCCAGGGGCCAGGCAGGTTGAAGGGCCCCTGGACATAAGGAGAAAAATGGGTGCGCAGTGCGGGCTGTCAAATTAGTTCCCTCTCTTTGCAGACTCCCTCACATGTAAGGCTTTATCAGATGACTTTTCACCTGAGACTAAACCAGGTCTAAACCAGGACTAAACCAAGACTGAACCAAGACTGAACCAAGACTAAACCAAGACTGAACCAAGACTGAACCAAGACTGAACCAAGACTGAACCAAGACTGAACCAAGACTGAACCAAGACTGAACCAGGACTGAACCAGGACTGAACCAAGACTGAACCAAGACTGAACCAAGACTGAACCAAGACTGAACCAGGACTGAACCAGGACTGAACCAAGACTGAACCAAGACTGAACCAAGACTGAACCAAGACTGAACCAAGACTGAACCAAGACTGAACCAAGACTGAACCAAGACTGAACCAAGACTGAGCCAAGACTGAGCCAAGACTGAGCCAAGACTGAGCCAAGACTGAGCCAAGACTGAGCCAAGACTGAGCCAAGACTGAGCCAAGACTGAGCCAAGACTGAGCCAAGACTGAGCCAAGACTGAGCCAAGACTGAGCCAAGACTGAGCCAGGACTGAGCCAGGACTGAGCCAGGACTGAACCAGGACTGAACCAGGACTGAACCAGGACTGAACCAAGACTGAACCAAGACTGAACCAAGACTGAACCAAGACTGAACCAAGACTGAACCAAGACTGAACCAAGACTGAACCAAGACTGAACCAAGACTGAACCAAGACTGAACCAAGACTGAACCAAGACTGAACCAAGACTGAACCAAGACTGAACCAAGACTGAACCAAGACTGAACCAAGACTGAACCAAGACTGAACCAGGACTGAACCAGGACTGAACCAGGACTAATCTGGGTCTAAAACAACCAGTTCTAAACAAGGTCTGAGCCATTTTCATTGAGTTGACACTGGGGGAAAAAAAAAAACTATTCTGTCTGCTAAAATGTATGAAAATGCACCATTAAAATACAAATAAAAAATCTCTGTGGGAGGACCCCCAGACCCCCTTTTAAATATATCCCCCCACCTGTCTGGCAGTAGCAAAGGTTCTTCCGCGAGGGCCACAGAGCTCAAATTATCATCATTATGTTAAACTGTTTTTTCACAAATTTGTCATTTTTTTTAAAACTAGTCCTTATTTCTGCATGTTTAATATTAAAAACATTAATTTATCCATTCATTGTAGGGAGAGAGAAATCCAACAGACAGACGGTTTAAGTACAGATGTTGTTAAGGCGCTATATAAATAAATAATGATATATTGAGAATATGGGGGGCCTTGAAAAATCTTTTACCCACGGGCCCATTTTGCTTAAATCCGGCCTTGGTCGTAAGAGCCCTTTCACACCAACGCCTGAGCAGACAAATGGTTTCCCTGCCCCCAACTTTACACGTACAATCCAACTTTAGATCGTATATGTATGACGTTAACAGGACTTATTGCTACGTCATGTTATTTTGTGGCCGCAATTAACCGTCGTCTCCCGCTTCAATGCTTGTTTATCTTCCTGATGGATTTTACTGAAGCATGTATCAATTTCCTATACTTATTTTCAACCAAACCTGAAAAATGAACACTCATAGTAAAACTAAGATGGCTGCCGCAACAACATTTCTTGCTGTAACTGTGTAGTTCCCGGTGAAAAGCTGTGTCCAGATTCGATGAGATCCACCTCATGACATCAGCAGGTGGGAGCGCTCTCTCTTCCCCTCCCTACGGCGGCCCACATGTGACATTCCTCTCGCTGCGGCGCATTGAAAACTTCCTGTTGTTATGGTTTGTTCTGCCGCACTTCAAAGTCTGTTCCCCGCGACGAGCGAGAGAAGAGAGGAGTGAGGAGGGTGAGGAGGGTGAGGCAGCGGTGGAAGATCACAGCGGTCTGAAGGCCATTGTACTTGTTTAAGTGTATTTTAGTACTTTCTCCTCCATTTCTGAACTGAATCTAAAATAATCCACACCTAAAGCAAAGTAATAGGTCATTTCAGTTTGGGTTCTTGGTGAAGTTATGATTTGTACAGATCTTTTTTCACTAATATGTCACTAAAGAAAAAAACGTTATTTAAACCTTGCTCTATTCATGATTTGGAATAGATGAAGTTGCTGAAAATATCAATGCAATTTTAATTCATTTTATACGAAAACAAAATGGCAGAAAACTTGCAATACATGTTTTCCTCATTTCCGAAAAAAGTTTCAAATTTATAGGCTATTGACAAAGTTATTTTTGTTTCCCTATTCACCTGTAGGGGCTCACTTTAAAGGGGCTAGATGCAAGTTGGTTATTTTATACTCACTACTGCCACCTCAGGTCTAATGAGCAACTGCAGTCTCACTTCAGACCCGAAGTAACACCTTTCTGAGTGACAGTGCAGGATTTTAGAGGCAGGTCTGAGCTCATTCTACACATTCTATACATAACATAACTCCATATTTCCACTTTAAGTAAACCTCTTTTCTGCTTTTACTTCATTAAAAGAGTGCTTTGTCTTAACTGGGCAGAGGAGAGAAAATTGAAAAAGTTAATCTACAAAATGGAGGGCTGGGTACTGTTACATTTTTCTATATTGATACCGGTGCTTTAATGATACTTGGTCTTCGATACCGATACCTGAACAATCCTTTTTTTTATACCTATAATGAAATATTTGTCATATGGAACCATGAAGCAGATTAAAGGGACTATACCTAATTTTGAACCTTTTTCGTCAAAATGCGACTATTTGTATATCAACGAATCATAACATGGCGGAAATCTCACGTATCAGACTTTTTTCACAAATGACTACTTTTACAACATACTTTTATGGGGCAAAAACAATTTTACCTTACAAAAAGAAAAATCAGGTATAGCTCCTTTAATAATGTAAATGTATTCCTTTTCCTTCTATTTAATTTCTTTTACATTTGTATCATTTATTTGAAGTGAAATAACCAAGACCCTTCCTTTAAATACTTCCTTTAAAGGGCAGAAAAAAGTCTTTCCACATTTTTCTTAATTTTTTCCCTATATTTACCGAATTTTTTCCACGCTTTTTCCAATTTTCCAAGTACTCCCAATTTTTTTTTCTTTTTTTTCCAATTTTCCCCACTTTTCCCCCCATTTTTTCCCACTTTTTTTTCTTTCAAATTTCTCATTTTTTCCCTAAATTTTTCATGACCAACAGCATCAAAACCTGAATATAAAGTATATATATTACGTTATCTTTTTGACTTCAAACTGTCGTATTGTTTAAGAATATTGTTATTTAATATGTTTATAATACGAGGAAGTTAAATTTGATGCACCAGTTAGCCTGTTTTTACACTCCGGGCCACCGTCTTCTCCTCTAAAAACAGGAAACACTGAGAGGAACTGAGAGAGTCTGTTTATTTCCATCCCTTTAAACGCTAACATGTGACCCGCCCGTGTTCAGCGCGTGTCGGGGAGCCGAGCCGACGGCGCACACACGTTAGCGTTAGCCCATCGACCCGGAGAAGTTGTCGGCTCAGCGCCCGCGTTAGCCGTTAGCGTGTGTGCGTTAGCGATAGCCCGGTGTGGCGCGTTTAATATTTAATCGGCGCTGGTTAAAAATGCAGGAGTGTTTTTGTCTCGGGTCGCGCCGCGCACCTGTTCCTCCGAGGGAACGGACAGAGACACCGACGGGATTAGCAACAATACCAGCAGGTTAATAAAAGAATGAGCGGACAATGGAGGAGTTTTAGTAATTGGAAAGTCTTTTGGATCTGGTTTCGAATTTTTGAAGGGCAGAATATGTAAAGGAACCCACTCAAAGAATACATTAAAGCGTAGTATAGTTCTTCCTTTTTTCTCGCCTCACGCCGCCATATTGGATAAAGTTGTATATAGTTGTAAATGATGCTGAACCTGAATATTATGCTGCGTTCATGTGGTTAAACAGCTAGAATTATTTTGTTAAAATGAGCTTCCTGACTTCACCTTGTTCTTTTGTCGTCTAAGCTTTTAATTAAACTCCACCTTTTTGGAGTTTAGTGTGAGCTGTCGTTCTACAAAGTAATATATTTGACAGATAAATACCCGACATCAAGGTTAAAGGAACAGGCCACTGTTTTTCCATACTGAGATATGTTCTTACCTGAGCTTAGACGAGTTGATACGTACCTGTCTGGTCTTTGTGTGTGCCCTCAGTCACGTAAAACGACCAAAGATGTTGTTAGCGTTTAGCCTCTCCCAATGTATTCTTACAGCTCCAAATGGGGGTGAAGTTGGAAGCTACTAAGCTCTTCCACGGGCACAAAGACCAGACAGGTGCGCATCAACTCGTCTAAGCTCAGGTAAGAACATATCTTAGTCTGGAAAAATGGTGGCCTGTTCCTTTAAGGTTCAGGTGTGCTTTATTGTCCCCGTAGGGAAATTTGTCCTCTGTATTTGATCCAACCTTCGATGCCGCTGCAGTGACCTGTAAGGAGCGGGACGTCTCCACATGTGAAGCCAGGCTCATGGTCAGGATCACCTGGATGGAGGATCCACCAATTGTACATGTTTTTACAACAAAAAGTACGGTCAGGAGTTGGGTTAGTCCTGAGTGAGTGATGGCTGCTGGACACTCTGCTTTGTGGTGACGACACCAGGGGCCAGCATTGTTGTAGTGCCTCCATATTGCCGCTAGTCCCCCATTGGAAAAGCATTGCACTTTAGACGCATTAAAAACAACTTTAAAGCCTGGTTTCTAATTTTCCTTAACTTTCTACAGCTCGATGTTCCTCCTGTGATCACGCTGGGTTAGTTACAATTAAAGAGGGTTTTCGAAATCTCGCACTAATGAGAGTCGGACTGTTAGCATTGGAGCTGCGCGAACTACACGTCACACAAGGGCGGAGTCTACAGTGAAGATCCCGCCCTTATGCCCTTTTTAGGAACATGCTTCTTCAGAGCTGGGGGGGAGGAGTCTGTAAATCCGCCATGATTTCCCCCTCGAGCGCGGTCATTGTGGTAAACGGGGAGGAGTGAGGAATGACTGGCTAGTGCTCGTGCTTTACAGCTAAAAGGTCCTGGGTTTCGATTCCCACCTGGACACGGGGCCTTTCTGTGTGGGATGTTCTCCCCGTGTCTGTGTAGGTTTCCTCTGGGTACTCCGGTTACCCCTTACCACTAAAACATGTACAGTAGGTTCTCCTCTGGGACCAGGACCCCCCTAAAAAAAGAGATGGGGGACTTTCCTGGTTAAATAAAGGTCAAATACAAATGTCTATGGTCCTGAGCCGCTGCGACTGAGCGCGACCATTGCAGGGGAAACCAGAGCCTTCAGTCTTCTCTAAAACGGTGCAGCGCCTCCTCCCCCCTGTTTGTCCCTGTTTCAGAGCATGGTGTCCTGCACTGCTCCTCGTCCACCTCCTCCTTATCCTCCTGTGGAGTCAATTAATATGTTATCAACACATATATCATTATTCTTTATTCAGACTCTAGGTCCATAGTATAAAAAGACATACATACAACCATATAAACACCTAAAGACAAGACTCACATAAACAACACATACAAGATTATATAAGACAACTATACCAATGTTTCCATAGAGGAGACTGGTACAACACATAAGATATATGTGTAAGTAATATAAGTACAGTACCTCAGTAAATTTACTTACTTACTGACCACCTTTGCAGCTTACTTTGGACCCCTCAGATCAAGGGAGAAGTAAGCTTTTGTAGAAACAAAACTGATTTACTTTCCACTTTGATCAATTGACTATTGTCCACAGCAAGTACTTTCACTTAAGTACTAATTTGTAGTTTGTATTGCAGTAATGCTCGACCAGTGTGGATAATTCCTTGTTGGGTAGTGTCTGGTTCTTAACTATGATATTTCAAGCATAAGCCGTTATCCGATTGTCGTCTTTTGTTTCCTGAATCCACTCAGACTCGGTGCAGTTCTAATATGAATGAACCACAGTCCCTTTTGATAAATATCCGGACGTTTCTTTATCCAGCCGCTGTCTTTTTGTCGGAGAGAGAGATTTACAAGAACGAACGGGAAAATAAAAACTACCGCAGACGCGAGCGAGGTGTCATCCGCCAAATCAATGCCTTCCCCCTTAAAGGAGCCCTCCTTTATTATTCCCGCTCTACTTCCCTTTTAAGAATCGATACGCGTTATTGGCTACCTCGCTCTATTCCTCCGCCGGCCTCTCTGTCCATCCGTTTTCCTTTCTTTTCGATGAAGCGAAGCTAGATTTTTTTCCCCTTTTTTTTATTTTTTTTTTCATGTTGCGGGTGAAGAAGCGGCACAATAAAGTCATTCATCTGCCCAATCAAAGCGCAGGAAGAGCAGAGAGCATCCGTCTGAGTCCACACCAGCCCCGGTTTGCTTTGAGCTGGAGTCACAACGACACAGAGAGAGAGAGAGAGGGCGTTTTGATGCATCGAGACTGAAACATGGAGTCCAAAATCGCAAGTTGAGTGGTCATAATTTAATTGCAAAAAGGCGCATTTGTTCAGTGTCCCCGCCGGAGAGGGAAGGCCACGTCAGGAAGACAAACTCAGGCCTAAATTCAAACTTATTTTTAATATTTCAAACCCAAAACTGGCCTCCACATTTTTAAAAGCCAATAATCCATCATTATATCTGTTCTGAGACGCTTAAAGTGTGTTTATCAGGCCGCATTGAAACTGTAAACCAGGCCGTAAATCGAAACGAAGTTTTTTATGAAGTCATTCCCACAGCTGCCAGCAGGAGAAGGAGAAGCCCCACCAGCCATTATACAGGCAGAAGCAAGTCAAATGTAATGCTTTTTAATGACATTTTAATGCCCAAATACTACATTTTAATGCCGCAAATGCAGGAAGGACTTGGTGCTTATTTAATTCCTTAAGATTTGCGAACATTCCATCAAACAGATGAAAGAGAATTGGACAAAACGGGAAACAAAAAGCAAAAAAAAAAAAATCATTCAATATCAGCCAAAGCTACAACTGAATGTTTTGGACCATGTATTGTCATAATTTGTCAAGAAATTTCGATTTTATGCCAGTTTGAATCGAGCTTAATGCTTTTTAATGACATTTAAGGCTTTGATTTAATGCCCTGTGGAATTCCTACATCAGAAACATAACTGCAAGTTTATAGAACGTAAAATACCAATGCTTTAAGCAGTACTAAGTAACTTGTTTATAAATCCTTTCCGTGGTCCCTCTGGGGGTAATACAAGTGTTAATGGGATGATTGGAGGGTCTTTCATCTTGCAACTTTCCTGCCTCTGACCCGGAGTCACCAATACACACTAATGGAATCACAAAGAAGAAGCTAACAGGCTAACGGGCAAAGCTAACTGCGGGCTAGCGCCACTTAAACAGTATTTACAGCCAGGTTTGAGTGAAAAAAATGATTTCCCTTGTGTAATTGGATGTACAATATCCCTCTCTCCCTTTGTCTATTCTGTCAGTGTAGTATTTACTCTCACGGACAATTAATGAGTAAAAAAACGCAACATGCTACGACACCTGCAGTGGCGCTTATGGCCTCTAGAATTACTTAGTTCGGCTTTAAGTCTAATTTTTAAGCCCCATATGCAGCATAAAGATAAGATAAACTAATCTTTTTAAACACAAGTTTTCACCTCTTGCTAACAGTTCTGAAAGACCTCTCAACTACACCTTATTTCAGGATTATTTGCTTGTGATCTGTTAAATTTCCTGTAGACGGTCAATAGAATCTTAGTCGAAGATAGATTGCCTTGAGAGTAAAATGTGGAAGCCTGACGTCACGAGAAAAGGGCCTCCTAAGAGAAAAGCGTGGTCTGTTCGTACCAAGACATTACCTGAGTAGAAAACGTGAAAAAGAACAAACAAAAACTACATGTGAGCCGGCGAATTGGCTCCAACAGGCAAATGACAACTATTGTGTATCATTCAGACAAACAAGCTCTAAAACACATGAAATATACAGATTCTGGGGTCTGCAAAGTTATTGTTAAAAGCCTGAATAAAACAAGCAAACTTTTTTTTTTTTTACCCAGACACTGCTTTCACAAACAATACGAGTCCTTTCAGTGACACCGAAACCAGTAAAGAGTGTTCGTCTTTCCCCATTTCTCCGCTGCCTCCTTAAAAAGAATAGATCGTCCTCTTCCGACAAGCGTCAAATAAAGTCGCAAACAAAGAGTGATACGCCGCAAAGTCCGAGTGACAGGATTTATGAGGAGGGAGGGAGACGGCGGAGCGAGGGATTAGCGGCGGCAGAGCAGGGAAGACGAGAGGGGAGGCTCCCGAGGTGTCATCTTTTAAAACGTGGACAGGCTCAAAGCGAGATGGATGTATCAGAGGCGGCGGTGACACTGGAGCAGAAAATGGCTTCATAAAACGTCAGAGCGGATGGGGAAAAATGACGCGTCCGAACCTTCAGCCCAAATTATAAAGTATGTTTAGTAAATAATAATGCGGGAGGTGATCTGTGGAGGAGGTCAAAGGAAACAAAGCTGCTAGCGTGTAGCAGCTAGCAAGAAACAGGTCCGCGTTGTAAAGGTTGTATCGTTATCTTTAGCGTAGCATTAAATGTTATTATGTTATTATGTTTGTATGATTAAATAATATTGTAGTTCAAGAGATAAAAGAAAACAAAGCAGCTGGCCTATAGCGCCTAAGATAGCATTAGCAATAAGCTTGTAAGCGTCTTATTGAAACTGAAAACAGTTAGCTTTAGCGTAGCATTTTCTAATGTTATTATGAATTGTTTTATCTTATTTTGTATGATTAAATAATATTGTAATTCAAGAGGTTAAAGAAAACAAAGCAGCTAGCCTGTAGCACCTAAGCTAGCATTAGCATTAAGCTTGTAAATGTGTTACTGAAACTGAGAACAGTAGAATTTTAAAATGTTAATGTGATTATCTTATCTGAGTAAATATTAGGCTGCAGCTGTTCATTTGTGGTCAAAGATAAAAGGATCCAAAGCTGCTAGCGTGTAGCACTTAGCAAGAAACAGGTCCGCGTTGTATTGAAAAAGGTTATCTTTAGCGTAGCATTTTAATATGTTATGTTATTATATCTGTATGATTAAATAATATTGTAGTTCAAGAGGTATAAGAAAACAAGGCAGCTAGCGTATAGCGCCTGAGATAGGATTAGCAATAAGCTTGTAAGCGTTTTATTGAAACTGAAAACAGTTAGCTTTAACGTAGCATTTTAAAATGTTATTATAAATTGTTTTTATCTTATTTAGTGTGATTAAATAATATTGCAGTTCAAAACAAAGCTGCTAGCATGTAGCACCTAGCAAGAAACAGGTCCACGTTGTAAAGGTTCTTTCGAAAACAGTTATCTTTAGCGTAGCATTTTTATATAAATTATTATGAAATGTTTTGTCTTATTTAGTATGATTAAATATCTTAGTTCAAATGTGAAAACAAAAATGATGAAAGAAAGCAGCTAGCATATAGCACCAAGCATTAAGCAATAAGCAATAAGCGAGTGTATTGTGACGTTATCGTTAGCATAGCATTTTTAGTAAGTTATTATGAAAGGTTTTATCTTATTCACTATGATTATATAAGTCCGTAGTTAAAATAGGGAAGAGGTAGAAGTAAATAAAGAAGCGAGTGTGTAGCATCTAGCAATAAGCAAGTCTGTATTGTAAATCTTTTATCGAAAACGATTATCTTTAGTGAAGCATTTATTATGTTATGATTTGCTTTATCTTATAGTTGAGCTGTGAAAAGGGTTGTCTAATGTGAGCTTTTTAGTTAAACTCTGCCACTTTCCTGAATCTGCGAAAAGGCTAAAAGAAAACAAAGCACCTAGCATTAGCATTATTTTACACATTTAGGCTAAATCTCTGTAGCATAGCATTCAAATATGTTGTGATTGTTTTGTTTTGAGTTAATAAAACAAAAGATTTAGGAAACTAAAAATCTCAGAACAAACAAATCAAAGTTGGTTAGCTTTAGCGTAGCACTTGCTCTATTTTTTTCATTGCGAATGCTTTTATGACCACTACAGCCACAGGCGTCAGCGGAGCAGAAAATTACCTCCTTAAAGGCCATCCAAAGTCAAAAGAAATGACACTGATATTTACCATAAAATTCATTCTTTCACAGATTTTATTCCAAAATGCATCACGGTCAAGGGTCAGTAGATTTTCATATTAACACCGCAGAAGACTCTACGGTGGCCCGGCAGGGATATTAAACTGCCCTGGTTGTAGAACACAATACATTTACTTTTCCATTTCATTCCCAACATCCTTTCACAACCCACTCCCCCAGGGTTAAAGTTCACCCGCAAACCGGCGTCTTGTTACCCTGTTTATCAAACTCTGGCAAAGAACAAACTGCGGGAGGCACTAGCGCTAATTTAAATGAATTACAGGAGGCGTTAGCGTTAGCAGCAAGAGGAATTAGCTTCTATTTGAGGCTGTGGGGAGGTCGGAGGTCAGGGTTTGCAAGTGTGGAGTGGACACCTGGGTGAATTATTAAGTCGTCCAAATGGGATAAATCTAATCAAAGTGAATAATGAGGAAAAGGATAGTGCTGCACGATATGAGACGGAACAAAGATATTCGATAACTGTGTTGAATATTGAGACAGAAGTTGATAGCACGGGCGTATTCTAAGATGACAATGCCAGGATTCATGGGACATGGATTGACCCCAGAGTCTGCAGGGTTTCCATGAGGCATTAAAAGTCATTAGGCTGAATGAATTGTGCCAAAATCAAGGCCTTAAATGTCACTGAAAAGCAATTAACTGGATTCAAACTAGCATTGAATCTTAATTTCTTGGAAAATAATGATAAAATCATGGTTCAAAGCACATTCAGTTGCAGTTTTGGGTGAAATTGACGACTTTTTTGTGTTTAATCTCTTAACCTCCACTTGACCTCCATTTTTTCCAGTTTGGCTTTACCCAGATCTAAAATTGTCTTCCTAGATTTGAGTAAAGCTGAACCGGACAAAATGTGCTCAGTTCAGGTGGGGGCAACACATTGAGGCCGCACTGTTTTGGGGATTTAGCTGTAGAGTGCCAACAATCCAGACATTTTTCATGACGTCTGTGTGAAGCTCTCAGTCATACGGGAGTTGTCCATCTTCAATGAAGGTATTCAAGTCGTCTTCTGTACTCAGTGGTTGGAGTCTCGAACGTTTCGCCTCTCATCCAAAAGGCTTCGTCAGCGAACTAAGGTTCCATTCAGCCCGCAGCCTAGATAAAGACCAAAACTTTGACCGAAACTTTTTCTTGATATTTGTAGCACCACAGTGTTATATCTATGGAAACATGATATGGCTTGTTTGAAAGCTGAGACTCTAAGCTCTCCGTAGGTGGAAACAGTTTAGTTCTTAGTTCCTGAGAAATCTAAGCTAGACAAAGGCAAGTTTGGATCAAAATCACAGATTTATTTCTAGGAATGGAGATATTGCATGTTTTATGCAACATCTCCTTTCTGATTAACTCCTGTCCTCCTCTCTGGACAGACACTAACGTTATGGGAAGAGGCAAATGCCTAAACATCTCCGTTTCAAGTACATTTTCAACATTGTCTTTTTATCACAGCCTGGTTCTTGGATTGAAGACTTTAACAGGATGTTTCTCAGCCGTCCATGGACCGATTTTGAACCATTTAAAAACTCAGAGAAATGGTAAAATCTCAACAGTTTCGATCTTTCCATAATATAATATAGAAAATGTCCAGATTTATTTCACTTCTGTTCATTACAAAGCTCCCAAAATCACACATAAGGTGTATTAGAGTGTCTAGTTTCATAATTTAAACAAACGCAAAAACATGTTTTTCCGTTTTTGGCACTCAATGTGTTGAGAGGTAAATTGCCTTTTTTTCCATATGCAAATTAGTCCCTTTTTACGCGGCATCAATACTTAAAAAGTATCGATACTATATGGAATCGACCCGCCCATTCCTGCCTGTTAGTTATAAAAATACATTTGTAACTCAGTCCCCAGTCAGCAGGATCATCCTGTTGTATATTTTGTCCTCTTGTGAAACTGCATCCACATTGCCATTGTGCGTTAATTTGTCGACATGTAGACGTAGCTCCTGCTGGAGGTTGTGTAAAGGTGAAAGTTGAGGCGTCTAAAGTGGGTCAGGTGTACATTATGCCTGGATATTGTGTACATTACGCCGTCTACTACGGGAGAGCGCTCTTTTGTTCTCGGGCCGGCGCAGAGCGGAGGGAGGGGGGGGGGGGCAGTGACGGGGATTAATGCCCGACATATGGCAACCCAACGGGGCACACGCTCACACTGACGGAGCCACGGCCCATCGGAGCCAGGAGGGAGAGCGAGATAATGAGACGGAGGATCGAGTGTCCCCAAACAGACACTCAAACGGGTCAAATGCACTGTACGCACATGATGTAATACTATAGAACAGGGAGGGGGGGATCGACTACTAATGTGACACTCACGATCAAACTGAGGCATAACACATAACACCCACATACATGAGACGAGGCTGTGAAATCTGGCACAAAATATCCTGAGAATGTCGTGATAATAAGTCAATACCGTAATTGGCTCAGGCTCTTCAATGTGTTTTAACATTAATCATTTAAAAACGGGTTAAGAAATGACGATTGAATATTCAGTTCTGAAGCCACATTACATCAAAGTATCCATCTGGCAGAGATCGACACGTTTTTTTTGTTTTTTTTTGCAAACTAAGCCTGAAACAACACTTTATGAAACTTATAAAATGTCCAAAAGTTCAGTCTCAGTTATAATTGTCCTAATATAATTCCATTTTAAGCTTCGTTTGGTCTGGATTCAGTGGTTTTTGAAGTCTCTGCTCAAAGCTAGCCGCTAGCTATGGTTAGCATTCTGTTGTTTTTGTATTGAAGGCTGTAGAACCCCTTTGCTTCTCTCCATGTCTCTGTATAAATGATGGATTATCACTATTCTCAAGCAAATAAAGATACAGTGTGTGACAGTGTGGTCCGTGAAATATCAGTTGTTTTTCCTTAGTTTTCCCGCTCTTGCAGCTTCGAATATTCCCAGAGATGGAAACAGACGCCGTCTTTGGAATCACCTGTATGGAGTTCAGGATAGGGATTTGCAGCAATGATAAACAAATGGATATGTTGGAAGTTAAAATACTGGAGTTATTGTTCACATTAAACAAGTGCATTTTCTCCAGTTTAACGCCCCATTTGTAAGATAAGTTTAAGTCACATTTTTTTCTGTTTTTGTCATTTTTTGTTGCTTTCTTCATTGCTTTTTGATGCTTTGTTTTCATCACGTTTTTGCCACTCTTTAGTCGTGCTCTTGTTGCTTTTTATTGTATTTTCCCTGCATGGTATTGTTGTTTCTTTGTTGCTCTTTTGTTGCTTCTTTGTGGCTTTTTCTTCGCCTTTCAATTGTGTTTTTGTCGCTTTGTTCAGGAAGCTCTTAGATTGGGCTAAAGCCAAACTGGAGAAAAAGGTTCAGGTGGGGGTTAAGAGGTTAAAACACTTGGACACCGCAGTGTTGCTGCTGAGTCACTGCTGGGAAATACATTGAACGGAGTTTTTCCATTTTTCCTCCACTTTTTACACTGCTTGTAGCTAATGTTAGTCTGGGGAAGATGCAGACACCCACAAACATGGCGGATCTCCTTGGTAACAGTGGATTTTCCCGAACACGAACAGAAAAACCTGAACTCTCTCGCATTTCTCCAGCATTACTTGAAGAAATGCTGAATTATGTATATATTTTCAACTTAATAAAGACACAGAGAGACAGAAAAGAGCAAAGTGCCCATAAATACTTAAAAAATGGACAAGGCTAACCAGGAACCTACATTAGCTTCATGCTACGTATGCTAACACTAGCAACAAGTGCCGTTTTTTCGCTTCGACTGATCAATTCGCTGTGAAAAATCCTTCACATGGACCTGATTTTGGCTTGACTTTTATTTGTGTGATACATATGTTCACAGTCCACCAGAAAATGGAGAAAAATTGTGATTCATGAGAGGCTTTGTTCCCCCTCGGTCAGGCCACGCCCCCTTGTATGACACGATCTGCATCTGTTTGTAAAATCGTGACCCCGACGTTACTTTTGCACATTTTTAAAGTCAGTTTTGAGAGGCTTGTTTTCTCCTTTGCTATTGATAAAAGTAAAAAGTCATTCCCATTTGAGAAATATGTGGTATAAACTGAATGTACGGAGTGGGCCGGTGCACAGGTGTTTGAAGATTGCTCCCCCTGACCGGGTGAACCTCCCTGGCTTCGCGTTGGGTGGAGGTTTGTCACCTGCGCTCGGCGGCGGCGGGAGGTGATTCAGAGTTCAGACTTCTCGCTCCTCTCTCTCTTTCACACGTACACTGTGGCACCAGGACGTTTTTGCACCCGCTGTGCACATCGAGGCTCTCCCGGCGGGACCCGGGCCGACCGCGGGCAGACGGGAGGGAGACGCTCACTTCTCAGTGCTCAATCCTCAATTAAGGCATTAAAGATCGACATTTCCCCTGTTTGAATGTTAGTAAAAATGGAATATGTACATTTGTTTTTGTGCATTAAAGGGATATTTCAGGATTTTTGACATAGGGCCTCATTTGTGTTGCTGATTTCTGGAGATATATTTTTTGGTAATTCATGCAGTTCTTATGTTTGAAGAGTTTCGTGGTGCTAGGCTAGTGCTAGGCTAGTGCATTTCTATGGTATCTGCTAGCCTGCATTAAAAACAGTTATACACTTACACTTATAACACCAGACTATCCATATAAATGTCTGTGTCAATAGAATAATGTTTGGAATATAACTGACCTGCATCACATGAACGATCACATTTTGAGGGACTATTTTCTCGCAGATCACTCCGCCGCTGCATAGCTTATACAAACACGAAGCTGATGCAGCTCAAATATAAGTTCTTTTAAATACAAAATGGTTGAAATTACTCTATCGACACAGACATTTATATAGTTAGTCTGGTGTTATAAGTGATTTGCCTCAGGTGCTCTGTGGAGCGGGTCTCACTGTTTTTAATGCAGGCTAGCTGATACCATAGAAATGCACTAGCCTTGCACTAGCCTAGCGCCACGAAACTCTTCAAATATAAAACCTGCTTGAATTACAAAAAAAATATCTTCAGAAATCAGCAACACTCTGGATAACTAGGAAATGAGGCCCTATGTCAAAAATCCTGAAATATCCCTTTAAAATTTCATTAAGAAGCATTAGATTTAAGATCATTTAAAGGGATATTTCAAGATTTTTTTTGTACATAGGGCCTGATTTCCTAGTTATCCAGAGTGTTGTTGATTTCTTTAAAAAAATAAAATAATTCATGCAGTCTTTATATTTGAAGAGTTTCGTGGCGCTAGGCTAATGCTAGGCTAGTGCATGTCTATGGTAACTAGTAGCCTGCATTAAGTTAGTCATTAGTCAGACCCGAGCACGTTTTAACCCAAATCTAAAAGCTTTTAGAAAAAAGCATCAAAATGGCAACAAAAAGGAGACAAAAACAAGTTATTATTGTCACATTTAGTGCTTCAACAGTCAATATTTGAAATCTAAAATGTTTCAGCACTTTGATTGTTACCATAGTCACCACTAGATTTGGTTCATTTTAAAACGGCGTTGCTTCATCGGACTCTGACTCTCATCATCCCGTCCTGAGCCCGAGTTTTCGTCCGGGCCGGTTTTGCCGTGTCCGGGTGTGGGACGGGGTCAGAGCGAGGGCCGCGGCGATGACAGAAAGTCCATTGTCCCGGAGTCGCTGAAGCGGCAGCAGACGACGCACCTGCTTCTGTCCCGCTCGATATTAAACCCGCTCCTGTGGACGATCAAAGAGACGCCGCCGCCGCCGCCGCCCCGGCTCGCGGTTTACAGGTGACATCATCGGAGGCGCTGTCTGAACGCCGTTTACGCACACCAGGTTCGGTTCTGTGGGATCTCGTCACAAAGAGCGGACTCAGAGATGGGGTGAATGAGGGTAAAGGGGGCGGAGCTAAGCCTAAGATGCCAGAACTTCTACTTCTTTTAAGGTTTTCTATCATTTTATTGTGTGAAAATCTGAATAATGGATAGAGCCAGGTTTAAAGAGTGGAATGAAAACGGCCCTAAAGTTTAGTCCCTTTGTCTTCACATGCGCCCTGTTCTCCCACAAAGGAAATGACCATATTTGGATTACGGCTTCATTTTGGTCACAACCTTTCGTGCTACACGTGGATGCCAAACATGTGAGTATTTATGGGAAATCTCGAGACAAAATGTGATCACAAAGGGACAAAGTTCATGTCTTTTCATTCTCTGGACATTAAAACTAAGATGTTAACTGCACCTTCATTATTAAGCTCGTGCATGACGGAACTTCAGACCCGAATTAACACCTTTTTGAGTGCAGGATTTTAGAGGCAGTTGTGTGAACAGGTCTGTGTCATTCTACACATTAGGACATGGCTGGAGCATGTAGGACAGGGGGAGGCAACGTCAGGCCCGGGGGCCAAATCCGGCCCTCCAGCGCAGCACCTCTGGCCCTCGAGATGATTTTGAGAAACATTATTACACAAATCAGAGAGTACTTTTAACATTATTAGAGTTAAATGGGAGAAAGAAAGATAGAAATACTGTCAATGCACCCAATGAGGTCATATATTATGAACAACACTGGCATTTGAAAGAAGTGCACTGGAAAAAGAATAATCATTTTAAGGAAGAAATGACATAAATCTACTTGAATTAACAGATTAAATCTAAGGTTTGAGTCGATTAGGTCCGGTCTTAGACGAGATAAAACCTCTAGTAGTTGTTATTCTCTTATTTTGTGTCATTTCATGTGAAAATCAATTATTTGTCTGATTTCAAGTGGGTTTTATTCTTGTTCCATTGGCGCTATAGCATTTGTATCAGTTCAAACCAACTCAAATCAACATAGAAGAACTTAAATTCAAGCCATTTTAAGTCATTTATCTCATTTACAATGGTCATTTTTCCAGTGTTGCACTTTACTTTGGGCTAACAATCACTTCGGCCCTCGGTCTATTTACTATAAAGAAAATTGTCCCTCCGCCAAGAAAGCTTGCCTCCCCCTGATGTAGGGGGAGGAAAATACGTAATTTTAACCTTTTTAAACTCTGTATAGTCCCTTTGAGGAAGAAAACTACACCTGCAGCGTCTCGCCTTAAATGCAAAACGCTGCAGGTGAATAGGGGAACATTTTAAATTTAGATGAATCAATTTGAAACTTCTACTGAACATTACTGGTATAAATATGAGAAGAAAATGTATTGCAAGTTTTCTGTCATTTCATGTTTTCATATAAAAATAAGGCGTTTTGTGCCTGAAAATGGCCAGAATTCTCCATATTTTCTGTGACAAAATCTGAATGGATCTTTCCAGGTTTAATTCATTTAGGTTTCTTGTTTAATTTTAAAACAAGCTGCTTATTAGTGGAAGAATGTAGTCTGTAGGTGCTACTTATGTGGAGATAATGTGACCCTTGAATTTACAATACTGAATCAGTGCAATAATTAAACATGTTATGGTGAAGATCAGGTTTTTTTTGGGTTTTTCCAGGTGAATGTTTATATATTAGGAAACCAAACTGGCCCAAACCTGCAGTGTCTCTCATTATCTCTCACACCAAACTAAGAAATTTTGAGGAAAGCGTTAAAATGGCGGCACACAGCACGAGGAGCCGGCGGTTTCCGTGTTCCCGCCGTATGTTTCGGGGGCTCTGTTGCACCGCCCTGTTGTATTATGCATGTGCTGGCATAAATAAACCCGATATTACAGTAATGGAGAGACTGGAGAGGAGGGAAGGAGAGGCAGAAAGTGCATGCAGGCCATTTCTCTGCAGGGGGCGAGCGAACAGATGGGCGTCCAAAGTCATTTACACCTAAAGAGGAGAGAGACTCCGAACCCGAGACAGCGCGGCCCGAGCGGCGTAAACAGGGATTCACAGGTTCAGGATGAGGAGCTCAGGACAGAGGGTTCCTGCCTGATGTGCTGAGCTTTCAACTAAGGCTGGGCGGGTTCTCCATAGTGTTGGGGAGTTTCTCGATGACGGTGTGTTTGCCGTCCGTTAGGAATATGCAAAACTGTGCTGCAAACATTTAAACTTACATGGCTTTGTGGCTCAAGAAGATAATTGTCCTGAACGAACTAAAAGGGCTGGAAAAAAAAAACATTTTCCCTTTTTCTGCCTCCTCTTATAACCTTTTAACAGAGCGCACTTTCTCATCGTCATATTTTTGGTGCTGTTTTGTCGCCTGTTTTATTAAGAAGCTTTTAGATTTGGGTAAAGCCGAACTGGAGAAAATGTACTCGGTTAATGCGGGGGTAAGAGGTTAACATTATTTACCATTTTTTAAACACTTTTCCCACTTATTTATTTTTTTTCACTATTTTTTTTCTCATTTTCCACTTATTTTTTTATTTTTGTTTCAACCTCTTAGCCCCCATCTTAACCAAGTGTATCTCCTGTTCAGCTTTACCCAAATCTAAAAGGTCACTGTCGGTGTTGACATGTGTGTGTGTAGTACATATTACTGTTTCAAAAAATGTTACACTATTTTGAGTTACTTTTGGCAAAATATAAACTGAAAATAGTCATAATTCCATCGAGCAAAAATGCAGTCTAAGATTTCCTTCTCTTTCTCCACTCTCTCTGTTTCGTTATGACGACGTTAAAGGTACACTGCGTAACATTTTGGACTACACTGTTGCCGGCAAAACAAAACATGCTCTTAATGACCAGCTCAACACAGAAATGCTATTACTGCAGTGTGTAATAAAAGATGCATTTGGATGAGAACCTAGCCTGTTTTAAATCTCAAATTCTACTGCCTTTCGTCACATCTCCATGGAGACGAGCTGGAGACGCACCCACTCCCGGTAAAGTTTACAGTCATATCGTAGGAGGGGTGAGCCTCATATATGTTTGTTTTTACATTTATGAGATATTTTACAATTATGAAAATATCTGTCATAAAATAAATGCTTGTATTTATTTATTATTTTATTTATTGGGTAAAATTCTACGCGTAGTGGCTTTAACTACAAACTGCTGATCTTATTCACCCCCAATTTGATCTGGTGCTACATTTAATTCGGGCGGAGTTTGGCCTTTTTTCGTTCATACTTTTAAATGCACTTGTGACTCGAGTTGCTTGAATTGTAATGACTAATATATTTCCACGTTTTGTTTTGAGTAACACGTTTTATTTCTCAGTTACTAAAAAAAGTATTATATTTTTGTAACTTGTTACTTTTATAAAACGTTTCCCCCAACACTGGTCACGACCTACAGGCCAGAGTAACGCTTCATTTGAAAGCTAAGACCTACAAAACTCATCTCAATGGATCATTTTCCTCGCGTAGTTGCTTCTTTGTGGCTTTTTTGCTGCGTTTTCATTGTGTTTTTATTCACATTTTTTAAAGCTTCTTTGCCATGTTTTTGTCACTTTTCGATCGCGCTTTTGTCGTGTTTTGATTCTCTTTTCAAGCAGCTTTGATTTGGGTAAAGCCAAACTGGAGGACATGTGCTTGGTTCCGGCAGTAGTTAAGAGGTTGATTAATGTATATATTTTTACATATTTTTCCCCCATTATTATCCAGTTGTCCCCAGTTTCTCTATCCCTTTACCCATTTTCCTTTCCCCCCATTTCTTCCTCCATTTCTTGACACTGGAGATAAACTCGATGTTGTAAATTTGTAGATCTTCAAACGTCCTCGTAGACGATATATTTCCCACCTCGACTCTGATCCGCACAAAGCAATTGAATTCTTGCAGATTTTTCACTTAAACCTTATACAAAACTCCAGGATCAGGTGTACTAAAGTCCAGTGGTCGGTTCTGAAAGGCTGATGACGCTCCCTCTCTGAACAGCAGGGGG
Organism: Gobius niger; assembly: GCF_951799975.1. Classification (NCBI taxonomy): domain Eukaryota; kingdom Metazoa; phylum Chordata; class Actinopteri; order Gobiiformes; family Gobiidae; genus Gobius; species Gobius niger. The sequence goes on along the minus strand of NC_136872.1, from coordinate 22,757,000 downwards.
CGCTGTGCAGACTCAACCCCCCTCCCCTCTCTGTCCTGGTGGATATTTTAAGAAGCGCGAGGTCCCGCTGTGTCGGAGGTGTGAGCAGATGAACAGTCCGCTCTCGCTAAAACCACCCGCCGACTCCAGGCTTGGCCGACCGCGCTTTCGGCCCTCAATTAACCTGCGCTGCGTCGCTCTCCTGTCCCCTCTTCGACTCGGTGGAGGCGACCAGATGTTCGAGAAGGATGCGAATAATGATTAAATGTTGGAAACTTGTAGATCTATGGTTTATAATAATCTGGAATAACTATAAAGTGTTTGTCGAGATTAAAGGTTGACACTGGAGGCTGGTTTTCTTACAGTTTTCTCTTGGAAACAAACGATTTCCTAATTTTCTCCGTGAATTTAACCGGAAAATGGTGACTTTTCTTATTTAACCCATTTACTCACATTGAGGCGACTACAAGATGTTTGCGTTTTGGACTTTTTAAATGTTTTTCAATATCTAATTCCTGCCTGATCCCAGACAAAACCTTTTACAAATCGTTTATGTAATACGATACGATACGATGCGATAAACTGAATTTCCTTTGGGATTAATAAAGTACATCAGCTGCACAAATAAATCAGAGGCTACATATAAACAACAGATTAAAACAGCTAGAAAAAGAATCATTAAATAGTAATAATTAGTGTTCCGGCTCTCATTTTTCTTTTTCTTACAACCTTTACTTGTTCTTAGAAATACTTTTATATTGTCCATTTTATTTGTACGTACTACAGGAAGTGCCGCTGTTAGCCACTTCCTGTCTCACGAGAAAAGCGAGTCAAACCCACTTCTGTAAATGCCTATCTGTGTCTTAAGCCAGGGCAGCCTGTAAGTCTGTAAAAACTATCTGTTTAAGGAGTATATGTTTAGTACTAACTGCATTCTGTGTTGTTTGGACGAGTAATTTCTCTAAAAATGACGTTTATCAGGCGTTAGCATAGACGCTAATTAGCCGTTAGCTCGTGGCTGACGTTAGCGTGTTTACTTTTTCAGTTATGTTTGTGTATTTAGTAGGGCTGAACGATGTGGACGAAATTTCATATCTCGATAGATACAGACGGCATCTCGTCATAGGAGGGGGCGTGGCTTCGCCGAGGGGGAAAATAGAATCTTCAGAGAAACAAAATTTTTCACTCTTTTTAGCCATTTTCTGGTGGAATATGAACTTATTTATCACATAAATAAAGTCCAGTGTAATTCGGGCCCATATGGATATTTTCTCACAGTACATTGTTCAGTAGAAGTGAAAAAAACGGCAGTTGTAGCTCGCGCTAGCTAACCGTTAGCATTAGCCCGATGCTAACATGTAGCATCAAGTAAGCATTCTCATTTTTTTTAATGTATATATGGGCTGTTGAACCACTTTGCTCCTCTCCATGTCTTTGTATCTTTAAGTAGAAAACTATATTCATAATTCAGCGTTTGTTAAAGTAGTTTTTGAATAATTAGAGAAAGTTTAGATTTTTCTCCAAATTGTTTTCCCCCTTAACTGTTTTCAAACATGACCATATATGGGTGATTCCAGAGATGCCGTCTGTATCTATATTCATGTGAAATATCTCTATTGATACGATATAACTATGTTCGGTGAAAACCAAGCATTTTTCAGAAAAATAAAAAACATATTGCAAAAGAGAGTTCACTGATGAAAATCTATATTGTTTATATATTGCTTTTCCATTTTAATGATTTGAATGTTTGTATCTCGATATCAATACGATGCCGATACATCTGACAGCCATAGTATTTAGCAAGTGATTTGGGGCCACGATGTTTTAATAGTAGTTTAATGCTGTTCTTATCCATGTAGTTACAGGCCTTGCTCATACACACTGTCAATACGTGAAAACTCTACATAAATGTTGGAATGACAAATGAATCGGGGTTGGGCGATATTGACCAAAATTCTATATATTTTTGGGGGCGCAAACCACCATCTTAATCAGTTTGCTTTGTCGCTCAAAAGTGTGATTGTCAGGACCCTTTTTGGAGAGATTACTCATCACGTGTATTCATGGCAGCAGCTTATGCATCTTTTTTGTTGGTTTCTCTGAACAATAGACAATTCTAAACTCAAACTCAGCCTCACAGCGTCTCTGAGTCACTCCCTGAGGATCTTTGGCAGGTCTGTTCTGACTGTGGGGACGAGATCGGCCCCCGAGATGCTCGAAACGAGGCCCGGGATGTGGATTGTTTTGTGGATGAGTGTGTTTGACTCACAGTCTGTCTCTCTCTCTGGTTCTCCCCCTCCAGCTCTCGCCCGGGCCGTCCCCCCAAACGCTGCTCCGGGGCCGGGCTCCAGGAGGGGCCTCGCCTGCTTCACCCGGGGCTGCCTGGACTCCTGTCGCCCAACCTGCTGTCCCACTCCGGTATAGTCACACACTCACACACTCACACACTTTCTGCTTCTCCTTTCTGCTAAATACAGGAATAAATGGTCAGATACAATCAAGTCAAAGCCTCAGTAAACCAGGGACTTATTTTCCCAGGATAGAGCAGCCCTTTGTGGGAGTGTTTGGTCGTTTTTCCTGTCTTGTTTGGGATCTTCAGCTCTGCCTCTCGTGGCTGTGGCCGCGTTAGCCCCGTCCTGTTCTGCAGTAAATAAAACATGCTGGAGACATATGGACCTGAGCCGTGAGTGGAATAATGATCACCGCGGGAAACACAGCACTTTTCCCTGGTCACGGGAGCCTTTCCTTTGTGGGGTCGTAAATACAGTGCACGTCTCAGACTTTAGCTTTTTTTATTCCGAAGACAAAGGCGCACGTTTGATTTTAGAAAAGGATGTTTTATTGCAAAGGAAGATTATTTGCGTAGTGAAGCTTCACACACATTTGGGAGGTTTGTTCTTCATTGACTCCACACGCGGTGGAGCTGAGCTGCGTCTGTAGCCACAGGTTCCCCCGGGGCAGACTGACGGAGAACTGCACACATCTGCATCAAGCACTGTCGCCCGGTCCTCTCCTGCTTTTTGTGTCTCTCCACAAGCAGGACCGTGTGGAGCTTTCCTAACAACCAATCAGATCTCAGAAAGTTGTATCGATCCAATCACAGACGGGAACTGAATGAATAATTTGTTAAATGTACTGGAGATGATTTTTTTCTTGTTGCCATCATCAAAAGAATTGTTTAACCACTTAACCTCCACCTTAGGGTTAACAATTATCTACATCCAAATCTCAAAGCGTATTGACTGGAGAGCTTACGGCCTATATGCCAGTGATGCCTAATTTGAAAGCCAAGACCTTTTAGTTTCTAAAAATATATGTAAGATCAGTTCAGTTTATTATGAATATACAGAAAAAACATTTACAAATTTGTTCATGGAATAATGCATATTCATAAATGGGACACCCTTGAAGCAACAGTTAGCTTGTATATGGGGCCCAAGTTAAGACACAATATTAAAAAACACACATACATTAATACATTAGTAAACTAGGAAACATTATCTTTGGTACCTATTTCCTACCTAACCTAACTAACCTAACCTACTCTAATCTAAAACTACCTCTGAACTATCTGTGTGAGTGAAGCATAACATGAGTTACATTTGCCGTTCTTGACCCTAAATATATCCTGATTAGGGTTAACTAACCCTAAACCTGGCAGGTAACGGGTTAAATTTTATTTGTTGGTTTATTTGCATACAGTGCATGTTAATCTTTATTTATACCGTGCATTTCGTACACAAGACAACTCAATGTGCCTCATGAGCATTAGTGTTAATTTTGATTCAGTTTTAGTCTTTTGTAGAAAAAGTAGTTTCTTTTTAGTCAAGATTTATAATATTTATTATTATAACCATATTTAGGAATAGTTCACTGGTTTTCCAAACTGAGATATGTTCTGGAAGAGCTTGGTCACTAACTTCACCCCCGTTTGGAGCCATAGGAATATACATTGGGAGAGGCAAAATGCTAGCAACATCTTTGGTCTTTTTGCGTGACTGAGGGCACACACAAAGACCAGACAGGTACACATCAACTCGTCTAAGCTCAGGTAAGAACAGATCTCAGGATGGAAAACAGTGGCCTGTTCCTATAAATGATATGAGGCTCTTCTTTTCATGTTTACATTTTAGTCAAAGTTAAACAACTTCTGGCTCCAAAAGTTGTTTCTACAACTTTTTATTTAGTTTTAGTCCGTGAAGATATTGCTTTGACTGAATTTGTGATGCATCCGTTGTCCCTCATTCACTCTGGCTTATTGTACATGTTCTTAGTGGTGGAGGAAACTGTAGTAGCGAGCAGGCTAGTCCGGGAGACTTTAAAGTCCGTTAGCATTAGCCTGCTCAATGTGTTTTTCCTATAGCCATTAGCATTAGCCACCAAACATCACAAATTATGAACAATCCAGATGTTTTCAGCTGTACTCAAGCTTCGACCACATTTAAGCCTCAATAGAACTCATTAATGAATGTACAGACATCATCGTATAATATATTAAGGATAAAGGAACCACAGAGTTGATATTAATGCAATGAAACAGACAAACATCACCATACTTTAGTATAGTGCCCGGCTTCCCAGTTCAGTTGAATCGGGTCCGGGAAGCGTGCGCGGTCTGGATATCTGAAGGCGTTTCTATGATTTCTCTGCATTTACACACGTGAGGCGGCCGCTGCGTCCCTGGAGACGGTTGCCGGGGGAGACGACGGCCGGCCGTTGTTTACGAGGCGGTGGGCGCCACGGCGACGGGGGGCATCGTCCGATCACAGACGGGCATTTATCACACGCTACAGGAAGAGAAAAGACGAGGGAGAGGGGGAAAAATACTTTCACTGGGGAAATATTCACGGAAGCAGTTACAATATTGCACTGGTTCCACATTCCTACTTCTAGGTTCTTTTTTTCATTTTTGTAACAACATCTCCGCTTTAGTTTCTCTTACAGACTTCAAACTTCCCAGGCTTTAACCTAACCCTAATAATTCCTACCCCTCACTCGCATAGCTAATTCAAAAACTAGGGCTGGGTATACAAGTACAGTGTTTTTTTTGTTGTTGTTAAATTTTGTCTTTTTAATTCCCTGTTTTCCCCTAATTTTTTCTCATTTTCTAAATTTTTTCTCCTCGAGTAAGTTTGAGTTACCTTGTGTATGAAATGCATGGTATAGATATGCCTTGCCTCATTTTTTATTACTAAGATTTTCCCCATTTCACCCAATTTTTTACCCAATATATTACATTTTTTCCCAATTTTTCCCACTTTTTTCTCCCACATTTTTTTCTTATTTTTGCCACCATTTTTTTTTCCGTTTTCCCCAGTTTTTTCACCTCATTTTTGTTAATTGTTTAATACAAATATTTTCCCTATTCCTCCCCATTTTCCCCCAATTTATTCCCTATTCTTTTCCAATATATATATATATATATTTTTAAATGTATTTTTCCCTACATTTTTCCTCATTTTATATTACTGATATTTTCCCAATTTCCCCCCAATTTTTCCTCAATAAATTCCCCATTTTGTCCAATATTTCGCTTTTTTTTCCTTCTTATTTTTGCCCAATTTTTTTTTCCGTTTTCACAATTTTTCCCTTAATTTTCACTAATTAGATATTACTGATATTTTCACTATTTCCCCCCAATTTTACCTTATTTATTTTCCTTTTTTGACACAATTTCTCACAATTTTCCCCATAATGATTCCACATTTTTCACACATTTCTTGACATGACGTTGAACCCACTATTGTAAATCTTCTGCACATTGTCATATTTTACTATAGTATCTGAAAAACTATTGATATATGGAAAACCGAGTATAGTTAAAGTACTGGTATAAGTTTGTGTACATGTGCAGGCGCTCAGTAAGTACTGGTATAAGTTTGTGTACATGTGCAGGCGCTCAGTAAGTACTGGTATAAGTTTGTGTACATGTGCAGGCGCTCAGTACTGGCTGTGATGAAAGTACTGGTATAAGTTTGTGTACATGTGCAGGCGCTCAGTAAGTACTGGTATAAGTTTGTGTACATGTGAAGGCGCTCAGTACTGGCTGTGATGTTGAAAGTACTGGTATAAGTTTGTGTACATGTGCAGGCGCTCAGTAAGTACTGGTATAAGTTTGTGTACATGTGAAGGCGCTCAGTACTGGCTGTGATGTTGAAAGTACTGGTATAAGTTTGTGTACATGTGCAGGCGCTCAGTAAGTACTGGTATAAGTTTGTGTACATGTGAAGGCGCTCAGTACTGGCTGTGATGTTGAAAGTACTGGTATAAGTTTGTGTACATGTGTAGGCACTCAGTACTGGCTGTGATGGTGAAAGTACTGGTATAAGTTTGTGTACATGTGCAGGCGCTCAGTACTGGCTGTGATGTTGAAAGTACTGGTATAAGTTTGTGTACATGTGCAGGCGCTCAGTACTGGCTGTGATGTTGAAAGTACTGGTATAAGTTTGTGTACATGTGAAGGCGCTCGGTATTGGCTGTGATGGTGAAAGTACTGGTATAAGTTTGCGTACATGTGAAGGCGCTCAGTAAGTACTGGTATAAGTTTGTGTACACGTGAAGGCGCTCAGTACTGGCTGTGATGTTGAAAGTACTGGTATAAGTTTGTGTACACATTTACAGAAATGCTAATTAATGTGTACTGTCCCTGTCAAATAAACTAATAAAATAAATAAATAAATATTTTTGTTTTATTACTAATATTTTCCCCATTTCACCCAATTTTTTACCCAATATATTACATTATTTCCAAATTTTTCCACTTTTTCCCCCCACAATTAATACTAATATTTTCCTTTTTTCTCCCAATTTTACCTTATTTATTCCCCATTTTCCCCATTTATTTTTCCTAATTTTATATTACTGATATTTTCCCTATTTCCCCTAATTTTTCCTCAATTTATTCCACAATTTGTCCAATATTAACCTTTTTTCCCCCTTATTTTTGCCCCTTTTTCTTTTTCAATTTTTCCCTCAATTTTTGCTCATTTATATTACTGATATTTTCCCTATTTTCCCCTCAATTTTACCTTATTTATTCCCCATTTCCCCCCCATTTTTTTTCCTTATTTTGCCACAATTTCTCCCAATTTTCCCCCAAATTATTTCACGTTTTACATTGAACCCACTATTGTAAATCTTCCGCGCATTGTCGTCTGTTTTCTGGTTCTAGACGACATATATTTTACTATAGTATCTGAAAAACTATTGATATATGAAAAACCAAGTATAGTTAAAGTACTGGTATAAGTTTGTGTACATGTGCAGGCGCTCAGTCCTGGCTGTGATGGTGAAAGTACTGGTATAAGTTTGTGTACATGTGAAGGCGCTCAGTAAGTACTGGTATAAGTTTGTGTACATGTGAAGGCGCTCAGTAAGTACTGGTATAAGTTTGTGTACATGTGCAGGCGCTCAGTACTGACTGTGATGGTGAAAGTACTGGTATAAGTTTGTGTACATGTGCAGGCGCTCAGTACTGGCTGTGATGGTGAAAGTACTGGTATAAGTTTGCGTACACATGAAGGCGCTCAGTACTGGCTGTGATGGTGAAAGTACTGCGTGTGTGGTGTGAGCCGAGCGCCGTGTATCGGAGCGTGGGAGTGCGCCTCATTTGACTTGTTAATTCTCCTGAATGGACTCCGTGTCTGCGTTAAACACACACTTCACCGAGGCAGAAATCAAGTTCCAAAAACCGCTGCGGCCCCGAGAACACGAGCCACTACATTAAACCAGACACGGACCAAAAGAAGATACACCCAGCTCTCCCTTTGTGATGCTTATTTGATGACGTTTTGTCCGACACGGCGGCGCTCCCCGCTCTTTCCCACGCTCATCCATTCACAAACACTGACAGGTCACTCAAAAAGGTGTGCTTTATATAGAAGGTGCAGTTACACGTATGACCTGAGGTGGCAGTAGTGAGTATAATATGGCCAGCTTGCATCTAGCCCCTTTAACCCATTAACTCCCACCTGAACCGAGCACATTTTCTCCAGTTTGGCTTTACCCCAATCCAAAAGCTTCTGGAAAAAAAGCTGTGAAAACAGCGACAGAACTGAGACGAAAAGAAAAAGATGTGACAAAAAAGTGAGGAAACTTTGACAAAAAAGCGACGAAAAAATCACCAAAATGTGACGAAAAAATGACAAAAAATGACAAAAATGTGACAAAAAATGACAAAAAAGTGACGAAAAAATGACAAAAATGTGACAAAAATGACCAAAAAACTGACAAAAAATGTGACAAAAAAGTGACGTAAAAATGACACAAAAAAGAAAAAAAAAGAAAAAAAAAATGACTAAAAATTACCAAAAAATGACATAAAAAGACCAAAAAAATGACAAAAAATGTGACAAAAAATGACAAAAAAGTGACGTAAAAATGACAAAAAGGGACAAAAAAAAGGACAAAAAATGTGACAAAAATGAGTTGAATACCCCCCCTAAAAAAAAAAAAGATCCATTTAGATGAGTTTTGTAGATCTTAGCTTTCAAATGAGGTGTTACACTGGCCTACAGGATTTGGGTAAAGCTGTTTTAAATATTCCTTGTGTGCTCTCAAAAGTAAAACTCATCCCCTTGAGCACTGCTGTGATTGACAGCCGTCTCCATGGAGACTCAAGGGGAAAAGGGCGGAGTTACTGCCATGTTTGTGTCTGCACCAGACAGACAGGTACACATCAACTCGTCTAAGCTCAGGTAAGAACATGTCTCAGTGTGGAAAAACGGTGGCCTGTATTCCTTTAATGAAGAACATTTTCTCTAGTTCTGCCTCACCCAAATCTTAAAGTTTCTTGGCGTGAGAGCTCACAGCCTACAGGCCAGTGTAGCACCTCATTTGAAAGCTAAGGCCTACAGTTCTCATCTCGGCTTCTTCAGTAATATTGTGAGACCTTTCAGGCGTTCGGGCGCTGGAGGAGGCGGCGTCTCCACTGGATCTGGAGTGTTATTAAGTCTGCGGCGTCATTAGCTGAAGACGAGCGTGTTTTGGAGATGAATGGGGCCGAGTCGCCTCTTTTCAGCCTCTGTGGAGCCTCTGCAGGTGCACGAGCCTCTTCGCACAAGTGTCTCCTTTTCACACTCGGACCCTCCCCCTCGAGAGGAGAGCCAGGGCGAGGGCGAGGGAGGCTAACCCAGATCTGAAGGAGCAAAACCCAAACACGCAGAATGGGCTCTCAATCCAGCAAAACGAGATCTGTCTTACAAATGTGAACTTATAGGTATCCATTTTAAACTTTTGCTGCAGATTACTGATATAAACATGAGGGAAAATGTATTTTATTAAAAACAAGGCATTTTACTTCTGTTAATCCCGTCTCTGAAACTCTCCAGGATCAATTGTTTTGTAGGTTTTCTGGCTGGAAAAGGCATTCACCACTTTAACAATGTCTAGCCTGTATTTCTGATGAATTTAATGTTATCCTCAGTGGTAGTTTATATAAAAATATCTGGAGAAATGATGAGCTATAGTTTTTTTTAATTAGGTGTAAAACAGTTGTTGGCCTTTTATCTGTTATTTCAGCAGGAGGTTCAGATAAAGTTTTATTTTTTGCTGTGTTTGTCTCTGGAGCTCAACAGTTTGGACGTGGAAGTATCTGATTATTATTGTGTGTGTGACGTTAACACGGCGCCTTTACTTTCCATCACAGTGGTCTCCAGGATCAATATGTTAACGACTCACACGGTCACTACAAGGTCAAATACACATCAACATTTATTTTTGCACATCAAATTTGCATAATGCACCTTTTAAAGAGGGTAGATGCAAGTTGGTCATTTTATACTCACTACTGCCACCTCAGGTCTTATGCGTAACTGCAGTTTCACCTTTCTGAGCGACAGTGCAGGATTTTAGAGGCAGTTGTGGTGAACAGGTCTGAGCTCATTCTGCACATTAGGACATGGGGTTGGCCCGGGGGACAAATCCGGCTCGCCAGCACATTACTTCTGGCCCTCAAGATAAATTTGAGAAATATTATTTTTCCAATAAGATCAAATACCTGTTAAAACTGTATCTACTATTTGTTCAATGGAAAATACAGTATTTTATATGACTACAGTTTCATTTGGGTCACCGCTTGTCATCCGAGGGCAGGGGTGTCCAAAGTGCGGCCCGGGGGCCAAATGCGGCCCTCAGATCAATTTATGGTGGCCCTCGGCCTCTTGCTGTATCGGTTCACATCACCAGAGATGGACCTTTTTAATTGAAATGTCATAATTCTATACAATTCTAACCTAACAACTAACATTTTACTGTGAGACTGAGCTGGCATGAAGGTTTTAAGCTTAAATGGAGGTGTGGGGCACAATTTAAACCTCTGCTAGTCGATGGTTTTGCGGCACTAACTACTGATCTACCGCCCTTCACCCCGTATACACTTCAATATGCGGCCCCCCATGAAAAAAGTTTGGACACCCCTGTCCTAGGGTAATGGTTGGTCACGAAGTCGTACCACTTGACAACCACAGATGCAAAACATTAGCATTTGCAAAAATAAAAAAAGAACTTTAGGCTTTTATGGTGTTTTGACGATGATGAAAATCGGCCCTTCACGACACAAACTGGCCAAACCCTGCATTAGGACATGGCTGGAACATGTAGGGGGAGGAAAATACTTAGTTTTAACATTTTTAAACTCCGTATTGTCCCTTTAAGGCGAGAAGCTGCAGGTGAAAAGGGGGAAATAGGGAAAACATTTAAACTTTTGCTGTAGATTAGCACGTTTTCTAGCCTTTATTGTTTTCATATACAAAATAAGGCATTTTATTGCGTTAAAAATGGCCTAAACTTGTGATTTTCATGTTTGATACGTTTAGATTTAGATTTAGAAACGGGGAATAAATAAGGTAAAATTGGGGAGAAATAGAGAAAATATCAGTAATATAAAATGAGGACAAATAAAGGGAAAAATAAAAAAATGGGGCACAAATAAGGGGAAAAATTAAAAAATGGGGCACAAATAAGGGGAAAAAAAGGGAAATATTGGACAAAATGTGGAATAAATTGAGGAAAAGTTGGGGAAATAGGGAAAATATTAGTAATATAAAATGAGTGATTTGGGAAAATAAAATTGGGAAAATGAAAGAAAAAAAATTTAAAAGAAGGGAAATATTTGAAAAAAATGGGGAATAAGTAAAGTAAAATTAGGAGAAAAAAGAAAAATATTTGTATTAAACAAATCGGAAAATGAAAAAAAATGGTGGCAAAAATAAGATAAAAATGTGGGGGGAAAAAGTTGAAAAATGTAATATATTGGGTAAAAAATTGGAGGAATTGGGTAAAATATCAGTAATATAAATGACCAAAAATTAAGGGGGAAAAAATGGGGCACAAATAAGGGGGAAAAAAGGGAAACATTGGACAAAATGTGGAATAAATTGAGGAAAAATTGGGGGGAAATTGGGAAAATATCAGTAATATAAAATGAGTGAGAATGAATGATGAATTGGGAAAACGAAAAAGAAAAAAAAAATTTAAAAAGAAGGGAAATGTTGGGGGAAAAAAATGAAAAAATGGGGAATAAGTAAGGTAAAATTGGGAGAAAAAAGGAAAATATTTGCATTAAACAATTAACAAAAATGAGGTGAAAAAACTGGGAGAAACGTATCAAATCATTTTATTGAGTTAAAAATGGCAAATTCGTGCAGCCTGATCGAGAACTTTTCAAAAAAAAAAAAATCTTTGTTTGACGAAGATGACACAAAATGGCCGCCGTGCCGTCTCTCAAATGGACGCGGAGATGTTCGGTGCGGACCTTAAGTGGGAGAGCGCCGCATCGGTTTGACTCAGCACTAAATAAAGTCCATTTGTACAAGTCCACGACGACAACAACAACTGGAGGAGGAACATTGTGTTTCTAAATCAGGATCACAAAGAGCGAATCCCCCGTTTTGTTTTATTCAAAGTGTCACTCCGCCGCGTCTAAGTGAGAGCACTCGCTCAGAGATGGAGGTGAAAGCATGAAATATTCACGCCAAATTCAGCCGGGCCTCTCTCCAAGATCCTTCACTCTGGATCGTACAGTCGACCCGAGGAAGGGCCTCATTTTGACTCAGTGTGAAGGTTTCCAAGGCTTAAATGTGATATAGATATTAAATTTACTTCCTAAATGAAGATCAGTTCATATTCGTATATCGCCAAATTGTACAATATCAAGCGACACAATAAATAATGAACAATTTAATAACATTTGTACAACCACGGCCTAAAACATAGTTATGTTTGTGTAAAATTGTGGAAAAGTTCAGTTTTGATTCTTTTTCTGGTTCATTTATTTAGTTTTTAAGTCTCTTTTTGACACAATTTGCCATTTTTTTCAGACAAATTTTGCGATTCAGTTTGTGATTTTCATGTTTAATGCGTTTAGATGCTTCAACGGCTACAGTGATGAGTGAAGGATGTTACTTTTAGACTTTAGTCAACGACATTACCCCACATTAGAACATCCATCCATCCATCCATCCCTTTTCTCTTCCTTCCTTCCTTTCTCTTCCTCCCGTCCTTCCTTCCTTTCTTTCTCTCTTCCTCCTTCCTTCCTTCCCTTTTCTCTTCCTTTCTTTCTCTCTTCCTTCCCTTTTCTCTTCTTTCCTTCCTTCCTTCCTTCCTTCCTTTCTCTCTTCTTTCCTTCCTTCCTACCTTCCTTCCTTTCTCTCTTCCTTCCTTCCTTCCTTCCTTTCTCTCTTCCTTCCCTTTTCTCTTCTTTCCTTCCTTCCTTCCTTCCTTTCTCTCTTCCTTCCCTTTTCTCTTCTTTCCTTCCTTCCTTCCTTTCTATCTTCCTTCCTTCCATTTTCTCTTCCTCCCTTCCTTCCTTCCTTCCTTCCTCCCGTCCTTCCTTCCTTTCTTTCTCTCTTCCTCCTTCCTTCCTTCCTTCCCTTTTCTCTTCCTTCCTTCCTTCCTTCCTTCCTTCCTTCCTTCCTTCCTTCCTTCCTTTCTCCCTCCCTTCATCCCTTCCTTCCTTCTCCTTCCTTCCTTCCTTTCTTCGAGTTGCCCAAATCACATTGCACCAGCCCCTTATGGCTCCTCCTGCAGGTGGTGGGTCCACAGGACGGCCTTGTGGTTCTAACCTGTTGGTCTCTCATATGGAGCTTTGTCTGACCCGTCACTTAGGACCTGTTTGCCCTGGGAGACTCTACAGGGGCACGAAGCCCCCGACAACAGAGCTCCAGGATCATTCAGGTCCTCAAACCCCTCCTCCACGTTAAGGTGGCGGTTCCAGGAGGGGCCCATTAGAACGATCCTCAATAATCTACTTTCTAAGATGTTTGGTGTTATGTGGAGGAGTAGTACCTCTGGGGGACAGCCACGTGCATGACTAAAATAAGTGTGGGATTGAATCACAGAGCGTCTTAACACTTTAGAATCTGCTTCATGGAAACATCTGTTGTAGCTGAACGTGATCAGAAGCTTCACAATTCAGATCTGTGAAGAAAAAGCACCTCAGCCTGGAGAAACAGCAATATGACTGAGTGGTGCTCGTGGGAAAGGGATCTAAATGGCAAAAAAACTCCAAACAAATATGAACAGCACGAAGAAGTTCTTAAAAGGCCTTCATTTAGACGGCTAAGCCAACATGTTTCCACCACCAGGTCTTCATCAGGGCTTCATGTGAAATGAACAGGTTTAGGTGTGGCCCATAAATGTTCCAGCAGCCCACGTCCCAATCAGTGACACAGGAAAGCTCAGCCTCTGGAGGTTCGGTTATTGCCTTAGTCAAAACCTTGAATTCTGAGCAATAGCATTGGACATGTACTAATTTAAGCTTCATGGCCCCAGAAGGAACCCTATTGTACTTGTTTTTAGTGGCAGGGGATGCAACCAGAGACCCTCAATTTCCAGGTTAGTCTTACCATGAACCGAACACCTGAATGGTGCAGGACAACACCGTGGAGTTTGCGTGTAAAATAAACGTGTTGAAACTGATGGACGTTTCCAAAGAACAGATATTCGTGGCTTGATTTCCGCTTGTTCATCATAAATGTTTTAAATAATTGACCCGTAAAAGCTCCGGCTGCGACAGACTTTGACCCAGTATCCAAATGCGACACGAGTATTACACGGAGCGCATTCAAACCCGCCGTTTATGACCGTAATCATTAACCACGGCGTCAATGCTGCTGTTGTTCTGGACTCATGCAAAGACCTGCGGAGGCGCCGGTGTGACTTTTACAACGTCATATTCACGTTTACAAGGGATTATTTATGGATGTGAAGGATCTCGGTCGTCCAGGTCTTTCATACTGGTGTGAGAGCGAGACCATCCATCCATGCGGGAGCCGGACAGTGTTTGACTCACAGTTGGAGAAACAGTTTGTAGTTTGTCCTGCGAGCGCTTAACAATGTTTTTTAGTTTTTTGTGTCATGTGTAAACAAGCAGCAGCTTCCATCTCTCGTGGTAAAGCTTTTTTCCTTTGTCTGTGAACTACATTAGTGGTTTCCGTGTTCCACATTATTTTACCAGATGTGTTTGTACGTCTTTGCAGTAAAAATCCATGAACCTCCCCAAAAACACGGCAAAGAGTCCATAATGGTCCTGAAGAAAACCGCTTATTAGAAGTAGCTGTTTGTTTACATTTGAGACCTACAACACAAGGGACAAATGAGGAGGTATCCGGACGAGACTCACAGCCAAGCCACACAGGCCTAGCCTGGCATAAAGCCAGACTGACTTAAATGTATTTATAAACACATATAAAGACAGTTTGGAATTGTGGTTGTAGGACGCATTTTCCAAATGGAGACTGGAGGCGGGGCTAATGATCGCAGTTTGAACGAGAAAGAACCAATGAAACACAAAGCGACCTAAGCTTTGTGTTTACGTTCCTCCGCCATGATAGTTTGGGTCCACATGTGTAGTCGAGTAAATGTTCTGGTGAAAGTCTTCAGAGCAGCTTCTGCTGTGGCTTTAAGTCCAGCTCATTTAAAACTGAGGAAAGGGCCCTGGTTAAAGATCGCTGTGTCGCGGCCGCCATCTTCACTGTTTTGGTTACAGGAGAAGCACTGGCTGATGGGAAATTCTAGCCCGGAGATGACGCACCATTAAGTCCTGGCTCCCGTGCTATGATTGGTTTGTCTTACTTTTGCCGGAGTCACAATTCCAGACTGCATCCCCATTAGGGCTGAAAGATATATCGTTATCGTTTTGATATCGAGATGTGAACATTCAAAGCATAAAATCGAAAAAGCAAGATATAAACAATATAGATTTTCATCAATAAAACTGCACTCTTTTGTGTTATGTTCTTATTTTTCAGAAAAATGCTTGGTTTTCACCAAACCCATAGTTATATCGTATCGATATCTGGATATCTGGCATGAATATGACATTTTGTCCATATCGTTCAGCCCTGATCCCCGAGTGTCTCTAACATGGAGGACCAGTGTCAGGCCAACACAGACCTTCTATTCAATCAGAATCAGAAATGTTTTTGAACGAACGTTCACTGGAAAATAAAACCGATTAACAGCTAAGCTCTTCCCAGAAGATGGTGAAAGACTGTTGTGGAGCGGAGGGAGCTGCGCAAGAGGAAGAAGGATGTAGAGGAGCTGACCAGTGCAGGACACCACGCTCTGAAACAGGGACAAACCAAGGGGGGATCCACCATTTCAGAGGGTCAGAGGAGACTGAAGGCAGCCAAGTTTCCCCGACCTCCAAAAACATGTTGGTCAGGTCGACTCACAGCGGCTCAGGACTAACACCTGGACACTATATCGTTGTAAAGCATTTACTTACTTACTTACTTACTTACTTACTTCCTTACTTACTTACTTACTTACTTACTTACTTACTTACTTACTTACTTACTTACTTACTTACTTACTGTCTTGTGGCATCATCTTGGAATACGCCCGTGCCATCAGGGAAGAGGAAATCCACTGATGGAATAACGTGGTCTCAGTCTTTGGGCACATACATAATGTTCCTGAACCTGGACCTGGCCCATCTGCAGCATCTCCAGATCAGGACCTTTGCTTAATTCCAGGAGGACCTTTTCTTCTAGCGAGGGCGGCTGAGGAGCGGCAGGAGAGAGAGCGTTATTGTTGCTACATTATCCGCCCGCTCGGCCGTCCTCGTCTCTCCTCTAAACTCTAAACCTCTCCCTCTCTCTCTGCAAAATCAGATGCGTAAACAGTGTCCAGTTCATTCCCGACGGACCCCCCCCCCCCCCCCACTCAACCCCCCCCTCTCCTTCCTCCCGCATCATCTGTCAATCCATCCATCACCGGCCCATTCCCAAGGTCCGCCGTCTCCATTAGCGACGGGGGGGCGGGGGCGCGGCGTTACCGTGGGTTACGCATCGATCCGGGACGTTTTGATGATTGGTCAGACGGACGACCGGGGAGGGGGATCGATCGCCTTTGGGTGCAGCCAGGCGGAGCGGGCGGAGCGGGCGTCCCGATCAGCCGCACTAAAGGTGTCGGAGAGCGGGACGATCACACGGAGATAATCAGGCACAAATCATGAGTTTGTAAAGAGAATAAACGGGGGAAAAACGGACAGGATTAAACAACGCTGTTTTATATTTAAGGCGAGACGCTGCAGGTGAACCAAGCATATGTTCTCCAGTTTGGCTTTACTCAAATCTAAAAGCTTCTTCATCAAAGTGTAGCAACATAAGAGCGACAAACGGGCCGGAAGAGCAACAAAAACAGAATAAAGACACGACTAGTAAGTGATGGAAGAGTCACAAAAAGCAATGGAAAAAACAACTGTAAGCATGACTAAAAAAAAGAATGAAAACACGACAAAAAAAATAGGACAAAAATACACAAAAAAATGAAAAAAAGACAAAACTACAAATAAAGACAAAAATCTATGAAAAAATAACCAAAAGACTATGAAAACATGACGGAAAACTCTGAAAAATTACAAAAAAAATACGACAAAACATAAAGATGTAAAAAAAAAAACTACAAAAATAAAGACAAAAAAACCCAGATACAAAACAGTGGGAAAAAAAAAAAAACATGACAAAAAACTACAAAAAACCTATAAAAAAAAAGAAAGAAAAACGTGTCAAAAAACTACAAAATAAAAAATAAAAAAACAGACAAGAAACTTTGAAAAAACCTACGAAAACACGACATAAAAGATATTATCCAGTTCAGTTTTACCCAAATCTTAAAGCTTCTCAACTCGAGAGCGACAGTATAACGCCTCATTTGAAAGCTAAGACCTGCAACATAAGCGTTTTTGTCGTGTTTTAATATATATATATTTTTTGTCGTGTTTTTGTTGTCCCTTTTTGTCGCTCTTTAGCCTCTCCTGTGTTGTATTATTTTTGCTATTCTGGCATATTTACCGGCTCTTTTTGTCACTTTGTTTTTGAGTTTCATCCTCGTCTCTGACGCCACTTTGACGCTTTTTTTTCCAAGAAGCTTTTAGATTTGGGTAAAGCCAAACTGCTCGGTTCTGGTGGGGGTGAAGAGGTTTAGGTTCGCTGTACATTCTTGCTGACTGAAGTGTTTTCTCGCTTCAAAAACACATTGAAACCATTTACCAATTACTTTTAATATCGAGTAATCAGAAAAGTAGCTAAGTAATCAGGATTCTTTTTTCTAAACTGTAAAGGCTTCCCTTGTCACAGAAGTGTGAGTGAAACCCATGAATAGCCGGGCCGTCCTGTACTTGTGTTGATGTGGGTGTTTTGTCCTCGCCGTGGCCTGGTTTAGTTGCGTCTCTCTGGGGCCTGAACAAAGCGTCTGCTGCCGGCGCCCGGGGCCTCGCTCAGACCTCCTTCTGCTGCGCCGCCGCCGCCGCCACCGCTCTTTTGTCCCCGCTCCCTCTCCGTCAGAAAACGCCGCTCCGTCACTAAATCCTTTAGCGTGTTCAGACGCACGGGACGGTCCTGGCCAGGGCGGCTCCAGTTTCACCGTTTGAAAGGAGAGAGGTCTGGAAAAGGCGAGGTCGACCAGTGCACTTTACCTCCGTGTGCTCGCAGTAGTTATTATGGGACAGAAGGAGAGTCCGTTTCATGGCATTCGTACCTACAGTGGTTTTTCAATCATTGACTTATTATATGATGATGTTTAGAGGCTGTTTGGATGCGGAGCCGACCCCACAAAAAGAAAAACCTTGACTGAATATGATTTAGTGTTTAGCTCAGTGGCAAAACTTCAGCAAAAAAGTGATGAAAATTCAACAAAAAGTGTCAAGAAATCTGCAAAAAATGTCAAAAATTCAACAATAAAATTGACAAAAATTGGCAAAAATTCAACAAAAAAGTGACAAAAAATGAGGAAAAAAGTGACAAAAAATCAACAAAAAAATATGAAAAATTCAACAAAAAAGTGATGGAAATTCAACTAAAAAGCAAGAAAAAAACTCAACAAAAAAAGTGGCAAAAATCCAGCCATAAAGTGACAGAAATTCAGGGGGAAAAAAAGCAAAAAATCAACAAAAAAGTGGCAAAAAATTCCACCGAAAAGTGACACAAAATCTACCAAAAACGTGCAAAAATTACAAAAAATAAACAAAAAAGTGGCAAAAAACAAAACAAAAAAATAAACAAAAAATAAACAAAAACATGACAAATTCAGCAAAAAAAGACAAAAATTCAACAAAAAAGTGACAAAAAATGAGGAAAAAAGTGACAAAAATTGTGGAAAAAAGGGACAAAAATTCAACAAAAAAGTGACAAAAATTCAACAAAAAAATCAACAAAAATTCAACAAAAAGTGACAAAAAATGAGGAAAAAAGTGACAAAAATTGTGGAAAAAAGGGACAAAAATTCAACAAAAAAGTGACAAAAATTCAACAAAAAAATCAACAAAAATTCAACAAAAAGTGACAAAAAATGAGGAAAAAAGTGACAAAAATTGTGGAAAAAAGTGACAAAAATTCAACAAAAAAGTGACAAAAATTCAGAAAAATAATGCTAAAATGCAACAAAAAAGTGGCAACAAATTCCACAGAGAAGTTACAAAAAATCAACAAAAAAGTGACAAATTCAGCACAAAAAAAAAAAAAAATTCAAACGAGATGAAGAAAAAAACGTGACAGCATCAAGAGTTTTGTAGGTCTTAGCTTTCAATTGAGGCGTCACACTGGCCTATAGGCTGTAGCCTTTTAGATTTGGGTAAAGCTGAACTGGAGAAAATGCACTTGGTTAAGGTTGTTGTGAACAATTTTTGCACATATTTTTACTTATTTATTTATTCCATTTTTTTGCACAATATTAGCCCCCATTTTTCCCTTTTTTTTTAAAAAAATTCTTACCCTGAATTTTTCTAGTTTTTCCCCACAGTTTTTCCCATTTATTATTACCAGTATTTTCCCCATGTGGCCTCTGTTTCTCTTGACATTGGGGATGAACCCGGCAGGTTTGATAAAAAGTGCTTCCTTTGGCCTCTCCTATTATATAAGACCTACTGTACGTCCATCCTTAACCCGTTTGTGGCTTTTACTCCGCGTCCTCCATTGTTGCTCTCCGCCACACTGACACACTTCCTCTGTCTGCTCCGCCTGTGTTAAGTGGGAGTCATTTAGTCGCCGGTTTTGTTCCCGCGGCCCTGGAGGCGCATGTTTCTACTCAGACTTAAAACCGGCCGCGCTCCCTGCTCTGCCCACTGACCTGGAACTCGGCGTATACAGGCGAGGCAGCGGAGTGAGAGAGGCCGACCCCCAACCGGAGCGGCGTGGAGGGGGGGGGGTGGGGGGGGGGGGGGGGGAGCTCGGCGGACGCTTCAGGAGGCGGGATTATGGAGCATGTTTGCTGTCAATGTGAGGGCGAGCTGCACGAGTGGTGGAAGTGAAGTAAGAAGAGATGCTGCAGGTGAAGACATTGAGTTGAGGTTCTTAGCAAGTGTTCTCCCTTAACATCTCAGTTAAGGCGCCCGAGATGAAGCTGAAATCCAAATATGGTCATTTCCTTTTATGGGAAGACGGCAGCAGCTAGAGACTTGACAAAACTTTAGGCCCGTTTCTTCAAAATGAGGTTTTAACACTTTAACAGCTCCTACAGCAGCGATAGACAAGTTTTCTTTATGGAGGGTCAACTTTCTTGTCTAAAGACCAATAGCTGGACCTCCCAATTGTAGCCGTTGTAATGCATCACTTTGTACAAATGCCTGTGTTAGTTTAGTTTAGTTTATTTGAGCACCAGATGCATACAGGTATAGTATACATATAACATACAGAATTTTCCACAGCATCAGAGGTATTAGTGCTGCTCAAAGGGAGTAGGAAGAAGTTAGTTATTACTTATAAGGCCTCTCCTTTCAGACTTACACAACTTAAACTACTGCTCACGGCACAATCATTTTTAATATATATATTTAGGCTTTAACCATGAGATCTATTCGGCAATTCCAGTCTGAGCAATTAAATCAACAAACGTCTCCTCTTAACAAATCAAATCCCAAACAGTAAAATAATTAGTTCATAACATTGTTGTGTTGCTCTTGCATAAGGTTGAAGGTGCACATTCTGGACATCACATAATAAATCCAGATTCATAACACACTTCTTATAATCGGATCAAAATAACAAAGACAAGTCATAGTTCAGGAACAGATAATACATTTACTGTTGTACATCATATATGGCCTAAATGGAGGTTCTGCTAAGAAATAAACATTTTTAAAGGAACTGATTTTTCACATTTCTAGAGAACCGGCATTTTTGCGTAATAATATTTCTTAAAATCATCTTGAGGGACAGAGGTTCTATGATGGAGGGCCAGGTTTGTCCCCCTGGCCTGATGTTGCCGATCCCTGGCTGTGAGATTTTCTTAGCCTTTAGTGGACACACGTAAACAGGCGCATTGAGGTGCCTTGCCTTCAGGTCAGGGTTAGGTTTAGCTAGTTTAGATTAGTTTAGCTTTATCAGAGGCTGTGCTTCCCCTGCCATCCTGCATAAACAGACTCCCCCTTCCCTTGTTCTGTGTCTATAAATGATCCCCGACTCACACACGGGTCTATAGATCTGTCAGTGACTTCATTTACATTTAAATAAACAAGAAACCACAGTCCTGTTGTTTAAAAGGAATAAATCAGCCCCAAATTAACCTTCATTAAATTCTCCTATCATTAAAAGTAGATTATTTGTGTGACAGTGACTGAATTCTTGATCATTATTGGCCTCTGTTGACTGTGAAAACAGTGGAGTACTGCTGCCTCATTAATATGCATGACGTCATCAAAAGCATCGATATCGGATATCGTATCGTCCCGCAAAACATCGCGATATATCGGAAAATCGATATATTGTCACACTCCCACTACAGACTCCAAGCTTCCCAATGTTGGACTCTAATGTGTTTTCTCTTCACAAATACAGATATATTTGGAACGCACTGTATTCCAAATATGGACATTTCGTAGCTTGAACTTTTTAAATGTTTTTTTAGAGGGATTTTATTAATGTCTTATTCTTTGCCCGATTTATTGAGCTTTGAACACAGTATTGTTCAGCAAAAGTTTTTAATTGTATCCCTATTAAGTTAGAGTATAAATGTTTTTTTCCCCTCTTGCTCTAAGAGTGTGCACGAGAGGCCCATGAGCGTGCACGTGCGGGGTACTGTACACATTAAAGCAGTTTTCGCCCTGGTCACGCTTCAGTTGTCGGAGGAATGCCCATTACACACTGGACACACTTGTTGCAGAGGAGCAAAGATGGCCGCCGCTCGGGACCAGAGGAATTTAATATCGGGCAGACGGCGGGAAAATCCAAGATGGCCGAAAGGTGAACCCGGGCCCGACCTATTCAACATGTCACCGAGGGGCCGAGGAGGGAGTAATTAATTTCACGAAGCAGGAATTCCTTTAAAGATGTGACATTGCGAGATAAGGGTCAAAGA
Source organism: Gobius niger (assembly GCF_951799975.1). Lineage (NCBI taxonomy): Eukaryota > Metazoa > Chordata > Actinopteri > Gobiiformes > Gobiidae > Gobius > Gobius niger. The sequence goes on along the minus strand of NC_136872.1, from coordinate 22,735,223 downwards.
TGGGGAGTTTTTTTTTTCTGCCACAAGGGGTCAGCGACGGGACAAGTGAGGATCAGATAGTCAGCGCATCGCCGTGACGGATGAGGTGTTGTCGTTACTTATGTGGCGTTTCAGGCAGGAAGGTTTTTCACTGTGATCAACGGGCTGAATTCTGAATGTAGGGAGGTCATGTGTGGAGTTCCACAAGGGTGCGTTTTAGGGCCACTGCTTTTTGTTTTGTTTATTAACCTCTTAACTCCCACCTGAACGGATCCCATTTTCTCCAGTTTGGCTTTACCCCAATCAAAAAGCTTCTTGGGAAGAAAAGCAACAAAACAGCCACAAAAAATGAGAAGAAAACAAGGATGTAAACGCAACAAAAACGTGACAAAATGTGACCAAAATGTGATAAAAACTCAACCAAAAAGTCAACAAAAATTCATCAAAAATGTGACAAAAATTCAACTAAAATGTGACAAAAATTCAACCAAGTGACTAAAAAAAAAAGTGACAAATGTGACAAATGTGATAAAAACTCAAGCAAAAAGTGACAAAATTTCAACAAAAATGTGACAAAAATGTGATAAAAACTCAACCAAAAAGTGACAAAAATTCAACAAAAATGTGACAAAAATTCAACAAAAATGTGACAAAATTTCAAAAAAAATGTGACAAAAATGTGATAAAAACGCAACTAAAAGTGACAAAATTTCAACAAAAATGTGACAAAAATGTGACAAAAATGTGACAAAAACGCAACTAAAATGTGACAAATATTCTACAAAGATGTGACAAAAATGTGACTAAAATGTGACAAAAATTCAACCAAGTGACAAAAAAAAAAGTGACAAAAACTCAACAAAAATTTGACAAAAACTCAACAATTAAATGACAAAAACGTACGGAAAAAGATCAGTTTTGTGGGTCTTAGCTTTCAAAAGAGGACAGCATGCATTCGGTGTAGGCGGGTGTTAAGAGGTTAATGACATTTGTGACTCGACAAACAGGTGAAACTGAAAATGATCAAACTCTCCTTCTCTTTAGGACTGACGGCGGCAGCGATGGCCGAGCTCCAGAAGCTTCAGAAGATGAAGATGATGATGAGTTTACAGAACGGCAACGAGTCGGACAACGAGGACCTCCACTCCAACACGGGTAACTTTTATAAGAAATAAAAAGGAGAAGCGGCTTTCGATCATAACAGTATCAGACAGTTAGCAAGAAGGCTAGCATCGGACATCATGTTTTTGCCTTGGCCGGACATCAACGAATGGACAATGTGCAAATTTAGAAATGAAAAGAGTTTAATTGACCAGAAACTGTCTGTTCTGCAGTAGTTTCAAGGAGATTGTGGCTTATAGGAACAGTTGCTAGAGTTGCAGGATTCTTGGAGCGGCTGAGTGAGTGAAAGTTTGCCATGTTTGTGAAATGCGCTCCTTGGATTTTGGACTGAGCTGTTCATGAGGAGCAGCGATCTTCATCCATCAGGAGGATCACACAGCTGTGGCACCGACACACTGAGCAACTGCACGGTTTGGATGGACACATGAAAGTGTGAGAGTGCCCCTATGCGAACAGGCCACCGTTTTTACACACTGAAAAGTGTTCTTACCTGAGTTTATACATAACTGTCTGGTCTCAGTCACGCAAATGTTGTTAGCATTCAGCCTCTCCTAGCATAGGTATAGAAGTTCGAAGCTACCAAGCTGTTCCACGTTTTCCCTATTTGAATACAGTTACGTGAGCCTTTCCGAGTATAGCTACACAAAATTAAACATGTTGATTTTCTAAGCAGATACAAAGGGGTACTATATATGTAAGGTGTACTTCGACAGTGAGATATTACTGCGCAGACATCGAAGTACTCCTAAGGTTGTTATTACGGTGTTATTGACCCAGTATTCATACCATGATATTCATACCATCTCTGTCATATGGTGCTCAGACTCTGACTGTGCTGCTCAGACTCTCAGCCACTGAATGTTTGCTTGCGTATCAGTGTGAGGCTCTGAGAGGGGATTTATCCCTTTTCTGTGGAAGCATAGACAGACTTGAATAGTAGGACGAGCACAATGTCTCGAGTTCATGTCCTTGGGTCCCGTACCATCCATCCATTTTCTTCCACTTTTCCGTTGCCAGGTCTTTCAGATTGCACCAGCCCCAATGGCTCCTCCTGCAGGTGGTGGGTCCACAGAAGGACGGCCTCATGGTTCTAACCGGGCCTGTTGGTCTCTCATAAGGGGCTTCTGAACCACTCTTTGTCTGACCCGTCACCTAGGACCTGTTTGCCCTGGGGGACCCTACCAGGGGAACGAAGCCCCGAAAACAGAGCTCCCAGGATCATTCAGGTGCTCAAACCCCTCCGCCATGTTAAGGTGGCGGTTCCAGAAGGGGGGTCCCGTACCGATGATGAATAAACATCTCCTGCAGAAAACATCCAGACTGCTACCTATTCATCTATAATCTCGAACACCATTGTTCATTCTCTAACATATAGCGCTCCTTTTTATCTGCTTAGAAAATCAACATGTTTAATTTAAAAACGGCTGCCTATTCCTATTCCACCCACTTTTTTCCCTAAGCGACGCCCTCTGGCAGTGCTTCATTTGATCCCCCACCTTTCAGTTCTTCAGAGTAAAGGATCCGGGAACTATTTAGGAGGATCTGGCAAAGATTTGATCTGACATAACTGTTTAATGAGAGTTTTTCTGCAATTGTTTTGGCCTGTTCCCCGAGTCCATCACATCAAACACAAGATCTGGCCCCTAGAGTGTTATTTAACTTCATTCACACAGTTTTGAGTTATGTTGTTCATTTTAGTTGTTGTTTCTTCTTCTGCTGAAACTCCAATCTGTATTTTCTTGCGTCATAGAAGGAACAAGAAACTGTCCTCTCACGACCGACCAAACCAGCGAGCCCGGCCTTTCATCTGAACACAAACACTGGAGTTCTCTCTGAATCAGCGCCGGGTTAATTAGTGCCAAACGTCTGAAAACATTTCTCCCTCAGTCGGGGTTTCTCCCTCGTCTTCGTCGTGTTAAAACGTCTGCTTGACTGGGTTTGGTCTCACTCCTCAAACGGACGGCTCTGGAGATGATTGCAGAGAAGTTAAATATTAAAAAGTCAACAGAGAAACACACAGGACCGGACTTGTTCACGAGACGAGAGTCCACAAACACGGCGGAGAAATGAGAGGAAGAGGGAAACTCGAGGAAAGAAAGGTTATGTATTAGGGACAAAATATAAAAGCACGGATCGAAGGGAACTGAGGCTTTATTCCATTCTTTTTTGTCACATAAGTGTAGATTTCTTTCTCAGATTGGCTGATACTTTATTCGATACATACACTCAAATATTTGTCGTCAAGAACCAAAAAACAGAATCTGCCATGCAATATCGAGTTTGTCTCCAATGTCAAGAAATGTATGAGAAATTGGGGGGGGGGGGGAATTGGGAGAAATTGTGGCTAAATAAGTAGAAATTAGGGGGGAAAAAAAGAAAAAATAACAACAAAGGGATAAAATGGGGAATAAATTGGGTAAAAAATTAGGGAAAAATGGTGGTAAATCGGGAAAATATTAATGATTAAAAAAAATAGCAAAAATGGGGGGACATTTTTTTTGAAAACGAGAAAAAATGGGGCAAACTTTAGAAAAAGATTGGGGAGAACAATTGGGTGGAAAAAAAAACATTTATCTGAGCTGAAACAACCAATTCAATTCCTTTAATGCTGTCCCTGGGCTAATAGCATCAAAATGTTGATCTTTAGATATAAAACAAATGTTGGCTTTCAATACTTTAAGGAGGGGGTATTATGCTTTTTTCAATCACATAGCACCAGTCTATATCACACTACAATGATGACCAAACCTTCTGTTGGTCTGTAAATGCAGTAAATTAAAAGAACTGCCTTGTATAAAATGTCTCTCTCAAAATGGCTGTAGTGAATGTCTTGAAATAGGCCTCTGTCTCTTTAAGAACCTCTGACCCTTCCCGACACGCCCCCTCCACACACTGTCTGTGGCATCAGTGGGGAGGGGGTTCTGCTGAGGAGCAGTGATTGGTTACTCGGCTGGTGACGAAAGCTCAGAGGCGTCTCCAGGAGGTGGGGGCGTTCCTAGGAGGACTCAGGCAAAGCTATCCCTAAAATGGCCGCCATCAGAGTTTTTACAGATTACTCAAAAATACGAGAATGTGCCAAGGCAACACTTCAGGCATGTTTTTAATGAGGGAATGACAGAATAACATGATGTAAAGCTTGAAAAAGTCAATTTTGCATAATACCCCCCCTTTAAAGTATCTGTATCCCGCTATTTTAGCCATCCCAAAGTAAAGTATAGGCATTTATTTGATATATTGTACCTCTACCACTATGGAGAACTATTTTTTGTGATAAATATATCTATATATATATATATAAGTGTTTTTGGGAGGTATTTTTCAAATCCGGACGACAAAAACGCTTGGATTCAGTTAACTCCGCCCCCTCTCTCCACTCATACAACAAGGAGTTGACATCTGCAACACCGCTTCATAAATGGCTAACACACAAGCTAACACAGACGCTAACACACAAGCTAACATGCATTTTGACTCACCACCGCTCTGTCCTGGCCGCTCCATCACATAATGAGTCATATAAAAGTTAATCCACTTTGATGGATGTTTGATGAACCTTCACCAGAATCAGAGACAGTCACAGGAAAACATTATTTTGGCTGATAGTCGCTGAATCCCAGAGAGAAATTCCAACTTCTGGCGAGTGGCCTCTTCTTTAGGAAGGTTGAAAAAAGTCCTGTCCTCGTAGCCAAACGCGCTTTTCTCCATGACATTATCATCAGGTATGAAAAAAGAACGGGCGTGTCCAGAGTAGGTTAGAAAGAGCTCCTTCTTCAAAACTTTCAGTGCAAACACAGGGGGTGTGTTTGTTTTCTCTGCAGGGACAGCGCAGACGCCTCGGGCACTTGCTTTATTTTTTATTTATTTATTACGACATAAATAATGAAAAAAGCTGTTTTACAAATTAATATCAGGCCGTAAGGCAGCGAGCACTTCTGTTCCGCTCTGACGACACAATGGAACAGGAGGATTGCTGAGAACTGCGTGAATGAAACCAAAAAACACTTTGGGGGTGATTTTTGATAAGGAAATAGCATAACAACATGGTTAAAAGCTCCAAAAAGTCGATTTTGCATGATATAGGACCTTTAATGTTCTTGTAGTTTCTGGAATAAAAGGGTTTTCATTCCAAAATTATAGCTTTTTCACAATGTCAAACTTTGACCAGCTCTAACTCCTTCATTGCTTGGTCAAAATGAATAAAATGTTCAGGGTCCGTTGCACAATTTCAACATTCAGTCTGTTATAATTCTCCAGCTTTGGCCTGACAAATACTGAAACATATTACAGGCATTCCATGATTCAGACCTTCAGAACTTGATGAATGGATTAACCCCAACTTCTTCAGCAAATGTGGAAAAACCTCGTGTTGCAGCTCTGATTTGTTGTTGATGTGCTGTTTAATCCGACTTTTCTGTTTAGTTTTTTGATTAGATCTAGTTTGGTAAAATGTCACAACGACAAAAAACCTCCGCTGAAAGTCTGTGTTTGTCGGAGAAACGGCCTCGGTCTCGTCTTCTCTTCGGTGACATCTAAACAAAGCCCCGTTCTCCCCGTTCCCTCTCCGTCCACTCCATCTCTGCTGTTTGTCCTCTGCATTATTAACGCGCGCAAAACAAAAAGCACGGAATAGAAAGAAAGAAAGGCCTTTTAAAAGAGTGTGTGGATGTAGTTTCTCCACAGCTGACCTGGCAGCGGCACAAACCGACGTCCGCGCCATTTTTTATTCATCCGCGGGTTTCCATTCTCCGGAGTTATTTGTTTTCTCCTTTGTCGAGCTTTCAGACGAGAGAGGGGGGGTCGGGGATATTACTCAAGTTAACGTTTGAAGTAGAACTGCCAGAAATATTGTTAGATTTTTAATGACATCGCGAGAAACTCCATGATATTAGAAGAAACTGTCTTGGATATTGAGTGACTTTGTGGTATTTGGCGTCTGCAAACAATCACTTCTGCCATGTCCAAAGATCCAGTGTTACATTAGTTTTCCACCAAGATCTTGTATTGATGATGGGAGAGTGTGATCACAGCGCAAATCTTCTCCAGCTCATCCCAAAGACTCTTAATGGGGCTAAGATCTGAACAAACAAGTCACTTCCTTTAATGCTGTCCATGAACCAACAGCACAACAGCATTTTTTCCATATCAGTTGTACCTAGACCTTTATTTCGATTCCTTACTGGTCTCGTTTAACGGTGCCCAGCCCTGCTCCTGGTCGCCTCCTTTAGGTGGTGTTTCAGGAGTGTCCCGTTGGGAGGAGGCCTCGGGGAAGACCGAGGACACGCTTCGGGAACGTCTGGAGGAAAGTGTGTGTAACGGAGTTAAAAAGGACGGTTGTAGTAAACCCTGCAATAAGCCCAATGCCCATCTTGGGTCACCCATTGCATTATGGGTAATGGAATTTCTTTTGCCTACCAAACAGTATTGATAGTTAGCGTAAAGCAACGAAGAAAACTCTGATTTAGGTTGTTTATAACTGCTGGAAAGTTGATGATTTAAAGTGTTTTCATCGTTGCCGTGGAGCTTGTTAATATTAGCATAAAGTCTGTTTTTACACCAGGGCTGCGAACGGAGACAGACAGAAATGGAAGGAACTGAACGACCACTCATTTGTAGAGATGCTACAAAAGTGATACACGGTCCTTGTTGATGTAGTTGGAAAAACTATGCCTACATTTCTGCCCCTTGAAGGCGACTGTTGGACAAAGTCCAGGGTCTGAAACTGTGGCCTCATTTCGCCGATATTCAGAACATTCAAACCGGAATGAGTAATGAAAAAACAGAATCCTTCTTTTTTGTAGTAGGAGGACAGTAAACAAAATATTTTTTAATTGTGACCAGAGAGATCCACATACATATAGGCTATGCCATCTGAATTTACTTTATTTGTATTTTTATGAGTGATCTGATGTACGACATAGCTAATCGATCGCTAATTTGAGTGACGGAAATTGACCTGCTATATTTAACATCAACACCGTTTTGAAACTTGTTCATAAATGGCGTGAGTGACCATTTCCTCCTTCAAATTGACACTGCGTCCTGTAAGTTCCTTTCCTCTTTGATTAAACACAATGCAGAGCCGAGACCAGAGGGAAGTCTGGTGGATTAAGCGGTCCTTCAGTCGACTGGACCTGGCCCGTGGGTTTCGCAGTCTCCTCTCTGAAGGCATTACTTTGACTGCGTGATGGGTGTCTGCGGGTGAGACGTGTAGAGTACATGTCCTTAATGGAGGGGGCGGGGCTCTGCAGGTCATGCTCCCTGAACCACTCTTTCACAACGTGAGCCCTTCAACTTAGACCTGACCGACTGCAGTGTGTTTTGTTTTAGGATAAGTCTTTAAAGTAAAAATGGTGTAAACCTCACTGAATGCGGATGTTGCATCACCGAATACAGTGTCAGAAAGTAATTGGACGGTATATTATACAACTGCTCCAATGTTCCTCAGCGTGTTGTCTGTTCCGACCTGATTTCGAATTGAAACCCAAACTCTGGGAAACTCCGCGTGACAATGGGCGCAGAAAGGAAATATCGAGGGCGAGTGCGTTTGAGGACTGAAAGGCGAGAGGGATTTTTGAGTGTGTTTTTGATATAAATGACAAACGTGAGATTGGAGATGAGGACGGGTCGGGTCGGGTGGGTCTTTGGGAAAACTGGGCGGTGCCGGGACAGAAACTGAAAGACTGTGCGGTGGTTGTCCCCTGTCCCTGGTTCACCTTTGTGAAGTCATTTAACTGTGAAGCTTTTTCTTTTTCATTTTGTAAATGAAACCGAACAACAGGAACAGAAGTACTTCCTAGTCACCACTCTCATTTAATAGTATAAGGTAAAGAAGCGTGTCGTCCTCACTCAGCCAATCAGAGGAGATCTCCCTACATCACAGATCCCGCCTCTTGAGCACAATAATCCAAATTTGAGTTGTTTTGACTGGTTAAGATGTAGTTGGCATTTATCCCAGATTATTTCACTTGTTCTGAGATGTTTCTGACTCGTTTCAATACATTTCGTCCTTATTTCAGGTAATTTTCTTTGCCAATGGGGAAAGAAAATTGGTCTTATCTCATTGGCAATTTTACTTTCTTATTTCAATTTAGATTTATCTAAGAACTGGTCTGAAATGTCCTCAAACGAGCAAAGTAAACAGGAAAAGTGTCTAAATGAGTGAAAATCCCCCCAAAAAGGATACATTTCTCAATTCAAGTCATTTAAGCCAATGCTTGATATTTACTTTTTGCAGTGAAGTTTTAGTCGACAAGATTTAAGACTAATATAGTCGACTTTGCATTTATAATATTTATTAGAATCATATTTAATCTTGTTCCTCTGCTTCATGGAGCTGCTCCACATGAACAAAGCTCAGAACTGTTCATTTAGCAGTGATTGTAAATGATCTGAGGCTCTTTTCAGACGTTAAATAGAAGTTTATTTAGTCTTATTTTAGTCGACTAAAATATCTGGACATTTTACTCATAATTTTAGTCTCATGAGAAACTTTAAATGTAGTTTTAGTCCAATTTTATTCAGCAAAAATATCACTTTGACTTTGACTGAAGTTAAGACTAAATATTTTAGTCGACGAAATTAGCACTGGTGTTTTGTCCCCCAATAACTCTCTTAACCTCTTTACTCCCGCCTGAACGGATCCCATTTTCTCCAGTTAGGCTTTACCCTTATCAAAAAGATTCTTGGGGAAAAAGCACCAAAACAGCCAAAAAAAAATGAGAAGAAAACAAGGATGACAAAAATTCAACAAAGATGCGACAAAAATGCAACAAAAATATGAAAAAAAATTTAACAAAAAAATTACAAAAACTCAACAAAAATGTGACAAAAATGAAAAAAAAAAAAAAAAAAAAAACACACAAAAGGTGACACAACACAGCAACAACGTGAGGAAAAAGGTCAGTTTTGTGGGTCTTAGCTTTCAAATGAACACAGCCAAAAGAGGACAGAATGCATTTGGTTTAGGCGGGTGGTAAGAGGTTAAAGGGGCTTGACGCAAGTTGACTATTTTATACTCGCTACTGCCACCTCAGGTCATACGTGTAACTGCAGCTTCTATATTAAGCTCGTGCATGACGGCACTTCAGACCCGAATTATCACCTTTCTGAGTGACAGTGCAGGATTTTAGAGGCAGTCGTGGTGAACAGGTCTGAGCTCATTCTACACATTAGGACATGGAGGAACATGTAGGAGGAAAATACTGAATTTTAACATTTTTAAACTCCTTTAAATTGAAATCATTTATTTCAAAGTATTTCAATGAATGCCCTATAAAGGGTTAAAGAACAGGGAACACTTCTACTTAAAAAGACGAGTAATAATGGGTCAATGCGGGGTTTCCGAGGTTAATACAAAGATATTTAAGCGCGTGAACAAAGGATGAGGATGACAAGGTGAAGGAGAGAGAGTGGAGGGAGGGGGGGGGGGAGGGGTGGACAGAGGACACCTGCCCATCTGTTTACTCTGCCCCGTCTCTGGAGCAAACGAACCACAGCTGCTCCCTAATCGAGACCGGCACGCGCTAATGCTAACTAACGCCCGCAGATGAAGATGGATGAGCCGCGGAAAGCACGGGCGAGAGAGAGGAGAGGGGAGAGAGAGAGAGAGCAGTTCGAATCCCGAGTCTGAACATTCAACATGCAGCTGCTCTGTTCACCGAGGAGGGTAGCGCCCCCTGTGGGTGAAGCAGAGGCCCCTCGTCTGTTGAAGTGAACGGGCAGAGAATTCACTTATGTGTCATGTTTGAAAAGGCAAAGGAAGAGATTCGTTGGTTCAGACAATTCACAGAGACGATATTTTTAGCCCCTTTAACCCCCCAGTGCATTTTCCAACGCCTCATTTGAAAGCTAAGAGCTACAAAACTCATCGAAATGGGTCTTTTTTCTAGTGGGTTTCTGTAAAAAAAAAATCACTTTTATAATCACTTTTTCTTCACATTTTTGTCACTATTTCATGAGGTTTTCATCAGGTTTTTGTCAGATTTTCATCAGGTTTTTATTCAGGTTTTCGTCAGGTTTTTGTCAGGTTTTCGTCAGATTTTCGTCAGGTTTTCGTCAGGTTTTCGTCAGGTTTTCGTCAGGTTTTCGTCAGGTTTTCGTCAGGTTTTCGTCAGGTTTTCGTCAGGTTTTCGTCAGGTTTTCGTCAGGTTTTCGTCAGGTTTTCGTCAGGTTTTCGTCAGGTTTTCGTCAGGTTTTCGTCAGGTTTTCGTCAGGTTTTCGTCAGGTTTTCGTCAGATTTTCGTCAGGTTTTCGTCAGGTTTTCGTCAGGTTTTCGTCAGGTTTTCGTCAGATTTTCGTCAGGTTTTCGTCAGGTTTTCGTCAGGTTTTCGTCAGGTTTTCGTCAGGTTTTCGTCAGGTTTTCGTCAGGTTTTCGTCAGGTTTTCGTCAGGTTTTCGTCAGGTTTTCGTCAGGTTTTCGTCAGGTTTTCGTCAGGTTTTCGTCAGGTTTTCGTCAGGTTTTCGTCAGGTTTTCGTCAGGTTTTCGTCAGGTTTTCGTCAGGTTTTCGTCAGGTTTTCGTCAGGTTTTCGTCAGGTTTTCGTCAGGTTTTCGTCAGGTTTTCGTCAGGTTTTCGTCAGGTTTTTGTCAGGTTTTCATCAGGTTTTCGTCAGATTTTCATCAGGTTTTCGTCAGGTTTTCGTCAGGTTTTCGTCAGGTTTTCGTCAGGTTTTCGTCAGGTTTTCGTCAGGTTTTTGTCAGGTTTTCGTCAGGTTTTCGTCAGATTTTCGTCAGGTTTTCGTCTGGTTTTCGTCAGGTTTTCGTCTGGTTTTCGTCAGGTTTTCATCAGGTTTTTGTTACTCTTTTGTCAGGTTTTCGTCAGGTTTTCGTCAGGTTTTTGTCAGGTTTTCGTCAGGTTTTCGTCAGGTTTTCGTCAGGTTTTCGTCAGGTTTTCATCAGGTTTTCGTCAGGTTTTCGTCAGGTTTTCGTCAGGTTTTCGTCAGGTTTTCGTCAGGTTTTCGTCAGGTTTTCGTCAGGTTTTCGTCAGATTTTCGTCAGGTTTTCGTCAGGTCTTCGTCAGGTTTTCGTCAGGTTTTCGTCAGGTTTTCGTCAGGTTTTCATCAGGTTTTCATCAGGTTTTCGTCAGGTTTTCGTCAGGTTTTCGTCAGGTTTTCGTCAGGTTTTCGTCAGGTTTTCGTCAGGTTTTTGTCAGGTTTTCATCAGGTTTTCGTCAGATTTTCATCAGGTTTTCGTCAGGTTTTCGTCAGGTTTTCGTCAGGTTTTCGTCAGGTTTTCGTCAGGTTTTCGTCAGGTTTTTGTCAGGTTTTCATCAGGTTTTCGTCAGATTTTCGTCAGGTTTTCGTCTGGTTTTCGTCAGGTTTTCGTCTGGTTTTCGTCAGGTTTTCATCAGGTTTTTGTTACTCTTTTGTCAGGTTTTCGTCAGGTTTTTATTCAGATTTTCGTCAGGTTTTTGTCAGGTTTTTGTCAGGTGTTCAACAGGTTTTTGTCAGGTTTTCGTCAGGTTTTCATCAGGTTTTCGTCAGGTTTTCGTCAAGTTTTCTTCACATTTTGTTACTCTTTTGTCAGGTTTTCGTCAAGTTTTGGCGCTCTTTTGTTGCATTTTCATCCTGGTTTTCGTCTCATTTTTGTTGCTATTTTGACTTTTTTTCCAAGAAGCTTTTAGATTTGGGTAAAGCCAAGCAGTGCTGGGTTCAGGTGGTGGTTAAGAGTTTATGGCGAGACGCTGCAGGTGAATACGGAAACTTTATAAATTTAGAGAAATCTTATAAACTTTTGCTGTAGATTACTGACATAAACATGAGATAAAGTTTTCCATGGCTTTATTCTATCGGCGACTGGACCGGGTTGATTTAGTCGAGAGCTTCTTTTCGTTCTTCCGGTTAGTTTTTAGTGCTTAACTTGGCTCCTCTCTCTTGCGCAGGGGGCAGTGAGTGTTCGTGGGAGAAGGAGCGCCTCACCAGCCCCTCGGCTCCGCCCCTCAGTGGGACACCTGTGGGAGGAGCCGGGCCGACACCTGCGGGGGGCGGGGCTACGGCCGCAGGGGGCGGGAGGGGGTCGGCCGTCCCACCCGTCAATCAACAGCAGATACAGCAGCAGCAGCTCCTGGCGAACAGTGAGTATGACGAGAGTCCAACGAGTTTATGGCAGGGATTATTTATTGTTGTTCTGGGCCTGAAGAGACAAGCGGCACCTCCAGGAAATATTTACTTTGACTCCATCACGTCCCTGTTTACTCGGGACAATCCCTGTTTTGAGCTCTGCGTCCCGTGTCCAGGCGGATTTCACCAGCCCCATTGTCTTACAGAGGCTTTAGAGATGCACCGATCCAACCGATATACCGATACTGGGGGTTTGAGTATGTACTGATGTCATCTTTTGTTCCAGTGTGAGATCAATACAATCTTTTCTTGCAAACGAGATGTTACAGATCAGTTATATCTATGAATAAACTGATGGTAAAACATTACACAAGGATCACAGGACTTTTCTACACTAGATATCTTTGGGCAATGTACTTTAACCTCTTAACCCCCGCCTGATGCAGTTCAGCTTTACCCAGATCTAAAAGGTTACAGTCCAGTGTAACGCCTCATTTGAACGCTAAGACTTACAAAACTGATTTAGAAGGATCTTGTTCCTCGCCTTGTCACTTTTTCATCACATTTTTCATCATTTTTTTCAGAATTTTTTTGTCACATATTTGTCACATTTTTGTCACTTTTTCGTCACTTTTTCATCACATTTTTTATCATTTTTATTGTCATTTTTTGTCATTTTTCATCATGTTTTGGTCACTTTTGTCGTCACATTTTCGTCACATTTTTGTCACTTTTTCGTCGCTTTTTCATCATATTTTTGTCACTTTTTCATCATGTTTTTGTCACATTTTGTCACATTTTTGTCACATTTTTCATCATTTTTTGTCACATTTTTTGTCACATTTTTGTCACTTTTTCGTCACATTTTTTATCATTTTTTTGTCATTTTTCATCCTGTTTTTGTCATTTTTGTCAAATTTTTGTCAAATTTTTGTCAAATTTTCGTCACTTTTTCATCATGTTTTTGTCACATTTTGTTCAGGCGGGGGTTAAGAGGTTAATATAAACTACAACTTCAACAGTATTTCATTACTTTACTTCACTCATAGTTTCTCAGTCTTGATAACTGAGCCACAGCGTGTCTATGTTCACTTCATTTAATCGGAGAGAGTTGTGTTTTTAAAATGGTCTGAGCCAAAATAAGGTATCGGGTCAGTATCGGATATTTGGAGATCGATTTTTCCAGGATCGGCTCCGACACCAGCATCGGATCGGTCTGACCCTGGTCCATTTAGACACAGCGGGCTCTACATTTGGAACACACAGAGGTCCCGAGTCTGTGATGGACACAAAGACGAGGGCAGTGGTGCCAAAGTGCGGCCCGGGGGCCAAATGTTGCCAATTTTTTCTGGCCCTCAGGCTTGTTTTTAACAAGGTAAACATCGCTGAAGATCTGGTGCTTTTTGCTTTGTCCCACAATGGGGAAGTTTGTCTCACCTCCACTGAGGCAGCACGGTAGCGCAGCGGTTAGCGCCTTTAGCGTCACAGCTAGAAGGTCCCGGGTTCGATTCCCACCAGGACGGGGCCTTTCTGTGTGGAGTTTGCATGTTCTTCCCGGTTACTCCGGTTTCCCCAATAACCCCTCAGTAACCTGCTAAAACAACCTCCTCTGCACTCACACATCCCCGCACTACATTTAGTTAAACAGACCAGTTTCAGATATAAAAGTGGGGCCAACCCTGAAGTCGGGCTGTCACGGTATGAACATTTTACCTCACGGTTATTGTTGCCAAAATTTTCACGGTTTTCGGTTTTATCGCGGTATTTTTTTGAATGTGTGTTAATATGTTCAGAAAGCATTGATAGTCCTGCACAAACTGTGCTTATTACATTTAAAAAAAATAGAGACAAAGCCTTATCCAAAGTGCAATTTTTCACATCAAAGTAAAGGAACTATAACGATGTGTTGTTGATCGTTTCGAGGGTATTACATGCACTATTTATAGCGCCAGAAACAAAGAAGAAGAATATTTTTGAACAAGATAAACCGTCTATATCAGGAAAATTGTCCTCAGTTTGTTTCCTTCCAGTGAGCTTTCACTTTGCAGATTTGGGAAAATGCCTCAGACAGTGATCATTATTAAATTCATAAAACTGCGGCGAGAGTGAATCTATTGCAATCTGCCACTGGGAGCCCCGTAACGCATTGTGCCATTGTGCGGAGGTATCCGGACACGGCTTATGCTGGCGGTGGCGGCGACTCGTTACATTCTCCCTCAACCCAAAGTCCCACTTCAGCATTTCAGCTAAAACGCAAACGTTAGCTTACTGCTATAGAGCTGTGACGGTCACGCAGGTGACTCAGAGGTTCGAAGTATTGCTGCTTCTTTAGAGACACTTCTCCTGCACGTTCTGCAAACAGGAAAACTGTCTCTATCAACTGTCCTTCAGCTTTCTTAAAGAGGGGGTATTATGCTTTTTTCAGTCACATAGCACCAGTCTATATCTCACTACAATGATGACCAAACCTTCTGTTGGTCTGTAAATGCAGTAAATTAGAATAACTGCCTTGTATAAAATTGCTCTCTCAAAATGGCTGTAGTGAATGTCTTGAAATAGGCCTCTGTCTCTTTAAGAACCTCTGAGCCTTTCCGACACGCCCCCTCCACACGCTGTCTGTGGCATCAGTGGGGAGGGGGTTCTGCTGAGGAGCAGTGGTTGGTTACTCGGCTGGTGACGAAAGCTCGGAGGCGTCTCCAGGAGGTGGGGGCGTTCCTAGGAGGACTCAGGCAAACCTATCCCTAAAATGGCCGCCATCAGAGTTTTTACAGATTACTCAGAAATACGTGAATGTGCCAAGGCAACACTTCAGGCATGTTTTTAATGAGGGAATGACATAATAACATGATGTAAAGCTTGAAAAAGTCGATTTTGCATAATACCCCCCCTTTACAATACCCAAAATATGCCCAGACTTCAGGCTCGGTCTCTGAGGCTGATCCTGCGCTGTCGTGTCGGACATGATTCCAGCTTCGAGAAAGTTTTGACTTCAGCAGATGAGACGGTGGCTCATAAGGCTCACTTTGCCTAAACTGAGAGCACAGTAATCCACCGAGATAATGTATTTTTTCAAAAACAAGACGGTAATTATTGTTGTCAACATTTTTACCAGGGTTTTCCGCTACACCGGTAACCGTGACATCCCTACCATCAACGTTCCCTCCTCCTGTCACTGGTTCGTTATTGTTTATTACAGCTATTGTCTCTCAGGCACAATAAAAGTCAGTGAATGAATTGTTGACTTGCTGGACAGAAAGTTTGTCACTTCAATAACCCGTTACCCGCCGCGCCTCGCTCATCTATCCGCGTCCGAGTCCTGAAAGAGACACATTTCACTCAAAATAAATAAAACCAAAATGGCGTGCGCCGCTTTCAGTCCAATGAAACACTAAGGCTGATTGCGATCATCAGTTTGAGTGTCGAGGTAGAAAACACGGGCGTTTGTTGCGTCTCCCGCGGCTCCCGTGCAGATAGATGAAAGTGATTTGGGAGAGTGTGCGGCGCCTAATCCTGACGCCGCTAATACGGGAGATGGGCCCAGATTAAATGGCGCGGCACATTAATAACGCGCACTGCCAAAAAACACTCAACAACTGAGAGGTATTAGCGGGAAAGTGAGGGAGCGAGAGGTGTCCGGTGTGAAGCATACGTGTGCGGACGGGAGATTAGCAGGTGTTACATGGCGGCCATTTTGAAGGGAAAGTGGGAACCGTCGGCTACAGGCTAACGTTAGCTTAAAAGCTTTAAGGAAAGATCATGCCAGGTCACTGCTGGTGATGTACTTTCTGAACAGGAATAAATAACTCCAGTATTTTGCATTCTTGTGGTCAGTAACAACATAAATTTACTGAAGTACTAGTGGCGTTTGTGAGTATCTGAATATTACTTGACTAGTATTATTAACCTCTTAACTCCCGCCTTAACCAAGTGCATTTTCTCCTGTTCAGTTTGACCTAAGTGTAAAAGTTTACAGCCTATAGGCCAGTGGAACGCGTCATTTGAAAGCTAAGACCGACAAAACTCATTTAAACTGATCCTTTTCCTTGGTTTTTTGTTGCAATTTTTCTGTTACATTTTTCTCACTTTTTCATCACATTTTTCTCACTTTTTCGTCACATTTTTCTCACTTTTTCATCACATTTTTTTCACTTTTTCATCACATTTTTCTCACTTTTTCATCACATTTTTTTCACTTTTTCATCACATTTTTCTCACTTTTTCATCACATTTTTCTCACTTTTTCATCACATTTTGCCACATTTTTTACGCTAGTCTGTTTTTTTAATTTTATTTGAGTAAAGCCAATCTTAAGAAAATGTGCTCAGTTAGACAGAGGTTAAGAGGTTAAAGGGATATTTCAGGATTTTTGACATAGGGCCTCATTTCCTAGTTATCCAGTCTGGTGTTATAAGTGATTTGCCTCAGGTGCTCTGTGGAGCGGGTCACACTGTTTTTAATGCAGGCTAGCTGATACCATAGAAATGCACTAGCCTTGCACTAGCCTAGCGCCACGAAACTCTTCAAATATAAGAACTGCATGAATTACAAAAAAATATTATCTCCAGAAATCAGCAACACTCTGGATAACTAGGAAATGAGGCCCTATGTCAAAAATCCTGAAATATCCCTTTAACCTCTTACCACCGGCCTAAACCAAATGCATTCTGTCCTCTTTGGCTATTATATAGGCCTGTGTAACACCTCATTTGAAAGCTAAGACCCACAAAACTGATCTTTTTCCTCGCATTGTTGCTGTGTTGAGTCACCTTTTGTATGTTTTTTTTTTTATTTTTCTATTTTTTTGTGACATTTTTGTTGAGTTTTTGTTGAATTTTTGTTGAATTTTTGTTGAATTTTTGTTGAATTTTTTGTCACATTTTTATTGAATTTTTGTCACATTTTTGTTGAATTTTTGTTGAATTTTTGTCACATTTTTGTTGCATTTTTGTCACATTTTTATTGAATTTTTGTCACATTTTTGTTGAATTTTTGTCACATTTTTATCGAATTTTTGTCACATTTTTGTTGAATTTTTGTCACATTTTTGTTGAATTTTTGTCACATTTTTATTGAATTTTTGTCACATTTTTGTTGAATTTTTGTCACATTTTTGTCACATTTTTGTCGCATTTTTGTCACATTTTTGTCGAATTTTTGTCACATTTTTGTTGAATTTTTGTCACATTTTTGTTACATTTTTGTCACATTTTTGTTACATTTTTGTCACATTTTTGTTACATTTTTGTTGCGTTTCCTCCCTACTTCTCTTCTCATTATTTGTGGCGGTTTTTGTGCTTTTTTTTCCCAAGAAGCTTTTTGATTCGGGTAAAGCCAAACTGGAGAAAATGGGATCCGTTCAGGTGGGAGTTAAGAGGTTAAGTTAGCACCACGAGGTTTGATGCCATCACTAATCCACGGGGCAAAGGGGCAAAAGTGTTTAAAAACAAGACTTTTATCTTTGCGCTGACTCCCCCCCTGTCTCTGTGAGGGGAGATAAAGTCCTGGGACGGGTCATCCCACCCGAATGAACTTTGTTTCCGTTGACAGATGAAATATGTGCTTTGTCTGTTAATAGTTAGCGGTAAAGCGAGTACGACTAATAAACTGCTGAGCTAATGAGACGAGCAGTGTCCGCGCGGCGCGATCAACCGGAAATCACTTCTTGCTGCTCTTCCATTAGCTTGATTCTGAAGTTCTGCACATTGTCCGTTAACTCGAGTGAACAATTCAGGTTGATGAGTAGGTAAAATGATAAACAAGTATGCTCTGCCTGGGAAATCTTTTAGAAAACGCTCCATTTCAGGTTTTTACGGCGAGCGGGAGGTCAAAGATGAGGTGAAAACGCCGAGGTCTCGGTGTCAGACTGAGGTAACGCGGCACTGACGGGACGCAGAGAAACGGGGCTTAATGGACGAGCGAAAAGGTCAATCATTTTTACGACGTTTTTGCGCCGTGTCAGGTTCAATTCAGCTCAACCACGAACTGCGAGATCCGACATCAACGGGTCGCAAAGAGCTCCCTCAGGGCCGCAGACAACACACACTTCCTCTTCTTTTTTGACTCATGGGTGGAGTTTGAGGATCTTTACTTGAGAACTTGCTACTTTAATCCACCACATTTGAAAGATTTTCTCCACTATGTTTCCATAAAGGCTCCAAAGTTTGAAGTTGAGTTTAGTGATGTGACCAATTTTACCCAGAACTCCCCGAACACAAGAATCAGCCCAACAACAGAGCAGGCCACACGAGTGAAAGCTTTTTTTGGGGCTAAAGTCGAAGCTAAATGCACTAAAAACGATTTGTCAGACGGTTACAGCTTCTTTTTATTAGTTGTGTTATTCACGAACAAGTTTTTCAAAGCTGATGATTTCAATATTAAAAAAAAGAGTTATTTTTATCAATCCCTTCTTCGATATTGCGAGTTTTCTGCCTGGTGTTATAAATATTATATCAACCTCTTACCACCCGCCTTAACAAGTGCATTTTCTCCACGGTAGCGCAGCGGTTAGCGCCACCGCTTCACAGGTAGAAGGTCCCAGGTTCGATTCCCACCAGGACGGGGCCTTTCTGTGTGGAGTTTGCATGTTCTCCCCGTGTCTACGTAGGTTTCCTCCGGGTACGCTGGTTTCCCGTACCACTAAAAACATATACAATAGGTGAATCCTCCAGCCAGGTGATGCAGAGGACAGATTTCCCTACAGGGACAGTAAAGTATAAAACAAGCAAAAACATATCTAAAAGCTTCTCTACTTGTTTATTTATTTTATTTATTTGACAGGGACATGTACAGGAGCATTAATCAGCAGTTGAAAAGATGCTTTGTACCAGACTTTAGCTCTTGGAGCTAATTTCCATCTGCAGTCCCCGAGACTGCAGATGGAATTACAAAACACTACAAAAAGCATAAAACAATACAATTCATAATATTTACAGACAGTATTTACATTTTATATACAATTTTTGAAAAGTACATTTTATTAAAGGGAAAACTTGTTCCTCTATAGTCTATACCCCGACCCTTCTCAGATCTCAAATTTAGTTGTTGCTGTTGTTTTTTCTTTAATGCTGACATGTTTGATTTCCCAGAAAATGTTGTTTCACACCCAGGCAAAATCGTTTTAAGTCTTTGCATAATTTTAGTGAAGTTGGAAGTTTGTTCCATTCAGAGATAGTTTTAAAAGAAAATGCCGAGCTCTGGAGCTCACAGCCCATAGGCCACTGTTAAGTCTTATTTGAAGGCTAAGGCCTACAAAACTGATGTAAATGGATCTTTTTCCTTGCGTTGTCGCCGTGTTGGTTTCATTTTTTTCACATTCTTTTTTCATCTCAGTTTTGCAACTTCTATTGTTGAGTTTTTGTCACTTTTTTTTGCTCTTTTGTCGTCTTTTTTTGGCTTTTTTAATGCATTTTCGTTCCCTTTATGCTGTGTTTTTATTGACTTTTTCTCACTTTTTTTGCTGCACTTTCACCACTTTTATATCAGTTTTTTATTGCCCCTTTGTGGCTTCATTTTGTCACACTTTGACTTTTTTTTTTCTCGCAGTCTTTTCTTGTTTTGCCGCTATTTTGCCGCTTTGTTCAAGAAGCTTTTAGATTTGGGTAAAGCCAAACCGGAGCGGGTTTAAGAGGTGAAAAACAGCCTTTGAACGGCTCTTTGAAATGACCAGATCCTAAAGATTCGGCTCCCAGAAAAGAGCCATGGATCCCATCACTAGAAAAGTTGTCCATGTGTTTTTGTTCATTTTAAAAGCCTTTAAATGCAGACTCCAGGACAGTAGGTGGCGCTGTGCAATGATTTCACCTTGTTCTTGGGTCGTTCATTAGCTCTGGTTTGTTTCTGACGCCTCTGTTCTGTTTTCAACCCCTTTGAGCGGATGATTAGATAAATCGGAGGTGGCAGAGCGATACTTTCTGTCGTAACTGAGACGCCGACCTTTTCCCATTAACCCCCGCCGCCCTTTGACCCCTGACCTCCGCCTCTTTTCTTCTTCTTCTCCTCTGGTCTGCTCCGGTCGAGGTCCATTAGCGGCGCTTGACACTCGGGTTTAAGTTCAGGTCACAGACGCAATAACATCAGCAGATTGAGCCCTGTCTGTCACGGGCCAAAACAACACTAAAAAAGACACTGGGATTTAGCAGAATATCGCAGACTGCGGCTTTAACCTCGCTGTTTTGACCCCGGGGCGGCATAAAAAATATGGTGGTTTCATTTGTGGGAGACAGCTGCGGCTAAAGACGGGAGGAACATACACAGGGCGCTTGTGCAGACGAAATCTCCACATTACTCTTAACACCCACCTTAACCAAGTACATTTACTCCAGTGTGGCTTTACCCAAATCTGAAAGCTTCTTGAAAATAATGTCAAAATAGAAGTGAGACGAAAACGGGGATCAAAATACCACAAAAGAGCAACAAAAAGTGACAAAAAGATGATTAATATGTAACAATAAAGACAAAATAGAGCAACGAAGGTGTAACAGAACAGTGACAAAAAAGCCACGGAAGAGCAACAAAAAAGCAATGAAGAAACTTTCAAAAAAACTGATGGCAACAACGGCAGTAAAAAGATCAGTTTAGATGAGTTTTGTGAATCTTAGCTTTCAAATGAGGCATTAAACTGGCCGCTGCATTTAACTCCGCCCCTTTCCCCTTGAGTCTTCATGGAGACTGTTGTCAATCACAGCTGAGCTCGAGGATGATAAAAGTAAAGGCTTATTAAGGAGGTTTTACTTTTGAGAATAGAAGAATATTAAAGAATATTTAACCCCTTAAACTCCCACCTGAACCGAGCACATTTTCTCCAGTTTGGGTTTGCCCCAGTCCAAAAGCTTCTGGAAAAAAGGTGTGAAAATAGCGACAGAGCTGAGACGAAAACAATGATGGAAATGTGACAAAAAGGTGAGAAAACATTGACAAAAAAGTGACAACAAATTTATGAAAAAGTGGCAAAAATGTCACAAGAAATTGACAAAAAAATGACGAAAAAATGACAAAGATTTGACAAAATTTGACAAAAAAATGATAAAAAATGGACGAAAAAATGACAAAAAAAAGTGACAAAAAATGTATAAAAAAATGACAAAAAAATGTGACAAAAAAATTTACAAAAATGTGATAAATGACAAAAAAGTTACAAAAATGAGTTGAGCACCCAACAAAAAAATCATGAAAAAAAAATCTGATGACATGAGGAAAAAGATCCTCTCGGTTCAGGCGGGAGTTAAGAGGTTAAAACAGAAATACAATTTTTAATGGGCCTTGTTGTCGGGTATATTATGAATCTTGATATTAATATTAATGAGCAGAACTCTGAGCAGTTTTCTTCTTCAGGAGACCTTTACTATTTCCAATAACACCGAGCAATCGTGCAAACTGAGTATCGCCCTGCCCTACTATAAACTTTTGGATTTGGGTAAAGCTGAACTGGAGCAAAAGGCACTTGGTTAAGGCTGGGGTTAAGAGTTTAATTCCTGTCTGATTTTATTGAGCTTTGATCCACACAAAACAAGGTGAAATTTTAAGTTTGACAGGTTGTATTCACTTTATTGAAAAACTAAACCAAATGTCAAAAAAATAAAGCGGTAATGTACATCAACAGATTCAAATGGGTAGCTCAGCATTACAGTTTTTCCCTATTCACCTGCAGCGTCTCATTATGAATAAATAATAAATACCAGTAAAAAAAAAAAAAACCTCCTTGTGAGTATTTGAAGTACTTTAAGTCTAGTGTGATTTCTAACGTTGACTCAAACCTCCTCAGGACTGGAGCTGCCCTTCATGATGATGCCCCACCCGCTGCTGCCGATGGGGCTGCCGCCGGCGTCCGTTGCCATGGCGATGTCCCAGATGAACCACCTCAGCACCATCGCCAACATGGCCGCCGCCGCCCAGCAGATCCACACGCACGTGCACCGCGCGCCCGTCATCAAGGTGAGCGAGCGGCCATTTATATCACCCATGGAGGAAGAAGAAGAAGAGCAGGGGAGCAAAGACTTGGCCCTGAGGAACACCATTGTAGCTTTATTGTTTTGTTAGTTTTGTTCTGTTTTCAGGTTCAGGTATGTCTGAACCTGAAAACAAGCAACTAAACCGATATTTGTTTTTATAAGTACCTAAACTGTACTGAATTGTGTCTAAAGTGTGATGTTTTGCTGGTTCTCGTGTGTTCAGGAGCGAGTGTGCGACAGTCCGTCTCTGTCTCCGTCGGGCGATGAGAACACGTCTCCTCTTCAGTCGCAGCCCAGCAGCTCCGCCTCCAGCTCGCCAGAACGACTGGGTACCCTCCATCTTTACCATTTACACCCATTTAAACTGATTACTGTCATATTCTGTGATGGCACTGGAGGTTCCCGTGGACCAGCCATTGCCTTCTGTTGTTGTGTTCTTTGGCAAGGCACTCTTTGTCCATATGATGTAGATATCAGGTACTATTCTAACCAACTAACTGAAAGGTCAAATACACATTAATATCAACTTTTTTTGCACATAAAAAATTGCATAGTGCATCTTTAAGTTATATAAACATGGTGGTTAAAAAGAAGCGAGTCTAGTGCTCATTGCCTTTTGCAATTCCAGTGAGTTGTGGTTTGCCTGTAAGCTGAATTATCACGGGATTTATGAGTTCACAAACACGCAAGAATCCATCTTGAACCGCTCTCTCCTTCACCATTCAGAACCAAACCAAAAATGGTTTTGGCCGAATAGATACTAATCAACAAGGCAACGATGAAAAAGCAGGAGGCGCTGCTGCTACACATACATGTACACATACATATACAAGTATTTGTGGTGTTCTTGATCCAATCAGCTGTGGATTCTGCTCCAAAGCTGCGTCCTCTCCCTGGACGGTTCAGCCAGAGCGATCCCAGATTGATAAAGTGCTAATGTTATTGGCAGTGTGATATCAGTCTGGCTCTGCCAGGTTCACACTAAACAGGCCAGGACGGCCACTGGCTGTCGCCCTGTAAATCTGCTCAGTTAATCGCTACAGAATCAGAATCTGTTTTTACGGCTGCAAAGTTCTAGTACATCAACAAGGCGGCTGTTTTTAAAGTGGTTCATATTTGCAGTTTCAGGTTGTGGCGCCAGAAACCGTCACGAACAGCGTCAAACAAACAGAAAATGATCAAACCTACACTTCATGTAGACGTAGAGTTTTACTCTAAAATCATCAGATATCCCTCTTTAATCACGGGGTTTACGTTCTAAATATAATCCGCAATTAGGCCTGTCACGAAAACAAATTTAAAGTTCGATATATTGAGGCAGGAAAGTATCGCGATAAACGATGATATTGACTTTATCGATACTAGATACTGTCAACTCTCCTTTGTTCTAAAAGTGCATCATCATATACTACATATATATATATATATATATATATATATGTTTTAAGGCTGTAGAAAAACCCTCACACACTTTATACACTTTTCTCATTAGTTCACACTGAGTCACTGTGTGATTTTCTTTGTCTTATAAGATTTTTAGATTCACATCACAGACGTGGGGATGGAAACATCGTGAGCTGCTCTCGCCTCCGCTGTGCGGTTGTTTAAAGGGGTTAGATACAAGTTGGCCATTTTATACTCACTACTGCCACCTCAGGTCATACGTGTAACTGCAGCTGCATGACGGCACTTCGGACCCGAGTTAACACCTTTGTGAGTGACAGTGCAGGATTTTAGAGGCAGTTGGTGAACAGGTCTGAGCTCATTCTACACATTAGGACATGGCTGGAACATGTAGGGGAGGAAAGTACACTTTACACTAAGAGACAATCGTAGCTACGACCAAAGTTTTATCGTAGCAGTTTCAGCTTCAGAAGGCGAGTGTTTAGCTAAGGCGAGCGTCTCATGCTGGTGTTTATTTCCGCGGAAAAGTGAAGAGAAAGTCCTGTAAAGTGTGGAGTTGGACCTGCTCATGCCCGGCCTGTGTTCCTGTGACTCTGAGTCGTGTGCTGATGCGCTGACACTGACAGAGATCCTCTCTGCAGCGAGAGGAGGCTCAGTCTGCAACTGTCCAATCAGGACGCAGAACACAATGCGTGTGTGGCGTTCCTACACTGTAAAGAAGCATGCAAAATGTACCCACAAAAAATCCACAAAACAGCGAGGCCACGAAAGGTGAAATGCGTGTGGGAGGGACCACTGTCTACTGGAATGTCTGAAAAGAAAAACAAAAACATGTTGTGGGATTCTTGTAGGATTGGCAAATGTATCAAAATGTATGGAAATCATTGCCGTTCAGATTTCAGTCTTTCCTCATAATGCCTGAGATATTATGTGTGTATTTTCAACATCTAATCCCAGGCTCTATAGGATTAAAAATGGCTCTAAGAATATTTCAAGCGCGGTGAAGCCTTTTCGATATAGGCCACGCGGCTCCGAACGCGCCGCGACCATTGACACTAATTAGTAATTGCACATTGTCTCCCCTCGCGGTGCGTAAAGGTGAGGAGAGTGAGTAATGTTTGGCGCTCGGAGGTCACGGCTCTAAGTAGGACAGTCACACGAGCCAAACACGCACCGCGGGCCCCGGGAAAACACGCTCCTCACTCCACACGCGTGATTTATCGTCCGCGAGCGGAGCTGGGAATCTGCTGCTGCGGCTGAACCGAGGACGGCAACACGAACGGAGGAACCAACGTGATCCAAACGCCTTTTAGTCAGCAATTTTAGACTGACTTTAATTAGATTATGCTGTAGTAATACATTTAAGTTTTTCCCTGGTTTAGACAAGACTTAATTAAGTCTATTTAGACCCTTTTTAGCCCCACGGTTCTCAACCTTTTTGGTGCCATAATCCCAGGATGACAAGCCACAGCTCCAATAACAAGTTAATTTGTTAAATATATAACAAAAACTGCTGTGATGTCCCCACAAATTATAGCTGATAAGCATTAAAATAGAATATAAAGCTGAATCATGATTAATTGCACACAAGCAGCGTCACACAGGAAGCTCAGATGCAAAACAAAGCCTGTAGTATTTAAACCAGAATTGACATGTGTTTCTCTTAAAGGGTATATACGGAGTTTAAAAATGTTAAAATCATGTATTTTCCTCCCCCTACATGTTCCAGCCATGTCCTAATGTGAAGGAGCTCAGACCTGTTCACCACAACTGCCTCTAAAATCCTGCACTGTCACTCAGAAAGTTTTAATATAGAAGCTGCAGTTACAAGTAAGACCTGAGGTGGCAGTAGTGAGCACAAAATGGCCAACTTGCATCCAGCCCCTTTAACATTATGTATATGATTTATTTGACAGCACTTCTCTTTGTCCTCATGGCAGGGACATTGCTGCAGTACCTCCCCCTAGTGGTCAGGAGTGACTCTAAAACAAACTTTTAAAACTGATTGCAATGGAGAAGAGTAGTTTTTTTTTTCTTCTAAAAATCACCGCGATGCTGGGCTGAGTGTCATCATTTTGACTGTGCTGTTTTTGTTCTGAGTCTTTGATTGACAGGCCCTGGAGCTCTGTGGAGGCTTGTAGCCGGTCACTGGGACTTCCCGCCTTTTTACCCTTTTTACCTCTTAAAGGAACAGGCCACCGTTTTTCCATACTGAGACATGTTCTTACCTGAGCTTAGATGAGTTGATGTGTACCTGTCTGGTCTTTGTGCGTGCCCTCAGTCACGCAAAGCGACCAAAGATGTTGTTAGCATTTGGCTTTTCACAGTATATTCCTATAGCTCCAAACAGGAGTGAAGTTAGAAGTGACCACAGTCTTCCACAAAGACCAGACAGGTACACATCAACTCGTCTAAGCTCAGATAAGAACATATCTCAGTATGGAAAAACAGTGGCCTTTTCCTTTTTGCTTTACTCAAATCTAAACGGCTATTGTAACACCTCATTTGAAAGCTCAGACCTACAAAACAAAACACATCTTTTTCCTCGCATTGTTGCCTCATTGTCACTTTTTTTTTACTTCTTTTTCATTGCCGTTTCATTGCGTTTTCGTCACATTTTTTGTCAATTTTTATCGCTTTTTTGTTAATCTTTTGTGGCTGTTTCATTTCCTACGCTTTTTGGTCCTTTTTGTTAAATTTGTGTCACTTTTCTGTTGCTCTTTTGTTGCATTTTTATCCCTGTTTTCGTCTCATTTTTGTCGCTATTTTGATGCTTTTTTTCCAAGAAGCTTTAAGGTTTGGGTAAGGCCAAACAGGCTTCGTAGGAGGAGATGCAGCAGCCATGTTCATTTCACTTTTCTATGGTTTCGGACCACTAGCGCATCTTTGAGTAATCTTTAAACCTTGCCTAAGCTTCAGCCTTTCATTGCTGAGTAAAAGCCTCCGCCATAGCTTCACTAAAGCCACAAGCTGCACTTTTTTCCCCCTCCTTATTGAAAGAGAAGGAGTGAGAGGAGAGTGTGGGCGTGGCTCTGAGTTGGTTCACTTGAATAATCAGGAACTACTGGATTTTTCTAACCGACAAAGTGCAAGAAACTCCTTTAATTTACTCTGACGTGTTTCGTCTCAGTCTTTCCTATTTCCACACAAACTCATTTATTTACGACTCTCCGTGTCTCCTCAGGCCTGGGCTCGACCGACGCCGACCTCCCTCTGCCCAACCCGGCTGCCCCCATCAAGAAAATCCCCAAGGACAAAGGTCAGCCTCTGCTCCCCCCCTTTTTTTTTTTTTTTTATAAAACACTTGCACATTCGGACAATTCCTGTAAGTGTGAGCCATCAATCCCGCCGCGTATCGTTTGACAAATTATCTTCACGCAAAAAGCCCCCCCCCCCTCCTAAACAAATATATATATTAAAAAAAAGCAGCAGGATGTTCGGGTATTGATCAGCTGTCCTTGAACGCATCAATCACGGCAGATATAAGCAAAAGGAAGAGGAGCGCGGGGGGAGACGGGACGCGGGGCTAAAAGGGGTGAGAAGGGTCAGCCGCTAAAAGCCTGGCCGCGTAAAGCTATAGCGTTTTCAATTCTTTCAACATAACAATCGTGCGTGTGTGTGTGTGTGTGTCTGTGTGTGTGTGTCCGTCCTCTGCACGAGTCAGCAGACCTCCGCGGAAATCAATACGACAACAGCGCCTCCGAGGAATGCGCCGCGAAAAGACAACAGGGGCGACTGAGTGAATGGAGGATCTGGAGGAGGTTTGACTCGCTCAGGGCTGGATCGTGATTGGCCGCTCAGACTTATACAGATGTGGGCGTAGGAGTAAAAAAGGAGAAGTGTGTTGGGTGTGAAAGTATGCGGACAGTTGAGTCGGCTAGTCCAGGCTACTTCTGAGAGACCGTTAGCTTGCTCAATGTGTTTTTCCTATAGCCGTTAGCATTAGCCACCAAACATGGCAGATTATGAAGCAGATGTTTTCAGCTGTTGTCGACCATCGACCACATTTGGGTCAATGTCTCGTCAGAAATCATTAATGAATGTACAGACCTGTGAGATTTTATTTCAGATACAAGTTTTTAGGCGGGTTGCGCTGCACTAAAATCATATTATGGTTCAGTTCAATTATTTGGAGGGTACGATTCGGTAGTTTTTCCGTGCAAAAAAACACAAAAACACTGAAAATAAACTTGCAAAATGTACAGAAATAATATACAGAGCATTAAAGGTGCATTTTGCAACCTTTTCTGTGGAAAAAAGAAAAAAAGGAGATATTTGTGTGTATTTGACCTTATAGTGACCCAGAGGCTGTATGAGTGGTCAGCATTAGGGCTGCAACTTACGATTATTTTGATCATCGATAAATCCAGTGGTTCTCAACCTGGGGGTCGGGACCCCCCACAAATTTGGGGGATCGCCAAATCATTTAGATAAAATATACATATCTTCATTAGCAAATAATCTAATGTTTTATTGTAGCGTGTGTTTGCGATTGTATCAGAGTGCCATTATTTGTTTGTAGTTTCATGAATTTTATTTCAGACATTTGTTATTTTTCTTTGTTTTTTAAGAATTATGTAGGCTAATGAATCCTATTTCTCATGGTGTGACCCGGGCGGGGGGTCATGAACCCCTTTACCTGTCATAATGGGGGTCGCGGCTCCAAAAGGTTGAGAACCACTGGATTAATCTACCGATTTTTTTTACGATTAATTGATTAATCACTTGGCTGTGAATGGTGTATGAAATTTGTATTTTTCTTCTTATTTGTTTTTTTTATTTATCTTTTCTATTTCTATCACATAACTGTGTCCAAACAGCCGCCCGCGGGCCAACTGCGGCCCACGGCCCACTTTTATTTGGCCCACTGCAAAGTCTAATTAATTGAATATATATAAAATAAATAAAATTCCATAAGTAGAAAGCTGTGATGAAGGCTGTTTTCTTTACTTTAAGCATATTCAATTAAAAAGCACAGTTAGCATTTTATTGAATTTGCGAACTTTAACACAATAGAGGTGAAGTTATATATCTGAGGTCCAGTTGTTTGCATATTTTTCTGTATGTGGCCCTCAGTGAAACAGTTTGGACACCCCTGACTATAAAACTGAAGTGGCGCCGCTCGAGGACATGTTGATGGAGTAAACTTAAAGAGACTAGATGCAAGTTGGCTATTTTATACTCACTACTGCCACCTCAGGTCATACGTGTAACTGCAGATTCTATATATAGCTCGTGCATGACAACAACTTTCTGAGTGACAGGATTTAGAGGCAGTCGTGGAGCTCGTTCTAACATGAGGACATACTTTAAAGGGACTATACGGATCTTTAAAAAGTGAGTGTTTTTGGAGGCTGTTTGCGCCAATTCTGATTTCTGATGAATGAGACCCAGACAATATAATTCAATAAGTATAACCACTGCTTTCATGTACTCTGTTTCCCAAGGTTTGTTTTATGGGTTTAGCTCGTCTCTTTTAATAAAGTCAATTTTCCTGAGAAATGTTCCAAAAGAAGCTTCATAATCCTGTTCCTCCTAATTCACGCTGTTCTGTTTTCGTACCTGTGCGTCTGAAACCCACAGTGATAAATAAAGTACTGGCAGGATTTGGGTCGGAGCGTGATCGGTGCAGCAGAAACGAGGCGTTTGCAAAAGGCCGGAGGGAATAAGGACGAACCCCGAGGTCATTATGGGCCTGAACAGCGTCGTACGTCACACAAACGCCGCTAAAACTAATGTAATGTGGAGGTCGTTCCTCTAAATAAGCATTATCCAGGTTTACGCGCAGATTTGTTTTGTGAGAACGGAAAAGGTCAGTTTGGAGAGATTAAATACAGGCGTCTGCGCTGTGGAAAAAGAGCTTGTTTGGGTAAATTATTGTAGTTAAAATACAGATAAGAGAAGGGAGTGTTACAGCGCATGAACATCACAGTTAAAGTAAAGCAAAGGTGCAGAGAAAAGGCTCATGTTGTGATTTTCACGTCAAAGCGTTAATGTTTAGAGTAAAATAAAAGACCAAACTCACTCTTCACGATGCTTATTTATGCCGTTTTGTTCACGAGTAAACCAGAGATTTCACAAAAGGGACTGATGGTTCGGTCCGTGTCTGCGTAGGTTTCCTCCGGTTTCCTCTTCCACTAAATCACTATCACAATATTTTCAAAAAATATCATGATAACAATATATTTGTCGATATAATTGACATCGGACAAACCACTTAAAAATTCCAGCCTTACGCCTATTTGGAAGATTAAACGGGCTAAATGCAAATTTGCCATTTTATACTCACTACTGCCACCTCAGGTTATACGTGTAACTGCAGCTTCTATATTAAGCTTGTGCATGACGGCACTTCAGACCCGAAGTAACACCTTTTTGAGTGACAGGATTTAGAGGCAGTTGTGGAGAACAGGTCTGAGCTCATTCTACACATTAGGACATAGCTGGAACATGTAGGAAAATACAGAATTTTAACATTTTTAGACGCTGTATAGTCCCTTTAATGCAAAGATGTTTCATTCTTTTTTTTGTTATGGCATCATAATTTCCTCGCTAATATGATCTACTCAAGCAGTTTACATCCTTCATTTCCTTTTACTCTTTCAGCACCTGTCCCCGCGTCCTACAGTCAGTGTTTATGCTGCTCTGATGGAGCTGAGCGTAACATATAATTATATCATGTCCACCATATAAAAAATTACAACGATAGTAAAAAATTCTATCGCGATAACGATGTGTGATATGATATGGCCCAACCCTACTGCCCACTGCTGGACAATAAAGTTCACCTTCACCTTAGAAATGACTCCATGGTGACATAGCGATTGGATTTACGGCTTTTTTCTGGGAGCCGAGTCTTTTGGATGATTCCAAAGAGCCGTTCAAAAGACTGGCTCTTTTTACAGTAACATTTTAATAACGGCAGCCAGATAACTCGTGATCGATAAAAGGCACTTTTTAATGGTTTAAAATGACAATGCAGCTGATGTTTACGCTTTGAAAAACGTGTTTGTGAATCAAATCTTGCACGACAACTCATAAAAAGGGGCTGTAACTGTCTAACAAATCATTTTTAATGTATTTAGCTTTCACTTGTGTCGCCTGCTCCATTGTTGGGCTGAATCTTGTGTTAGTTCGAGGGAGTTTTGGTTAAAATTTACTCATGCCCCATTTTTGTGCTCGTCAATGAGTTTATTCTCACATTTCTAATTAAATACTTTATTTTTTACCCAAAGTAAGTTGTGTCTCTTTGCTTTCCATGTTCATTGTGGGACACTTTAAGATTAAGTAGAGGTTAAATAGTTTCCTGCCTCAGTATATCGTGACAAACAAACAAAACCTTCCTGTATTTCTTTATTTCAGATTTATCGAGCAGTTTTGAGGTGAATTGAAGTGAGTGTTTTCCTCTCCCATAAGTGGCTGGCAGGCAGGTATAGGAGGAGGATGTTCGGATGAAGGAGCAGAGATGTTTCTGAGCGCATCTTAATCAGCGTTAATTTCACACAAGAATTCCCCCCAGAAAGAGAGAGCGACGCGCAGTAACGCACCAGTCTTTAATCCGTCCAATTAGGCGGCGGCGTCGGGGCGCACATACTAACGAGGCGCAGATAGATCAGCCTCTGTGGCGTCTGCACCTGCCAAACATCGCACACAGAGACGGGATTAACCACGCCAAATATCAATTAAGATACACAGAGACTTTTTTATTCTGCAACGTTGAGTTTGCAGGAGTGAGATTAGATTCGGCGTCTGCAGGTTTACTTCAGTTACAGTGAAATATAAGTGATGTTTTAAATGAGACAGTTGTAATGTTGATCTGCCTTTACAGTGTCTGAGCAAAAAAAAAACTACAGATCTGGGGTTGAGGCAGGAACCTTTTGCAGTTTTTCGTCGTCGGCTATAAATACAGACGGCATCTGTGGGATGTCCCATATAAGGTCATGTTTGAAGCAGCCAGAGGGAAAACAAAGAGGAAAACTGAACTTTCTCCTATATCGCCACCATTACTTTAAAGGAACAGGCCACAGTTTTTCCATACTGAGATAAGTTCTTTGCTTGGTAGCTTCCAACTTCACCCCTGTTCAGAGCTATAAGGATATACTGGGAGAGGCCCAATGCTAACAACATCTCTGGTCGTTTTGCGTGACTGAGCGCACGCACAAACACCGGGTACACATCAACTCGTCTAAGCTCAGGTAAGAACAGATCTCAGTATGGATAAACGGTGGCCTGTTCCTTTTAACAAATGCTTAATTATGAAGATATTTTGATACTAAATAAAGATACAGAGACATGGAGAGGAGCAACGTGGTTCAACAGCCTATACAAGAACGGACAATGCTAACATGAAGCTAGCGTTAGTGAAATGCTACATATGCTAACGTTAGCAACAAGTTGTATTTTTCGCTTCCACAGAACAATTTAGTTTATTTGAGCAGCAAAAAACCCCAAAGATCATAGACAACAGATGTTATCACGGGAAAAGAGTGAATTTGCTCACTCTAAAGAAGTTGAAGCTGCAGTTTGTGACATTTTCGCTTTACAAAAGTTGTTACAGTAAACTCTTGAAAGCACCAGGCATTTCCTCGGTCCTGTGATAGGTCCATAATACCACCTATTATACCGTTTATGATTGTACAAATGATTGAGCAGAGGTCAATATGGACTAACATGTTACTCTCGACTCTGTGTGATTTACGGTGGGAAAAAAAACATCCATATGGACCCAATTTTGGCTTGAAAAGAGTGAAAAATTGTGATTCCCATGAGAGCTTTTCTTCCCCGCAGCTATTTTATAATATCAGATGATTGGTGACTGACTTACTAAATCGAATAATGTTGATGTGTTTTGTGCAGAAGAGTCGTCTCTGGGACAGACTCTTCCTCCGGGGTTTCCGGCTCCGTTCCTCTTCGCAGACGGACTCTCGTCAGTGGAGACTCTACTCACCAACATACAGGTACGTTTTACACCAGCGGCCGCGCCCTCAGCCCTCGGCTCTCAGTGCTGCAGAGAAGGACAAAGGCTTTGTTTTCATGTCTTATATCTGTTTATATCTGTGTGCTTGTATTTGTGTTGATACGAGGCTGCTGAACTTTGCAAAACAAATTTCAGATCCTTGGATCTGACAATAAAGTGTCTGTTTGTCTGTCGACCTTCCTTCTTCCTTTCCTCCATCCTTCCTTTTCCTTCCTTTCTTCCTTCTTTCTTCCTTTCCTTCTCCCTTTCTTTTTCTTTCTTTCTTTCTTTCTTTCTTTCTTTCTTCCTTCCTTCCTTTCTTTCCTTCATTTCCTTCCTTTCCTTTTTCTTTCTTTCCTTCCTTTCCTTTTTACTTCCTTTTCCCCTTTCTTTCTTCCTTGGTTTCCTTCCCTCCTTTCCTTCTTCCTTCCTTGACTTTTCCTTCCTTCCTTCCTTTCTTTCCTTTTCTTCTTCCTTCCTTTTCTTCTTCCTTCCTTTCCTTTTACTGCCTTCCTGTCTTTCCTTTTCTTCTTCCTTCCTTTCCTTCTCCCTTCCTTTTTCTT
Source organism: Gobius niger (assembly GCF_951799975.1). NCBI lineage: Eukaryota > Metazoa > Chordata > Actinopteri > Gobiiformes > Gobiidae > Gobius > Gobius niger. The sequence continues at coordinate 22,702,198 of NC_136872.1, read as the reverse complement.
TCTGTCTTCCTTTCCTTCTTTCTTCCTTTCCTTTTTACTTCCTTTTCCCCTTTCTTCCTTCCATGGTTTCCTTCCTTCCTTTCCTTCTTCCTTTTTCTTTTCCTTCCTTCCTTTCTTTCCTTTTCTTCTTCCTTCCTATTTCCCTTTCTTTCTTCCTTGGTTTCCTTCCTTCCTTTCCTTCTTCCTTTCGTCCTTCCTTCCTTTCATTTTTCCTTTCTTTCTTCCTTTCTTTCTTCCTTCCTTGCTTCCTTTTCTTCTTCCTTCCCTTCTTCCTTCTCAGTCAGATTTTGTAATGCTGTATTGTGGGTTCTTGTGATTTTGTTGCCGTTTATACTTCTACGACGCACACAGACCCTGACGTTTGAAATAAAAGCCTGTTTCTCTATGGAAGTATGCGATGCAGACTGCTGTTGCTGTGGCGTCTGTCCAGGGCTTGCTGAAGGTGGCGGTGGAGAACGCTCGGGTGCAGGACAAACAGATCCAGGCGGAGAAGCGGGAGCTGAAGATGGAGCTGTTCAGGGAGCGCGAGATGAGGGAGAGTCTGGAGCGGCAGCTGACGTCCGAGCTCCAGAGCAGAGGTCAGGAACGGGGGTCACGCATTCCCTCAGATTCCACCCAGAGCGGAGGGTCGACATGAGGTCACGTGTTTCTCTCCGTTTCCACCCCAGCTTCCATCCAGAAGCGCCTGAAGAAGGAGAAGAAGGCCAAGAGGAAGCTGCAGGAGGCGCTAGAGTTCGAGTCCAAGCGGCGCGAGCGAGTGGAGGACGCGCTCAAACACTCCTCCTCGTCCTCGCCGTCTCCGGAGCCGCACCACAACAACAAGAGCGGTGAGAGCAGAGAGAGATGCCCCGCCCACAGCAAGGGGGCGCCATCACAGCCTTTAGCCACTGACTTTGTGTTTTATTAGTTTCAGTTCTGAACGCTTGTCCCTGTGCTGCTCATGTTGTTTACGTCTCCACTTGTTTTCCTCACTTCCTGTTTCTCTCTCCCTCTCTCTGTGTTTAACTCAGACTCGAACGGATCCGAGGAGAAACCAGAGCTTAATGGAAACCAGCAGGACAACGGCAGCGTCCAGGGTAAAAATAAAACACCTTCACTTTAACGACAAACGATATGCAAAATACCTGGAATTTAGCGCGGACGGAGCGAGAGGCGACGGCTTCTAGGAATCGAGGAAGGGGAAACGTCTTTGTGTCTTGTTAACGGAGTAAACAGGTCGATGAAAGGGATAAACCGAGTCTGAGTCTAGGCCTGGACCAAACCTTTTTAAATCTAAACCTGCTGGTGGGGAACCTGCAGGGCGGATCATCAAACTATTTTTTTGGATGACCTCTTAGACTAAAAGTCTTTGTCCCGTTTGAGTTATTTCCAAATGTGATTGATAGTTTCTCAAGGTCGATAAGTATTGAAAACAAGCATTGGAATTTGGGCTGACGCCTGACAGGTCGTATCAAGCTTTTGACGGACAGCTTCCTCCACAAAAGGCAGAAAATCATTGTGAACAGGGCTTTTCTCCTCACCCTCTGGTCATCACTGTTGTTTATTAACGTCTGCACATCCGTTCATCAACATCTGCCTTCATATCAGTTTGTCCCAGACTTCAGCACCGGGGAGAGACACAGAGAGGGGGCGCAGTGAGTCTGAATGTCCCTCACCCCTCATTTACTATATAGCAGACCTCATAGTGCAATGACCATGTTGTTGGATGCATTTAATTTAACATGGATTTGACTTGAATGAAGAAAACAGCTCGATCTACAGTTCAGAAGCTAACGCTGTCTGTTCTTCCCCGACTCTTGATATGCATTCTGGTCTATATTGACCCGTCTAGTGACCAGCGTGTCCAAGCCCTCATTGAGAACGTTTGACAATGATAATGCATTGGTTTTATATAGCGACGCTTACATTGCTTTATTCATTCATACTAGAGCTGGGGGAGACTGGCTGCCAGTTTGTGCCACAGGCCCCTCCGACCACGACCAACCACTCACTGCATTCACCCAGGCTTCCTGATGTTCCCAAACGGTCTCCCATGCAAGTACCAGCCAGGCTCTTCCTGCTTGGCTTCGAGATCTGACAGGATCTAGCAGAGCAAACCACGTTCTCACATTCTCGTCTCGTCAACAAAAACTCAAAAACATCTTGTCATGTTTTAGTCTCCAAAGAACTGTTTTTAGCTCGTCATTTTTACCGTCTTGAAAACAAAGGTGTGTCAACGAAATAATTTAGTTATTGTCTTTGTTGACGGAGAGCCATGTGAACGTGTTTTGGTTAGGGGGTGCTGAGGGACAAGATTGCCCCCAAAAATACTTTTTTTGTGCTTATTTAAGGCAAAGGGATTCCCTACAAAGTATTGAAGATCAACATATCATTTTGAAAGTACCATCCATCCATCCATCTTCTTCCACTTGTCCGTTGCCGGGTCGTGGGGGCAGCTGTTGGATCTACCCAAATCACATTGCACCAGCCCCTACGGCTCCTCCTGCAGGTGGTGGGTCCACAGAAGGACGGCCTCACGATTAACCAGGCCTGTTGGTCTCTCATAAGGAGCTTCTGAACCGATCTTTGTCAGACCCGTCACCTAGGACCTGTTTGCCCTGGGAGACCCTACCAGGGGCACGAAGCCCCAACAACAGAGCTCCAGGATCACTCGGCTCCAGGAGGGGTGCTTATTTCCCATTTAATAATATTACTTGCAATACACAAACTATCCACCGGGGGTGCTGCACCTTCAGCACTCTGGGTTCCCACAGCCTTGAACAGCACTGCTCAAAGATGAGTCGGATTGTCATTAAACAAGCAGCGTTTTGCAGCTTGTGATCCAGCGAACATTTGCTTTAGGAGAGAGAGGGGGTACTCGTGCCCGTCCCGTTCACCAGGGACTGATTAAACCCAAAGTTTCGTCTGTCAGGCTGCACTTATAATGCAGGACATGAGAGAGACAAAGGTGAATGCCGTGCCACTCTCACGCTAAAGCTCCGCTCTGGTCTGAAGCTGCGGTTGTTTGTGGCCTCACACAGATGTTGCCCAGGTGTGCGGCCCCCGTGTGTTAGCGGGACATTAGGCAGGACCGCTCCACCGGAGGGGCCCCACAGACACATGTGAACCATACCTCTTCATACGAGCCCTCTCCTCACGCTCCACAGACAGACTTTACGAGATGATGGTTTCTGCCCTGGACGTGTTTTCGTGAAGGTACAGGCTGCAAATTACACGGCGTTTCTGCTCCGGGCAACGTGTTATTGGTCTGGGCACGCGGGGTTTAGGGTGAATTTGAACATTTCAGAGGGAAAACAAGGAACAATGGGCTTTCTTAGCGTCTTATCACACAGACGAGAAGTTATTGGGGAAGAACAAACCCTAAGAACAGTCAGGAGGCTCTTCGGCACATGCAGTTTTAGAATATTATCACGGTCTCAGTGAAAGTAAAAATGCTCTGTTCCTGAAGGAGGAGATAGAGCCTTTTTCACAGTCGATCATTTCCGTCTTGAAGTTTAGGACGGTCGAGTCGCGGCCGCTTGATTTGTGTCCGTCGAATGTGGAAGATATGCTTTTTATGGATTTTATAACCTCCTGAGTAGAGTTTTTGAGGATCTTTGAGTAAAACGCAAACGTGTGCCTGTGGTTTGTTCATTCTAAAGCGCTGCAGGTGAATAGGGAAAATATTTAAATGTAGAGATGTCAATTTGAAACTTCTGCTGAACATTATGGATATAAACATGAGGAGAAAATGTATTGCAAGTTTTCTGTCATTTTATGTTTTCATGTAAGAATAAGGCATTTTGTGCATAAAAATGGCCAAAATTGCTGATATTTTCATCAACAAAATCAAAATAATGGATAGAGCCAGGTTTGAATATGTGTTTTTATTTTTGCTGATTTATTAGTAACTAATATTTTTTCAGAGGGGATTTTGGGTCTGGTTTAGTTTTTGGATAAAAGTGAAAAATTCAAATTTTGCCTCGTTTATTTGGAGTTCAAAGCTCAATAAATCAGGCTGGGAATAAGATATTGAAAAATCCCTTTGGATTTTTTTAAAAATCTTGTTAAGTCCAAGTCTGTAAAGTGTGGAGTCTGTAGGAGCGACTAAAGTGGAGATGTGCAAAGGTGGAATGAAAAACACATTTTTGAGAAAACAGCCCTTAAGTTTAGTATCGTGTGCTCATGCGTAAGAACATTTCTCTGTTCTTTCGCAGCGGGTGTCTCCCAAAAAGGAAATTGCCATATTTGGATTACAGCTTTTCTTGCTGCACGTGGATACCAAACATGTCAGTATTTGTGAATGAATAAGCGTGGGGAAAAATGGCTGATTCAACGGAAAAACTGGGAATCTTCAGCTCGATAGCGACAAAACATAAAATAAGCATCATTAGCTCATTGACTACGTTCAAACGTTGACACTGCCAATGACGTCTGTAGACGTCAATTTGTTTTTTCAAGCCTTGAGCATGTCTGGTGTTAAAATCTTAGTTGTGCTGACTAATAACCACCTAAAAGAACTTTAGTTATTTTATTGAGTCACTAGGTGGCAGCATTGCTCTTTCCTTTTCTCAGCTTTTTGGTCAGAAAACTGCATTTTAGGTGATTTTGCCTATTTTCTACAGACAATTACTAAAGAATGGAAAGAGGTACAAACAAGCTTCTTATTTAGATGGAAGAAGAGAGTCTAATCTTTCTTTTGGTGGGTTTTGTGTTGACATAGACCTAGATCTACATTTTCTGTGGGTCTTGAAAAAACAGTCAAAATCCTGAAAAACCTCTGGCACTGATTTGAAAATGGCTGGTAGTCAATGAGTTAAGGGTAAATTTAGTCTTTTTTATACTCTAGCATGAAAACTAAGATGTTGTGGGAGAAAACTAGCAAAAAATGTCCTCATATTTGCACCTGCCTCCACTCCAGAACAGTAGGTGGCGCTGTGCAGATGTTCTGTCAAACACCACTGACTTACAACAAGGAAGAAAGTTTGTCCCCGTCGTGTTGCCGTACAGAGAGTGAGTTTCAGCAGCAGCAAAGTCATTTTCACTCATTTAAACAGATTTCTACTGAATAATGAAGCACTTTGACCCCCAGTGCCTGCTTTACTCAGGCTTTTACAGCTACTTTACACCCATTAGCCGCGATACCTTTTGTCGTACGGCTTCAAAGAGCATCCGGGTGTCGGCACAAAGCCTCCGCAGTCCGGCCGGTTCGATTTATCGGACCTATGCGCTGTTTGCGATTGTTTTAAAACTCTTCCGAAGCCCGGGTGTTTTCTCATTATCTCTTGTTCTGAGTTCTCTCTCTCTCTGTGTCTCACTTTGCTCTGGTGCAAAGCCAGCACTAAAGCTCCACCTGATTTCATTACTGCTGATTGGCCCAGTAGGACCCTCAGACTCCGTACAACACAGTTAATTAACAACAGAGAAGAGAAGGAAGAGAGAGAAGAGAGGGGAAAGGAGGGAGGAAAGTGCTGAATAGTGGAGAAAGCAGGTTTACTGTAGAAGTGAGGGACAAAAGGGTTTGGAATTATTAAGGATGGGGCTATTGTGTTTTTAAAGGGAGACACGGCTGGCAAATCCTTCTCTTTTCTCCCTTAACATGTTAGTTTTAATGTCAGAGTAAAAAATAGACCAAACTCCCCCTTCGCGATGCTTGTGTGATGTTTTGTCGAGTATCATGTCCAACGTTTGTGGTTCTCCCTGGTCTTTCCCACACTCATTCATTCATAAATACATGTTTGGTGTTAGTCTGAGGGGGCGTGGTGTTAGTCTGAGGGGGCGTGGTGTTAGTCCCATGGAAAGATCGAAACAGTTGAGATTTTAACGTTTCTCTGAGTTTTTAAATGGTCAAAATGGATCCAAGGACGACTGAGAAACATCCTGTTTAAGTCAAAAACGAGAAGAGGAGGAGAGAGGAAGAGGGAGGAAGAGGGAGGAAGAGAGGGGGAGGAGAGAGGAGGAGAAGAGAGAGGAAGAGAGAAGAAGAGAGCGGAAGAGGGAGGAGGAGAGAGGAGGAGAGAGGAGGAGAGAGGAGGAGAGAGGAGGAGGGAGGAGGAGGGAGGAGGAGGGAGGAGGAGGGAGAAGAAGAGAGAAGAAGAGAGAAGAAGAGAGAAGAAGAGAGAAGAAGAGAGGGGGAGGAGAGAGGAGGAGAAGAGAGAGGAGGAGAAGAGAGAGGAAGAGAGAGGAAGAGAGAGGAAGAGAGCGGAAGAGAGCGGAAGAGAGCGGAAGAGAGCGGAAGAGAGCGGAAGAGAGCGGAAGAGAGCGGAAGAGAGAAGAAGAGAGAAGAAGAGAGAAGAAGAGAGAAGAAGAGAGAAGAAGAGAGAAGAAGAGAGAAGAAGAGAGAAGAAGAGAGAAGAAGAGAGAAGAAGAGAGAAGAAGAGAGAGGAAGAGAGAGGAAGAGAGAGGAAGAGAGAGGAAGAGAGAGGAAGAGTGCGGAAGAGGAAGAGAGAGGGAGAGAGAGGAAGAGAGCGGAAGAGGAAGAGAGAGGGAGAGGAAGAGAGAGAGGAGGAGAGATTAAGAGGGAGGGGGAGGAGAGAGGAGAGATAATCAGAAAGGAGATTGTTGTATAAAACCCCCATTATCTCAGATTCTGGAAAAAAAATCTGTGATTTTGATCAATATTAGCCTCTGTTTAGTTTAGATTTCTCAGGAACCGAGGTACGTAGAATTAAACAGTTTCCACCTATAGAGAGCTTAGAGTCTCACCTTTCAAACGAGCCACAGCACGTGTCCACAGCTATAACATAGAATACACTGTGGTGCTACAAATATCATGAAAAACGGTCTGGATTGTTGGCACTCAAAACAGCGCGGCCTCGATGTGTTAATATCATGAAAAAACGTCTGACACTTAAAAACTAAACATTGTTGATTCCAAAGATCAGACAAACAACATACGGACATTTTAAAACACGTAACCAAACAAATCCAACCCTCAATCGTGTTCTTTTAATCATTTGGACGACTTCTCTTCCCTCCGTGTGCGTAGAATCGGTCCAAAGCCACGTCACACTTATATTTGGGGCGCCCCTCTCCCTCTCGCCTCTGTAAACCCCCCCAGCGGCGCCGGAGCAGCGGGACAGACCCGCGGTGCGCTCGCTGAAAGGAGGCCACAGAAGTGAAGGGACGACAGTGGTGAAAAATGTGCCCCTGATTCTCGACCTGGTGACATTTCCTCTCAGCTGATGGACTTTTAACAAGGCGGGTCAGCGCCATTTTTAACCCACGGAGCCTCCACACACACACGCCTGCGCCCCCCCTTACACAAACACACGGAGGACTGCGGGACCGCGAGGTGATGGATCGGGGGGGAGCAAATGGTGACAAAATATCACGCGAAAGGTGAAAACAACAAGAGAGACTCGGGTTTCAGTGGAGGATTCACAACAGGGCTTTTATTTTGAAAGAGCCAGAATCTAATCAAAGCAAGTAACCAGGTGTAGGTGTTTGATATAATAAAGTACATTTTCTTGTGATTCTCGTTAGCCTGTTCAATGTATTTTCCCTATAGCCGTTAGCATTTAGCTTCAGCTGTTGTCATGACAACCATCAAACCATTGATACTGTGCCTTATGTCTTATTACATTATCAGGGTTTCTGCGGGGCATTGAAAAGCATTAACCTCTTACCCCCCCACAGCTTTACCCAAATCTAAAAGCTTCTCGACTAGGGAGCAACAGTGTAAGGCCTCATTTGAAAGCTAAGGCCTACAAGACTGATCGCGTTGTGTACCGTGTTTTTTTTTGTCGTGTTTTTGCTGCTTTTTCGTCGCTGTTTTGTTGTGTTTTGATCCTCTTTCTCGCCGCTTTTTTTTTTTCCAGAAGCTTTTAGATTTGGGTAAAGCTGAGCTGGAGAAAATGAGCTCAGTTAAGGCGGGTGGTAAGAGGTTTTTAACCTCTTAACTCCCGCCTGAACCGAGAGCATTTTCTCCAGTTCAGCTTTACCCAAATCCTGTAGGGCCAGTGTAACACCTCATTTGAAAGCTAAGATTTACAAAACTCATCTAAATGGATCTTTTTCCTAACGTCATCAGATTTTTATCCATCTTTTTTGATGGGTATTCAACTCATTTTGTAACTTTTTTGTCATTTTTAAAAAAATATTTTTTTTGTCATTTTTTGTCACATTTTTGTCATCTTTTTAAATAAATTTTTTGTCACATTTTTAGTCAATTTTTTTTTGTCATTTTTTGTCATTTTTTGTCACATTTTATGTCAATTTTTTTGTCATTTTTTGTCATTTTTTTCCATAATTTTGTCAAATTTTTTTTAAATTTTTATGTCAATTTTTTTGTCAATTTTTTTGTCACATTTTTTGTCACATTTTTTGTCTTTTTTTGTCTTTTTTGCCACATTTTTGTCATTTTTTTAAAATCAATTTTTTGTCATTTTTTGTCATTTTTTTGTCATTTTTTTGTCTTTTTTTGTCACATTTTTGTCATTTTTTCGTCACATTTTTGTCACATCTTCATCATTGTTTTCATCTCAGTTCTGTCATTTTTTTCACACCTTTTTTCCAGAAGCTTTTGGATTGGGGTAAAGCCAAACTGTGCTCGGTTCAGGTGGGAGTCAAGGGGTTAATGAGGCTTTTCAGTAAAAGGTTTGAATTAGTGACTATTTGAGCTGGTATATAGCTTTATTTTGAAACCAAGCACATTTTCTCCAGTTCAGCTTTGCCCAAATCTAAAAGCCTCTTGACTGGAGCTCATCCTATGGACCAGAGTTACACCTCATTTGAAAGCTAAGACCTACAAAACCATTTGCATTGAACAGACCCGGGAGGCTGAGTTTGTAGCGTTTCTGCAGTTTCTATGAGGACTTGTATATGTTTTCGAGGTCCCGGCTGCGTCTCCTCTGCTCCAGCGTAACTTTGCAGTAGTTTTGGAATCGCGAGGCCAAACCCGCCGGAGGAGGGCGAGGGGACGGCGGGGGGGGCGGCGGCGGGACAGCAGAGGACGCCGAGAAGAATGGTTTGGGTAAAAATAATAATAAAGAGTTTGAACTTAGGCAGAGGACGACAGGACGATGCATGGAGGAGACGCCGCCAAGGGCAAGAGGGGCAGAGGGGGGGGCCGGGGGGGGGGGTTTGTGACGGAGAGCCTTTGTTCTGGAGCAAATAAACAAAACGGCAGGTGGACTCATCGATGAGGTTCGTGTCAAAGTAAGAATCAGACCAAACCCTCCCTTTAAGATGTTTATTTAATGGCGTTTTGTCGTTGCTCCTCCATTCACAAACGGCGACGCACAGAATCCCCCCGACAACGCTCTGTGTAGAAATAAACAGGTGCCAACGCTACAAAACTTTAGGATTTGTTGACTTGTTTACCTTAATCAATCCTTTCTATAATCAGGGCTGGATTTAAGTAAAATGGGCCCCGGGGCTAGAGTGTTTTTCAGGGCCCCCCATGTAATGTATGTCTGTCAGATTTCTCTCTCTCTACAATGAAAAGATAAACTAATGATTATTTTTTTTACTTCTTAAACATAGTAGTAGTTAAAAAAAACAACTAAACAACTTAAACTTAACTTTGCTAAACTGTGTAATATCTGCTTATACAGGAGGTTGCAAAATTCACACTGCTGACATAAATGAAGAATTTTATTATTTTATTTATTTTTTTACACTATTGATTTAACTATTTATCTATTTGTTTTGCCGCTGTTTTCTCCTTCTTTGTTTCTGTTTTTTCTGTTTATTTTTAAGAAGAAAAAAAATATGAAAATAAATTGTTAAAATAGTTTAAAATTTTAATGGTGCATTTGGTGCATTCTCAGGCATTTTAACAGACTAATATGTGCATTTTTTCAAGTGTCAACTCAAGGAAAATGGCTCAGACCTTGTTTAGTCCTGGTTTATTCTTGGTTTAGTCTCGGGTATAAAGTCATCTGATTAAGCCTTACATGTGAGGGAGTCTGCAAAGAGAGAGGGAACTCTCTCAGGGGCCCTTCAGCCTGCTGGGCCCCTAGGCTTAGCCCCTGCATAAACCCGGCCCTGTCTGTAGTCCCTCTGGGGGAAATACAAGTGTTAATGGGATGATTGGGAAGTTTTCATCTCCCTCTGGTGTCTCTGGCCAGAAAACCACAATTGCAACTTTCCTGCCTACAAGCCGGTGGCCCCAATACACACTAATGGAATCACGAAGAAGAAGCTAACAGGCTAACAGGCAAAGCTAAGTGCGGGCTAGCACCACTTAAACAGTATTTACAGCCAAGTTTGAGTAAATACAATATCCCTCTCCAATTTTTTCTTTTCTGTCAGTGTTTTTTTACTCATCAATTGTCGACACCTGCAGTGGCGCTTGTGGCCTCTAGGGGCATGAGTTACTTAATTCTGCTTTAAAGCTGCATTATGCGACTTTTTATGTTAGAAAAAAAGTTGATATTAGTGCGTATTTGACCTTGTAGTGACCCAGAGGCTGTATGAGTGGTCAGTGTGGTGCCTTGACTTTCCATCAGTGGTCTCTCCACTCCAGGATCAATCCCAGAGACCACTGATCAACAAGGTCAAATACACCCAAATATATGGTTTTGTTTGTTTTGCGCAAAAAGTTGCATAGTGCACCTTTAAGGCGAGACGCTGCAGGTGAATAGAGAAACTTTTTGAATGTAGAGATATCAATGTGAAACTTTTACTGTAGATTACTGACATACATATGAGGGAAAAATGTATTGCAAGTTTTCTGTCATTTTATTATTTCATGTAGAAATAATGCCTTTTATGCGTAAAAACTGGATTATCAGCAACTAAATCTGAATAATGGATCGAGCCAGGTTTTATGATTTTATTTTGTGACATATAAATTACAAAGACGTTTTCAGAGGGGGGAGTTTAATTTGCTGTTTATTAGTGGAAAAATGTGTTTAAAAAAATGTGTCACTCAATAAATCAGGCCAGGAATTCTATGTTAAAAAATCTCTTTGAAAAAACCTTCAAAACATTGTTGAATCCCGGTGAAAGTTTCCACGTTCGGAGACGGCTTTCACCTGCAGCGCCTCGCCTTAAATAGGTCACTCCGCGCTCCCCACTGTCCAATTCTTTACGCAGTCTTTGAACGCAGCGTATAAAAGCCTAATAAAAGCAGAGGGCGAAGGGGGCGCGCGCTGAGCCCGGGTTTATGTTGCTGTTATGCACAAAATGTTAACGCTTTGCCGACGTCCGCAGAAAAACAATGACACCGCGGGGAGAAGCGGCGGCTCATTGGCGTCCGGGAGTGGGCTGTGGCTACGGCGCCGCGGGGAGCGAGGGGGGGGGGGTAACAGCGCGCCCTCCCCCTCGTAACAATGATACGGGGTCAGGTGATGATTAGAGGAACATCACAAAGGAGGTTTACAACAATTATTATCAAGATTTGTTTCCAGTTCTGAGGAAAGCTGTGGTTTTCTGTTGGAAAGATTATATTATGTGTAAAGGGAAATACTCATTCTTGCTGAAGAGTATGTTTTAACTGTTTTTTACTTTATCATTTATTACATTTTGAGAGAATAAGGAATAATCGTGGTTCCACAGGTCCCGGTCTACACGGGTTGAGAACCACTGGTATACACTACAAAAAGTGAATATCAAGCATTGGCTTAAATGACTTGAATTGAGGAAATGTTTCTTGTTTTGAGCGGTTTTCACTCATTTAGACACTTTTCCTGATCGGACCAAGTATCCTTTGCTTGTTTGAGGACATTTCAGACCAGTTTTAGGGTAAATCTCACTTGAAATAAGAAAGTAAAATTGCCAATGAGATGAGACCAATTTTCTTACCCCATTGGCAAAGAAAATGACCTGAAATAAGGATGAAATGTATCGAAACGAGTCAGAAACATCTCAGAACAAGTGACATAATCTAGGACAAATGCCCAACAACTTCTTAACTGGTCAAAACAACTCAAATTTGGATTATTGTGCTCAAATTGAGATGTTTATACTGATCTAGTTAGTTACTTTTTGCAGTGTATGCTTTTACCAGCCTGTGTTGATAAGTTTCTCAAAGCTGTTCACTGTAAGTTGGTTGGGCTGCACAATATATCGCGAAAAATATCGTATCGCGATATTAGCTGATGCAATATCTGTATCGCGAGAAGCCACAATATATCGCAACATCACCATAGCCTTCATCTGACTGAGATCCACCCATTTTTTTCCTCATTTTTTCCTCATGCATTGAAGTCATGTGTAAAAGTTCAGTTTTAGTTTAAGATTGACTAGCTTTGTTTAATTCTACCCTTGTTTTGTTCCTGATGGGGTGTTTTTTAAGTCTTCTTTTGACACAATTTGCTGAAAAAAAAAAGGAAAGTATCGCGTTTGGTGAAATATCGCAATAATATCGTTATCGCAAGTCACTTCAAGATCGTGCAGCCCTGGTAGTTGGTGTTGATTCACTGAATGTGTTGATAAGATGAGACTTTATTGATCTCACAAAGGAGAAATTCACTTGTTCCATCAGCTCTCAGTTTTGTCACTTTTTTTTCGTGTGTGTTTTCATCAAATTTTTGTCACTTTTTGTTCGTGTTGTTGTTGTTGCTTTTCTGGAAGGCTTTTCTCGCTCTTTAGTTGCTGCTTTGTTGTTGCATTTTCATCCTCGCCAGTTAGACGCTTCGCTCATGAAGCTGTTAGATTTGGTTAAAGCCAAATTGGAGAAAGTGTGATCAGTTCAGGTCGTAAGGGGCAAAATACTTACATACCTAAAAGTATTAAAGAGGGGGTATAATGCTTTTTCAGTCACATAGCACCAGTCTATATCACACTACAATGATGACCAAACCTTCTGTTGGTCTGTAAATGCAGTAAATTAGAATAACTGCCTTGTATAAAATGTCTCTCTCAAAATGGCTGTAGTGAATGTCTTGAAATAGGCCTCTGTCTCTTTAAGAACCTCTGACCCTTTCCGACACGCCCCCTCCACAAGCTGTCTGTGGCATCAGTGGGGAGGGGGTTCTGCTGAGGAGCAGTGGTTGGTTACTCGGCTGGTGACGAAAGCTCGGAGGCGTCTCCAGGAGGTGGGGGCGTTCCTAGGAGGACTCAGGCAAACCTGTCCCTAAAATGGCCGCCATCAGAGTTTTTACAGATTACTCAAAAACACGTGAATGTGCCAAGGCAACACTTCAGGCATGTTTTTAATGAGGGAATGACATAATAACATGATGTAAAGCTTGAAAAAGTCGATTTTGCATAATACCCCCTCTTTAAGTACTAATAAGATCAGAATCAGAATATCAGTCCACATTGGCGGTGCAGCTGTGCAGTCCTAGTGCAGGTGTTGATAAAGTGATGCTGATACAGAGGTTATTGCACTTGGTTTTGCATTGGAGTAACTTTACTGTAGTGTTGAACAGTCTGACAGCAGTGGGGATGAAGGACTTGCGGTGGCTCTTTCTTGCTCAGCTCCTCTACAGTCCCGTCTGGGAGGTGTCGTCGACTACACTCAGTGAACTCAGTGGCGAGTGAAGTGTCCTGCCCTACAACACCACAGTATTATGAACATTACAAAATCCATCCATCCATTTTCTTCCAATCTCATTGTACCAGCCCCCTATGGCTCCTCCTGCAGGTGGTGGGTCCAGGGGAGGACGGCCTCATGGTTCTAACCGGGCCTATTGGTCTCTCATAAGGGGCTTCTGAATCGCTCTTGTCTGACCCGTCACCTATAGGAAATGTTTGCCCTGGGAGACCCTACAGGGGCACGAAGCCCCCGACAACAGAGCTCCAGGATCATTCAGGCGCTCAAACCCCTCCACCACGTTAAGATGGCGGTTCCAGGACATTGCAAAATGTTCCTGAATAAAATACTGCATATAGTTTCGACTGGAGCAGATCCTTGTTGCTTTTGTGGGACCATGTTGGGATCTTTGGGGGAGTTCTTCTTATTACAGGGTTTCTGTGAAGCCTTTAAAGTCATTTCATGATTTGTGCTAAAATTAAGGCCAATGCTGGTGACATCGCTCGACTTGTTTCCTGAAAAAGGTGGGGGAAAAAATGGATCCAAAGAAAATTAATTTGGAGATTCAAAAATATGTCAGTGCACATTTTGTTCAAAAGTCTGACATTGTGTTGATTTTCTTTTAAATATCGAAATGTTTGATCTTTTCTCTGTTTATCGGAGCTGTTCCCACAGATTTGTATCGTTAAAACCTAATATTACATCTTTTCTGTTTTTCCAGAGTCGCGGTCCTTCCTGAAGACTCCCATGATGTTCTAGAGACTCCGCCCCCTCTCCCCTCACCTGTCCCCCCGCCCCTCCCTTCCTTTTTTACCCGTCACCGTGGAAACGACACTAAACCGGATCACCGGGCGGCCCGACGAGGAACGCCACCTGTCCTTTTGTTAAATATATAAACGACTACTAAGAGACTCGCCCCCCGACGCCGAACTGGGACCTATCATTTTTTTTGGGGCACTTTCTGAAGATTTTATCGCCACTTTTTTTCTTGTTTTTTGAAGAAATATAACACTTTTCCGTATCGTACTCCTTTAAAAAAAAAAAAAAAAATAGACAGAAAATAAAAGGACAGAAAATGAAAGAAACGGCTCGTTAAAGCGCTCTCGATTGGTGATTGGACGGACGGGACAGAGACAGGAAATCGTCCCGCTGGATCAGACTTTGCTACTGCAGTTTTCAGCCGCTTTTACACCAACAACTCCGGCTCTGATTGGACAATAATCAGCCAATCGGACGAGCTCAGGACTGGCGCGTTTTGAAGAATTTTACAAGAAAAAGTGTGGGGTAAGACAGCTGTCGAATCAGACGTGCGAGTAATAAAGGAATCTGTACGTGATGTTCTGTGGTCGAGCAGTTTATCACCGGGGAAACGGCTCCCCCTGGTGGCCGTGTGTCAGGCCTGCTGTGGCTTCTTTCATCGGTAAATATTCAGCCTGATTAAATTTATGATTCTCTGGGCCCGATCTTAACTATCAGTCATTTTTTTTCCTAGGATGGGAAAGGCCACATTTGCATATCCACTCCATGATTGGTCAGATTTATACTCACGCCTACAAGACACCTTTAAGTACTTTTCACTCCTCACTATGTTCAGATTTCCTCTGCTGGAGAGAATGAAAACTATATATTTTTGGAAACCTTATGGTATAAAACAATGAGAAAAACATGTCTCCATTTGGTAAAATTGGGCAATGGTATATTTTTTCCATCAAAGTAAATGGGGAGTTTTGGTCATCGCTACGGCAACACTATGAAACATATGACAAGGACGTTTTTTACTCCCCATATAAATGTTATTATCCCTATTATTGCACCTTTTTTTCTTCTTTTTTTTTTACATATCAAAGTAAATGGAAACATTGTTTTTATGATTCTGATAACACACTGAGTGCCAAAAACAGAAAAAGGTTTTTTTTTTTTTTTTTTTATTACAAAAGACACTCTAATACACCTTTATGTGTGATTTTGGTAGCTCTGTGATGAACAGATCACAGTCCAAGGACGGCTGAGAAACATCCTGTTAAAGTCTTCAATCCCAGAACCAGGTTGTTTAAAAGAACATGCGATAAAAAGAGATCGAAAACACGCGGTGTTTCAAAACAACAATGTTGTCGTTGAAAATGGACTTGAAACGGAGATATTTAGGTATTTGCTTCTTCCCATAACGTTAGTGTCCGTCCAGGGAGGAGGAGAGAAGAGGACGAGAGAGGAGTTAATCAGAAAGGAGAGTGTTTCATAAAACTCCCTTTATCTCCGTTTCTAGAAAAAAAAAATCAGTGATTTTGATCAAAACTAGCGTCTGTTTAGCTTGGATTTCTCAAGAACCGTGGCACGTAGAATTAAACTGTCTCCACCTACGGAGAGCTTAGAGTCTCACCTTTCAAACAAGCCACAGTACGTTTCCATAGATAAAACATAGAACACACTGTGGTGCTACAAATATCATGAAAAATGGATTGTTGGCACTCAAAAGCTAAATCCCCAAAACAGCGCAGCCTCAGTGTGTTAATAAAGTTTTCAAAAATGTTTAGTTTTGATTTTCTCCACAAAAATCTGGCGAACTTATATCGTGAT
This sequence comes from Gobius niger, assembly GCF_951799975.1. Lineage (NCBI taxonomy): Eukaryota > Metazoa > Chordata > Actinopteri > Gobiiformes > Gobiidae > Gobius > Gobius niger. The sequence continues at coordinate 22,686,219 of NC_136872.1, read as the reverse complement.
CCGGACTATGTGGAGCACCAAGAAAAATTGCGGTCTGGAGCACACGAGGGGGAGAGAGAGGAGTGGTTGGGGGGTGAACACATGGTTTTGTTTGGATCAAGGTTCAGCCGAAACCACAGCGTATTCTCTTTCTCTCACTCACAGTGGGATGAGTAAAGTTTGTAGTTTGACCTGTGAGAGTTTATAAAGGCCTATAATGATAAGATAAGATGTCGACCTTTTTTTTTCATAAGCGACCCCCTCTCCAGTGGCGCACATGCAAAGCTGTCCTTGCGCCAGGCAGACGATCGGGCCCTAAGAGTCTTAGAATGAATGACCCGTGTGCATTTCCCAATCTAGAAAGCTTCAGTTTCACCCACAGGGGGCGCTCACCTCCCACCTATGGCTTTGATTTATCGACCGTATCAAAGTTAGCGCTTTAACTCACAACTAATCAAAAGGTAATTGACTAATTAATCAAATTGCAAAGACGGAGCGCTTCGGTTTTGAGTTTGACAAGGAAATTAAAGCGGTTTATGTCGGACTGTTATTTATAATTACTCGGATAATTACATTAAAACGACTGCAGTAATTGACAAAAGTCTCTAAGCATGAATTGAGACTCATGAACAAAATATCGATGCCAAACTAAAGGCATTTTCGTACAGATTCACAGCACGTCTTCCATGACAGCTGTTCTACCCCATAAAAAATACAAAAATAAAAAGTATTTGTGTCCTAACTTTAGATTTTTTCCAAACAGGGACTTTAGGAATGCATGGGAATCTGCTCCTTTACGCCATCAGCCTGTCTCCACCATCCCACATTTATTTATCACATGTTTGTTGACGTTTTTTCTTTCTCTTTCAATCAAAAAAAGAAAAAAAAAAGAACGTGGATGCAGCTTTTTATTCAATGTAGGAAGTGTTTTTTTTCTTTCTATCACCTGTGAATTTCCCCCTGAACTGATGCAAACCTTTCCGGATCCTCTTTATGGAAATGGAGTGACTTTGAGACACTGTAATGAAAATGTTAAAGTTTGACCTCAGAAAGAAACTGTTTGGTAACACGAGGAGCGCTCGGTTTGTTCATGCTTTACTTACGAACTATGCAGGAGGAGGAGGAGGGTTTTCAAGTATTCTGTGTTTTCTTTCTTGTAAAATATAATGTTTTTTTACTTCCGGATACTGACAGTATGCATCGCACTTAGGGCTGGGTACCGTCAAACGATACCGGTGTGGCATTTATATGATATATTGTTCCTCTACTACTATGGAGTACTAGTTTTTGTGAGAAATATAAGTATTTTCGGGGGGTATTTTGCAAACCCGGAAGACGGGACGCTTTGATTCAGTTAACTCCGCCCCCTCTCTCCGAGGTGATCCGCCCATTAGCAGTAAAAGAAATATAAATATCACAGCAATTCATAAATGGCTAACACACACAAGCTAACACACACAGGCTAACACACAGAAGCTAACACACACAGGCTAACACATAGGCTAACACACAGGCTAACACACACAGGCTAACACACAGGCTAACACATAGGCTAACACACAGGCTAACACACACAGGCTAACACACACAAGCTAACACACAAGCTAACACACACAAGCTAATACACCCACACGCTAACACACACAAGCTAACACACACAAGCTAACACACACAAGCTAACACACAGAAGCTAACACACAGAAGCTAACACACAGGCTAATACACAGGCTAACACACACAAGCTAACACACACAGGCTAACACACACACGCTAACACACAGAAGCTAACGCACACAGGCTAACCCACAGAAGCTAATACACACAAGCTAACACGTGTTTTGATTGACCGTTCTGTCCTGGCCGCTCCATTGGGTGTTCACATTATGGGACTCTCGTTGGTTATAAAAGTGAATCCACTTTGATTCTGGTGAAGGTTCACAAACATCCATCAGAGACAGTCACAGGAAAACACTATTTTGGTGAAAGTCGGCGAATCCTGGAGAGAAATTCCAACTTCTGGCAAGTGACCTCTTTTTTAGGAAGGTTGAAAAAAGTCCTGCACCTCTCAGCCAAACGCTTTTCTCTGACATTATCGTTAGGGATGAAAAAAGACCAGGCGTGTCCAGAGTAGGTTAGAAAGAGCTCCTTAAACAACTCGGTTGTTTTCCAAAAGAGGACAAAAACTCCCTGGGGGTGTTTTTGATAAGGAGATAGATAGCATTACAACATGGCGAAATACTCCCAAAAGTCGATTTGCATAATATAGGACCTTTAGTGTTTGCCCCATTTTTCCCCTTATTTTTCCACTAATTTTGTCCTAATTTTTTTATTCTTTTGCCCAATTTTTGCCATCTTTTTTTCTTTTTTTTTTTTTATCATAATTGTTCTCAAGATACCTCATTTTTTTCAAATTATTTCCCATTTTCCACTCCTTTTTTGCCCCATTTTATTAATTTTTTCCCCTAAATTTTTCCTTATTTCCCTCATTTTTGCTAATTTCTTTACTAAAATTTTCCGTATTTTCTCCCATTTTTCCCCCCAATTCCCCGCTGAATTTTGGCCCAATTTTTCTGTCTTTTCTTTCTTCTTTTCTTTTCTTTCTTTTCTTTTTTTTCTTGCTTTTCTGCCAAACATTCTCCCAGTTTTCCTCCATTTTTGTCCAAATTATTCCACATTTTTTACACATTCCTTGACAGTGGAGATGAACCCGATATTGTAGATTTGTATAACTTTCAAACTTTATTGTTCTGTTTTCCAGGTCTCAACCACAAATATTTCAGCATCAGAAACCAAGTATCGTTAAAGTACTGGTATCGGAAAACAAAAAAGTAACACTACTCAGCCCAAGTTTAGCCCATGTTTTTCTCTCTCAGACGGGAATGTGAACAAACCGAGCGCTCCTCCGTTTCCCCGTGAACGACCTCCTGTCCCGGAGTCCGTTTGTGTTGCGGTTTTGTCCCTCGCTGCGTGTTGCTTTTCGTCATTTGCTGATACTATTGGACATGTTTTGGGTGGGCGGGGTTTGAGCTGAAGCGGGCGGGGCGTCTCGTATTAAAGGGACGGTCTGTAGATAGAATCATCCGTGTTTTATTCCCTGGGTTTTTGTTTCATTTCGTTGAGTTTTATCTGGAAAAAAATAAAAGTCTGTCACTGTTGAGTTTGAGCTGATGCAAATATACTACAGTATTATAACCTCGTCTGTTTGGTCTCATTCTGCACCAGAGACACGCCCCGAAAACACCACATTCAAGATTTCTTACTGAAAACAGTGACGGTAAACTTTGTCTCCGCTGCTCCTCTCGTCCCTCCAAACAGAGAAACCATCTTCAGGGCTACTGCTGGACACTCTAATCCACCTTATGTGCGATTTTGTAGCTCTGTGATGAACAGAGGTGAAATAAATGACCATCAAAAACTTGTGAAATGTCACATCTGGGCATTTTATAGTATTGCTGGGTTGCAGGTGACATCACAGCATTCTAAAGACCTATACTATTATATAGAGGAAGAAATATTTTGTTTTTGAGGAAAATTTTTGGTCTTGTACAGAGAGATCATGGACCCAGTGACTGATATTAAGGATTTTTTTTTAAATTCATATATTTTCTTTTTAGCTACAACTTGTGAAAGTGTAATGCTGTTAATAGATACAGACGGCATCTCTGGAATCGCCCATATATGGTCATGTTTGAAAACAGTTAAGGGGGAAAACAATTTAGAAAAAAATCGAAACTTTCTCTAATTATTCAAAAACTACTTTAACAAACGCTGAATTATGAATATAGTTTTCTACTAAATAAAAGATACAAAGACATGGGGAGGAGCAAAGTGGTTCAACAGCCCATAAATACATTAAAAAACGGAGAATGCTAACATAATGCTACATGTTGGCATCGGGCTAATGCTAATGGTCAGCTAGTGCTAGCTACAACTGCCGTTTTTTCACTTCTACTGAACAATCTGCTGTGAGAAAATATCCACATGGGCCCGATTTACACTTGACTTTATTTGTCTGTAATAAATAAGTTCATAACCCACCAAAAAATGGCTAGAAAGAGTGATAAATTGTGTTTCCCAGAAGATTCTATTTTCCCCCTCGGCGAAGCCACGCCCCCTTCTATGACGAGATGCCGTCATTGTATTTCGCAATTGTATTTCTTTTTTTTTTTGTCCGACGGGGCATTACGGATCGAAACAGTTGAGATTTCAACATTTCTCTGAGTTTTTAAATGGTTAAAACCAGTCCAAGGACGGCTGAGAAACATCCTGTTAAAGTCTTCAATCCAGAACCAGGCTGTTTAAACGCACACGCCATAAAAAGAGATCGAGAACAATGTCGTTGAAAATTGACTTGTTCATGTTCTAGTGCCGAGATATGAATGAGCTCTGCTACCGGAGCGGTTAGTGCTTGTGCTAGCCTCTGTTTAGCTTGGATTTCTCAGGAACCCGAGGCACGAGTATTAAACTGTTTTCACCTACGGAAAGTTTAGAGTCTCCCCTTTTCAAACGAGCCACTGCATGTGTCCATAGATATAACGTCGAATACACTGTGGTGCTACAAATATCAAGAAAAATGCTCTAGATTCTTGGCACTCAATGTGTTAAAGGAATAGGCCACCGTTTTTACATACTGAGATATGTTCTTACCTTAGCTTTGACGAGTTCTTTAGGACCTGTCTGATCTTCACCCGTGCCTTCAGTCACGTAAACACAGCGCAGACGGCGTTAGCATTTAGCCTCTCCCTCTCTCCTCTATAGCTCCAAAACAGGTCAAGATAGAAGCTACCAAGCTCTTCCACGTTTTCCCTATTTAAATATGGTTACGTGAAGTGTTACACTACAAAGTATAATTACACAAAATTAAACAATGTGGATTTTCTAAGCGGATAAAAGGGGGAACTATATTGTAAGGCGTAATAATACCAGGAGTAGTTCGAAATCCGCGCAGTAATCTTCACTTTACTGTGTGGATGCCAAATTACTCCTGGTATTATTACGCCTGACAATATAGTCCCCCCTTTTATCCGCTTAGAAAATCCACATTGTTTAATTTTGTGTAATTATACTTTGTAGTGTAACACTTCACGTAACCATATGCGTGGCCTATTCCTTTAACCCCCACCTGAACCGAGCGCATTTTCTCCAGTTTGGTTTTACCCAAATCTAAAAGCTTCTTGAAAAATAAGTCAAAATATAGACGAAAATGAGACGAAAACCGGGCTGGAAATGCAACATAAGAGCCACAAAAACGTGACAAAATACACACCAAAAAGATCAAGAAACAGCAACAAAAAAGTGCCGACAACGCAACACCATTTAGTTAAGTTTTGTAGGTCTTAGCTTTCAAATGAGGCCTACAGGCTGTAACCTTTGAGATTTGGGTAAAGCTGAACTAAAAGGTTGAAGACACTTGGATTGGAAGACTTCACCTTTATGTCCGGGCCTCACATTGACTCCACATTGAACCGGCTGTTTCCACGGCGACCTCCTGCGACATGTTAATCAAACCTCGGCCGTTTTATTATTGGAGTTTGATTTGGACAAAAAGCATTTCCCGACGGACGCCGCTCCATCAAAACACTCCGTCCGTTCACTCCGACTTATGTTTTCCAACGCGGAGCCATTAAAGTGAACCCGGAGGATTCAGGTCCTAATTGTACCAATCGAAGCCCAAATGCACATGTTTCTGTTTCTCTAAAGCAAACAGTCCATTTAGGTCAATGTTTACTCTGTTTATGAGCTGAACGAGGTGTTTCCGCTAATGCATCTCCAAACCAAACACGGCAAACTGAGTGTATATGTGCTGTCGGTGGCTCAGTGGTTAGAGCGTTCACCCAAAGGAAAACTGTTTTGAGGCGACGTTTCTGACATTGAATTTGAATTTGTTCTTGATGGTTTTTTGGTGCTTTTTCATCAGCTTTTTTGCTGCGTTTTTGTCACGTTTCCGTCCTCATTTACCTCTCGTTTTTACCACTACTTTGACTCTTTTTTTTCAGATTCGGGTAAAGCCGAACCGGAGAAAATGTGCTCGGTTATGGTGGGGGTTAAGAGGTTATTAACCCCTTAACTCCCACCTGAACCGAGCACATTTTCTCCAGTTTGGCTTAACCCCAGTCCAAAAGCTTCTGGAAAAAAAGCTGTGAAAATAGCAACAAAACTGAGACGAAAACAATGATGGAAATGTGACAAAAAAGTGATGAAAATGTGACAAAAAAATGACAAAAAAGTGACAAAAATGTGATGAAAAAGAGACTGAAATTTGACCAAAAAAAGTAATTAAAAAGTGACAAAAAGGTACAGAAAAGTGACTGAAAATGTGACAAAAAAGTGATTAAAATGTGACAAAAAGGTACAGAAAAGTGACTGAAAATGTGACAAAAAAGTGATTAAAATGTGACAAAAAGATACAGAAAAGTGACAAAAAGTGTGACAAAAAGTGATTAAAAAGTGACAAAAATGTGACAAAAAAGTGACGAAAAATTTGACATAAAAGTGACATAAAAGTGACAAAAAAGTGACAAAAAAAGTGACAAAAATGTGACAACATTCTGCAGAAAACATGATAAAGACAGTACCAGGGCCCACTGGGATGCAGGGCCGGATCTACAAGGGTGCAAAAGGGTGCATTGCAACCTCACTTTGAAATGTCTGCACCCTCAGTTTTGACATCACAATATATTTTAATGCCTTGAATCTGCATGATAAATCTGTAGTTGCGTCTTGTTGGAACTCTAATCCACCCTCAGTCAGTTTCTGCCGTGGGCCCTGTCCAGAGCGTTGCTGTTGATCCCCGACTCATCTTGATATCCAAATGTAGTGTCTTGTTTCTGCAGGGCCTCGGTTTCTCTCTGTGTCTCCCAGATCCATCCCTCTCTCTTTACCAAATGGCTGATGTCACTTTTTCCATCTCACGCTAATGGTCCGGGCCCAAACGCTGCAGAGATGGACGTTTACGAGGGGGGGGCCGGGGGGGGGGGAAGAAACAGCACAACAGGAAGGAATGAAGAGCGATGGACGAGAGCGGAGGGAGATGGAAGGAGACGGGGAGAAGGAAAAGGAGATGATGGACAGATCAGGAGTAATCGGAGCAAACGATGAGAGAGGAGACGGGGCTGATGGGAATGAATGGACGAGATGCAGAACGAGGCTCGAGGCGCAGAGGAGGTTTCTCTCTGAAGGCGACGCTGCAGGTGAACACGGAAACTTTTTACATTTACCGATGTGGATTTCAAGCTTTTTTGTGGTTTACTGGCATCAATATGAGACAGAAATGTGTTACAGGTTTTCTGTCATTTTATGTTTTTCATATAGAAACAAGAGAGCTGATCTTTCACTCTCTTATTCATAAATACGGACCTGTTTGGTATCCATGTGTAGCAAGAAAGGCTGTGACCGAGATGACGCTGTAATCCAAATGTGGGAGACAGCAGCGGCTAAAGACTAAACACTCTTTAACAACATCTCCACGTTAAGATGAAGGTTAAAGGAGCTGTACCTAATTTGTCGTCCTTTAGTAGATTCTAAACTCAGACACTTGTGGGGAAATTCTGTCGATCGAATTATAAAGATTTGTATCAGTTTGATTTCAACTTGCAGGATAGTTTTGTAGCATTTTTGTGAAAGTGACCTCGATTAATGACCCTGCAAGTTGTGAAATAAACTCGTTCCCATGAAGAATATGTGAAGAAAAGTGATTAAAAAGTGATGAAGAAGTGAGAAAAAATGTGGGCAAAAAGTGAGTAAAAAGTGTGAAAAGGTGACGAAAAGGTGATTTAAAAAGTGCCAAAAAGTGAGGAAAACATGTGAGTAAAACGTGACAAAAAGCGACGAAAAAGCGACAAAAAAGTGACTAAAAATTGGCCTAAAATTTACAAAAAATTGACAAAAAGTGATGAAAATGTGACACAAAAGTGACGAAAAAGTGACAAAAATGGGATAAAAAAGTGACGGAAAAATTAGGCTAGTTGCTGGTGTCGGACCCCGGGGCCCGTCGCTCACATTCCTCCAAGCCTCTCATAAAGCGTAGTGAGTAAAAAGTGCCAAAAGGTGACCAAAAAGTGATTCAAAAAGTGATTCAAAAAGTGCCAAAAAGTGAGAAAAAATGTGAGTAAAAAGTGACAAAATGTGACGAAAAAGCGACAAAAATGGGATGAAAAAGTGTTGAAAAATTACCAAAAAGTGACGAAAAAGTGACAAAAATGTGGCAGAAAAGTGACGAAAAAGCGACAAAAAAGTGACCAAAAAATGACAAAAAATTGAAAAAAATTTGACAAAAAATGTGACAAAAAAGTGACGAAAAAGTGACGAAAATGGCATAAAAAAGTAACGAAAAAAAGACAAAAATGTGATAAAAATGTGACAAAAATGGGATAAAAAGTAACGAAAAAAAGACCAAAATGTGACAAAAATGTGATGAAAAAGTGACAAAAAAAGTGACAAAAAAGTGATGACAACACAAGGAACAAGATCCTTCTAGATCAGTTTCGTAGGCCTGAGCTTTCAAATGAGGCATTACACTGGCCTATAGACTAAATCTATAATAAAGCTGAACTGCATAACGAGAGGTTTAACAAACTCAAACCAATTCAAACCTGGCTCTATCTGTTTGATTTTGTTGCTAAAAATATTCAAAATGTTGGCGATGTTATGCATAAAAAGCCTTATTTATAAATGAAAACATAAATGATCATAAACTCATGACTCATGTTAATGTCAGTAAATCTACAGTTTCAAATATCTCCCTCCACATTCACACTTCCTGCTTATTCACCTGCACACTTGCCTTTTCCTTCACCTTTAAAGTTTGCGTGTAACTTTGCGGGCGTCTGCCGGGCTCCCGTGGACATGTGCAGACCCCCCCCCGCACAAATTAGCAGTGATTATGTTCGTTCAGTGTCGGACCCCGGGGCCCGCCGCTCACATCCCTCCAAGCCTCTCATAAAGCGTAATGAAGAGTAATGACGGGGCCGCGCTCGTCCACGCCGGGGTTTGGCCGTGGTTTTGGGGACGGTGAGTCGGCAAAACGGCGAGAAAACGAAGACCGAGGGGGGGTGGGGGGGGGGGGAGTGTTAATAGAATAATGAGAAGATGGAGGGATGGAAGGAGGAAGTGGAGAGGACAACAAAGGCATTCCCAGACAGAGCTGCACACGCCAACTACACGCTAACGACACGCTAACACACACGCGCTGAAGCACCACAAAACTGCTGAGAGACACTTTAAAGGCCTCATTTCCTACTTATTCCTATTTCTTTAACCCCTTAACTCCCACCTGAACTGAGCACATTTTCTCCAGTTTGGCTTTACCCCAATCCAAAAGCTTCTGGGAAATAGCAACAAAACTGAGATGAAAACAATGATGGAAATGTGAGAAAACATTGACAAAAAATTTACGAAGAAATGACAAAAATGTGACAAAAAAATTACAAAAATGTGACAAAAAAGTGACAAAAAATTCATTAAAAAAAGTGACGAAAAAATGACAAAAAAATGACAAAATGTGACAAAAAAAATGACAAAAATGTGACAAAAATGTGACAAAATGTGACAAAATGTGACAAAAAAGTGACAAGAAAATGACAAAAAAGTGACAAAAAAATGACAAAAATGTGACAAACAATTGATTTAAAAAAGTGACGGAAAAAATGACAAAAATGTGGCAAAATGTGGCAAAAAAATAACAAAAATGTGACAAAAAATTGATGAAAAAAGTGGCAAAAAAATTACAAAAGAATTACAAAAAAGTGACAAAAATGAGTTGAATACCCAACAAAAAAATTATGGAAAAAATCTGATGACGTGAGGAAAAACATCCTCTCGGTTCAGGCGGGAGTTAAGAGGCTAAATTGATGAAGAGTTTAGTGGTGCTAGGCTAGTGCATGTCTATGGTAACTAGTAGCCTGCATTAAAAACCTCTTCTAAATCATGGGCTCGTCCTCCAAACGTTGCCATATCTGATTTGTAGAAAGTTCCTTTGTGAATTCCACGTGTAGTAATGCGGCCACAGGTAAACAAACTCCTGTAGATCCGGTAACCGAGCAGATCACTCCGCCGCTGAGTAGCTACAACCAGGAAGCTGATGTTGCTCAAATATAAGTTATGGTTTTATATATTTAAAACATTATTCAGTCGACACAGACATTTATATGGGTCGTCTGGTGTTATATGTGATTTGCCTCAGGTGCACTGTGCTGGGGTTAGACTATTTTTATTGCAGGCTACTAGTTACCATAGACATGCACTAGCCTAGCACTAGCCTAGCACCATCCATCCATCCATCCATCCATTTTCTTCCTCTTTATCCGGGGCCGGGTCGCGGGGGCAGCAGTCTCAGCAGAGATGCCCAAACTTCCCGATCCACACACACCTCCTCCAGCTGTTCTGACCCCGAGGCGACACCAGGCCAGCTCGGAGACATAGTCCCACCACCGTGTCCTGGGTCTTCCACGAGGCCTTGTCCCACTAGGACATGCCTGGAACACCTCCCGCGGGAGGCGACCAGGAGGCATCCGAAACAGATGCCCGAGCCACCTCAGCTGGCTCCTTTCGACGTGGAGGAGCAGCGACTCTACTCCGAGCTCCTCCCGGGTAACTGAGCTCCTCACCCGATCTCGAAGGGTGCGCCCAGCCACCCTGCGAAGTAAACTCATTTCGGCCGCTTGTATTCGCGATCTTGTCCTTTCGGTCATTACCCAAATCTCATGACCATAGGTGAGGGTGGGAACGTAGATCGATCGGTAAATCGAGAGCTTTGCCCCGACTCAGCTCCCTCTTCACCACGACAGACCGATACAGCGACCGCATCACTGCTGACGCCGCACCGATCCGTCTGTCCATCTCACGCTCCATCCGTCCCTCACTCGTGAACAAGACCCCGAGATACTTGAACTCCTCCACTTGAGGTAAGGACTCCCCACCGACCCGGAGAGGGGAAGCCACCTTTTTCCGGTGGAGAACCATGGCCTCAGATTTGGAGGTGCTGATCCTCATCCCGGCCGCTACACACTCGGCTGCAAACCGCCCCAGAGCGTGCTGAAGGTCCTGGCTTGTTGAAGCCATCAGAACAACATCATCTGCAAACAGCAGAGATGAGACTCTGAGGCTCCCAAACCGGACACCCTCCAGCCCCTGGCTGCGCCTACAAATTCTGTCCATAAAAGTAATGAACAGAACCGGTGACAAAGGGCAGCCCTGGCGGAGACCAACACGCACCGGGAACAGGTTTGACTTACTGCCGGCAATGCGAACCAAGCTCCTGCTGCGTCATACAGGGAACGGACAGCCCTTAGCAGAGGGCCCCGGACCCCATACTCCCGGAGCACCCCCCACAGGGCACCACGAGGGACGCGGTCGAACGCCTTCTCCAAGTCCACAAAACACATGTGGACTGGTTGGGCGAACTCCCACGAACCCTCGAGCACCCGACGGAGGGTATAGAGTTGGTCCAGTGTGCCACGACCAGGACGAAAACCGCATTGTTCCTCCTGAATCCGAGGTTCAACTATCGGCCGGATCCTCCTCTCCAGCACCCTGGAGTAGACCTTACCGGGGAGGCTAAGGAGGGTGATCCCTCCGTGTCTCCATGTGCCTAGCACCATAAAACTTCAAATATAAGGACTGCATGAATTAAAAAAAAAATCTCCAGAAATCAACAGCACTCTGGATAACTAGGAAGTGAGGCTCTATAGATACAGACGACATCGCGTCATAGAAGGGGGCGTGGCCTCGCGGAGGGGGAAAACAGAATCTTTTAGGAAGCTCAATTCACTTAATTCTGTCTTTTTACCATAAAATCAAACAATAATGCTGATTTATTCCATAAAAGATTCAACCCAACACTTAAGATGAATATGTTTTTTTCTTCCCGTGATCTGACCGCTCTCTGGGACGTCCTCCTCGTGTCTCCGCTGTGGGTCCCGGACCCCGGGTTGAGAATCACGGCCGCAGTGGAACATTTAGGTCAGATGAGATTACAGATGTTGGTGTAACACTCGGGGGGATTCACGCTTTAAATCAACATCAGTAACAAGGAACAGGACCGCGGGCGAGATCCACGGTCAAAGTGAAGTGTATGACTCTCCGATACGGGGACGAACGGCACAGCGCCCCCTGCAGTTCTGGAGTGTGCACGGAAACTATTTAAAAAGGAACACAAAATGCTGCCCTTTCTTTACTTGGGAGAGAAAGAATTATATTTGTCAGTCCTCAAAAAAAAATACTACTCAAAGAAAGCAAAAATCCTCAAACAAAATGCGACTTGAGTTTTAGTAAATTTAGAGACCGAGCGTTGGAAACACAGCGATGAAGGCGACACAAACAGTTCACAGTGACAGTGTGTTCAGACCATTTGTTGACAGATTCTCTTCATGAAAAACAGCTGCAGCACTTCCTCTCTTTCTCGCTCGCTCTCATCATGGAGGAAACGTTCACTGATATTTCACATATACAGAGTGACTTTAATTCTCTTGTATTTAACAGGTTAAACCGCGGTGTTCGTCAGTGCTGAACCTCTCACCTCTGTTTGTAACTGTCTGTGCGGGACTTTGGAGACCTGGACCTTGTTGCTGTGAGGTGAGAGCGCGACTTCTGTGAAAGACTTGAACCTTTTCTGTTTGTCCTCAAGAGCTCAGTGTATTTTCTCTCAGTGCTGCGTAAACATAATAACTACTGTTTATGTTCCCATTACTTTAATTCCCCTCTCCCGCTCTCTCCCTCTTTCTTTCTCTCCCCTCCCTCTCTCCCGCTCTCTCCCTCTTTCTTTCCCTCTCTCTCTCTGTCTCCCTCCCTCTTTCTCCCTTCTTCACTCTTTCTCTCTCCCTCCCTCTCTCTCTCCCCTCCCTCTTTCTCTCTCCCTCCCTCTCTCCCTCTTTCTTTCCCTCTCCTTTCTCTTCCTCTCTCTCTCTGTCTCCCTCCCTCTTTCTCCCTCCCTCCCTGTTTCTCTCTCGCCCTTCCTCTTTCTTTCTCTCCCTCCCTGTTTCTCTCTCTCCTCTTTCTTTCCCTCTCTCCCTCCCTGTTTCTTTCTTTCCCTCTCTCCCTCCCTGTTTCTTTCCTTCTCTTTCTCTCCCTCCCTCCCTGTTTCTCCCCCCTCCCTCTTCTCTCCCTCCTGCCCTGTTTCTCTCTCTCTCCTTTCCTCTTTCTTTCCCTATCTCTTTCTCTCCCCCTTCTCTCCCTCCCTCCCTCCCTCTTTCTTTCCCTCTCCTTTCTCTCCCTCTCTCTCTCCCCTCCCTCTTTCTCTCTCCCTCCCTCTTTCTTTCCCTCTCCTTTCTCTCCCTCTCTCTCTCCCCTCCCTCTCTCTCTCTCTCTCTCCCTCCCTCCCTCCCTCCCTCCCTCCCTCTCTCCCCCCCCTCCTCTCCTGATCCCAGTATTTGCAGTACTCGTGACTCGTGGTAATGTGCCGTACTTTGTCGTATTTGTTGAGGCTGTCACTCGCTGGTTGGAGTTGATGGATGAGGCGCAGCGACGCGAAGCACCTGCCGCAAAGTCACAATAAAACAACATCATTTCTGAATCAGAGCCGCCAAATACGGACAAGCGGACCAGACGCGCCTCCCAGATTAATGTTACTTACTTCAGTTTTAGTCAAAGCTAAACAAACGCTCAGAACATCGCGCCAGATCCTTCCCAAAGCTGGTTAAGGAGCGAGGACAAATATATGATTCATTTACTTAAACAATGCAGGTCTGCAGGAGAGATTGTGAGAGCTGGAAACGAGTTTGGGCCAAAGTACAAAAAAATGTCACAGTTTGAACAGAAAAAAAAATCAGGTCCCCCAGCTTTAAGATGAACCTGAACCGCACACATTTTGTCCAATTCGGCTTTACCCAGATCTAAAGAAATGGACGCATGCATGAAACTGCAACAAAAAAGTGGCAAAAGAAACGTAAAACAAATAACACAGAATTAAGATTAAAAAAGTTAAAAGACTTACAACTATACGGCTGTGGGGCATGCAGTAAGAATATTAAATAAATAAGATAAATACGATAAAACATGACAAAAAGTGATAAAAACATGGCAACAACGTGACAAAAACCCAACTGGAGAAAATGCTCTTGGTTAAAGTGGGGGGTAAGAGGTTAAGGTTAATGGTCCCTGTAGGGCAGGGGTAGGCAACGTCAGGCCCGGGGGCCAAAACCGGCCCTCCATCATCAAACTCTGGCCCTCGAGATGATTTTGACAAATTTTTTGACCCAAATCAGAGAGCAAATGCCTGTTAAAGTACTCTAGAAATGTGAAAAATACTGTCAATTCCTAAAAATGTCTTAGCAGAGCAGTAAGTAAAAATACTAAGAAATTAGTTAAATCTACTTAATTAAAAGATTAAATCTAAAGTTTGAGTAGATTTGGTCTGGCCTTAAAGGAATAGGCCACCGTTTTTACATACCGAGATATGTTCTTACCTCACTTTAGCCGAGTTAATATATCCCCGTCTGGTCTTTGTCCGTGCGCTCTGTCACGCAAACGGAGCACATACGCAGCCTCTCCCACATGTCACATAGCTCCGAAAAAGCTCACGATAGAAGCTACCAAGCTCTTCCACGTGTTCCCTATTTAAATAAAGTTACGTGAAGTGTTTTCATGCGAAGTATATTTACACAGAAATGTAACATGTCGATTTTATAAGCAAATAAAAAGGGGGACTATATTGTGAGGCGTAATGATACCAGGAGCAAAACGTCCGCGCAGTAACTCCTAAAGGTTATTGACGGAAGTGAGCGGGGGAAGTCTTTTTATATCTTTTTTTTTAGTCCCCTTTTTAGTCCCCTTCCCCAAAATAAATATTTTTTACAGTAAAAGTTAATTTATTTGATTCTATTTGTTCCATTGGCATTGGTGTTTTTATCTGATCTTAGATTAGTTCAAACCGACTCAAATTTAACATAAAAAGTTTTTTATTCAAGCGATTTTAAGTAATTAATTAAAAATTAAGTAGTTATCTAATTTAACATGGACATTTTTCCAGTGTATATGATATACAACACTGGCATATGTAGAAAGTGATGCTTTACTTCAATTGCTTCAATTGGAGGGTCCGGCCCTTGGTCTTTTGATGATGAAGAAAACCGGCCCCTCCACTGGGCAAACTTGCCGACTGTAGGGAAATTTGTCCACTGCATTTGACCCAACCTTTGATCCCGCTGAGGCGCCCCGCCCCGCAAGGAGCCGGAGCCCGGGGACCCATCTCCAGATGTTGGGCCAGGCTGATGGTCAGGATCACCTGACTGGAGGATTCACCTATTGTACCAGAGTAACCAGAGGAAACCAATGCAGACACGAGGAGAACGTACAAACTCCACACAGAAAGGCCCCGTCCAGGTGGGAATCGAACCCAGGACCTTCTGGCTGTGAAGCACAAAAAATCGTCAGGAGGTGTCAGTATGAACCCTGAATTATTGGATTGTTAAACAAATTACATGGACATTTCATGAGAGTTTATTTTTAAACCCTTTTAACAATATTATGTGAGAAAATGATTAGCGTCTTTAAAAGCCAATGCAAATTTGGATAAAACCCGGTCTAAGGTTTAAGAACAGGTTGAATTGATGTGATGGACTCGGACAGACTCTTTTCCTTTGTTTCCTCTCCGTCCCCGAGGCTGTTTCCGCTCAGAGTAAACAGCAGTTTATCTCCATGTGGCGCTAACAGACAGGGCTAACGGCGCAGAGCAGCGAGCAGAGCGCCAGAGGTCGCCGGTTCAAGTCCCGCCTGGACGAGGTCAAGAAAACACAAGAAATGGGATTCACGAGCGGAGACGCAGCCCCGAGTGACCGAGTGAGTCTGGAGTCTGGTTCTGTTGCTTGTGACACAATTTGATTCAAACAGAGTGGACTCCGATCACCATATGCTGTGAGCCGGGACAAAGATCTAAGTCTCTGCTTTCATTGAAAAAAAAAAAAAGTTTTCTGGACCGTCATAAAAGTTGCTTCATAATAATCCGGCTTTTGGAAAGAGAAAATAACGACACAATGAGTTCCAAATGTCTCGAGCTAAAAGTGGAGCGTCTATTTGTGACTTCTGTTATTGTTTGGGACGAGAGTGAAGCATCATGGGAATTAAGTGACACACACACACACACAATCCTGTACTTCTATCTTAGTGAGGACACTCATAGACATAATGTATTACTCAGACCCTAACCCTGAACCCTAAGCCCCTAAACCTAACCTTCCCTAACCCTAAATCAAATTCTAACCCTAACCTTTAAAACCACATCTTGACCCTCAAACAGTCCTTCAGATAAGTGAGGACCAGCCCAAAATGTCCTCACTTTACAAAAATGTCCTCACTCTGTTGGTTAAAAACTCAAACTGGTCCTCACAATGTCGTAAGATGGAAGCTAAGCAGAGAAGAGCCTGGTCAGTACTTGGATGGGAGACCAGAAAGTCTGGGGTGAATGGAGTGAGGGAGTGGTCGGTGGTGGTCGGAGGGGCCGATGGCACAGACTGGTAGCCTCGCTTCCGTCAGTCTGCCCCATTGTAGTTGTGGCTACAACAGCAGCTTACCACCACCAAGTAGGCTATGGAGTGAATGAATAATGACGTCAGTGTGGCGCTTTGAGAAACTATATTGTAAGGCGTAATAATATCAGGAGTAATTTGGCATCCGCACAGTAAAGTGAAGATTACTCCACAGTAAAGTGAAGATTACTGCACAGTAAAGTGAAGATTACTGCGCGGATTTCGAACTACTCCTGGTATTATTACGCCTTACAATATAGTTCCCCTTTTATCCGCTTAGAAAATCCACATTGTTTAATTTTGTGTAATTATACTTTGTAGTGCAACACTTCACGTAACCATATTTAAATAGGGAAAACGTGGAAGAGCTTGGTAGCTTCTATCTTGACCTGTTTTGGAGCTATAGAGGAGAGGGGGAGAGGCTAAATGCTAACGCCGTCTGCGCTGTGTTTACGTGACTGAAGGCACGGGTGAAGATCAGACAGGTCCTAAAGAACTCGTCAAAGCTAAGGTAAGAACATATCTCAGTATGTAAAAACGGTGGCCTGTTCCTTTAAAGTGCTCAGACTGCCCTGTGCAAAACGGAGACAGACACATGAACCATGAAACCTTTGTTATAGATTATATCTTGTCGTGCTTTCAAATCTTCTTCCTTCTGATCTTCTGACGAAGCGACAGCTGCCTCTGAAAGTTAAAAAGGATCCGATGGAGTCAAAAGTGCCGTTGCTAATCGTGGCTAATAGAGTTAGCTGCTCTGAAAACAGCTGTTTGCACAAAGCCGTCTGACCCCACCCTCGTCATAAACCAGAAACCAAAAACTCGGGACTTGTCGGGACCCATGAGGCTCCCCCGGGCGGACAGGGGAGGACACTCCCGCTGGAGACTCGGGATCGGGCAGGGGGGGCGTCGGGAACGGGATTAAAATCCGTGCAGGTCTCCACAATGGGGCGCTGTTGACGCTATGGTGCCCCGTCCTTTCGGCGCCCCTATGCAAGGCACATATTGCGTATGCCCTTTTTGCGCCACTGGGTGAAGACCTAAACCCACATTTTCACCGTTATAAAATGTTTTATGATCCTCACTGTAAAAAAAAAAAAAAATCAAATTTAAGACATTTTAAGACAATTTCAGACCCTGAGTGTTGTTTCAGCTGTTTTTCATTATAACCTTCTCAAAAACAAATGGGTCTAAGTGTGTGGCCTTCAATGACAAGAAGAGCAAGAACACAGTTTGGGTGGTGGTCGGTGGATCAAAACTAAATGACTGGTTTAAATCTGATTATTCAGATTGGGGGCCACAGAGGCGCAGATGGTTGGTCGAGGGTTCGATTCCCAGCTCCCGCAGGTGCTGAGAATAAGTGCTACACAAGTTGAGACCATTTACGGTTCATATTTGCCAACATTAAGAGGTGGAACTTCCTCCTCCGCGTCAGAACGAGCTGGAGCGTGTCTGTAAAGCGTTTGTTATTTCACAGATAAAGGCAGTAAAGGTCACAGATTACAAAGTTCAACACCGAATACACTTCAGCTTCACTGGCGAAGCCTCTCGTTGACGTCTTCGGCACATGTTCCTCATCCCCGTGTTGTGATTGTCCGCAGACGGCGACTCCAGCTCCCCGACCTCTGGACTCTCCCCCCGAGGTCGCAGATCCGCCGCGCACGCTCGCGTTTGTAGCTATGATTTAGTATTGAGAGCGCCGTTTATCCCGCGGACAGGAAATCTTTGGAGAAGCGAGGGGAGGGGACGGCGGATCGATATCTGCTCCGAACGTCCGAATGTTTATTTCAAACGCCACACGCACCGGGACACGTCGCCGAACGCCAGGAGAGAAACATGTCCAGCTTTAGTTGTTTGTAGTTTGAATGTTTCGGCTCCTCATTGTCCGGCGTCGTCCTCTCGCTCGGTTTAACGTCCGTGAAACTCTCTGGGCAGATCTGACGCGTTTAATTGATTCTGAAGTCTCTGGCATTTGGAGCAGAAAGGTGTGACATGCAAACCTCCCCTCCTCCCTCCCCGCCATCTCTCACCCCCCACTGCTCCTCCGTCCATCCATTATCGAACTATCGAGCTCTGGGTTTTAAAACAATGTACTGCGTAATGCTTTTCTGAGGGACAAATCTTTGCTTAGAAGTAGGGCTGGGCGGATGATCAAACAGAGAAGATTCAGAGAGAGCAGAGAAGGTTTGGAGGAAGACGGGTGAGGAACAGAAGCCAGGCTGCTTGAGGTCCAGTGTGAAAGATCCACAGTCAGTCATGATTTGGGGGAATGTCCAGTGCAGGTGTTGGTAAACTCTGCTTTTCTTAAAGGAACAGGCCACCGATTGTCCATACTGTGATATGTTCTTGCCTGAGCTTAGACGAGTTGATGCGTACCTGTCCGGTCTTTGTATGTGCCCTCAGTCACGCAAAACCACTAAAGATGTTGTTAGCATTAGGCCTCTCCAAATGTATTCGCTCCAAATTGGGTCAAGTTAGAAGCTACCACGCTCTTCCACGGGCACAAAGACCAGACAGGTACGGATCAACTCGTCTAAGCTCAGGTATATCTCAGTATGGAAGAACAGTGGCCTGTTCCTTTAAATCTAAGGTCACCACATCAGTACCAGAGTGTTTTAGAGGACTTCATGATTCCTTCTGCTGAGGAGCTGTATGGAGATAAACCCCAGTGAGAATCTATGGGGTTTTAATCTAGAGGAAAATGAGGAACAACCGCAGGGTGGCTGGGCGCACCCTTCGAGATCGGGTGAGGAGCTCAGTTACCCGGGAGGTGCTCGGAGTAGAGTCGCTGCTCCTTCATGTCGAAAGGAGCAGCTGAGGTGGCTCGGGCATCTGTTTCGGATGCCTCCTGGTGTCGCCTCCCTCGGGAGGTGTTCCAGGCATTTCCTAGTGGGACAAGGCCGCGTGGAAGACCCAGGACAGGCCTGGTGTGGCCTTGGGGTCCCCCCAGAACAGCTGGAGGAGGTGTGTGAGGATCGGGAAGTCTGGGCATCTCTGCTGAGACGCTGCCCCCGCGACCCGGCCCCGGATAAAGCGAAAGAAAATGGATGGATGGAAAATGAGGGACACCAGACCCAAAAACAAAGGAGAGCTGACAGCATCAAGGAAATCTGGGCTTCCATAACTCCCTGGCCGGGGCGCATCAGGCAGGGATTAAAGCAAAGGGATTCCCTACAAAGTATAGAATATTTACGTATCATTTTGAAAGTAGGCCTATCGATTGATTGGATTTTTTCTGCAAAAACTGAGAAGTAAATGGTGATTTCTTCACAGTTTTCGTGGGTTTGAGCTGGAAGCCCAGATTATGTACAAATAAACAACTAAATGCTTGAAATGGTTTAAGTTGTGGGTCTTGAATCTATAATGAATCTGTGGAAGTTTAACGTTCTGAAAGGGTCTGTATTTTTCTGTTTTATGGTTCTGGACAACAAATATTATAATATAGGTATTGAAAAAAGTATCTGTATTGAAAACCAAGCATCGTTAAAGTACCCGGCCCTAACTGAGGACGGGTTATATGCAAAGAACGAGGATTAATAAAGTATTAACCTTGTTGAAAAGCAGGAGCGTCTCCACTGTTCGACTCCGTTCTCTTCCCTCTAACGTCTCCTCTTCTGTCCTGATAAAAAGGCCGTTAAACGCTAAATGTCAGCGTCCGGTCGAGTTTGCGCGTCGTCCGTGTTGACATTAGCCGCGGTTGGAACTCGTTAGCGTTTACACTCGGGTCGGCCTCGATGAGACTAAACGCGCTAAAACACGTAGCTCCAGGTGAAGAAGCCGGAGCGTCTCATCCATCTCCCCGTGCGCGGCGCAGAAGGTCAGGAGGAGGAAGTGGGCCGCGCTCCTCCACGCGCTCCTCCACGCGCTCCTCCACGCGCTCCTCGCTCTCCTCGCCGCCGCTGGAGCGTGGAGCTGAACTTCCTGCACCGCATTCGTTCTGCGCTCACGGACGGAGCCGCGGCGCGTCCGTGTGGCGTCCGGGTGACATTTGGAGAGGCCGCGCGGCGACTGTTCGACTGTGAAACTGGCCTCAGGAGCAAAACATTTACTTTAAAACACATACATTTAGAGACATACAGGGGCGGACTGGGACTGAAAAACAGCCCTGGACTCTGACCAGCCTGGCCCAAATTAGCGTAAATGTGACACTTCCACAAATACATATTTTAACCTCTTACCCCCCGCCTTAACCAAATGCCTTCTGTCCTCTTTTGGCTGTGTAACACCTCATTTGAAAGCTAAGACCCACAAAACTGACCCTTTTCCTCACGTTGTTGCTGTGTTGTGTCACCTTTTGTATGTTCTTTTTTTTTTTTTTTTTTACATTTTTGTTGCATTTTTGTTGAGTTTTTGTCACATTTTTGTTGAATTTTTGTTGAGTTTTTGTCACATTTTTGTTGCATTTTTGTCACATTTTTGTTGCATTTTTGTTGAGTTTTTGTCACATTTTTGTCACATTTTTGTCACATTTTTGTTGCATTTTTGTCACATTTTTGTTGCATTTTTGTCACATTTTTGTTGCATTTTTGTCACATTTTTTGTTGAGTTTTTGTCACATTTTTGTTGCATTTTTATCACATTTTTGTTGCATTTTTGTTGAATTTTTGTTGCATTTTTGTTGAATTTTTGTTGCATTTTTGTTGAGTTTTTGTCACATTTTTGTTGAATTTTTGTCACATTTTTTTGGTGCTTTTGTCCCAAGAATCTTTTTGATTTGGATAAAACCAAACAGGAGAAAATGGGATCCGTTCAGGTGGGAGTTAAAAGGTTTATTACCACCCGCCTTGACACGAACGAGTGCATTTTCCCCAGTTCGGCTTTTTATTATTATTTTTTTGATCGGTGTCATCAGCAAAAAGAACGGAAAGGCCGTCGTAGAAACAGAAGCAAAATCATTCATATAAATAATAAATAATAATGGTCCCAAAACTGAACCTTGTGGTGCACCATACTCCACGGAATTCCTTTTAGATTCATGTTTTTTTATGCTGGGCTTAACCCAAATCTAAAAGCTTCTCGACTGGAGATCAACAATGTAACGCCTCATTTGAAAGCTAAGACCTACAAAAGTAATGGAAACTGTACGGATGGAAAAGTCACGTCGCCACATTTTTGTCATATTTTTGTCGTTTTTTAAATCATTTTTTGTCCGTGTTTTTCTCATGTTTTTGTTTTGTTTTCATCCTCTTTTTCTTGCTATTTTGATGCTTTTCTTTTTAGCTTTTAGATTTGGGTAAAGCTCGGTTGAGGCGGGACTGGTGGCCCTAGAGCCAGTGGCCCTTCTGTGCTCTTCCAGAATGGACATATGGCCAGTCCGCCCCTGCATACATTTAGAGACATCGATTTGAAGCTTTTGCTGTGGATTATTGATGTAAATATGAGACAAAATATACTGCAACTTTTCTGTCATTGTTTGTTTTGATTTGAAAACAAGGCAATACAAATGTCTAAGCTAAATAATGGATCGAGCCATGTTTAAAGGGACTATACAGAGTTTAAAAATGTTAAAATTATATGTTTTCCTCCCCGTACATGTTCCAGCCAGACCTGTTCACCACAACTGCCTCTAAAATCCTGCACTGTCACTCAAAAAGATGTTAATTCGGGTCAGAAGTGCCGTCATGCACGAGCTTAACCATTTTCACCACTTCGGCTTTACCCAAATCTAAAAGCTTCTCGACTGGAGCTTACAACCTATAGGCCAGTGTGACGCCTTATTTGAAAGCTAAGACCTACACAACTGATCAAAACTGATCTTTTTCCTTGCGTTGTTGCCATTGCTTTTTTCAAGTTCTTTTTCATCAAATTTTTGCCACTTTTTTTGTTACTCTTTTGGTCATTTTTTATAGCTTTTTCATTGCTCTTTTGTGGCTTTTTTGGTTATTTTTGGACCCTTTTTGGTCGTTTTTTTCCTCACAATTCTGTCTCTTTTATTTCCAAGAACTTTTCGATTTGGGTAAAGCCCAGTATCCCCGTTCCATGACCAAATGGAGTATTTTGTCATGAAATTTGAAAGAAACATTGTGAGTATGTTAAGTTAACTGGTATTTGGTTGCTGATTTGAGCAATAAAACTCACCTAGGGGGCGCAGTCTTCATGATGGTTGCCATGGTAAATGATTTATTTACCTCTGTAAAGCAAAGTTTTTTGTATTATTTTAGTCGGAGTTCACTCAAACCAGTTCTTATTCTTCTGGTCCCGATCCTTCTTTCTTCCAGATCTGCCACATTATGACTGAGATCGTTCAGTGTGACTCGGAGTCGTTTTAAAGGTTTTTCGTGTCTCTCCTTTGGCCCGGACTAAACCCTCCGTCTCCGCTCGCCGGGACCATTTGAACATCTGTATCGTCTTTGCCTCTGCGTCCAAATAAACAGTGATATACGGACAATATTTGCAGAGTGATGCTGAACAGGCGGCCGAGGAAAATCCATCACACGAGCAGACGCGGCAGCACGGGGGGAATGTGAGGAGGACAGAAAAACGGATCGGGAATAAAGGGGTGGCGAAAAGTGGAAAAATGCTGAAAAAAAATTGGGAAATGTGAGAAAATTTGAGATTACTGACACAAATATGATGAAAAAATTTACTTTAAGTCGTCGCTTGTTTAATGTCTTGTATAAAAATGAGACGTTTTAAGACATACTTCAACAAAATCTGAATTATGGATTGAACCTCTAACAAAACCTCCACAAAACTGATCTAACTTTTATGGCACTTTTTTTTAAAAGAATTTTATCTCTTTTTTTTGTCGTGTTTTCTTTTTACATGTTTTTGTCTGCTTTTATATGACTTTTTTGGGGGTTATTTTTGCTTTTCCGGCATGTTGTTGCTGCTCTTTTGTTGCTTCTTTATTGTTTTTTTGTCAATATAGCAGCACTTTATTGACAACACTAAACTTTTTGTGGCTTTTTAACCTCACATTTTCCCCAGTTCAGCTTTACCCAAATCTAAAAGCCTCTTGAAAAGAAGTGTCAAAATAGTAGAAGACAAAAAAGATCCACAAAAGAGTGACAAAAACGCATAAAAATGTGCTGGAAAAGCAACAATAGCACAACAACAAAAAGTCACAATCAGTTTTGCAGGTCAAATAAGGCGTTACTCTGACTATAAGCTGTAAGAATCTTTTAGATTTGGGTAAAGTCGAACTGGAGAAAATGTGCTCGGTTCCTCGGTTCGGTTACCTTCAGACTATTGTTGGAGAGTTGGAAGTTTGTAGGCGTCACTGTCGCACTAATGTGAGAAAAAAAGACTCTTTAAATAAAACTGTGGAGAAACATTGACTGAATAATTAAACGTGTTATTTACAGCAACAGTTTCATTTACAAAGAGAAACAGCCACGTATTAACCCCTTAACTCCCACCTGAACCGAGCACATTTTCTCCAGTTTGGCTTTACCTCAGTCCAAAAGCTTCTGGAAAAAAGTTGTGAAAATAGCAACAAAACTGAGACGAAAACAATGATGGAAATGTGACAAAAAAGTTAGAAAACATTGACAAAAAAGTGACAAAAAATTGATGAAAAAGTGGCAAAAATGTCACAAGAAATTGAAAAAAAATTGACGAAAAAATGACAAAAATGTGACAAAAAAATGACAAAAATGTGACAAAAAAATGACAAAAATGTGACAAAAAATTTACAAAAAAATGTACAAAAATGTGGCAAAAAAATGACCAAAATGTAACAAAAAATGGGATTAAAAAATTGATGAAAAAATAAAATGTGTCAAAAAATTACAAAAAAATTACAAAATTGTGACAAAAAAATGACAAAAATTTGACAAAAAATGACAAAAAATGTGACAAAAATGTGATAAAAAATTGACAAATTTTTACAAAAATGTGGCAAAAAATGACAAAAATTTAACAAAAATTTGATTAAAAAAATTGACGAAAAAATGAAAAAAAAGTGTGAAAAAATGACAAAAAAATGTACAAAAATGTGACAAAAAAATTACAAAAATTTGACAAAAACATTTACAAAAAATGACAAGGAAAATGAAAAACAAATGTGACAAAAAACAAAAATGTGATAAAAAATTGACCAAAAAATGACTAAAAAGTGACAAAAAAGTTACAAAAATGAGTTGATACCCAACAAAACAAATGATGGAAAAAAATCTGATGACGTGAGGAAAAAGATCCTCTCGGTTCAGGCGGGAGTTAAGAGGTTAAGATATTTACAAATCGTTTTCTAACCTTGACACTCCTTCTGCTAAACACAGGCCTCTGTCTCCCTCTAGTGGCCAGACCGGGGCGTGCACCTTCCCTGCGCTGACTGACTGTGCTGGAAACAACCAAAATACAACCTTATGACGTGATAATAAAGTGTGTGTGTTTCGGAGCTTCTTTATCGAGAAAACGGCTTCTTTCAATTCGACAATAACTTTATTAAAAACCGTAAAAACAAGCTACATTCAAACGCACAATGAAAAACTCACAGGTTCAGGCGCAGCAGCAACAAAGCAACACAAACGTAACACAAAACATTAAAAACACCTCACGGACCTGGTTTTTTGAATCTGAAAAGTAAAATAAAAACCTCTGTGGGCTGAAAATGGCGAGGACGATCGGAAAACTAACATCCTCACTCTTGCATACAGCGTTCTGGAATCGTTTATGGGGAGAAAAAAAACAAAGAAAATGTAAGAAATAAATCACATTGAACTCAAATCCTTCCAATCGATGAGAAACTGTCTCTGCAGCAGCGACGAAATCCACTGATAAAAACACTTGGATTCAGAATCTTTAAGTGGATTTGAACAGATTTATTCACTTTTTGAGCTTCCACTGTTTTGCCTTCGATACAGAAACGAAATACTGTATCAAGCATTTAATTATAAAGCATTTGCATCAGTTTCATGGCTGTTCCAGTGACTATTAACCATGTTACAGAGTTAAATAGCTGAGGTCCCCCCATTTATATTACTAACATTTCCCCCAAATTCACTCCCATTTAATTTTCCCAGAATTTTTCATTATTTTTTCCCACTTCTCCTAATTTTGTCCCATTTTCCCCCAAATTATTCCCAATTTTTCCCACATTTCTTGACATTGGAGCCTAACCCGATATCAAAAATGTACAAATCTTCCATATTATTCTGTTCTCTGGTTCTAGAGGACACGTATTTGGTGTGAGGGGTGATTTATTAGTGAAAGCCTTTATTTTGAAGGCTCATCAGGGCAGCCTGGCCCGAGCAGGACTGATCGTCCATGTTCAGAGATACATGTGGACACAGTCTGGAATTGTGCGATTTGAATCTCGCTGATTCTAGCAAAACCAAGACGAGCCAATCACAGCAAGGGAGGCGGGACTTAACGGTTGGTCATCTTCCGCGCTAGGATTTCCCATCAGCCTGTGCTCCTCCTGTAACCAAAACAGTGAAGATGGCGGCCGCGACACAACGATCTTTTACCAGTGCATTAATTAAGCTTGGCCTGAATGACATGGGACCGGTATAAACCAAAAAAGAAAAAGTTTTGTAACAGCCTTAGTTTCTCAGATATCAGACAGCAGACAGTCTCAGCCTCCTTTAAACAGAAGTCACGATAAAAACCCTGAATCCAAGTGGTTTTAAACAGCAGAAACCTGTTTTCCGCAGCGTGCCCCGCCCTCCTCGGGACCAGGGGCTCACAGCTCGGTCTTGTGCCCGCTCAGAGGCACCTGCGGCTGGATCTCCTCGGCCTCGTCCTGTGCTGGAGCTTTGGACTTCTTTTTCTTCTTCTTCACTTTCTTGTCCTTTTTCTTGGCTTTCTCGGCGTCGCCATCTTTGCTCCCCGCCGTCTTCTTCTTCTTGGTGTTTTTGTGTTTCTTGTCCTCGGCGATGGCGGCCTGGTCGCCCTTTTTCTTGGCCGACCAGTTCTCCTGCAGACACTCTGCGCCGGTGGAACCAAGAGTTGGTTTATTCATGCAGTCATAATCTTATGTTTATATCGACGGGAGCAACATCTACGTCACTGAGAGGGTCAGGGCCCTTCTTCTACTTCACGTCTGAAAAGGAGTTTATTTAGAAGTATCTGTTTCTTCAGACAATTCAAAGAGAATGTTCCCTCTTCTCTGTATTTTTTTTAATTTTCTTTTGTTTGTATTATTGTTTTTATAATACAGTCCTGTTTAAAAGTTTAAGTCCATTTGTAAAATGTCGCCAAACAAACATCACATTTTGGATGGTTGGATCGTAACGAGATTCCAAGTAGAACTTCAATATGGAACAAAAAGAAATCGACTTAAAACTGTTTTGCAGCTGATCAAACATTAAGGGCCACGTGCTTTAAAAGGCCAAATCTGTGCAAAAATGTGGATTCAGTAGAGGTGTACACGGTGAACAGATTAACCAATGAAAATTGCGTAACCGAGTAAAAGCATTTTGCTCGGTTAACTCTATAATTTGCAGTGCCATTGAAAATACTTGTAATACATTTTTGCACCACCAGAGACCGCCAGAGCGTCCCGGACATTTGGTCATAGCGCATGGCTAGTTAGTTTTCAATATGAAGCCACAAGCCAAAAACAGCACAGCGTGGGAGCTCTGTGTGGAAGGTTAACGGTTAATGAAAAACTTGAAAACGTGCAGCCTCAGTGGGCTCTGCTCTTCTGGGCACATTTGTACAACAGGAGCTTCTTCTCAGAGGGAAGAAAGTTTGAAAATGTGAACTGATTTGACCTGCCAACTCGATTTTTAAATCAAAGACTTTTTCCCAGCTCTATGAGCTGCACAAGCAGAACCTCTCACAGCACTTAAACAGTCATTTTGAATGTCTTAGAAGATCCTGAGGGTTATGGAAGAAAAAAGTTGCGTGGAAGACTCCAAAAAATGTCAGCAGCCCTGAAGGACAGATACAGATTTGGCCGTTTAAAGGCCTGTGGTCCTAAACCTTTGATCACCTGCAAAAACACTATTTCAGTTTAACTGTCGAAAGCAAAAGCTTGACCACATTTTTTTGTCTCATTCCCATTTCTTCTTGTTGCATATTGAAGTTCTTCTTGGAACCTTGCAAGTTTGCATGCAATTTTTCTTTACTATTTTCCAACTGGTGTTAAACTTTTGATCAGAACTTTATTTTAAGCTCCGGTTTCTCTGACTCCGGATGTTGCTCCCAGTTACAGCTCGAGTGTTTTACCCGTGTCCCGTCCCTTTAAGACGTGCTTCTCGCACAGAAACTTGGTGAGGTCTTCGGTCTGGTCTCCTTTGTACCAGTCCTCGATCACATCCTCGTACTGCTCCACCAACACGTCACACTGAGGAGAAACAACAAAACTTTACTGATCCACAAATACCACGAGGAAAACTCCAGAGCAGCCATTAAAAAAGTACCTGCTTTTTCAGGTCGGACACTTCAGCCGAGGTCTCGTTCCAAAGCTCAAAAGGAATGTCCATCACCACGTTCACGCCTTTGTTCACCAGGCCGTGCAGCGTGGAGAAGGTTTCCGACATGCCCTGGACACGAGGAGCAAAGTCATTACAAACGGGAGGAGAAGCAGGAGATGGTGGATGTTACTGCAGTTCGGGAGGGTTACTTTGGCGAAGCGGTTGGAGCCGGTCCTCTCCTTGTGCAGGTTGTATTCCAGAAGCCTCTGACAGACGTTTTCTATCACCTCAATGAAACGCAGGTCTCTGAGGACGACACACGTTACAGGTTTCATCAGATTGAGGCTGAAAAACGCCAGCAGCAATAACAACAGTGTTGACTATCAATATCAGCAGCAGCAGAACTTCCTCTGCCTCACTTCCTCTTTATGCTTTATATAGACACGCTCAATCACACTAGTATTCACAGTATTGTCCGTACAGTAGTATGTCAGTATAATAAACAGAGTAATGAGCAGAGACGCCGGTAATGTTACTTTAATGACCGCTTTTTGAATATTCCTTTTGCGACGCAGAGTCTTAACGCATTGAGGCCCATTAGTGCCAACACTCCAGACCAATTTTCATGATACTTGTAGCACCACAGCATATTCTATGTTATGGCTATGGACACAGACTATGGCTCGTTTGAAAGGTGAGACTCTAAGTTCTCCATAGGTGAAAACAGTTAAATTCTACGTACCCCGGTTCCTGGGAAATATAAGCTAAATTGAGGCTAGTTTTGATCAAATCTCTTTTTTTCTAGAAATGGAGATATTGCATGATTTATGAAACACTCTCCTTTCTGATTAACTCCTGTCACTCTGGACGGACACTAACGTTTTGTGAAGAGCCAAATACCTAAATATATTTGTTTCAAGTCAATTTTCAACGACAACATTGTTGACATGTTCTGAAACACGCGTGTTCTCGATCTCTTTTTATGGCGTGTGCATTTAAACAGCCTGGTTCTGGATTGCAGACTTTAACAGGATGTTTCTCAGTCGTCCTTGGACCGATTTCGACCATTTAAAAACTCAGAGAAATGTTAAAATCTCAACTGTTTCGATCTTTCCATGGGAAGCTGCTCTGCTTTGTCAAACGTGTTAATGAGAGCGAGAGAGTTTTGCATTATACTGTTGCCCTCAGTCGAGATTTGATTAGATTTTGGTAAAGCTGAACTGGAGAAAATGAGCTCAGTTCAGTAAGAGGTTAAATAAACATGATATTTTTGCATTTTTGTTGTTGAATTAATGATTGGTTAACGAATGCCTCCCCAGTAATTATGACGTCACACCCCTGATCTGTAAAAGAGTGTGAGGATCACATCTGCCATTAACTCAACATTACTTTCCCAAAACTAAATTCTGCCTAATCCTCTTTCTAATTAGAGGCAAAGTCTTACATAATGATTTAGCTTCATCACACTGGTTAAATTCACCTGTCGCTAACTCTGAATGTACAATTGTCTCATGTAAAGCGCTTTGTGACCATGTCTGTGAAAGGCGCTATATAAATAAAGATCTTCTTCTTCTTCTTCTCTGTTGTTTTTAGCAGTAACGTGTTCGTAAAGCTATGTTTTGTTTCTTTAAAGTTGAGAAATGTGCTTCTAAACTCATCCCTGTGAAGAAGTCGAATGTAAGAAATGCATTGTTTGTAAACAGAACAAAATAAAGAATCAGGTTTAAGTCGTTTCCCTGTTTCTCTCTTCAAAAAGCCCTGACGCTGAACATTTATCGTCCTTTCATAACTCCACACGAGTCCTATTTTCATCCGCACTGAACACTCACGATTTGACGTATTTGATCGGGGCGCTGCCTTTCCCGTCGATGAAGCGGTAGTTGCTGTCAATCACCTCCTTTGTCTTCCCCGTTTCATCGAAGGCCGACTTCATCTCGATGCTCACGAACTTACAGACTGCAACAAAAGACAGAAGAACAATCAGACCGGCTCACATGACCGGAGATAAACTAGAAATAGATCTATCACGTCAAGAGTCTTTCTTCTATCAAACATCTGCCTGTTTTCAGACTGCAAAATGGAGTCACTTTCTCCAATGGAGGAAAGAACCAGCATCCCTGTACCGACTGTGTGGTATATAAATATTAAGCTACACAGATATCGCCAAATGAACATTGTTTCAATAGGTGGCGCTGTACGCAACAGGAGTGTAGACAATATATAGATTTTTCCGACATATCGCGATATTTTGCGGGACGATATGACTTTTTATTCCGATATCGATACTTTTGATGATGTAATGGATATTAATGAGGTCGCAGGGGCTCACAGTCAATAGAGGCCAACAATGGTCAATAATTCAGTCAGACCAGTAGAGGGCAGCACCACAACTTTAAGCACTTTGAGCAAACACTGTCACACAATATATATACATTACTTTTAATGATTTATGAGAGTTTATATAATTGTAAATCAGATTTATTTGGAGTTGATTTATTCTTTTTGAAATAGAACTGTGGTTTTGTATTTATTTAAATGTAAATGAAGTGATGTCACTGACAGATCAATAGACCCAGTGAGCAGGGGCGGATCTAGAGGGTGACAAGCAGGGTCAGGGATCACTTCTGGGGTGGCAACACATTTTACAATGTTGAATGTTTATATGGGGAGCATGCTGTTTTTTCTTGATCGCAATTCTATATCATTTAAATTATATACAGATGGTAGCATTGTCTATAATATAAGTAGGGGGATTCTAACTCAGGTAGAATTTAGATTATTAAATAATAATAATCATCATTATCATTTTGGGAGCCACAGGAGTTGGCACCGAGCTCCTTATTTAGCTATAAAGTTATAATTCTTTGTCCTGCCAAAAAAGTGCTAACTGAGAGTGAGCCTCTGTTAGCACCCAAGTAGCGTCTAGAGCAGGGGTGTCCAAACTTTTTTCATGGGGGGCCGCATAGTGAAGCGTACACAGGGTGAAGGGCCATAGATCGGAGGTTAGTGCCGCAAAACCTTTCACTAGCAGAGGTTTAAATTGCGCCCCAGCTCTGTCTCACAGTAAAAGGTTAGTTGTTTGGTTAGAATTGTGTAGAATTATTACATTTCAAATAAAAAGGACTATCTCTGATGATGTGTCCCGATTCAGCAAGAAGGCAGAGGGCCACCAAAAATTGGTCTGAGGGCCGCATTTGGCCCCCGGGCCGCACTATGGACACCCCTGGTCTAGAGCATATGTGAGACATGACACTAATGGGGCGGCAGCTCGGGGGGCAAGACCTTTGTGCAACCCCTCTAGACCCACCCCTGCTGGAGTCATGGTTCAGTTACTCACTTATTTATTTCAGAAAAAGTAGTAGACAAAGTAAATGGAAACAAATGTGTGTGATGAATAATATGTAGTATGTTAAAGTTGC
This sequence comes from Gobius niger, assembly GCF_951799975.1. NCBI lineage: Eukaryota > Metazoa > Chordata > Actinopteri > Gobiiformes > Gobiidae > Gobius > Gobius niger. The sequence goes on along the minus strand of NC_136872.1, from coordinate 22,655,061 downwards.
ACGTCAGGTTAAAAATGGCATGTTGAAAAAAATTGGGATGTGTTGATTTTTTGTGTGCAATAAATCAACTATCGAAGTATCGTCGAATCGTGAGCCGCGTATCGTATCGAATCATGAGGCCACCGGAGGCTCCCACCCCCAGTGCGCGATGTCAAAATGTTCTTCCATCTGACAGATTGACATTTTTTTGCAAACACAGCCGAAAATAAACCTACATCGGAGCTCAAAAAAAGTACAGTTTGTCATGATTTTCCAAAAGTAATTCCCTTTAGTATTGATTTAGTATTTTGTTTTACTTCGACAATGTCCAGGAGCATCAACATTTCAGTAAAGGCTGACATTTGAACTGCTGAACTAATCGCACGCATTTGAGAACATGTTGGATGAGATCTGAACTGCAGGTTTAGTAGTTTGTTTATATAATAAGACCCCGGTAATACTACATGATGCCATTACGTGAAATATGACACTCAGCTGCAGCTTGGCACAATGTAAACAGAGCATTTTGTTAACATTTTTCTCTCTGGAGCAGCGAAAATCACATTTATATTACTCCAAACGTACTTTTAACAATAATCTATGGATACATTTGCGATATATGTAATTTTTCTCGAACAAAACGACACAAGATGCCCGTTTACCTTCGCACTTGTTCGGCAGATGCACCCACTCGTCATCCCCTCCATCCTTCTTCTTCTTCGCAGCAGCATCTCCCAGCGCGAGAAATAGCGCGAGAACAGCAAAACAGTCAACTAAAATCATAATTCAAGCTACTTCTAGGTCTACTTTACATGTAATCGTGCAGCTGTTGTCATTTCATGGCGTTAAAAAGCGGTGCGAGGCTGCTCTGGCGTCGGTTTCACATCCTCCTATCGCCGATGCAATGCAAAATCCTCGACAGCTGCACTTCCGCATTGGACCGGAAGCACGCTGGAGTTTCGGCCAATCAGAAAGGGAGATGTGGCAGCGGTGGACCAATCAGAGACCAATCAGTGACGGTAGAAATTCACTGAGAAAAATAAAATAAAAACATGAAATAAAAATAAAATTAATTGAAAAACAATAGAATATATATTTTTTTAAAATAGGCAACTCATTTTAAATAAATAAACACACAAACAGACAAACAAATAAAAAGAGAAAAAAGAATCTATATAAGATAAGATAAGCCTTTATTGATCTCAGGGTGTGCAAATGGGCAGAAAATGTGAGGAAAAAACAATTAAATGAAATTAAATATGAAATAGTGGTATCTTATATACAATGACTACCAAGGACTTTGTGGGGACAAAAACAGATTATAACAAAAAAAATAAATAAGTGGCAACAACGCAAGGAAAAAGATTTGTTAAAATATGTTTTGTAGGTCTTAGCTTTGAAATTAGCCGTTTCACTGGCCAAACAGCTGTGAGCTCCAGTCAGGCGCTTATGGCGTAGTTTTTGCACAGTTTTGACATTACTCATTTATAATAATGATATGTGGTAATTAATTGATATTATTTTTCTTATTATTTTTTAACACCTTACCCTCCACCTAAACCGAGCACGCTTTCCCCAGTTTGGCTTTACCCAAATCTAAAGGATTCTTGGGGGAAAAAAGGGTCAAAACAGCTGCAAAAATTTGATGAAAACGAGGATGAAAACACAACTTAAGAACGACAAAAACATTACAAAAAAGATGAAAAAGTAACAACAACAAAAATCAACAAAAATGCATCAAAAACGTCACAAAAGAGCAACAAAAAGTGATGAAAACGTGGCATAAAATCGAACAAAAAACAAAACAAACAAGCAATGGGGAAAAAAAGGGGAAAAAAGTGACAATGAAGGAAAAATATCTATTTAGATGAGTTTTGTTGGTCTAAGCTTTCAAACGAGGCGTTACTCTGACCAATGGGCTGCAAGAAGCTTTTAGATTTGGGTAAAGCTGAACTGGAGAAAATCTACTCGGTTAAAACAATAATAAAAATGAATGAGCGCGTCGCCACATCTCTTTTTCTCATCGTTTTGACTCAATGCCATTTGTTTAATTTCAGTGATTTATTTTCTTCTTTCTACCACCAGAGGGAGCTGTGTCCCCGCGCAAACCCTCAACGAAACATGAGCAGAACATTAACGCTGCCCTCTTGATTTTGGTCATGAGTCATGGGACCCATTAAGCCTAATAATGCAGGAAGTTATTATTGTAAACGTAATGGCTGAGAAAAGAGCCGACAGCGACAGAGAAGGCAGAGGCTCACACACTGTTATTGTTGTTACAAATCCTCCTTTTCTTCTTCCGCATGAACAGTCAAGGCAAAGTGTTTTTGTAAAGAAGTTATATTTAGCTGTTGTTTTCCTCGGCCTTCCGCTGCATAGACTATTTAAATTTCCTACACCAAATAACTATGGGGAGCTGCAGCCTCATCCTTGGGAACATTTTCTAGGCCAAACGAGTGTAGGTGTTGGCGGAGGCCCGGGCGCTGACATTTGATCGGCCGCGGGTCAGTGGCTCGTGATCGTGAACCATATGAGTCAATGCCTTTAGAGAAGAGGGCGGAGAGAGAGATTTATGGCAAGAAAGGGTCAATGTTGCACTAAACTTAGAGCATCTCCAGAATAAGAAATGTACTTACCATGGTAGCTCTGAAAAGATAACTATGCTCAACATTTTCTTCATTTCTTTCTTCTAAACTAATCCTCTATTGAGCGCTACTTGTAACTGCAGCTTCTACTGTATATTAAAGGGGGGTATTATGCAAAATCGACTTTTTCAAGCTTTACATCATGTTATTATGTCATTCCCTCATTAAAAACATGCCTGAAGTGTATTTTTGAGTAATCTGTAAAAACTCTGATGGCGGCCATTTTAGGGATAGGTTTGCCTGAGTCCTCCTAGGAACGCCCCCACCTCCTGGAGACGCCTCCGAGCTTTCGTCACCAGCCGAGTAACCAACCACTGCTCCTCAGCAGAACCCCCTCCCCACTGATGCCACAGACAGCGTGTGGAGGGGGCGTGTCGGCAAGGCTCAGAGGTTCTTAAAGAGACAGAGGCCTATTTCAAGACATTCACTACAGCCATTTTGAGAGAGACATTTTATACAAGGCAGTTATTCTAATTTACTGCATTTACAGACCAACAGAAGGTTTGGTCATCATTGTAGTGTGATATAGACTGGTGCTGTGTGATTGAAAAAAGCATAATACCCTCCCTTTAAGATTACTGTTGAGCCAAAGGCCACAATCCATTTTCACTGGAGAAAATCAGACATTCTACAACAGATGGATTATATCATGGTTGCACAATCTTCAATTAAAACACATTGAACAAAAAGTACTTACCTGCCGTACTGCGTTCTGGACCATTACATAATCCCTATTACCCGCTGTCCGCCACAAAGACAGGTCACTGCAGCGCCGCATCACTGTCAATGTTTAGAGCCGCTACATAAAAGCTGCTTGGTTCCAATTCAAAGTAATTCATCATCAGTTTAAAAGGATCCACAGCCCACACTGTGGCCTGAATAGCTGAATGGTCCGCCACAGCCGCAGCTTTATCGAATGCGCTTTGTGAACAGCTGAAAGGCCTGACGGTGTCATGGCGGCGCCGCAGCTGGCCGGTCCGCTGTGTGGGCCGCGGGCTGCTTTGATGGTTGTCGGTCCTCCTCCTCCTCCTCCTCTTCCTCCTCCTCCTCCTCCTCCTCCTCCTCCTCCTCCTCGGGCTGCGTGCGCTTTTCGCAGCTCCACTCAAGCACCTCTCACAGAAATCGCACCGAACCAGCGAGTCAGGCTACTTCACTCAGGGGGGGGGGACGGTTTCTAAAACGGACCGGCAGAAGTGTAAAAATAACAAGTGGCGGCAAAGACGTGGTTTAAGGACAGTCGAGGAGAAAAAGTGTGGGATAGAAAAGACGCTTAAGTCGGGCGATGTAGTTTTTAGATTTGACATTTCCATTCCTGGGCTCCGGACTTGACTCGGACACTAAATTCCTGAGGTTGCCACTTCTTGAGTAAATACTTGTGCTGTACTGGAGTTTTTGAGGATCTGTTCTTTACTTATTACTAGAAGCTACCAAGCTCTTCCACGTTTTCCCTATTTTAATATGGTTACGTGAAGTGTTACACTACAAAGTATAATTACACAAAATTAAACAATGTGGATTTTCTAAGCGGATAAAAGGGGGAACTATATTGTAAGGCGTAATAATACCAGGAGTAATTCGAAATCCGCGCAGTAATCTTCACTTTACTGCGCAGTAATCTTCACTTTACTGTGCGGATGCCAAACTACTCCTGGTATTACTACGCCTTACAATATAGTTCCCCCTTTTATCCGCTTAGAAAATCCACATAGTTTAATTTTGTGTAATTATACTTTGTAGTGGAACACTTCACGTAACCATATTTAAATAGGGAAAACGTGGAAGAGCTTGGTAGCTTCTATCTTGACCTGTTTTGGAGCTATAGAGGAGAGAGGGAGAGGCTAAATGCTAACGCCGTCTGCGCTGTGTTTATGTGACTGAAGGCACGGGTGAAGATCAGACAGGTCCTAAAGAACTCGTCAAAGCTAAGGTAAGAACATATCTCAGTATGTAAAAACGGTGGCCTATTCCTTTAAACACCCGTCTGACTCTTTTTGACGGGTTCACCCTCCACCGAGTAGCCTTGGGATCCGGACAGTGGGGCCCATTAGCTAAATCTCGCTGAGGCCCCCGGAAAGACCAAAGGATTTGAGAAGTTCGAACAATCGCGAAGCTCAAAGCGTTTAAATTGGGCCATATTCCTGTCTGTTCTCAGCACGCCTCCCGAAAACCCCTCGCCGTGTCGCGCTTCCGTTTGAGCTCTCGCCAACGTCGGGAAACCGCTGTGAATCCGACCTGATTTTTTCCTCTTCTTCTTCTTCTTCCCGTCTCGCTCTTTGGAGACGGTGTTAGCGACGCGGAGCTGCAGCTATCGGCGGGTGTCAATTAAAGCCACACACCGTCAGTCAGTCAGCCGGCTCGCTCTCGTCTTGCCGCTAAAAATAGCCCGTTCCGCCGGTGACTTGAGGGAAAGGGGAATTCAGACTCGTATCTCTCGCTCTCGCACGGAGGCAGGAGTCAGGGCCGAGGCGCGAGGAACGAGAGAGAAAACAGTCGGAATCCAAGGTCGAGCTCAAGAGCGTTCAGTTATGTAAGTGCGAGTTTCACAGCAGCAGCGGCAGAAAGAGCAGCGGAGAGAGGAATTTTTTATTCATCTTGGGCAAAAATAGCACCGTGGAGTTTTTACAGCTTTTGCCATGTCATTTCAAGTTGGAAAATAGAAGCTAAAAGTCGTTTATTGATGCGTAAGGAGCTTTCCTCATCATTATATCACACTGCAGACTGAGATATGTTCTTACCTGAGCTGAGACGAGTTGATGCGTACCTGTCTGGTCTTTGGGGTGCGCTCAGGCTCACAAAAATACCAAAGAGGCTGTTAGCATTTAGCCTCTTCCTCTCCTCCATGGGGCCAAACGGGGGTGAAGTTTGGGCCGTTTCCCCTATTTAAATGAGGGTACTAAAAAAGGGTATTAAAAAAGACGAGAACACAACAAAAACCCTTCCAAAATGTAACAGAAATGTGGCAAAAGAGCGACAAAGACGTGCCCCGTGGCGTAGCAAGGGTACCAAGGGGCCCCAAGCAAGAATGTCGATAAGGGGCCCTCTGGTGGCCACTTGGTGTACTGCGCACTGGGAGAGAGGATGTCATTTGGGCAGGAGCGGGTCACCTGACAACTCCCATAATGCAGTTCTCTGCATAAGTTTCCCTCAGAACAGAAGCTGAGGTTCTTCAAGTCATTAAGAGTGTTAAACATTAAACCTGTTTTACTCTTAGAAATATAATCTGGTGGAGCCATGAGTAAAAAAGTCTGTCCACAGCTCATTATGAGTTAACATTAGGGAACCATGACTCACTAAAGCAGCAGCAGGATGGGGATGAACAGCGCCACAGCGCATTAGTGGAGAGATGATGTAACTGCATCACCAGAAAAGCAACAATAACACAGCAGAAAAGCGACAAAAAGTCAACGAGAAAGCCACAAAAGAGCAACAAAAAAGTGACAAAAATGTGAGGAAAAACTACAAAAACCATCGACCACCGGTAAAATTAATAGACAGCATCTCCTCTCTCCACACCTGGAACCGCCACCTTAATGTGGTGGAGGGGTTTGAGCACCCAATGATCCTGGAGCTCTGTTGTCGGGGGCTTCGAACAGGTCCTATGTGACGGGTCAGACAAAGAGCGGTTCAGAAGCCCCTTATGAGAGACCAGCAGGCCCGGTAAGAACCCTGAGGCCGTCCTCCGGTGGACCCACCACCTGCAGGAGCCATAGGGGCTGGTGCAATGTGATTTGGGCAGCTCCAACAGGTCCCCCACAACCCGTAAACGGAAAAGTGGAAGAAAATGGATGGACGTCTCCTCTCTCCTCCCCGTTTGCCATAATGACCACGTTCGAAAGGGAATCCATGGCAGATATACAGACTCCTCCCACCCAGCTGTGACGGCACATGTTCCTAAAAAGGACATAAGGGTGGAATTTTCACTGTAGACCCGGCCCTCACGGGGCACGTAGTTCAGTCGTAGCCGCGCCATTAGCTCTAATGCTAACGGCCTGTCAGTCAAAGTCCGGCCCTCATTAGTATACGAGATTTCTAAAATGAACCTGTTTTTTTTAATTGTACCGGACCCAGCGTTATCACAGGAGCAATATCTAGCTGTAGAAAGTAAAAAATAAATCAAATTAGAAACCAGGCTTTACAGCTGCTTAAAACGTGTGAAAAGTGCAGTGCTTTCTAATGGAAAACTAGCTTGTTTTGCCGCCCGTGTTGAGGGTCAAAGGTTTCCGACTTCGAGGGAATATTTTGGCGACTCTGGTCATAGCACAAAAGGAATAATTGAAATACAAACCCAGAGACACAGAGTGAGGACGCGGAGGTGGTTTTTGTAGGATGCTTTTATTAAAGAGTCGACAGCGTGCGCTAACCGTTCGCTTCTAGAAAAATACCACAGTCGTACATTCGCCCCAGAGTGGAAAGAAAACAGAGAATCCGGTACAAATGGATAAATACTTTATTCGTCATTTATTTAAAGCTCAAAATCCCTTGAAAGCAGAGGGGAACCTGAAGGGTGCTGTTGCGTTCGTGTGCGTGAGAGAGTGTGGGATGAGACGCCGCGGGACGGGCAGCCAGCACGACACCACATGACCCTTAAAAACTGTAGAAAACAGGAAGTAAAGCGCAAAAACAGCGGGCGCGAATATGAAAATCAACAGTCAAAGCTCTTGAGAGGGTTTTACAGGGAAACAGTTTTGTGGGGAAGGCGATCTTTGGAGTTTAGGAAAGAGGAACAGCTTCAAACATGTGAAGAGAGAAACGGTGTAGTGCCCTCTGCAGGCAGGAGTGTGAAGGACATGTTCTAAAGAGTGATATTTTTTCTGTATGAAAAGCGGTTCATAAATAAAGTTTGATTGATTGACCTGAACCGAGCACATTTTCTCCATTTAAAAGCTTCTCGAAAAGTAGGCAAAATAGTAGCTGAAAGCGAAACAAAAATGCGACAAAAAAAGTTGCAATAACACAACAGATACAGACGGCATCTCTGGAAACGGCCATATATGGTCATGTTTGAAGACAGTTAAGGGGGAAAACAATTTGGAGAAAAATTGAAAGTTTCTCTAATTATTAAAAAACTACTTTAACAGATGCTGAATTATGAATATAGTTTTTTCTACTAAATAAAGATACTAAAACATGGAGGGGAGCAAAGTGGTTCAACAGCCCATAAATACATAAGTTTATAAGTTTATATTTTGCCAGAAAATGGCTATAAATAGTGAAAAATTGTGCAACAAAAACCCGACAGAAACGTGACAAAAAAAGCACCAAAAAAACGCAATAGAATAGTTACAAAAAAACACAGAAAAAGTGGCGATGCAATAACGAAGTCTTAGCTTTCAAATGAGGCGTATTGGCCTATAGTCTGTGAACTCTCCAGTTGAGATGCTTTTAGATTTGGGGAAAGCTGAACGTGGAGAAAATGTGCTCAGGTAAGGCGGGGTTTAAGGTAAAAAATACAACGATTCAAACAGTTCTAAATCAGATGCAACTTCCTGTTAATCAGAGCATTTTCGGTGCATTTTCAGCGACCTGAACAAGACGAATGAAGGATGTTCTTTTAGATTTCATCTCTACCATATAACCTTTTACTTTGCATTTTTCTCTCATTGTTGCGAGAATATCTCCACGTATAAGACTTCAAATCTCCAACCTTGGATTTAAAGCAGTACTAAGCATAGACTGTATGGACAGCTTCTGCTCACTCCTCCCCGTTTACCATAATGACCACGGTCGTGGGAGAATTCATAGCTGATTTACAGACTCCTCCTCCCCAGCTCTGACGAAGCATGTTCCTAAAAAGGGCATAAGGGCGGGATCTTCACCGTAGACTCCGCCCTTGCGTGACGTGTAGCTCGCGCTGCTCCAATGCTAACAGTCCAACCCTCATTAAGTACGAGATTTCTAAAATTCTTCTTACGAAAACCAGCCTGGTTTCTTAAATTGTGACTAACCCAGTGTTATCTCAGGAGGAATATCTAGCCTAGTCTAGTGTTGAAAAAATTGAAACCAGGCGTTAAAGTTGTTTTTAACGTGTCTAAATTCCAATGCTTTTCAATGGGCACTAGCGGCGATATGGAGGTAATACAATAATGGCGGCCTCTAGTGTCGTGAGCATAAAGCAGAGCAGCCAGCTGGCATTGGTACTAAGTAACTCATACTCCTAGAGGCCATTAGCGCAATTGCAGGTGTCGTCGCAAGTTGCGATTTTTTTACTCATTAATTGTCCGTGAGAGTAAATACTAAACTGACAGAAAAGGCAAACGGACAGAGGGATATTGTTCATCCAATTTCACAATGGAGATCATTTTTTTCACTCAAACTTGGCTGTAAATACTGTTTAAGTGGCGCTAGCCCGCATTTAGCTTAGCCCGTTAGCCTGTTAGCTTCTTCTATACAATTGTATTACCCCCAGAGGGACTACGGAAATGATTTATTAAGGTAAACTTTACTTTAAGTTTGACGTTTTTTTTTAAACATTATTCAGGTTTTGTATGTGGGATTTCTTGGCATAAAAGGCCGTATTTTTCATACAAAACATAAAATGGCAGAAAACTTGCAATACGTTTTCTTCTCATCTTTATGTCAGTGATCTACAGCAGAAGTTTCAAATTGATATCTCTACATTTTAAGAGTTTCCTCATTCACCTGCAGCGTCTCGCCTTAAATGCGTTGAAGTCACAAAAAGAGCTCTTAAAGAGGCCGTTGATTTGACGTCAGCGGCCCTTTTCTGTACATTTGTGTTTTTTTACGCCGGGTCCCATCTGCTCCGGGTCTGAGCCAGGGTCGCCACGGAGACGGCGGAGCGCGGGGTCGCCAAGGAGACGGGATGCTGCTGCTGCTGAGAGTAATTTCACAGGAGGGGGTGAAAAAAAAAGAAAAAAAGAGAAGTAAAAACGGAGGATGTTGATTCGGTCGGGGTCAGAATCTCAGACGGGAAAGCGGCGGTCGGTGAAACTCTGCGGGAGACGCGGGTTTCATGACAGAAATCTAAAAAATATCCATGTTTGTTTTGCGGTGAGCTCCGTAAACTCTCTTTAAATGAGACATGAGCAAAATCAACTCATTTTTGAGCTTATACGGCGAGACGCTGCAGGTGGAAACATCGATTTTCCACACAGAATGAGACTTTCAGCAATTTTCCGCCCTTAACCTTTTTGTTTTAATGTCAGTGTAACAAAAGATGATGGTTTTCATTCCACTCTTGCAATAATATCTTTACTTTAGTCGCTCCTACAGACTCCAAACTTTCCCTTCTTGGATTTGTCAGAAGGATTTCTAAATATCTACTTTATAGCCTGATCTATTGAGGTTTGAACGGCAAAAAACAAGGCGAAATCTGATTTTTTTTCACTAATAACTGGCTTATTAAAAAAACTAGATCCAAAAATCCCAACTAATATATCCACAACATGAACTTTAAAGGGATATTTCAGGATTTTTGACATAGGGCCTCATTTCCTAATTATCCACAGTTTTGTTGATTTCTGGAGATTTTTTTAAAGGTTTTATTCATGCAGTCTTTATATTTGAAGAGTTTAGTGGTGCTAGGCTAATGCTAGGCTAGCGCGTGTCTATGGTAACTAGTAGCCTGCACTAAAAACCTCTTCTAAATCATGGGGTCGTCCTCCAAACGTTGCCATATCTGATTTGTAGAAGCTCCTTTGTGAATTCAACATGTAGTAACGCGGCCGCAGGTAAACAAACTACTGTAGATCCGGTAAGCTAGCAGATCACTGCGTAGCTACAACCAGGAAGCTGATCAAATATAAGTTATGGTTGTATTAAAAAATGATTCAGTCAACATAGACATTTATACGGTTAGTCTGGTGTTATAAGTGATTTGCCTCAGGTGCACCGTGCTTGGGTCAGGCTACTAGTTACCATAGACATGCACTAGCCTAGCATTAGCCTAGCATCACTAAACTCTTCAAATAAAAGGACTGCATGAATACAAAATAAAAAAAAAATCTCCAGAAATCAACAACACTCTGGATAACTAGGTAAGGCGGCCCCATGTCAAAAATCCTGAAATATCCCTTTAAGTTTCTCCATTCTCTCTCGATCTTCTCCCACTCTCGTCGTCCTTCCCTCGTCTGAGATCACGGTGAAGAAGTAGCCGCGGTTTCTACTTCTACTACCTGTGATCGGGCATTCACAGAGCACTGCTGACCCCTGCTGACTCAATAGAATAATGTCTACAAGTAAGATCTTTACATGGAAGTTGCATAAGGCTTTACTTTATCGTTCACACTGAAAAACAAAATGGCGGCCGATGAGTTAAATACAAAGGGAAATTTGACTCTTAGTCCCCTCTGCAGAAGAATATCCTCGAAACTAATGTGTAACTAAGGTAGTTCTCAAATCCACTTGAGAAATAGCAGCGTTTGCGTCAGAGTTTCATGAAGGTTCGGTTTGGTCTTGTGACATAGAAACTATAACCTGGAATATTCCGCAGTTTTGCTTTAAAGAAATCATCAACATGGCCGTTCGCACTTGCATTCCTGGCGGCTGCCCGTCCCCGCGGCGCGTGTCTGCGTCCGTCAAGCCTTCGTATTAAAGTTGTTGATCAAACATGCATATTAATATATCTCTACTTCATCTGGGTACTACAGTAACCCGAGTACTACGTGGACAGCCTCAGCTCATGCCGCCTGCTCCTCGTACAGAAATAACACAGTCAGAAAATGATGAAACTACGTGAAATGTTCCCGCATGTTTTTTTTTTTCTTTTTCTTTTTCATGTCCCAGATTGAGAAAAAGGCAGCTCCGCGTCACCACCGTCACAGAAACGTGGCTCCCCTCAGACCGAGGCCGGGTCGTGGGGTTCTCTCTGGACACGAGTGACCAGCACCGGTTCAGTTTTCAGCAAAATATATAAAGTGCAAGAGTTTTAGATTTTCTGCTTCTCGTAAAGTCTTTAACGTTAAATACGGACTCCTTACGACTGATCTTTAACCTCTGAAGCCACTCCTCAACCAAATGCATTTCAGTGTTACCCAAATTTAAAAGGTTGCAGTGAAACACCTCATTTGAAAGCTAAGACCTACAAAACTTAAAGTGCATGAGACACATTAGACACATTTTTTGCTAAAACATAGTTAACACGATTATATTGAAGATTTTGCTTAAGATTGTACCCAGCTTTCTTTAGTTTGGCCATTTTTTGTGATGTTTATAGTTTCACTTCCTTGTTGGACTCCGACAGGAAGTGACATCGATGAAGGACAATTTGAAACCAAGTCAATGTGACGTCATTGTCCCCAGTTGGTTCTTGTTCATGTGGGAAAGTGGGGATTTTGATGTCATCAAATAAAAACGGTCTTATCATTTAGTGCTTAGCTCAGCTAACCATTTAAATGTGTTGCTAGCATCTCAAAAGCTAAATGTTAGTAAAGTAAGGCAGCGCTTCCCAACCAGGGACCCCTGGGGGTACTCAAGGACCTAGCAGGGGGTACTTGGAACTATTTCAGATTGAAAAAAGGGAAAATGTAACATTTTTTTATATAGGAAAAGCTATATTTTTCAGTAAAATGTGTTGCTTTGGGAGAATTTGAGGTTTATTTTTACAACATTGTCCTTTTTCTTATAAATACCACTTTTAATAATTAATTGATTAATAATTGCTTTCTAAATAAACTGTAACACCCTTGAGGTAGGGGGTGCACGGTTGACCACTGAAAGGCCCAAGAGGTACGAAAGACAAAAAACGTTAGGAACCACTGAAGTAAGGGATAATGTATAGAACGCTGGTCCTTATTGGGAAAATAAGTAATGACAGGGCGAACCGGACCGGTCTTGTTTCGCCCTGCGCAATGGCTAGGCTAGTAACTAGCATAGGCTAACTAAGTAGCTAGGCTAGGCTAGTAGCTTAGTGTAGTAGCCTAGCTACCTAGTTGAAGGTGGAGAGGAGGAATGATGGTGTATCTCTGGGCAAGTGGAAAGTCGGACTCCCATTAACTTCACAAGCGATTCCTCCAGCGTCTTTCGCAGTGACCGGGACAGAGACAGTGTCCTCTAGGGATGGGCGATACCACATTTTTTTGAATTGATACGATACCGATACTTTTGGGGTCATTTTTGTCGATACCGATACCGATATTGGTAATTTCATATGGGTGAATGTATTTCAATCAATATACATCTCTAAAACTGTTTATTTTATATAATTAACTGGTCAATTAAAATGATATTACTTTAACTGGTTAATTAAACAATACTAATGTGAAATAAAATACATAAACAAAATGTTAAATTAATACTTAAATGACAAACAGAACCTAAACCAGAATGATATGTCTGGCTCAGTTCAATCCTTTGCTGCTGTGGACTGTTTTGGCTCAGAACAAAGAAATAAATCATCCTTTTGTGTTGATAATTGCTGCCCCGCCTTCTTTTTACATATGCAAATTAGCATTGATCCTTTTGCCCAATATCGATACTTAAAAAATAGCCATTTGGTATCGATATATCGATACTTTGGTATCGATCCGCCCATCCCTAGTGTCCTCTACTACTGGAAAATAAGAAAAAAATGACTGGTAGAATGTTGGAAAATCCCATTCAAGTCAATGGAGCGTTTTACTTGCGTTGTGAAGAACCGTATAATAAATTCGGGTAAAGCCAAACTGGAGAAGATGTCCTGGGTTAAGGCGGGGCTTAAGAGGTTAATAAACAGACTTCTGGTCACTTCCTGCATGACTTTTGCAACAGTGGAAAACTCCTGTACAACTAAGAACACACTCAAAGGAAGCAAAGCAATCGCGGGAAAGGAGTCGGGCTCTTTATGAGACCAACGCAGCCCATCGCACTAAATACCCAAGTCTTTTCCAAAGCCGAGCGAATCGATCCGGCCGCAAAGACTTTGACCGGCGTCGTGGTCTGAGGGAAGCCATTACTCTCCACGCAGCTCATTCATTACAAGAAAACCACAGCTTTAGATTTCGATATATATTATTCAGGAAGAGCAAGAACGAGAGGCCAGATACGCAGAGGCGACTCACATCCAGGCAAACACAGTCCTTTCAGATAGAAAAACAAATCAACAAAACTATTATTGTATCGATATAAGTCTCTTATTATTATTATTATTAGGATTATTACTAGAGTAAGTGTTATTAGGAGAAGAAAAGACAGTTCCTTGGCCCTTGTTGGTGCAGAGAGAGAGGGTGCAGTGGATCCATGCGGTTTTCATTCACTTTCGCGCTTGTTTTTTTTGTGTGTTCGGGAAGAGCAAGCGATTTGTTAAAACAATTTGTAGCAAAAAACTCATTCAGGGGTGAAATCGGGGATCGTCATTCCCAGTAATCCGAGTTTGGTTAAAGGGTAAAACAAAGAGAGAATCACCCCCCCCCCCCCCCCCCCAAAAAAAAAAAAAGAATCTCCAAGAAAAAGTAGTGTCCTCTTCGTGATGCACGTTTTGGTGGAAAGGCAGCTTGACGTCACCGTGTCGGACGCTTGTCGTTTCCATATGAATCACACCGGCGTGGAGATAACGCGGGAGTGAAAGTCCGTGGTGGTAAATAAAGCTAAAGATATGAGAGGGCGAGTTCAGGATGTGTTGTATTCGGTGCACGGGGGTTTGCGGAGGAAGATAAGGTGCACTTTGCAACTCATTACGGACGTCAGCGCGAGGAGGGATGTCGAGGAGGAAAAGGTGCGTTTGAGAAAGGCAAAAGTTAGGCGAGAGAGGGGAGTTTGCATCAGGAGTGGGGAATTTATCGACTGCAAGATAACATCGAAGTCGCTGCTTGGAAGATTATGCACTTTTACATTAGTGAGTTTACCTCCGATGTCAAGAAATGTGGAGAAAACTGAGAAAGAAATGGGGGATTAACCACTTAACTCACACCTTAGGGTTATTTACATCCAAATCAATCAAAGCGTATCTAATTATATCCTGATTAGGGTTAACTAACCCTAACCTAGGACGGCAGGTTAAAATAAAAAATAAAAATAGAGCAAAATACATATAATATATAAAATATTTTTTTGTGGACATCAACACCAATATTGCCGATTTCGTACAAACAAATACAAAACATATGTTTAAAACTGGCTATTTTATATCGTTGCTTTGTAGGCTACACTAAAACGATTCAAATATAATCACAATGTCGTCCTTTTGTGTCTTTACATAATTTATGCTAATTAGTATCAATACTCATTATTTTGTTTCAAAAATTACAGTTTGGGCCAATATTAAGTCATTTCAATTCAATTTAATCACACTCTCTGCAGTAAATGAGCTTTTGCATGGCCCTACTGCAACAACATGAACAATAGGGCTCCCTCTGGAGACAGGACTCCCCTGGAAAACAGAGATTGTCAACATAAGGGGGCTTTCTGCTTAAATAAAGTTACATTTGAGATACTTCTCTAGGCAAAAATACATTGGGTATCAAAAATATAAACATCTTTCATATTACTCCTACTGCTCGGCTGCAATAATGAAGCTTTATCAATGTCCTCCTCTGCTTTATGTAGCATAGGCATTGTGAAAAATGACTATTTAAAGTAAAATGTGCCAATGCTTATGAGCTTTGACTTCACAAGTGGTTACTACACGAAAAGAAAATCCACATTTCTTGACTTTAAACGACTTCATGGCTCTAAGCGACGCACCAGAAGTCGGTTTTGGCAAGTGCGTCTCGATGGCACACGAGGAGTAGCTTGGTTTTGGAGCTGACTAAGAGACACAGTGATCGATGGTTAAAATAGAAAGTTTTTTCAATCCGAAGCTTTGAGTAACATCCCTCATCTAAGAATTGCTTTTGTTCCGCAACAGCCTGAAATTCGAGAACAGACGGGTTAAATACGCCGTAACTAAATGAGTCGTGAAAGGTAAGTCGATGAAAAGTGACGATATCATCTGTTAAAGTGCTAGCATCATTGTAAAAAAGTCTAGAAAAGCTAATATGCTAACGTCGCTAACTAGGCTAAGTACCACACAGTCATGCCAGAGACGTCTAAAAGGGTCGAACTAAGGGGAGAGTATAAAAAACCTCATGCAGTTTCGTGATGGTACAGGCTACAGGTGTCAAGCTAACAGTACATTTCGCTAATGTCGTCTTGCGCTAACGGCTAGTAAAAGCGATACCGTACAGTTTGAGCTCCGTTGAAGTTTGTGTGTGCTTGTGAATGTTTTGCAAAATGGTGCCGAAGATGCCGTGCTGGTGAGGTTTTCCGAAGAAATCCGAGGAGGGCGACGTCAAGCTGCCTTCGCGAAAAGGGGCTGTGTCCGAACGTCCATCCGAGCGATCGCCTAGCGGCTCGAGCTAAAGGCTAACGGAAAGCAGCTAGTGTTGGTTCAGAATGCAACAGGAAACTAATATCTATCTGCTGCTCTCTTCCCATTCTCGCAATGCACTGTGGTCAGGGTTGCCAGGCAGTTTGAACGTCTGCAACATAAAATATATAAGACTGACTGAGCTCTTTCTAATTCCAAAAGTTTCTATCACCTTCAGTTCAGAAGATATCGGCCTTTTTGTCATGGTCCTCCCGTTTTCCAGTTCCAGTCTTGTCTTTGCGATTACTCTGTCCATGTTCTTAGTGTTTTATTTTGACATGTTGATTACCTTAGCCCCGCCCTAAAGTGTTTCACCTGTTCCTTGCATATTTAGACCACTGTGTTTTCCCTTTGTTTTTGCCTGTTTATGCATTTTGGGTCCATTTCCTTTAATCCGTGATACTTTAATCAGATTTTGATCGGCCGATAGCTGAAATGGTAAAATACCCAAATATCGGCCGGCCGATATATCAGCAATCCTCTAGTTGATATTCACTGGTATCAGAATCCACCACCACATTTTATCTCACTCCACATCATTCCACTTGGGGCTGGGTACCATTAGACGATACCATATGACAAAAGATGCCCAATTCTGGGGAAATACTGTGGACCTGGCAACCCTGATTGTTGTCTTTATTGACTCGTCTCGTGACCGACGATCACCTTTACGTTTCACGGTGCATTGTGGGAAATTTTGAGTGAGCTACTAATTTTCTCTGGTCATTCTGAAACTACATAATGACCACTATAGAGTGCACTATGTAGGGAATAGTGTGGACATTCGGGCGCAGCACTAGACTCCTTTGTCGGCGGCCATCTTGCTCCGTGTCTTGTGGCTCCTCCCACCTCTCTCTCTGTCTCTCTCCGTTAAAGGAAAAACAAAACAAACAAAACAGTCATATGACCCAGCTCGTCCTATAGCTGCGTCGTCACCGAATCTTCGATAACCTCGCAACTGTCCTCTATGACATCATCGCAAGGCCCCACCCACCCTCCCATCAGCGAGCCCCGCTCACTCCCCGACATCGGCCCCGCGCCCGACACCCCCCCGACTCCTCCCACGCCGTGGAAAACGTCCTCGCTCGAATCCAGGAGCCGCGAGCTGGACTCGGACATGTTGGAAGCGCAGTGCAGCGACTGGCAGGGGCACGGCGGCGGGCGGGGCAAGGCGCCGAGCAGCGAGTCGCGCCCGTTCGTCCTCCGAGAGGGCGAGTACGGGGACACGCCGACGATACTGTCCGCGGACGACCTGCCGACCTCGTTCAGCCGCGTCTCGCTGCGCGTCACGTGCCCGAAATCGGCGTGTCCGTGGCTGCCCAGCGGCCGCAGCAGCCCGTCGGAGATGGTGAAGCTCGACGCGGTCTGGAGCGGCAGCGGGACGGGCGGGGCTTTGCGCTTGGATCTGGAGAACAGGTAGGACAGGCGCTTGAAGGAGTCCGTTTTGGAGCCGCCGGGGGACGATATCCGCTGCAGCCGGCTTCTCGCGCGCGCCAACGACGACGTGAAGGAGCTCGAGGCCAGCATCGTCGCCGCCGTCGCCGACAACACGTTTGTTTTCAACCCGTTGCTTTTCGGTTTCCCGTCTTCGTCCTCTTCCTCCAACCCCCACTCAAGCCCCTCCCCCTGTCCTCCCTCCTCCACCGCCTCCTCTTCTTCCTCCTCCTCCTCGCCCGACTTCTCCGACATCCCCGAGATGGATCGTACCAGCGCGCCAACGCCGAGGGTGGCTCCCGCCTCGCTGTCCTCCTCCAGCGGGACCATGAAGCTGACTCCTTTGGACGCTTTGGCGGGTTTTTCTCCCGTTCCCGCGCTGCCTCCGGTGCCGCCGTCGCCCGACTCGCTGTCGTCCTCCGATGGCGTGTTGCCGTCGTCTCGCGGCGTGTCGCTCGAGGACGAGTAGTGTCTCCGCGGGAGTCGCCGGTTGCCCAGAAGATCCAGGACTTCGTAGCGGAAACTGGAGATGTCCTGCTTCAGCTCCTGCAAGAAGAAAGCGAGATTGTTGTGAAGATTTGACAAAATAAGGGTTTGTTTTTGGGAGGATTAACAGAAATATAATGTTGAAGTAAAAAGTGCCGTCTCTGGAGATGTGTGCCAATTAACAAGAACAAAACTGGTTTGAGGATCACACTTGAGAAATCCCTCTGCTTGTGTGGTTTCACTCGCCCAAATCTCAAAAGGTCGACACTAACTTTTGTTTTCTGTTTGTTTTAAAACGTGTCCAAACTTCCTAACTTATCTCAGTCAAAGTAAACAGCAAGACTTGAAGAAAAAAGAGAGGATGATGAATTTTGGATCGTTTTATGATTGTATTAACATTTGAGCGAAGAGAACAAGAATCTGATGCATGTTTGAAGAGGTTTTTTTTGACATAATGACCCCATGAAGACGGGAAAGTGTGTTGTTTGCAAATGGAATTCCTAAACACACAACAAGGACATACAAAAGTTAGCCTGTCCATCCAGAATACACACTTTTCCTCTTCTTTACAAAGATCTATATCTAGATGTATCTGGGATCAAGGGTGATTTCTTTGAATCCCCGATGGGTGTCATTGACAAGCCTATTAACCAATCAGAGAAAAGCAGGATATGACGCAAACGGTATGAAGAGCGGAGACAAATGTGGGCGATCTGTGCCACTTTTGCCACAAGAACTGAAGGATACAAGGAGTCATTAGCAACTGTTCAAGAAATCAGCACAAATGCGTGATGGCTTTTTCAATCAATGTTCGTTTGGAATGGGATGAAAAACCTTTCAATAGATGTCCATCCATCCATCCATCCATCCATCCATCCATCCATCCATCCATCCATCCATCCATCCATCCATCCATCCATCCATCCATCCATCCATCCATCCATCCATCCATCCATCCATCTTCTTCCATCACAGTGCACCAGCCCCTTATGGCTCCTCCTGCAGGTGGTGGGCCTCACGATTAACCAGGCCTGTTGGTCTCTCATAAGGGGCTTCTGAACCGCTCTTTGTCTGACCCGTCACCCAGGACCTGTTTGCCCTGGGAGACCCTACCAGGGACACAAAGCCCTCAACAACAGAGCTCCAGGATCATTCGGGCTCAAACCCCTCCACCACGTTAAGGTGGCAGTTCTAGGGGAGGCCATGTATAAATAAAGGACTTTTAATTTTACTACATGACTCGAGTAAGCCGGACCTGTTTTTGCCTTTTGACTGCTTACACCACTGTCCTACAAGCGAGTCTCAGCTCACTTATTCATGTATGTTCAGCCCAGTCTTTGAAGAGCACCAGTCAACCTTTCACGATTCTCCCACACCATTGATGCACTCTGCATCTTTTGTGTTTTAGAAGAAAAACTACATAGAGAAGATGAAGCATCAACATCGCAGGAACATTCTTGTTAAGTACATTTAACATTATATTTTACTAGTGGTTAATTTGGTTCCTGGTTCCTTTTTCAACTAAGGAATATAACAAATGACTCAAACAAAACATGGTAATATATTAGTCATTACAATCAAAGTAGCTCGAGTTAAAAGTGCATTTAGATGGTTTGTATTGATGCACGTGACATTGCTCCGTTTTACATGACTATTTTCAGTTTAGATTTTGTCAAAAGTAACTCAAAGTAACTCAAAGCAGTGTAACTCAGCTACATTTTTGAAACAGTAATGTGTAATACAAACAGATTACAGATACAGATTTGATTGGCTGTTTGCAAAGTTCCAGACGGCCAGGCAAAACAAAAGCCACCATCTCTTCCCTTCTCTACACAATACTTTCTGGATATTATCTTCTCGTCTTCTCTATTATCTGCACGCCTAGGCCTAAATGTATTTAATCTGCACTTTATCTCCTGCTTGTCGTCTGATTATCACTAACACGCCCCTGATAGCTGCCCAGACAAAGTGGATTTTTACCAGGAAATGCACCCAGCTTCATCAGGGTGTGATTCCACGAGCCTGCACTTTGCCTCCCGTGCTTTGTGACCCTAATTGCTTCTCTTCCCTCCTCACAGATTCCTCATGTTGTCAGCACTATTGCATTCGCGACCTCATATTCCGCGGGTCAACAGCCGACGTTGCATTACATCATGTGGTGACTCGAGGCGGTGATTGGACACGCGTTTCCCTCGACACTTTGACCCTCGTGCTCCTCCTATAGCCACATACTGGAGGCTCTTTGGTCCTGAGGGGCTGGTCCATACGTGAGCGCAAACACGGCCCATCTGACCCTCTGCTCTCACACCATCTGACTTCATATGTTTCACTACATCCATCCCTACGAGGGCGAGACACACAGCTTTAACATAACAGTTAAAATGGCCCAAGTTGGTAATATTTTGAGGGACAACATCAGGTTTAAACTTAAGGAAATCTTTGGTTGATGTACAGTATTTAACCCCTTAACTCCCACCTGAACCAAGCACATTTTTGGCTTTACCCCAGTCCAAAAGCCTCTGGAAAAAAGCTGTGAAAATAGCAACAAAACTGAGACGAAAACAATGATGGAAATGTGACAAAAAAGTGAGAAAACATTGACAAAAAAGTGAAAAAAAATTAATGAAAAAGTGGCAAAAATGTCACAAAAATGGACACAAAATTGATAAAAAATGAAAGAAAAAAAAAGACAAAAATGTGATAAAAATGACAAAAAAATGACAAAAAAGTTACAAAGATGAGTTGAACACCCAACAAAAAAATGATGGAAAAAAAAATCTGATGACGTGAGGAAAAAGATCCTCTCGGTTCAGGCGGGAGTTAAGAGGTTAATACAGATACAATTCAGTCTTTGAAATAAACAAAAAAATCAGTAATAATTCTAAATGCATCTTATTTTCTGGGGTTCAAAGCTCAATAAATCAGAATTAGATATTGAATAATAGTAATAGGTACGGCTCTTTATTGGGAGTCAAGTCTTTGGGATCCGTTCACTTCAAAGAGCCGTTCAAAAGACTGGCTCTTTTTAATGTAACGCCAACTATCAATCAATCAATCAAAGTTTATTTATATAGCACTTTACAGCAACACCAGGAGGACCAAAGTGCTTCACAGAAAGATAAAACACATTTAAAAACACCAAATAATTGCAACCTAGACACAATTCAGTGCTCAAGTATTAAAAGCAAGTTTGAAGAGATGTGTCTTTAATCTGGACTTAAAAAGGGACAGGTCCGTGAGAACACGCAGACTGAGGGGCAGGCTGTTCCACAGTTTAGGCGCGGCAACAACAAAGGAACGATCGCCCCACTGTTTGTACCGGGACCTGGGCACGTCCAGAACCATCTGATGGGCAGACCGGAGAGCTCTGCTGGGGCGATGTACGGTCAACAACTCAGACAAATAAAAAGGAGCGAGACCATGGAGGGCTTTAAAAACAACTAGATAACTCTATCTAAACTCCGGCCGTCAAGATGATTTAATCCAGCCCCAGACTTCCCTGGTACATTAAAAGCATTACGTTTCTCGCCCATTCCTGTGCGGAGTTATGAATTGTTAAAGAGGGGGTATTGTGCTTTTTTCTATCACATAGCACCAGTCTATATCACACTACAATGATGACCAAACCTTCTGTTGGTCTGTAAATGCAGTAAATTAGAATAACTGCCTTGTATAAAATGTCTCTCTCAAAATGGCTGTAGTGAATGTCTTGAAATAGGCCTCTGTCTCTTTAAGAACCTCTGAGCCTTTCAGACACGCCCCCTCCACACGCTGTCTGTGGCATCAGTGGGGAGGGGGTTCTGCTGAGGAGCAGTGGTTGGTTACTCGGCTGGTGACGAAAGCTCGGAGGCGTCTCCAGGAGGTGGGGGCGTTCCTAGGAGGACTCAGGCAAACCTATCCCTAAAATGGCCGCCATCAGAGTTTTTACAGATTACTCAAAAAAACGTGAATGTGCCAAGGCAACACTTCAGGCATGTTTTTAATGAGGGAATGACATAATAACATGATGTAAAGCTTAAAAAAGTTGATTTTGCATAATACCCCCACTTTAAAGAAAATAACCAGTGTGCTAATTCCAGCCACTAGGGGGCAGTTTAAATTAAAAAAAGGAAAGATTTCCTTTCCTGTCCAGCAGAGGGCACTGAAATAGGAAATGAACAACACATTGTCACATTAACACATTATTAACAAATCATTTACCATCTGTTTTTAATCTGAGATAATTCCACGTACCCCCAGGGGTCCCTGTACCTCTGGTTATTAAACACAGTGAACATATCCTGGAAATGGGGCTTAAAAAGGGTTTTATTAACATTATTTCTGTGTCTCAGCATTGGCATTTTATGATTTATAATTTGAAATCATGTGTCTGTAAGAATTAAACAGTAACAACAGATAACAGAGCTGGTGAGACTTTGACTGGGGCTCCTCCTACTGGCAGCTGCTGGAATAACTTATTAAAAACTGACTTTGTTCTCGAAATGATACAATGCTGGACTCAGTGTGTGTTTTTAAATATTTGGAGGACAGTTAGATCCAAGTTGTGATGCTGTTGGTCCAGGGACAGCATTAAAGGAGCCGCGATTTGAACCTCTGACCTTTAAGATCTCTCACGCCAACATAACAACCTCTGAATGTGAGCGGAGCCTGCTGTATGTTTTCCCCGGCCCTCGCGGAGCTCAAACGTCCCACACGCCTCCGTCCCGTGGGCCTCGCGCTGCAGCTGATGCTTCGGTTTCTCCTAAACTCTCTCTCACGCGCCGCGACCGAGCGAAGGATGATGTTATGTTTTCAACTGCAAACCCGGAGGAATCATTCCGCTCCAGAAGCCGACGCCGTCCTGGGACCGGAGCAGCCACGGATTATTAGGAGAGGAGGGTTTGGAGGGAAAAGAGCGGGGAAATAACGGCACATGAGGGTTTTATGGACTCGCTCCTTTGAAACGGTCACGGAAAAATAGGAAACATTAGCCATATTTATTCAAGCTTTTTTGCTTTCGATACCGATACTGGGGTTTTGAATATCTGCCGATATCATTGACCAATACCGAGAGACTTTCTGAAAAGTGATTTTCCTTGGCATGATGTTACAGATCAATTATCAATTATATTTATTAATAAACTCATTTGTTACCATTTAATAAGGATCACTGGATTATCAGCACTATCTTTGGGACAGGCTATTTTATATTTAACCTCTTAACCTCTTCCTGCCTGAAGTGAACACATTTTCTCAAAGTTCAGCTTTACCCAAATCTACAAGCTTCTTGAAAAAAAAGAAAAAAAAAAAAAAGCCGACAAAAATGAGACGTAAATGAGACAAAAAAGCAACAAAAAATTATAAAAAAAATTCAAAAAATGACAAAACACACACAAAAAATGTACCAAAAAGCAACAAAAAACATCTTAGCTTTCAAATCAGGCGTTACTGAGTCCTATGGTCTGTGAGCTTTTAGATTTGGGCACAGCTGAACTGGAGAAAACACACTTGCTTAATATAAACAGCTCACATAAAGTGATTTGATCATGTGCATTACAAATATATCAGTTAAAATACAATGTGGCTACTTTAGGTATGTCTATCATAGTGTCTGACCGTTACCGCTAGCATTAGCATGCTAAGGCTAAAGCTAGCTCAGTGATTAAATTCTCCAGGTTCTGAGCTTCAGAACGAGGTAGATAGATCGGTGAAAGTTGAGTTTTTCAAAGCTGTGAGAGCCAAAACTGGTATCGGTTCAGTTTCGGATATTTGTTGTCAATACTCAATATCTTTTATAGTATCGACTCGTTTGATGCCTGTTGGTCCACCTTACACCTTAAGTACACCTTGACCTTAGCATTAAAGAATCAACGAAACAACTAAAGCGTGATGATAAAAACAAGGAAGAAGCTTGGGTGAGTTTTGAAGGTCTTTGTTTTCAAATTAGCCGTTACACTGGCCTATAGGCTGAAAACTCTCAGGTCAAGAAGCTTTTAGATTTGGGTGAAACTGGAGAAAATGTGGGGGTTAAGTCTACAGAAAACTGTCTCCACTGGCAAATTTAACTTTAAAATAGTGATACGTATGCAAGAGATCTGCTCAAATCTCTATAGGACAGATGATAGCACTGCTTCAAGAGAAAAACGTCATGAGGCTGAGGTTAAATATCTTCATCGGCATCGGACGCAGAGTCTTCTTTCTTCAACCGCTTTCCCCGTCACTGCACAAAAAATGTTCCCTCCTTTTAGCGATTTACTCCACTGACCCCGCTCTTGTATAATCCTCTCTCTGGCCACATTTGCTTTGGCGTCCGAGTCCTTGGACACGGCGAGCTCTGGCACAGACGCCGAGCTCCTGGACGGGTCTGAGACCGGACTCGTTTAACAGCTGCACTCGGGCGCCATGATGTTCCCCGCGCTCTGGCCCCGGAGAGTCACCGAGGGTCCGGCGGGAGCTGCCTCTGGCCTGAACTGCACTTTCTGTTCCAGCGAGAGGCACCGGACAGCAGCTGGGACCGGCCTGGAGCTAAGTGGGACGTCATTTCTTATTTTTTAACAGTAATCGAAAAGCAATGTTTAGTTGTAGTTGTCAAAGAAAGTCATTTACACCGGGCTGTGGCTGGAAGCATGGTTAGGCTAGTGCTAGGCTAGTGCATGTCTATGGTAACTAGTAGCCTGCATTAAAAACAGTATGACCCAAGCAAAGTGCACCTGAGGCAAATCACCTATAACACCAGACGACCCATATAAATGTCTGTGTCGACTGAATAATTCTTGAAATATAACCATTTTGCATTTTAAAGAACTTATATTTGAGCAGCATCAGCTTCCTGGTTGTAGCTACGCAGCGGCGGAGTGATCTGTTCGGTTACCGGGTCTACAGTAGTTTGTTTACCTGTGGCCGCATTACTACACGTGGAATTCACAAAGGAGCTTTCTACAAATCAGATATGGCAACGTTTGGAGGACGAGCCCATGATTTTGAAGAGGTTTTTAATGCAGGCTACTAGTTACCATAGACATGCACTAGCCTAGCATTAGCCTAGCACCACTAAACTCTTCAAATATAAGAACTGCATGAGTTAAAAAAATATATATCTCCAGAAATCAACAACACTCTGGATAACTAGGAAATGAGGCCCTATGTCAAAAATCCTTAAATATCGCTTTAAGACGAGACGAGAGCTGATTGACGAGAAATGAAGAGTGTTTTGAAGTGCAGGATTAGGGCGGGGCATCGCTAAATTTTTTTTGATACCGGTACTTTAACGATACTTGGTTTTCAATACCGATACCTGAACAATACTTTTACTGTACTACATAGTATACTATACTAAAATATTTGTCATGTAGAACCATCAAACAGATAAATAATGTTAATGTATTCCTTTTCCTTCCATTTAATTTCTTTTGCATTTGAATCATTTGTTTGAGGTCAAACAACCAAGAAACTTTAACGACAAATTTCCCAAATATTCCATATTTTTAAAATTTTTCCTTTTATGAATTTCCACAGATTTGTCATTTTTTTTCTATTTTTTTTTCTGTTTTTAATTTTATTTTTTCATATACATTTTTCATAAATTTCCCCCAATTTTTCAATTTTTTTCTACATTTTTTCTACATTTTTTGTTACATTTTACACCCCAGACTTTTTCCACTTCCCCCCCACACACAATTTTCCCCCTTTTTTTATTCTTTTTTTTTTTACTTGCGTTTCACTTTTTTTTTTTTGAATTGTGATGACCAACAGCATTAAAACTTGTATATAAAGATTTCTATATTTACCCACTTTTATTTTTTCGATACCAGTAGAACCTAAACCTTTTTTATTCAAGACCAGGTACCCAGCCCTACACAAGATGCAGAGATGGTTGTTCTACTCTCTCACTTCCTCTCTCTGAGCCGCTGCTGCAGGACCGATGGGCAGCCCACTGAAAACAGTCCAGCTAACGAGGGTCTTGTTCATTTCGGATTAGACTCATTAAAACAACAGGGCTTATTAGAGCAGAGCGAATGGTAAGGATGAACAAAACAAAACACAAATAAATGAAAGTATGGAGAGACAAGGGCACTGGGGGGGGCAGGGGCTCAAGTCCTGACCTTGAAGTTCTCCTCGGTGAGCCCCTCGTCCGTCTTGGCGCTGCGGATCATGGCCGCCACGTACCTCTTCACCAGGCTTCGGATCACCTCCTGCACAAACCACACGCTTCATTACAAACCACTACATTCCTGAGGTCAGATGTTATCACGTACAAAAAGGTACATTCGCTTCTAAACCACCTTTAACATTCATCTTCACAACATTTCGTTTTCCTCTTTGTCGTCTTTGTACATTTCCATTGTTCTGACAAATGGAGACTTTCCTGAATTCTGAAGTTTGCTCAAAAGGAAAGGCTTTTTTATTTATAACTGCGAGACACTGCACTTTCTTCAGGTTTCTAAACAAGTTCGATCGACCCATAAATCTCTTTTATCATTTCACTGAACAAACATTCTTTGGTAGATTTATTCAGAAATTGTTCCTTCGAAGGCTGACGAAAGATTTCTTAAAGTTTCAGGACGAGATTTAGCCTTAAAACCAAAATGTTTCATTCGTCAATTTGACAATATTAAAGATCTTTTTTAAACCAAAAATCAAGGTGAAATTAGATTTGTTTTTAAAATATCCATCGGCAAAATCATCTGTACATTAAAATCAGTCTCTTTAACCTGTTAGCCCCCACCTGAACCGAGCACATTTTCTCCAGTTTGGCTTTACCCAAATCTAAAAGCTTCTTGATAAAGATGACAAAAGAGCGATGAAAATGCATTGAAAAGTGACAAAAATTGATTGAAAAAGTGACAAAAATGCAACAAAAAAGTGACAAAAATGTAACAAAAATGCTACAAAAAAGTGACAAAAAAGTGACAAAAATGTAACAAAAAAGTGACAAAAAAGCTACAAAAAAGTGACAAAAATGTAACAAAAATGCTACAAAAAAGTGACAAAAATGCTACAAAAAAGTGACAAAAAAGTGACAAAAATGTAACAAAAAAGTGACAAATAAGCTACAAAAAAGTGACAAAAATGCAACAAAAAGAGATGAAAAAGTGGCAAAAATGTGACGAAGAACAAAAAAGCAAAAAAAAAAAAATCTACAAAAAAAAAAGTTATAATGTGACGACAACAGGGCAACAATGCAAGGAAAAAGATCCGTTTATATCGGTTTTGTAGGTCTTAGCTTTCAAATAAGACATTACTCTGGCCTTTAGGCTGCAACTCCAGTCAAGAAGCTTTTAGATTTGGGTGAAGCTGAACCGTATGTGCTCAGTTAAGGGTTATTATAAACCTACAGACATCAGATTGAAACAAAATAAGGCCTTCTATATGTTAAAGTGTCCATCCAGAGTCATGTTGCTGATTTCTAAAAGACGTCCCAGTGTTTGTTCTAAAAGCGTTCCTCCTCGTCTCCTCTGCCGTGAGGATGGCATTATTCGCAGCATTAAAAAAAAACTGTCTGCTTGTCAGTCTTTTGGTGAAAGCGCGTATTTGTTTGTCCGGGACCGATTGAATAAGAGGCGGTGACCCGCGCTGATTGGCGAGGGTGAGCTGCCTTTTACCGACAGTTGGTGCCGGGTGCCGTCCGCCCACGCCACACCTGTGTGCGGGCGCCGAGGCTGCCACTGCTGCCGGCGCCGCTGCCAAGGCTCCGGCAGCACGCGGCCAATCACTCTTTAAAACAGCACGCGGCCAATCGCTCTTTAAAACAGCACGCGGCCAATCGCTCGCTCAAATCCAATCACTTCTCAAAAAGGGAGACTGGCTTTAATGAGGCGCTTCGTCAGGGTTTGTTTACAACGACTTTGGTGTTTTTGTGACTTAAAGCGGGTTATTAGGCTGAATCCACTTCTGTGAGCGTTTTACCGTAATATAATGTTGTTCTCTCAGCGAAAACAGGCCTGGAGCTGTGTTTAAAGCTGCTAGCGCATCTTTGAGTGATCTTTGAATCTCCCTACATGTCCAAGTAACGCATTTCTCACCTCTCCATCTCCTGCTAAGTTGAATTGTCTTATCGAGGAGCAAAAACGCTCGCCGTAGCTTCAACAAAGGAGGGAGATGATGGGACTCTTGATATCAGGAAGGGAAACTACTGGATTTCAGCTGCTTTAGATCAACGCTGCATTTTCTGACCAACAAAAGGTCCCTTTAATTGTGCCTAGCCCAGCGTTATCACAGGAGCAATATCTAGCTGTAGAAAGTTTTTGAAAATAGGCACCAGGCTTGTTCAGAACGTGTCTAAAGTCCAATGCTGTGCAATGTAAAACTAGCTTGTTCTGCCGCCGCTTTATGGAGGTACTACAGCAATGGCGTCCCCTAGCGTCATCGTCGTCTGTCAGTTCAGCGCTTTAGCCACAGCCAGAGGTCGGCGCCAAAACCAGTGGAAAAGTGGCTTAAATGTAAGATAGTCAAGGCCATGGGAACCCAGGGTGCTGAGGGTACTGCCCTTTGTGGATACTGTGTGTGTCGGATTTAGATTAGACAACCCACCTGGTACACACACTACTGGAAACTCTTGGGCTTCTTCATGTGGTACTTAAGAGTCATCTGCAATTTTAGAGTTTATTCATTTTAATTAGAGGCAATTTCTACTTAAAGTGGGCCTGTCATGCATATGGGGCTTAAAGAGTGGGTATTTGGTTAATTAACCCCTTAACTCCCTCCTGAACCGAGCACATTTTCTCCAGTTTGGCTTTACCCCAGTCCTAAAGCTTATGGAAAAAAGCTGTGAAAATAGCAACAAAACTGAGACCAAAACAATGATGGAAATGTGACAAAAAAGTGGGAAAACATTGACAAAAAAGTGACGAAAAATGTAGGAAAAAGTGGCAATAATGTCACAAAAAATGGACGAAAAAATGACCAAAATGTGACAAAAAATGACAAAAATGACAAAAATTTGACAAAAAAATTACAAAAATTTGACCAAAAAATGACCAAAAAATGACAAAAATGTGACAAAAATGTTATACAAAATTGACGCAAAAAATCACAAAAAATGTGACAAAAAATGACAAAAAAATTACAAAAAAGTTACAAAAAAAGGATGGAAAAAAAATCTGATGACGTGAGGAAAAAGATCCTCTCGGTTCAGGCGGGAGTTAAGAGGTTAAAAAACACATCTTTATCACTCTGTTGGTTGAAAAATGCAACATTGATCTAAAACAGCTAAACTTCCTGGTTTTCAAATGATCCCACGATATACTCCTCTTGCTCCCCTTTGCTGTGCAGCTGTTGCAAAGACAATACTTTTGAGAAACCAATGCATAAAAAGTGTTTGCAAACTGTTGACCGGTACTGTCGGACCTTTTTGGGAGAAGAACGGCCACTGGGGAAGATTCAAAGATCACTCAATGTTGCGCTAGCGGCTTAAAACACTAAACCACTTGGTAACAGAGCGAAAACCTTTAAAAAGTCTATTTTGCAAAACACCACCCTTTCAAAACGTTCTTCTGGCACCTAAACATTGTCATTTTATAATTTGAAGGATGAGTTTGTGGCACTAAAACACCAGGGTCAGGGCTAACGAAGAGTTTGCCTGGAGCTCCCCCTGCAGGCAGCAGTGGGAATGACTTATTTAATCAAACAGTGAGCCAGAACTGATCCAGTGTTTGATTATGGACTTCAACATAAGTTTTGTAGCTTCAGTTGAAGAAGAAACGACCAAAGGGAAGAGGATTAAACACAAAACCGCATGAATGAAGTGAAACACTGCACTCCAGGTCAGTTTTTGATGAGGTTTTAAAGTGTAACACACTCTTAAATCTCGATTCAGAACCTTTAAACTTCATCTCCTGCGCCAGGTCCTTTATTAAAAAGCTTCAAAGCAGGACGTGGGTCGTGAAACAGCGCACAGTCATAAAGTACTCATTAAAAACACACTGGGTTTTGAAACAGAGGAGGGAGATTCGAGCCAAATGGACGAAAAAAAAAAAGAAAAAAAAAGGAACGCAGCCTACGAGATGGACAGCGCTAAAGGACGGCCAAGAATATCCGAGAAACTAAAGTACAAATGTGGTTCAGCTGGATTCTAAAGACTTCCTCCCACGCGTTTCATCTTCCCACCGCAGACACATTCAAACGCTCAGACTAATTTCTCACCAGAACATAGTTACCGCGTTTATACGTAAGATAGTTCTGTCCAAAAATGACCTAGTTTTTTTTACCCTGGTTTGACACTTTTTGTGATCTATAAAGTTGTAAAACGTGCTGATACATCCGAGCGGCGTCTGAAAAGCTTTCCCTGGCCCGGCCATCTTTAACCTCTTAACTCCCGCCTGAACCGAGAGCATTTTCTCCAGTTCTGCTTTACCCAAATCCTGTAGGCCAGTGTAACGCCTCATTTGAAAGCTAAGATCTACAAAACTCATCTAAATGGATCTTTTTCCTCACGTCATCAGATTTTTTTTCCATCTTTTTTTTTTGGGGGGGTGTATTCAACTCATTTTTGTAACTTTTTTGTAATTTTTTTTGTAATTTTTTGTAATTTTTTTGTAATTTTTTTGTAATTTTTTTGTCATTTTTTGGTCACATTTTTTGTCATTTTTTCGTCACTTTTTTGTCACATTTTTGTCATTTTTCGTCACTTTTTTGTCACATTTTTTTGTCTTTTTTTGTCACATTTTTGTCATTATTTTTGTCAAATTTTGTGTCATTTTTTGTCACATTTTTGTCATTTTTTTGTCACTTTTTTGTCACTTTTTTGTCAAAGTTTTCTCACTTTTTTGTCACATTTCCATCATTGTTTTCGCCAAACTGGGGAAAATGTGCTCGGTTCAGGTGGGAGTTAATGTAATAGTTTTGCTTATAAGCCTAAAATAAAACACGCTCTGAGACTCCCAAAGATCCTCAATGGGGTCATATAATTAGAATATCGTGAAAAAGTGCATTTACTTAAACTGTGAAACTAATATATGATCAACTCATTACATGCAAAGTGAGATATATAGCCTTTATTTAAAAACCCCAATTAAAAATATCATAAAATTAGAATATTTTGAAAATGAACTGTGAGCCATAATCATCAAAATTGTAACAAATAAAGGCTGTGCATGTAATGAGTCTATATCAGGGGTGTCAAGCATGCAGCCCATGGGCCAGATCAGGCCCGCGAGATGATTTAATCTGAACAGAAATTCCAGTAAGTTTCTTGCCCATTCCTGTGCGGAGCATTCCAGCCACTAGGGGGCAGCTTAAATATTTTTAAAAAGGAAAGATTTCCACACGTGTTTCCAGCAGAGGGCCCTGACATAATAGGAGATCAGGACATAAACAGCATATTATAGCCATGTGGTAAATGGAAAGTCTGCCCCAGGGCGGTGGCTTCAAAAACAGCTTAGTCAATGAATAATTACTACTACTTTATGTTATGCTATGATAAATAACAATAACTACTAATTACATGTATTACTATTTTGTATTAGCATGCTGTGTTAATGATATGAAATGGTAAAACCTCCTTGTTTGCCAGTGCTGCAAAAGTCTGTTGATTGTATGTTGACAATTGTAACAGTAGGATAAAACTTAACTCACAAATACATATAGGTATATATTTGTGTTCTGAAACTGATATAGAATACTCAGAAATGATTGTTTATTTAATGTAAATGTAAAAGTAATGTATAACTGTAGCATCATGAATTGCAAATGTAATGTACATGAACAAGGGGTCGGCACTTATAAGCTTTTGCTTCAGTCGACTCCCTTTGAGCTTCCATTAACTGTATGATTGTGAAACTCTGGAGAAAGAGAAAATGTGAATTGCTCAAATAAACTACACAAACAAACAATACTTTGAGAAACTTGTGACACAGGCTTGTAAAGTGCAATACAAGTGTCAGCTGTTGTTATGACTGTAGCCTGTTGATGAGGCTACAGTCAAGTATGGGCTTTGACCAAATCACAGCTTATTATTATTATTCATTAATTCAGTACTTGCACATGACCCATAATGCATTGCACCTCGGGGAGTAGTAGCTACGACCTGGAGGCCTTTGAGTGCGAGTGAAGCTACGGCCAAACAATGATGAAAAACAACTTCTGCTGTGCTTGAAATTGCTCCAATAATCAAAACCGTAATCCGGAACTACAAAGCTGCACACGAGGTTCACCAGAGCTTTTTTACCAATCGACTTTTCAAAATCAATATATAAAAAGGTACAGATTTTCTTCAGCTTTGGTTTAGTGGAATTGTATATTTTTTCTAAGGTATTTGGAAGATTAATATTAGTCTCTTCGATGGCAGCTCCCAACGCCAATGTTCTTCATAGTATTTTCCTGTTTGCAGTATATGGTATAGCAGGGGTAGGCAACGTCAGGCCCGCGGGCCAAATCTGGCCCTCCAGCACAGAACCTCTGGCCCTCAAGATGATTTTGAGAAACATTATTATGCAAATAAGAGATCAAATTCCTTTTACAGTACTCTACAAATGCAAGAAATAGTGTCCGTATTCAAAAAATGCCCTGGCAGAATATCCCACTTGGTCCTACAGTAAAACAGTGAATCTCAACAGGTGGGTCAGGACCCAAAAGTGGGTCGCAGAACATTTTTCAGTGGGTCGCGAGTCTAGGAAACGTTTTTTCAATATGTTCCATCTGAAACTGCATGGAATTTCAGATTTAAAGGCACATCTACTGCTTGTTCAATACAAACTTGTGGGAAAACACAATATTTTGTACAATATATGACAAATGAAGGTTTTATTTGGGTTATTTGGGCCTGTCATCCAAGGGTAGCGTTGGGTCCCGACTTGGGAACCACTGATGTAAAACTTTGGCATTTGCAGAAAAAAGTTCTCTACTTTAGGCTACAATGTTGAGGTTGCTTGGTGTTTTGGCGATGATGAAAATTGGCCCTCCTCAACACAAACTTGCCGACCCTGTGGCATAGTACGGTATGGTTTTTCTTTAGACAGGGACAGTGCACAATTTAACATTGACCAAACGGAAAGATGCATGTACCAGGTTATAGCAAAAATGCTCATTTTCACCTGTAGTCCCTGGGCAAGTTGATCTTACAAAAACTGATCTTAAATGTAGATGAATACTTGACCATGGATTTATACATTTTAACATCACTATTATATATATGTGTATGTATGAATATGTGGCCCGCGACCCGCCGTGGGAGCTCAATCTCGGCCCTTGACCCAAAATGAGTTGGACACCCCTGGTCTATATCACAAATTGGCTTCACATTTTAAGATAAATTACCAAAATAAATAAATTTCTAATTTTCCAATCCTCCTACAATGACTTTAATGTTATCACCAACATAAGCCGAGCAACTTCACAGATGTCAAAATGGTGTGTGAAAAGGGGAGACACTACAGGCAAAACTAAATTTTTTCAGTTTTCAGGATTTGGGCCAAATTGGTTTCTGAACAAGCTTTCACCCGGAAACAGAAAATATGAAAAAAAAAATGTTTTCACAATAACATGTATAAATATTGCGCTGATTCAGTGTTTGCCCATAGACTTATATGGGAGAACACAATTTCAAGGGCCTTTTTCTCAAAACACATTTTTCTGTCATTGTGGCGACACTATGTCCACGTCAGTCGGACCTAAAGACTTCACATTTTCCAGCCTCGGACTGAACAATATTTGGAATAATAATAATAATTATTATCTAATCCCTAGCCCCATTTATTGAGTTTTGAATGTCAAAAAATAAGGCAAAAATTAAATTTTTACAAAATTTTCCACTAAAAAACAGCTTATTTTAAAACTAAACAAGAAATCCTAAATCCCCTCTGAAAACGTCTTGGTAACTCATTCATCAATAAAATGAAACCATAAATTTGAATGTAGCTCTATCCATTATTCAGATTTTGTCGCCGAAAAGATGGGAAATTTGGGGCATTTTTAGGCATAAAACACCTTGTTCTTATATGAAAAGATAAAATGTCAGAAAACTTGCATTTATACATTTATGTCAGTGATCGACAGCAAAAGTTTCAAATTGATATCTGTAAATATCCATTTTTTCACTATTCACCTGCAGTGTCTCGCCATAGCAGATCATAAGTAAATGTTAAGACCCATGTGGCTTAAGGAAACAAAAGTTCAAAGATTCCCAAAGATTCAAAGATTCCCTATAATAAAACCTCCAGATGCTGCTGTGGCTCTAAAGCTGCATGACCTGCTTTATACTTTCATATATTTAGAACAAAAGCCTGTGTTTTTATTGAATGAAATGTGACGCAGCAAAACTGTCACTCATTTCCCACTCGTGTGGAGAGATTGGCCGAGTTGGGAAACCTTTGGTCGGCAGCAGTGCCTTGTGGGATTTTTCTGAACTCCTTATGGGCTGATGATGAACATCCCGAGGTTCCTCTGCTGTAGGAGGAACTAAAGGAAACTTACAGCTCCTTAAACTCCCTCCTAACCCCTTGTCACGGCGGACGATGATGCACATCCAGGTCAACGATAAGGAGAAGGAGGTTCCTAAGATGGAGGACAGAATAAAACCGCAGAGCACTGACCTGGTAATGCTGGTTTTGAATCAGGCTGTCGGCGTGTCGCTCCTGCACAAACAAAGACAAAAAGACACCTCAGAACAGAAAATCATTTCAATTTAAACTCCGTAGACGTGAAGTTGAAACAGAGCGGGGGCCGATACCTCTGCCCTCGCTTTGGAAATCACATTATCGTTTCATATTCACACAAAAAGAGTTCATTTCTTTGGTGGTTTTGCAGCATTTTCTGCCCCGCGGTCTGTGTGAGTCGCAGTTTTCTTTGTGTTTTACGGAGCAAACGCACTGTCAGGGTCCGATTCATCCGACTGCACCGACGCACTGGAGGAAAAGCTTTGGGGAGTGGCTTTAGTTTCACCACGACAAGGACAAATCTTCCCAGAGGTTGGAACTAAAGCGGCAAAGGAGAAAACAAACAACAAACAACTGCCTTCAGTCTCCTCTGATCCTCTGAAACGGTGCAGCGCCTCCTGGGCTTGTCCCTGTTTCAGAGCGTGGTGTCCTGCACTGGTCAGCTCCTCCTTCCTTTTCCTCCTGCGCAGCTCCCTCCGCTCCACAACAGTCTTTCACCATCTTATCGGAAGAGCTTAGTGAACGTCCATTAGTCACAACAATAGAACGTTAAAAAGCTTGTGTGGCTTTACCAGGAGTCTTGCCCGGATCAGTGTTAATTTCTCCAACTAAAACATTTAGTCTTAATTTTAGTCAAAGTGATATTTTTGCTGACTGAAACTAAATTTAAAGTTATTCATGAGACAAAAACTAAGGCTAAAATGTCCAAACTTCTATTGACCGTCTGAAAGAGCCTCATATCCTGTAAATTCTCTGGGAACAGCTCTGAGCTCTGTTTGAGAAGCTCCATGAAGCAGAGAACCTTGATTAGATATGATAATAATTAATATTATAAATGCAAAGTCGACTAAATGTGTCTTAAAGCAGCACTAAGTAACTTGTTAACCTTAATAAATCCTTTCCGTCGTCCCTCTGGGGGTGATACAAGTGTTAATGGGATGATTGGGGGGTCTTTCATCTCCCCCTGGTGTCTCTGGCCAGAAAACCACGAATGCAACTTTCCTGCACTGGGTCAGAGTCACCAATACACACTAATAAACCAGTGGTTGGCAAGTTTCCTTGGCGGAGGGCCAATTTTCTTTAAGGTAGATAGATCGAGGGCCGAAGCCACTGATTATTAGCCCAAAGTAAAGCACAACACTGGAAAAATTACCATCTTAAAGGAGATGAATGACTTAAAATTGCTTGAATTGAAGTTCTTCTATGTTGAATTTGAGTCGGTTTGAACTAATCCAAGATACAAATGCCATGACACAAAATTATCTGAATTAAGAGAATATCTACTACTAGAGGTTTTATCTCGTCTAAGACCAGACCAAATCTACTCATACCTTAGATTTAATCTGTTAATTCAAGTAGATTTATGTCATTTCTTCCTTAAAACTATTCTTGTCCCAGTGCACTTCTTTCAAACGCCAGTGTTGTTCATAATATATGACCTAATTGGGTGTATTGACATTATTTCTACCTTTTTTTCTCCCATTTAACTCTAATAATGTTAAAAGTACTCTCTGATTTGTGTAATAATGTTTCTCAAAATCATCTTAAGGGCCAGAGGGGCTATGTTGGAGGGCCGGATATGGCCCCCGGGCCTGATGTTGCCTCCCCCTGACTTAAACAGTATTTACATCAAGTTTCAGTGAAAAAAAAGATCTCCATTGTGTAATTGGATGAACAATATCCCTCTGTCCCTTTGTCTTTTCTGTCAGTGTAGTA
This sequence comes from Gobius niger, assembly GCF_951799975.1. Classification (NCBI taxonomy): domain Eukaryota; kingdom Metazoa; phylum Chordata; class Actinopteri; order Gobiiformes; family Gobiidae; genus Gobius; species Gobius niger. The sequence continues at coordinate 22,618,954 of NC_136872.1, read as the reverse complement.
TTTACTCTCACGGACAATTAATGAGTAAAAAAACGTAACTTGCTATGACACCTGCAGTGGCACTAATGGCCTCTAGGGGCAAGAGTGACTTAGTTCTGCTTTAAATTGAGTCGACTAAATTTACTTGCAATTTTAGTCGACTAAAACTAGACTAAAATTGAATTACATTTTTGTCAAAAGACTAAAACTAAATGAAAATATGTTGTCAAAACTAACGCTGGTCCGGATACCTCCTCGTTTGTCCCCTTTTTTGTTTCCTGTAGCGCCTCCACTGTTCTACAGCAAAAACGTGACCAAAAAAAGGATCACAACAAAAAATGGATGACAACGTGACAACAACGCAAGAAAAAAGTCATAGCTTTCAAATGAGGCTGTGAGCTCCAGTCGAGAAGCTTTCCCCGGCCCGGCCATCTTTAACCTCTTAACTCCCGCCTGAACCGAGAGCATTTTCTCCAGTTCAGCTTTACCCAAATCCTGTAGGCCAGTGTAACACCTCATTTGAAAGCTAAGATCTACAAAACTCATCTAAATGGATCTTTTTCCTCACGTCATCAGATTTTTTTTCCATCATTTTTTGGGGGTTTTCAACAAATTTTTTTAAAACTTTTTTTGTATTTTTTATTCATTTTTTTTTTAACTTTTTGTCACATTGTTGTCATTTTTTTTGTCTTTTATTGTCATTTTTTCGTCGATTTTTTGTCACTTTTTGGTAATTTTTTGTAAATGTTTCGTAATTTTTTTGGTCATTTTTTTATCTTTTTTTGTCAAATTTTTATCAATTTTTTGTCATTTTTTGTCAATTTTTTTTTAATTATTTGTCCAATTTTTATCACATTTTTGTCATTTTTTGTGAAATTTTTTGTCAATTTTTGTGTGACATTTTTGGCACTTTTTCGTCAAATATTTGTCATTTTTTCGTCAAATTTTTGTCACTTTTTGGTCACATTTTCATCATTGTTTTCGTCTCAGTTCTGTTGCTATTTTCACACCTTTTTTCCAGAAGCTTTTGGATTGGGGTAAAGCCAAACTGGAGAAAATGTGCTCGGTTCAGGTGGGAGTTAAGGGGTTCATTTATCACTACACTGCTCAAAACACACAATGTAACTCCACGTCCTGCCTTTTGTTTGAGCAGTATATGTGTATGTGAGTTGTTCTTAAATGTGCCGTACAAACAGACTTGAGTTGAATGATGACTGCAGGTTTATGTTGCCCCCCCCCCCCCCCCCGCCCCCCGTCCCCCCCTCTCTGTGTTGTGTCTGCTCCGGTGCGGCGCCTCTGTTGTTCTTATGTAACACGTGGAGCAGATGACGGGGCTCTTTGAACCAGCGCTGCTCGCTCACAGCTGAGGCCCGGGAACGGCGTGTTTTGCAGCGGGCTTCGTTTGTACATTCTGCTTGGCTATTATTCAACTTTCTGTCGTAAAAAAAAAGAAAGAAAAAAAACCTGCACGAACAAGCGAAATAAACATTTACATCCGCAATGACAGAGCGGTTTCAGGGAAGCTTTATATGAGCAGCGTGAGACAAAAGCCAATTATCGTTTATTCCTGACAAACAAACAGGACGTGGAGTCTTTTCTGCACGAACGAGGCTTAACAAGTGCCCGTTCTGCGGCTGCTCGGACTCGCAGATCACATTTGGGTTGAAACTATTGAGCTGCGAATCCGAGTCATCAACAAAAAGAGCGACTACATCTAATATACTGTAAGTTTGCTAGACTCCGGTAATAATGGTTTTCTGGAACAAGGACAGTTTAAGATTCATGGATTAATATTTAACAACACAACGGCTTATGTTATTGCCTTTTTGCCTGAAAGAGGAAGTATCGATCATTAACCCTTTAACCCCCACCTGAGCCGAGTACATTTTCTCCAGTTTGGCTTTAAGCAAATCTAAAAGCTTCTTGAAAAAGCAAGTGACAAAAATGAGACGAAAACGTGGATGGAAACGCAAAAAAAAGGAACTAAAGAATAACAGTAAAGTGACAAAAAAGCAATGTAAAGAAAGGAAAAATGAAAACGCAAGGAAAAAGATCTTTCTAATGAGGCGTTTCACTGGCCTATAGGCTGTAAACCTTTCGATTTGGATAAAGCTGAACAGGAGAGAATGGGGCACAAGAGGGCAAACTGCGGCCCATGGGCCAGATCCAGCTGTCCAAGCAATTTTATCCGGCCCTCGACTCTTTTTTCATAATCTCTCTATTTTTTCCTGGCATGAATATCACAGCTGTTTCATCAGAGGCTTCATGACCATGCCCAGAGGGAGCTTTCATTTTAATTATTCATTTCAATCCGCTTATGATACATGTCCCTTTGTTTAAGGTGCATTATGCAACTTTGTATGCGGAAAAACAGTTGATATTTGTATGTACTGTACTTTCCTTAAGTTGTATTTTTATTGAGAACTTTCGGCTTTTTTTCCCCACTGCACTTGAAAGATAAATGCTGAACATAAATAGAGTTGAGGGCCGTATCAACGATGACTTGAATTTAACTCCCATTGCAAAATGCACCAAATCATAACTGGAACTCACTTGATGATAATAGTAAGGTCCAGATCTTGTGCCTGTGCCGCTGGCGAAAGGGCGGGGCTTATAAATTAAAAGCAGCACTGAGAGCGGTTTCTGATGGCAGCCTCACATTCATTTCCTCGTTTAAAGGCGCTGCTAAACAATACTCGTGTCCTGAGAGAAAGGGCTGTGGCGGGTCGGCACTCGCTTGGCCGTAGTTGCATCAACAGTCAACACGACCAAAACAAAAGCACATGTTCACCCCATCTCTCCTGACCACTCCCTCCCCCTTGCACGGCCCTGGAGCCAGATGCAGTGGAGCAAAAGTACAAACTTTTAAACAAAAATACTGCTCAAGGAAAGCAAAGATCCTCAAAAACTCTACTTTAGTAAATTAACTTTGTGACTTGGCTGTTTCCCCCGTGTGAAAGCAGCTCACAGGTTGAAATGTTTGTCCGAATCGCTCACCGTGAACTCGCGCAGGTTCTCGCACTTGTGGGGGTCGTCTCCGGGCGGCTGCCCCCGCTCGCACAGCCTCGTGTGGAGCCACATGAGCAGGTACCACACGGACTTGGGGCTGGGGATGATGTTGAAGGGCGGCGGGAGCGTACCGCCCTCGTCGAAGTAACTCATCCACAGCTTCGTACGCGCAAACTTCCACTCGATGTCCGCGTGGTCCTGAGGAAACAGAGGCCGAGTTAGAGCGAGTTATGGAGAGTAACTGTTGGTCTACATAGAGGAGAGGGGGAGGGGCTAAATGCTAACGCCGTCTCTGCTCTGTTTACGTGACTGAGGGCACACGTAAAGCCCAGACAGCTACATATCAACTCGTCAAAGCAAAGGGAAGAACATATCTCTGTATTTAAAAACGGTGGCCTATTTCCCCCACTTCCCAGGCAAGGCCGGATTTAAGAAGGGGCTTACAGGGGCTAAGCCCAGGGGCCCAGCAGGTTGAAGGGTCTATGGGCATACGGAGAAAAATCCATGCTCAGTGCGGGCTAGCTAAAAGTAAACTAGCTCCCTCTCTCTTTGCATACTCCCTCACATTTATCAGATGACTTTTTTACCCGAGGATAAACCAGGTCTAAACCAGGACTAAGCCAGGACTAAACAAGGTCTGAGCCATTTTCATTAAGTTGACACATGGGAAAAAACATGTACCTATTGGTCTGTTAAAATGCACCAAAATTCACCATTAAAAGTGGGAGGAGCCCAGTCCCCCCGTTAAAATGAGTCCCCCCACCAGTCTGGCATATTTTATAAACTAACACTATGTTACTACTGCATGTTCAAATGAAAAAAAAAATCATTCATTGATCCTTTAATTGTAGAGAGAGAGAGAAATCCGACACACAGACATACAGTATATGTACAGATGTTGTTAAGGCGCTATATAAATAAATAGCCTATTGATTGATTATGGGGGCCCTGAAACTGAACGTTAGCCCCGAGGCCCATTGTACTTAAATCCGGCCCTGTTCCCAGGCCTCAGGGAAACAGAGAACCATCACAATGAAAACTGACTAGCTCGACAAAACCTCAGTCAATATGGACATTGTGCATGTCAATTTGAAGCACAAAACCTTGATCATGCAATCGCTGATCTCAGTTTTAAAAGCTAATGCTCACGGCAACTAATCAAGGCTGGGACAGAATCTATGATTGAATCACCTGAAGCAATTGAATAAAATTGGCCACTACTGGAGCGCCAAGTATTTATGTTTTTACAGGATTATAGACCAGACATTTGGAAAAATCAGCCTAAAATATTGACTAAAAACATCGTCCGAGCAAATCAGAATCGGTAAATAAAAATCCCCCCCAAAATCGGCATCAGCATCGACCTTAGAAAAACCCATATTGGTTGACTTCTAATACTACACAGATATCAATTAATGGTACCCAGCCATACTAAAGATGGAGTTGGTATCTTGCACCAGTGCTTTTGCTGGTCGCCTGAGGGCGTTAGAGAAACTCTGATGACTACAAGTGCTTCCTCTTCGCTCTCCTCTTCTTTACATTAACATCGCTCGCAGCCTCGTGCATCTTATTAAGCGCTCGCAGGACAAGCTACAAACCGTTTCTCCCACTGTGAGTTAAACACTGTCCAGCTCCAGATTATGTCCATGGGTCCCGCTCCAGTGACAGGATTAAAGTCTGGGGAGGGACCACCGCTCTGAGAGTCTGTCCAGCCACTTACTGTGCCAGGCATGAAGCTGAAGATCTCACAGAACGAACCCGTTTAAAAACAGAACCCCTGCTCCGACTGAAACCTATCCTCACCCAACCATCCAAAACCAAATGAAACAAACTCCTGAACTTTCGATTGGGAGTTTTCTGGGAGAGCGTGTTTCCTTACGGCGATGAGCTGGTAGGAGTTGTTCATCATGGCGATCAGCATGTTGAGCAGCACCACCAGCGAGATGACGTTGTAGGTGCCGAACATGGTGGCGCCCACGAACTCGGTGAACTCGTGCCTCGCCCGCACGTTGGTGACGTAGAGGTTCAGGAGGCCGAAGATGGACCAGAACAGCGACTGCAGCGTCTCGAACAGCCTGCGGAAGACAAGGAGGAAGATTAATATGTATTCATTCACAAATATTGACAGATTTTACATCCATGTGTCCTGAAGGGTGCCCGTGATGACGCTATAATCCAAATATGGTGTTTTTCCTTCTGGGAGCCGCAAAATACGGAAGAGCGGCAGAACGGGCCGCACATGTGCACTGGGGACAAGACGTTCAGGGCTTGTTTTCTCTGAATGAAGATAAGGCCCCAGCGGGTGAGTCCTTATAGTAGCTCATACAGACTCCAAGCTTTCCAGTCTTGGACTTAAAGTGACTATAGAGAGTTTAAAAATGTTAAAATTAAGTATTTTCCTCCCCGTACATGTTCCAGCCATGTCCTAATGTGTAGAATGAGATCAGACCTGTTCACCACAACTGCCTCTGAAATCCTGCACTGTCACTCAAAAAGGTGTTACTCCGGGTCTGAAGTGCCGTCATGCACGAGCTTAATATAGAAGCTGCAGTTACACGTATGACCTGAGGTGGCAGTAATGAGTATAAAATGACCAACTTGCATCTAGCCCCTTTAACAATATTTTGAAGGTTTTTAGAGGGATTTTCCCCCTAATTCCAAGCCTGATTTATTCAGCTTTGAACCCAAAAAAACAAGGCGGAATTTGACTTTTGACAGATTTTTTCGCTTATGATTAGTTCATTCCAAAATCCAAAATCCCCTCGGAAAAAATCGTAGCTACTAAAATAAAACCATACATTGTAAAGGGACTAGATGCAAGTTGGCTATTTTATACTCATTCATTCATTCATTCACTTATTAATTTATTTGAATGGGACAGTGCATATTGATGAACAGACAACTAGTGCTGTAAATATGCCGGATTTAGCTCAAGGCTAATTTCCATCACTACTGCCACCTCAGGTCATTCGTGTAACTGCAGCTTCTATATTAAGCTCGTGCATGACGGCACTTCAGACCCGAAGTAACACCTTTCTGAGTGACAGTGCAGGATTTTAGAGGCAGGTCTGGGCTCATTCTACACATTAGGACATTGCTGGAACATGTAGGAGGAGGAAAATACATGATTTTTTACAATTTTAAACTCCATATAGTTGATTAAATCTGGCTCAATCCATTATTTTGATTTCTTTGCCCAAAATATAGGCAATTTTGGCCATTTTCATGCACAAAATGCCTTATTTTTATATGAAAACACAAAATGACAGAAAAATTGCAATACATTTTTTTCTCATATGTATATCCGTAATGTTCAGCAAAAGTTTCAAATCGATATCTCTACATTTTTTTTTTTTCCCCTATTCACCTGTAGCGTCTCGCCTTAACCAGTGACAAAAACATGACTAAAAGGTAATGAAAAAGAGTGTCAAAAAATGTTTTTATCTCATCAGCCTTTTTTAATTTAGTTTTAGCCCAATCTCAGCCGGGAAAAACATGACTTTGACCAAACGTGCGTCTGTTTTCATGAGGGAAAAACAAACCTCTCCAAAGTAATTCCGCCATCGACAGCCTGGACGTGACCGTGTGCTCGCTCTGGGATTTCTTGGTGTGATATTGAAAGTTCTACAAAGGAAAAAACGTGGCCGGCCGTGTAACGTGTTTGTACTTCGTCTTCCGATGGCCGACGCCCGAGTGACAGACGGCGCTGCCGCTCGCGGTGCTGAATTTTTGATGAAGCAACAATCGCTCGGCGGCGCTACATCATAAACCGCCGAATGAGAGCGGGAGACGAGGGTAATATTCCAGCCACATGAAAAATTCAGCGGGACAAGTTTGTGCGGAGTGAGCGATGAGGTGAAGAGGCGCTCGTGTACGAAGCTGACGGCGCAGCGTAAAAAACGGCTCAAAGCTAAATAATAACGGGTAGAGCCGGGTTTGACTGGATGGGTTTATTTTGTTTTTCCAGAGCGGGCATTATTGTTTTTGCAGGTCTTTGGTAATAATCACAATCTTATCTTTTACACTCACACGCTGTTGTTTTAACCTCTGAACCCCCCGCGTTTACATTAGCGGTTTTCCAGGCGAGGAAAACGTAGGGGAAGCTGCTGAGATACTGCAGGCCCAGCGGGGCGAACTGTTAATTCTGATTGGCTGATAATTCTGTCAGTCACGCTGAGTGTCATGTGTGTGGACTGGCAACACAAGGCCTGAGGAGGTGTTTAAGACCCTTTTTGAGTAGGAAATTACAGTTACACCGCTACACAATCAATATAAGCGACTCAACTGTACATTATATAAATAAATTAGAAATTAAATATACTATTAAAAAAATGGTAAACTTTTTTTTACCTCATTTGGTCAGAGCCAGCAGAGAAGACCCTGCTGGCCCTGACGGCACACCGCTGCTTATTTTATCGTCTCAAATGTCATTCCTCACACCTTAAAGCAATATTAAGTAACTCTTGCCCCCCACAGTGGAGGCACTACAGGAAACAAAAAAGGCACAAATGAGGAGGTATCCGGACCAGCGTTAGTTTTGACAACATATTTTTATTTAGTTTTAGTCTTTTGACAAAAATGTAATTACATTTTAGTCTAGTTAAAGCAGTACTAAGTAACTCGTGCCCCTAGAGGCCATCTGCGCCACTGCAGGTGTCGTAGCAAGTTACGTTTTTTTACTCATTAATTGTGCTTAAGAGTAAATACTACGCTGACAGAAAAGGCGAAGGGAGAGAGGGATATCCTACATCCAGTTATACAATGGAAATATTTTTGTTCACTCAAACTTGGCTGTAAATACTGTTTAAAGTGGTGCTAGCCCGCAGTTAGCTTTGCCCGTTAGCCTGCTAGCTTCTTCTTCATGATTCTATTAGTGTGTGTTGGTGGCTCCGGTCCGGTGGCAGTCAAGTTTCAAGCATGGTTTTCTGGCCAGAGACACCAGCTGAGATGAAAGACCCTCCAATCATCACATTAACACTTGTATTACCTCCACAGGGACTACGGAAAGGATTTATTAAGGTAAACACGTTACTTAGTACTGCTTTAAGCAACAACAGGACCACATTTTTTAATTGTAGTTTTACACTTATAATCGCTAGTTTATGAACACCAATGCAGGCAAGGTCTCAGTTTTAGTTCTGCTGGACCTGAGCGCTGCCTTTGACACAGTGGACCACGAGATCTTACTTCACAGGTTAGAAAACTGTGTGGGAATCTCTGGTACTGCTCTAAACTGGTTCAAGTCCTATCTCGAGGACAGGACATACTTTGTTGAAATTGGCAACTGTGTTTCAGACAAAATTGCCATGACCTGTGGAGTCCCCCAGGGGTCAATCTTGGGACCCCTCTTATTCAACTTGTACATGCTTCCATTGGGTCAGCTGATAAACAGCAACAATGCGTCGTACCACAACTATGCAGATGACACTCAAATCTACGTGTCACTGACGGCTGGTGAACATGGGCCTGTAGATACTCTCTGTCACTGCATCCAACAGAGATAATTGTTGAAATCATTGTTTTTGGCGCACAGACACAAAGACAAAGTGTTATCAGTCACTTTGAGTCTCTCTCTCTAAAACCAAAAAATCAGGTTCGAAATCTGGGAGTGATCATGGACTCAGACCTGAACCTCAACAGCCACATCAAAGCAATAACATCAGCAGCTTTTTACCATCTGAAAAACATGGCTACGATCAGAGGAATAGTGTCAAAACCAGACTTAGAGAGACTTATCCATGTGTTTGTCTCCAGCAAGTTAGACTAATGTAACGGCTGCTCACTGGCCTCTCTAAACTAGCTATCAGACAGCTACAGAACATCCAGAAGATCAGGACAGAGCGAGTCAAAACAAGACTTAAAAATAGTGCTCAAGACAGAGCGAGTCAAAACAAGACTTAAAAATAGTGCTCAAGACAAAGCGAATCTAAACAAGACTTAAAAATGCATATAACTGAAAGTATTTTATCTACACTCTTGCCTCTCATGTAATTGATTAATTCTATGTCGATGTTTTTATTGATTGTATTTGTTTTCTTATATTTATGCAACTGTGAAGCACTTTGAATTGCCTTGTGTATGAATAGTGCTCTACAAATAAACTTGCCTTGCCTAGTTTTACACTTATAATCGCTAGTTTTAATGTAATCTTATTTCTTGTCATCACTTCCTGACTCCAGCTGATGTCACTGATGATGTAAGCCGTTAAAGGATCTATTGTACATGTATTTAGCGGTAGGCGAAACCGGACTACCCGGAGAATACCTGCGCAGACACGGGGAGAACACACACAGAAAGACCCTGTCCCTTGTGGAAATTGAACCTGGGACCTTCTAGCTGCTAACCGCTACGCCATCAATCTGCCTCTCCCGACATTCGAAAGCAGCAAAACTATATCGGGCAGCGTTCCTTACTCATCCGGCGCGTATTGTCTGAAAGTAGGCCGTGATGAAATAACGTGTTTGTGGTGGCAGAGGTCTCTCCGCGGGGCGAGGCGTGAAGCGGCGGCGGCGCGAGCGGAGGAACCGACGAGAGCTCGGTGTACGGCGCTTAACACGTTCATCTGTAGTGAGAGCGGGCAGGAGGAGGGAGGTGTGAATGAGCTGCCACATTAGAGAGGTGCTAAGAGAGTGTGAAGTGCAGATGAGGAGCCGCTCACGGGGGGACGGGACGGCGCCGGGGCTCGGAGGAATGAAGACGACGGAAACAGTGGTGACTCTGTGCTTAGAGCGTTTGTCTGGAGGCACTGTAGCTGAACGGAATGGTTTTATCCTCTGGTGTATTTTAAGCTCAGACATTTGAGGGGAAAACACTGTGCATGAAATTTAAAAAGCATTTGTATCAACATGCAGGCAGGTTATCAAGCATTTCTGTGAAAGTGACCCAGAAAAGGGAAAGTTGTGAAATGTGCTGATAGACTTTTCATGTTCTATTGTCCACTGTATAACCGTCCAAGAACGGGTTTGTTCAACATAATAATCCAGATCTGTTTGGGTTGGTGGGAGACGATATGTTGGGCTGGTTACTTATCTTTTGTGTGGAAAATGTGGAGAAAGTAGAATGAGAGAGAAAGCTTTCTGCCTTTATTCTTGATTCCGCTGAAGTGAGAGGCTTATATTGAAAATATTTTCGCAGGACGCTCCTGGAACCGCCACCTTCACGTGGTGGAGGGGTTTGAGTGCCCGAATGATCCTGGGAGCTCTGTTGTCGGGGGCTTCGTGCCCCTGGTAGGGTCTCCCAGGGCAAACAGGTCCTATAGGTGACGGGTCAGACAAAGAGCGGTTCAGAAGCCCCTTATGAGAGACCAACAGGCCTGATTAATCATGAGGCCGTCCTCCTGTGAACCCACCACTTGCAGGAGGAGCCATAAAGGGCTTGTGCGATGTGATTACGACCCGGCAACGGACAAGTGGAAGAAAATGGATGGATGGCTCTTGGGGGTAGGCAAAGACATTTTGGAGAAAAAAAAAAAAGTTGATCCCAATCTGTTTAATATTGACCCGTTAAACCGCTGAAAGGGAATCGTGCTTATACAGGAGAAAGAGTCTGATAAATCAGACGTGGATGGGCTTGTTCTGGACCTAAATGTATTGCTCCAGAATCGAACCTCAAGAGCCGCTTTGGACCCGAGTCAGCCCTCGCTACAACAACGGCACCTTTAACGTAAACAGCGGCAAATTTTGATCAAGTAGCAATTTCTGAAATATCTTTCATAAAGGGCGGCACGGTGGCACAGCGGTTAGCGCTTGTGCTCCACAGCTAGAAGGTCTGGGTTCGATTCCCACCAAGGACAGGGCCTTTCTGTGTGGAGTTTGCATGTTCTCCCCGTGTCTGCGTAGGTTTCCTCCGGGTATTCCGGTTTCCCAAACCACTAAAAACATGTACAATAGGCCAGGATGAATGAGAGTGTGTTTGAGAGTGTGCATGGGGGACGACGGATGGAAATTAGCCTAAGGCTACAATCTGGTGTGGCTTGTTCAATAACATTCCTACCAAATAAACCAATAAACAATAAAGAGAGAGGAGTCTGTGCGCCGTCAGACTGATGGTGACTTTGATTTACAACAGGAGTTTTTATCTCATTCTGAGGAGCGAGAGGAAGGAGAAGTGTCAGTCATCGCCTCCTCTGCCACTAAACCTGTGGCTTTGTATCTGACACACACATTAAAATGTACGTGCAAAGATGGTAATGTCCTGTGTAAACATGATCTTCACTTTAACAAAAACTTAAACCAGCGCATTTGTACCGTTGGATTGACAGTACGACTGAGGGGGCGGGGCCAGAGTGCACAGTCCAAACCTGAGTCTGATGTTCAGAATGAGCTGATCACTGGGACAAAGTAAAACACTCAGCTTTACCCATTGTGGAAAACCTGCATGAGTTCACTGTAATATTGGAGGAAACATAACATATTATGTGATATCATGTGATATTCCCAGTGTTTTCAATCGTATTAAAGTAGGGGGTCCGCGACTCATCACCCAAAGCTTCAGGGGGTGCACGACTCCACAAAGTTTGGCATCCACTGGTGTAGAGCTTTAACAAACTAGTGTCACAGCAGTCGACTTGGGAACTACTGTGACACTAGTCCACAGCATTTAAACGACTCGACTGGTTGTCGGATAATCTCTTCCTCCCTCTCTCTGCAGATGTGAGTTGAGGCTTGCAAGTTGTTTATGTGTTTGAAATAAACCTGGGATAATCGTCTAGTTTTAACATTGATGACCACACGGAACCCCTTTTCCGTGTTTTGATGGGACACACTTTAAATGCTTTGGAGCCTGCGTCTCTTCTGGACATATTCAGCCGATATGAGCTAAACCCGGGTGTGTCTCTCCACCTTTATCTTAGACCATAGACCAAAATCTCAAAATGTCTTTGACCTCCCGTATGGTCGATGGATTGACAACAGCTAGGATCGTTCTGGATCTTTCAGAATTCGCGATGTTTGACGGCTAATGCTAACAGCTATAGGAAAACACATTGAGCAGGCTAATGCTAACGGACATCTCGTCGACTCTTTAACTGTCTGCAAACATTAGGATCGAACGCCGCTTCTCCTTTTTTATTTCTATGGGTTTTCACTGCTAATGGAATCGTCTCCATGGTTACGCATATGCTCCATCCAGACACCCAAAAAACAATTGATCCAAGAGCGTTCAGAGGCGGGATGGAAAGCAAAGACGCCAAGCTAACCCTCCATACAGCTGCCGGGTCACTAATATCGACTGTCTTTTCCACATAAAAAGTTTACATACCGTAAATGTTCTAATATAGGCCGGGGCCTTTATTTACTCAAGGGCATCTAGGACCAGGCCTTTATTGGAACCAGGCCCCAATTAGAGACAGGCCTTTATTTCTATTTGAGCAAAGCGGACGACCAGGAAAACGAAGAAAAACAAGATTTGTGTCCATTTGAACCAATAATATTAGGTTCATTTATTAATTAACATTTCAAACCCTCTCCCAGCGGCTGGAACTTTGACGCTTTTTATTTTGTCGGGACAACAGGAAGTGTTTCGTTGCTGTTAGCGGAGCATTGACATCAATGTCACTGCAGGTTTCTGTTTCGTTTTTACTGCGGACTGGATTATTTGTTGTTATCGTTTGTGTTTGTGATCGATCATGAGACTGACCCGAGAGAAGACGAGACGCTCGCGCTGATCGGAGGAGTTATTTTGAGGCGTGACTGACCTGCACACGGAGCAGCTGGACGTGCTTTGAAGACACGATGGTGACTTTATTAAAACCCTGGAGGGTCACACAACATTTGTTGCTTGTCCTGTTTCCAAATATCGTCACTGGAGGTTTGAAAAGTGGCTAAATCTGTGTCAAAGTTACGCTTGGATAAGCTCCTCCGCAGCGTCCCCATCGGCCCGGGTTCCCGTTTGTTTACTTCCTGCACGTGAGTTTTCATTTACACGAGTGTGAGACAAATTCCTAACATGGGGAATATTTCTACTGCTACAGTTTCTAATAAAAGCCCCGGCCTGTTTTAGAGACCGGCTTTAATTTGCCTCCGCCAGCCGCGAACCCGGCCACTGTTAGAGACCCGGCCGCTAATGGAATACAGGCCAGTATTAGAGAATTTACGGTAATACACCTTTAAGTAGAAAGCCTTTCAGGAGCCACTTGGTAAAGCTCCTGGTCGCTGCTTAGAAGTTGAGGCAGCTGCACATACGCTGGACAAAGCCGCAGCGCCGTTAGATCCACTCCTCTGACATCTTATCTCTGCACCTTCACTCCCGTTCACAGCGACCTGTCCAGTCTAATCACGCCTCCGGGCCAAAAAAAACCCACGGCCGCGCTGACCGTGCAGCCGCAGTAATTACAAACATATCGATCGGCGCGGCTCCCCTCGAACACTCGTCTCATATTTTGGCTCGGTTCATTCGGACGTCCCCTCGTCTCTGTCGGCGCCCCCGCGTGTCACGATCGATACCGCGTCAATGCCACTATTATCTAAAACCGACAGGGCGGCGGGTCGATGCGCGTTTGGCCGCGGCGCTGCTGCTCTCAGCAAAGTCCAGGCCCAGAGCTCCACAAATAAACCAACGCTTTTTCTAAACAGGAGGTTTAATTAGTGCCATTCAGCGACTCTTAAGGCGCTGCAGGCGAACAGGGAAACAATTAATCTATAGATATCAATTTGAAACTTTTGCCAAAACAACTATGAGAAAGAAATTGTATGTTCATATAAAAATAAGACATATTTTCAGCGACAGATCTAAATCATGGATAAGTCACAGTGTTGGTTCTCCTGGATCTCCTTTGATACAGTCGACCACACTATTCTTTTAACTCGTTTCAAACACATCGGCCTCTCTGATGCTGTACACAAATGGTTTACTTCCTACCTCACAGACAGGACAATCATGGTAAGTGTGGATTCCTGCTCCTCTAAGGTCCATAAAATGACATGCGGCGTGCCCCAGGGTTCGATTTTAGGCCCAGTGCTTTTTAACCTGTATATGCTCCCTCTTGGTGATGTCATCAGGAGACATGGAGTCAACTTTCACAGTTATGCTGATGATGCACAGTTATACATCTCCATGTCTCCTGATGATGGATGCACTTTTTAACTGCATTTTAGAATCAAATCCTGGATGGCAGAAAACTTTCTCCAGCTTAACCAGGACAAAACTGTTTTAATCATCTGCCCTGAGGCTCAGAGAGAGAGACTTTTACCCAAACTACAGTCACTGTCTTTTAATCCTTCCTCACAGGTGAAGAACCTGGGTGTGATCTTTGACTCTGAGCTGGCGTTTATTCCACACATTAAGAATATCACAAAGACAGGTTTTTACCATCTAAAGAACATAGCCAGAGTCCGCCCCATTCTCTATCGGGCCAACATGGAGACACTCATGCATGCTTTTATCACCAGTCGTATCGACTACTGTAATGCCCTGCTTTCTGCTCTTCCCAAAAAGAGGATCTCAGGTCAACAACTTTTACAAAATTGAGCAGCTCGTGTCCTGACGAAGACCAGGAGGCGGGACCACATTACACCGGTTTTAGAATCGCTGCATTGGCTGCATTAGTTTAATGTCTGCAATGAGAATCACACAATGTAGCTAAGGTTGAAAGAAAAGCCGATACAATAAAAGTGTTTCCAAACTTTTGACCGTTTCTGTATCTCAGTCACAGCTACAGCGACTACAGCACGGAGGACAGAGGGAAATCGCTCACGTGGAGAAGGCGTTGTTCTGCCTCTCGCAGCGGATGCCTTTGCAGTTGTTGGGCTCCTCGGCCGCCGTCGTCTCGTAGTAAAAGTACAACTGGTTCAGGCCGTTCGCAAACGCCAGCAGCACCTGCACAGAACACACCAATGTCATTTTGCTCTTTTTCAGCCTGTGTTCATGAGAAAACGATTAATCGATCACTAAAAGAGCTGTCGGCTAAATTTTAATAATCGATTAGTTGTTTCAGCCCTACATGTCTCTATCCATTACGAGGATGTTTTACCTTTATTTTTATGAAACATTAAATGAGAGACTACTTTTTTTGCCCCTACATTGGGAAAATATTAATCAGGATGTTGGATCTTGTTTCTAATTGTTCCTTCAGTTTGTTGTATTTGTTCCTTAAAGGGCCTGGAGACTAGTTGGAGACTCGAGACTCCAATACGTCCCCTGGAGATAAGGCGAGTCTACTTGATAAGAAACAGGTTTGATTTCAGCAGAGACCACATGGAGACTTGGAAAAAGTATCTGTATATGTATATGTGGTCTCCGCATGTTCTCTGAGAGGTCTCAAAGAGGTCAATGTGGTTTCAAGCAGCTGTGGCAGCTATTAATTGTCCTGCAATGCAATGGTGGTCTGTTCCTTTAAGAGTCATATGGAGTCTCTTTGATATCTCCTTGGTATCCGACAGGTCTTGGACACATTGCAGGGTAAAGGAAATATCTCACAGGTTGCCACAGTTGCTTGAGACCACGTAGACCTCTCGAAGACCATGCAGAGGCTCCGCTAAAATGTAACATGTTTGTTTCCACCGAGACTACCTGGCCAGAGCACATCTTGGAAACATCTCAGTGACCAGTGCCAACTCTAGACTCCAACTAGTCTCCAGGTCAGTGAGATAGGCCCTTTCTCACAGTAGTCACAGTAGTCGGTGAAATAGGCCCTTTAGCGATGAAGACTAAGCTTCAAAGGACTTCTGTATTCAGCTTTTATCAGCAAAAACATGATGTTAGGAAAACCCAAGACACAACACGTGACTGAGCTGAACTCTGCGGCCGACTCGTACCAGGCAGTAGATGAAGAGGAACTTGAGGATGTCCAGCAGCATTCGCCCCAGTGAGATCTGCAGTGGCCCCAGGTGCGAGTTGGCGGTGAACAGCGAGATGAGGCGCAGCGAGCTGAAGATGTTGGCGATGGCGAACAGGGCCTCGGCGATCAGCGTCGGGTGCCACATCTCCCACTCCTCCCGCGGCCGCGACGAGTTGTACTAAAGGCAGAGACACGAGCACGGAAAGAGGTCAATCCACATCGACCTTTAGCCACGACGGGCACTAGACCATACTCACAACTGTCACCTGTAATATATAAAGTTGAAAATATGTGTCAGAGTTTGAAAGAGCCAAACTGTCAAATAGGGTTGTCTTGGGTCAGTGAATTGTTTTTAGGCGACAAATTTCTTCTTCTGAAACACTGAAGAGGCACGAAGAGCCCCCACACCTGCAGCACAGTGGAGGCGACACAAGAAGAGCTACAGGAAACAAGGAAGGGACCAACGAGGAGGTATCCGGGCAAGACTCACAGCTAAGCCACACAAGCCTTCTATTGTTCTGACTAGAGACTGATCATTGGAGCTTCACTTCTCCACAGGAAATGACGTCGCCTCAACTTTCTTTCCCCGCGACCTTGAACCCCTTAGCCCCCACCGTAACCGAGCACATTTTCTCCAGCTCAGCTTTACCCAAATCTAAAATCTTCTCGACTGGAGCTTTCAGCCAGCTTATAGGCCAGAGTAACGCCTCAGTTGAATGATATGACCCAAACTCATCAAAGCTTCTTGCTTTTACATTTCATTTTTATAGTGTTTTGTCTTGCATTTTGTCGAGGGTTTTTGCCACATTTGCCGTATGTTTTTTAACGTTTTTGTCACGTTCTCATTAGGGCTGAAAATTATTATCGAGAAATGAACATTCAACATATTGATATAAAAAAAGCAAGATATAAACAATATAGATTTTCATCAATAACATTTTTCTGAAAAAGGCCTAGTTCGAGATATGAAATTTGGTGCATATCGTTCAGCCCTAGTTCTCGCTTATTTTTGTAATGTTTTGGCCACATTTCTTTTGGTGTAATGTAACTTAGATAAAGCCACGAAAATGTGACCAAAACGATACTGAAAAGGTGATAAAAAACATGACGAAAACGTGACAACAAGAATGAGGAAAGATCTTAGGCCTTAGCTTTCAAATGCAGAGTTACCCTGGTTTATTGGCTGTAAGCTCCAGTCAGTAAGATTTTGATATGGGTAAAGCTGAACTCGAGAAAATTTGCTCGGTTAAAGCGGGGGTGAAGGGATTAAAATTATCTCAAAAGACACTTTTAGTAAACTTTAGTATCCTTAAAGGGGCTCGATGCAAGTTGGCCAGTTTATACTCACTACTGCCACCTCAGGTCTTATGCGTAACTGCAGCCTCTATATTAAGCTCGTGCATGACGGCAATTCATCTTTTTGAGTGACAGTGCAGGATTTTAGAGGCAGTTGTGGTGAACAGGTCTGAGCTCATTCTACACATTAGGACATGGTTGGAACATGTAGGGGGAGGAAAATACTTAATATTGACATTTTTAAACTCTCTATAGTCCCTTTAAGGTTTAGGGTTAGTTTGGATTAGCTGTGTAATCCTGCGGAGGTGACATCATGCCCTGTGGAGAAGTGGAGCTCCACTGATCACGCACCCCTCCATCCAGTCATTAAAAAATCCAATCCAAAAGACCTGGTACCGATACTGAATATGAAGACCTCATAGTCTCCACCATTTAAAGGTGATTTTTCCATAGCCTGCCTCTCCTCTGCACCACCATCTGCGAGATCCGCCCCTCATCACCCCTCCAGGTGTCCCGCAGACGACCCCGTGTGCCGTCCTTGCCCCTGTCCTTCCCCCGTGGTAATGTTCGGGCCCTCGTTCTCTCTCCGCCTCTGTCCGGACCTTCTCGCTCTCTCTCTGTGTGGGAGGGCATCAGTGAATCACCGCGGCGCACACGGGCCCTGCGTCTGCTCCTCCGCTCCCGATAAAAACATCAATCTCAATCGCCGCATCCAAAACACGACATGTCTGTGATACAGAAGCGCCGGGATGAATTGTGGCGCGTCCATTAGAAGGTCAAAGGGCGAACTCTGTGGGCTTTTTAGACAATCGGCTCTGAACAAGAGGAGCTGTGTCTCTGTGATGTTTGGGTGATGTTTTCAAAGTGAACAATTCTCACTGGGCACATTTTTATTTTCACTCATCAAAACATTTCCCTATGACGGCCCAATCTCTCGCTTTGCTAAGTACAAAAAGTTATGTTCTTCACATACATTAAACACGGTCTAGTCCAGTGACGTGCACAGGAGCGCCCGGTTCACAATCACGAGTTCGTAAGATTAATTCCTCCCGTTTTTTTGTTTTTTTTTGTGTTTTTTTGACCTGTCACTGCCCGTGTTATGTGAAAGCAGTACTAAGTAACTCTTCCCCCTTGAGGCCATAAGCGCAACTGCAGGTGTCGTAGCAAGTTACGATTTTTTTACTTATTAATTGTCTTGGAGAGTAAACACTACGCTGACAGGAAAGGCGAAGGGAGAGAGGGTTACTGCGCATTCAATTATACAATGGAAATTTTTTTTTTCACTCAAACTTGGCTGTAAATACTGTTTAAAGTGACGTTAGCCTGCAGCTAGCTTTGCCCGTTAGCATGTTAGCTTCTTCTTCGTGATTCTATTAGTGTGTATTGCTTGATTTCTGGAGATATATATATTTTTAAATTCATGCAGTCCTTATGTCTGAAGAGTTTAATGGTGCTAGGCTAGCGCATGTCTATGGTAACTAGTAGCCTGCTTTAAAAACCTCCTTTGTGAAATCCACGTGTAGTAATGCGGCCGCAGGTAAACAAACTCCTGTAGATCCGGTAACCGAGCAGATCACTCCGCCGCTGCGTAGCTACAACCAGGAAGCTGATGCTGCACAAATATAAGTTATGGTGATATTTCAAACATTATTCAGCCGACATTTATATGGATAGTCTGGTGATCTGAGGTGCACTGTGCTTGAGTCAGACTGTTTTTAATGCAGGCTACTAGTTACCATAGACATGCACTAGCCTAGCATTAGCCTAGCACCACTAAACTCTTCAAATATAAGGACTGCATATACAGTAGATATCTCCAGAAATTAACAACACTCTGGATCACAAGGAAATGAGGCCCTATGTGAAAAATCCTGAATGAGGCATTCAAGAGCGCTATCTAGTTCCAATGCTAATTTAATTGATATGACTCACACGAGGACAGATATTTGGATATCGCCAAAGCATACACTGGAAATAGAAGTCGTCTCAAAGATAACGCTCATTACTGTTGTTCCTAGTTACAAAGAAGTGTAACCAGCAGGTGACTTATGAGAGAGAGAAGCAAAGTCCCGACCTCCTTTGAGAGTTCCTTTTTATCTTAGTTTTGCACTCCTCTGCGCTTTTTAAATATTTTCCATCTGAAACTACACGGAAACACACTGGAGTCTGTAAAAATGTATATTATTGGGTTGTTTTGATCAAAATTTCAGTCTTAAAAAAGCAAATCTACGGCTTGTTCAGTAAAAACATGTGGTAAATACAATATTTTATAAGATATATGACAAATTGGAGTTTTATTTGGGTCGCAGCTTGTCATTAAGGTAATGGCGGGTCTCGGAGCCGGACCACTTTAGAACCACTGATGCAAAATATTGACAAATGGAAAATGGTTCTTAACTTTTAACTCTTAACAAAGTATTCAAAGTACTTTCTAATGAAACTTGTGATGGGATATTCACCAGAGCTACTGTATATTTCCTGTATTAACACTAGTCTTGAACACCAATCGCAGAAGTCCAGAAGCCTGTGCACTTCCTCACCTTCACGTATGCCACGATCTTGAGCGAAATGGTGGCGAGGTACAGAGAGTTCATGGCGAAGTCCATGAGGTTCCACCAGTCGTGAATGTACTCGGTGAAGCCTCCGTCCCACATCTCCTTGATCTCCGCCCAGATGAAGCCTGGAAACAACAACAACATGCGACACTTGTGTAAATCAGCTAAAAGTACAGCTGCCCTAAAACTAAAAACAGTCAAGATACCAACGCTCCTGAGTGACTTGAAGCAATAATCCTCTTTGCTCAGAAACGGCGTGAAATCCTCCATTGTGTCTCGACAGGTGCGGCGGCTGTAATTACCAGCGCAGTCGTATTCCCAGCCTCACTTTTCTTTACACTGCCTTTAATGTGGCGCTAATTACATTGTCAGTGTCAATGGACTAATCAGAAGTGCTACGTCTGTGTGAAATCATCCAGAGACGCTCTCGACGGAGGTTTCTCAACGTTTCATCTGTACACAACTCCTGCAGCGTTTAACCCACCGGGAAAGACAGATTCTGAGCTAAAGCTGTCACATGCCACAAATATCAAGGAATAGGTTGAATATTTATGGGTTTTTCTTTTGAGACTTTCTTATGAGGAGACACGCATTTCACCGACTGGAAAAGAAAAGCCGCCAACAAGAATCTAATCCAAAATAAACCCATTTCTTTGCGTGTAAATTTCCACATTGATATTCAACGTCAACTCTGGTTTGCCGTCCACATGACAAGCTCATAAAAGTCCTGGATCGCTGGAGAAGACGGTTCAACCGAGAGACTGATCATGTTTGACGACACTGTCACTGTTGGAAAAATCGGCTTATTATGTTGTGTCCAGATTCATCTTTTTGACAATATAAAACGTCCGACATGACCAGAAGTGATATCTGTGGGAGCGCGGGATATTCCGGCAGATTTTCATAGGCAGACACAGATAAATATGGCAATTCTACAGTGGGAACCAGATGTTGACATAAAAACACACATATGCATTTTTTACTCACTGTCTGACATGAAAGCAAAATATTTCTATTTGCTCAATACCAGAAGAGTGAGAGAATTTTCTACACACACTTTTATTATCCATTTGGAAGACCCATCTGTGCCCAAGCTTTAACTTCCTGGGTGATGTTGCTCCAATATTTCCACATAGTGTTTTCTTCATTAATTCATCTATTTTGTGTCCCTCCCGCAGCAAAACAACCCCACACACAGTTGGGATGGTGTTCTCAGGCTTTTTCCTCCAAACGTGACCATGGTCATTATGGCCAAACAATTCTTTTTTTGTTTTCGTCAGACCACAGGATATGTCTCGAAACATTAAAGTCTGGCTTCTTCCAGACAGAGTTCCCTCTCAGCCCATGTCGGTCCAGGACTTGTTTCACTCTTACCAGGTTCAGCATCTTCACCAGGTCTTGTGCATTAGTTCTTGGGTTGATCTTCACATTTCAGACACAGCACGTTCATCTCTAGGACACGGAACCCGCCTTCTTTCTGATCTGTACGATGACTGGACATTTCTGTCATTGTTTTAACCAATGAATCTGGACCTTCAAGTGTCTTGAAATTGCACCAAAGGATGAACCAGACTTGTGCTTCCAAGGTCATGACATCCTCATCCGGCCTTTCCCAAATATATAGTAACCTCAGTGTATGCAAACTTTGTAGCAAGCTACAATATATATATATATAAAAATTAAAAAAAACTCTTCCTCACCCTCCGCTGGTGGTCTCTTTTTCCTCCAAGCTCGGGTCCTCTGGGAGCTTGAGGGTTCTGCGCAGTATCTTTGCAGTTCCTAGAACTGCACTTTTCTGGACCGGGGTGTCTGATGTATTTCCTGGGATCTGCTGGAGCCACTCCTCCAGTTTGAGGGTCACTGCCCCGAGTACCCCAATGACCACGGGCACCACTGATGCCTTCACCCTCCAGGTTTTCTCCAGCTCTTCTCTGAGCCCCTGGTATTTCTCTAGTTTCTCGTGTTCCTTTTTCCTGATGTTGAAGTCGCTTGGTATTGCTATGTCGACCACAACGGCTTTCCTTTGTCACCACCACAATGTCCGGTTGGTTCATTACCATTCTGTCCGTCTGTATCTGGAAGTCCCACAGGATCTTGGCAGGATATATGTCTTTTTATATAGTTTACATCTGGCTCCCACTGTATCTCTTCAAGTTAAATGTTACAACTTTTGGCCAGCACCACTGCAACGTGCACGGGAAGTTTCAAAAATGTACAAGCCAACTTTCCGTTGCCAGAAGACTTTAACCTCTTAACCACCACCTTAATCGAGCATTACCAAATCTGAAAGCCTCTTGGGAAAAAAAGTCAAGTGTCAATTGCAAAATACCCAAATAAGGGCCCAACATATCAGTCAACCTCTACCACAAAACTTTGTAACTGCAAGTGTGAGGCCAATTGTACGCTCTTTAATGTTTTTGTTGTATTTCGCACATAGCATTTGATTCTATCTTTATAAACTGGAGAGTGATGACGTCGCTTTCCCTCCTCCTCGTTGTCGGACAAATAAGTTCCACGTGCCTCGGACACTTAGGATCTTCATGTTTGCAAAGTGGCCTGAGTGAAGCTCAATCAGCGGCGTTTAGACCGTGATACATCTCCATCCTGAAACAAAAGCGGATTAAGTGATGTATGGGCCCGTGCGAGAGCGAAGAGGAGTAACAGATGTCTCGTGTTGTTTTAAATCCCTCTCTCTTCTCAGCGGTCTGCTCCCACGCGCTCGAACCAACGCACACCCACCTGCGCCGTCTACACGTCCACTCTTCACACTTCACGGAAAAATATGAAAATTCACTGACACAGATTGGTTTTGATCGCGAGAAGCCGCGGATAATGAGTCAAATATGTGAGCTCTGTAAAGCACGCCGCAATTACTCAAGGGACTTTATGAAGACACTGCTGTGAGTCGCTTTAACGCACAATACCTTTAATTACCGTAATGGGACTATTGAGAGCACCTGAAACAAGCAGCACCAACTGAGTTAAAAAAGAATAAGAAGATTGTACATTGTATTGTTTATCAATAAGTTTACACGGCCTGGTGGATTTTTTTGGCCATTTCTCACAGAACATGAATGAAAGCACAAAAACTTTCTTTTCACTCATGGTCCGGGATGTTGTGAAGCCATTTATTGTGGGAAAAAAATGTGTGAACTCATTTCAAATCGCCATAACAAAATACCATGACCCTAAATGACCCTGTGGAAAAGGCCTAACAATTGGAGGTGTTTCGCTGATGCCAGTGGCTCCAGCAGAACAAAGGGAAGGTTCTGGAGTGGCCATCTCAGTCTCCTGAACTCAATATCATTATTATATCATTGAATTAAACATGGCAATTCTACAGTGGGAAACAGATGTTCACATAAAAAGGCATATGCATTTTTTTCTCAGTGTCTGACATGAAACCAGAATCAACTATTACTTTAGGTCAATTAGAATTTTAAAAAAAATATTTCTATTTGCTCAATACCAGAAGAGTGAGAGGTAGAATTTTCTACACACACTTTTATTACTTTTTACATATTTCATTATTATTTGGTAGCATTAACTTGGGTCAGACGTTTTGGATTTCCTTCCACAAGCCTCTCACAGCAGTTGGCAGGAGTTTTGGTCCATTCCTCCAAACAGAACTGGTGTAACTGAGACTCATTTGTAGGCCACCTTGCGTGCCTATGCCTTTTCAGCTCTGCCCATACATTTTCAACTAGGGCTGCAACTAACGATTATTTTGCAATCGATTATTTTTTACGATTAATCGATTAATCACTTGGCTGTGAATGGTGTAGGAAAATTGTCCATCCATCCATTTTCTTCCGCTTTATCCGGGGCCGGGTCGCGGGGGCAGCGTCTCAGCAGAGATGCCCAGACTTCCCGATCCACACACACCTCCCCCAGCTGTTCTGACCCCGAGGCCACACCAGGCCAGCTCGGAGACATAGTCCCACCAGCGTGTCCTGGGTCTTCCACAAGGCCTTGTCCCACTAGGACATGCCTGGAGCACCTCCCACTAGAGGCGACCAGGACGTATCTGGAACATTTGCCCTACCCACCTCAGTTGCTCCTTTCAACGTGAAGGAGCAGTGACTCTTCTCCGAGCTCCTCCCATGAATGTCCTGAATATATCAGCCTCATGCCCCTAATAAAACGCCCCCCTGCTGTCACTGTCCAACACTGACACATGTTAGAGTTTAGAAGCATCAAACACAGGATTATAGATGAGGGTTCATCTCAAATTTTAAGAAATGTGTGAAAAATGGGGCAAAAATAGGGAAAAAATGGGGGAATAGAGAAAATACTAGGTTTAAAAAATAAAGGGGAAAAGAATTGAACTGTGGCTTCTAATGTTTGTGTTAGTTGAGGCGGGGGTGAAGCCTTACCCAGGACCCAGGGCAGGATCATCCACTCCACGATGGTGGGCGGGGGCCCCTGCATGTGGAGGTTGGTGCGGGCGATGTGCTGGGAGGCGAGCAGCAGCAGGAACAGGAAGGTCAGGTAGGATGCCGTGTGGCAGATGAACTTAATGAAGGGCTTCTTTATGAACCGGCCCAGGGCGCTTTTCGGGGCCAACAGGTAAATCTGCACCGAAGGAAACGGAGAGAACGACCGTTAGGGAGGACGGGACCACAAAAGTTACAGAGACATAAGTGGAAGATTTCATTCTTTCTCATTTTTAAATAATAAAAACACTGTATAATGGCGTTCAGTCGCACGGGCCTCTGGTTTCCCCTCGGAGACGCAGTGTTCTGAGAGAATGAGGAGGGGCGGCAACATGGCAGATCAGAGCAGAAGTTTCCAGACTTTTACTCTCCCGCCAGAGAAACGCCATGAGCTCCAGGCTCCTCCTTCCTCTGGGATGTTCCTCGGAGAGACTGAAGAACTCATTTGTCCCTTGTGCCATCAGGCTGTTTAAGAGAGAGACTTCAGGGAGGAGGCAGAGATGAGACCTGGAAATGACTTCCTTCCTTCCTTCCTTTGTTTCCTTCTCTCTCTCACTGTTCTTTCGGTTTAGCTTTCTTCATCCATTGTCTTCCTTCCTTCTTTCATTCCTTCCTTCCTTCCTTCCTTCCTTCCTTCCTTCCTTCCTTCCTTCCTTCCTTCCTTCCTTCATTCCTTCCTCTTTCTCTTTTCTTCATCCCTTCTCTGTCTCTCCTTCTGTCCTTTATCCCTTCTCTCTCTTTCTTTCTTTGTTTCTTGTTTTCCTCCTTCCTTCCTTCCTTCCTTTCTCTTATTTACTTTCTTTCTTTCCTCCTTCCTTCCTCCCTTCTCTATCTCTCCTTCCCTCCTTCCTTCCTTTCTTTCTTCATCCATTCTCTGTCTCTCCTTCTTTCTTTCCTCTTACTTACTGTCCTTCCTCCTTCCTTTCTTCCTTCCTCTTACTTACTGTCCTTCCTTCCTTCCTTCCTTCCTTTCTTCCTTCTCTATCTCTCCTTTCCTCCTTCCTTCCTCCTACTTTCTTTCCTCCATCCCTTTTCTTTCTTTCTTGTTTTTCTCCTTTCTTCATCCCTTCTGTCTCTCCTTCCTTCCTTCCTTCCTTAATTCCTTCCTTCCTTCCTTCCTCTTACTTACTTACTTTCTTCCCTCCTTCCTTCCTTTCTTTTTTCTTCATCCCTTCTCTGTCTCTCCTTCCTTCTTTCCTCTTACTTACTTACTTTCCTTCCTTCCTTCCTTCCTTCCTTCCTTCCTTCCTTCCTTCCTTCCTTCCTTCCTTTCTTCCTTTCTTTCTTTCTTTCTTTCTTTCTTTCTTTCTTTCTTTCTTTCTTTCTTTCTTTCTTTCTATAATAATAATATGTAGATTATTGGCAGTTACTTTTGTACAGCCCGATATCACAACAGGAGTTTCCTCACAGGACGGTACAAACATTAAGCCAACACAACAGAACAGTAAATTGTTCTGCAGACGTAAATGCAACGTTAAGCACCACAAGTCTAAAAGCACCGGAGTCACTTCAATCAAAAATGAAGCTTTAAATATTCATCCCTGAGGACCGAGGAAACACTGCGGCCGTTTAATACTTTCCCAGATCAATCTCCGACAGCGCCGCTCATTAGTGGAGCCGTGCCCTCCTTTGTTTATTGTAAATCGATGTAAACTACGGCGCGACCTTGGAGCTAAAAATCACAGAGCGTTTTATCGACGCGGCTCGACCTCCGGAGACAGTTTAACCCCAGGTGCTGAGCTCTTTTTTACCAGAGAGAAGACGGGGAAGAGGAGCCCGATGATGAAGCACGTGACCAGTTTGACGGCCCAGTGTCGCCTCCTCCACCCGGGGAAGCCGTCGTACCAGAGGGTGGCCAGGAGCTGCTGGCAGTTCGGCTGCGCCACGAACTACGAGACACAGAAAGAATATGGGAAAAGTTAGTGCAGGGAAAGAGGGAGGTGCTTAAACCAGGCGAGGGTTTGAACACAGGTCTCCAGCCTCAGCATCCTTAAAACTTACATATTCACACATTCATATTCATTTTCCCTATTCATGAAGCCCATTTCATACACAAGGCAACTCAATGCTTCCAACGAAGAAAGGCAAACATGTTACATTGAAAATATACTGTATATAGATACAAATAGAAATATCAAAAGCTTATTAACCAATGAGAGATGGCATCGAAGACAAATGTGATTGATCCATGACACGTTTGGAACAAAACCTTAAAGTCTTAACCCTCGCCATAACCGAGCACATTTTCTCCAGTTTGGCCTCATCCAAATCTTAAGCTTCTAAAATAAAGTGTCAAAATACTGACAAAAATGCAAAAAGAGAGCAACAGAAAAGTGAAAAAAAGAAATGTCAAAAAACACGGCAACAACACAAAGAAAAAGATCTGTTTAGATGAGATTTGTAGGTCTTAGCTTTCAAATGAGGCGTTACTCTGGCCTATAGAATGTAAACTTTTCGATTTGGGCGGGATGGTTATGGGTCTTGCTCAATGGGCGAGGATCGCGCTTCTGTATGGTCCTCATGGGGGGAGCTGACATTGCTGTAATACCGCCCCCTGGTGGCCAGGGGCGACTCCAAGAGACACTTGGGAGCATTGATTCTAATGAGACTTCAGACGTCCCAAGAACGGCTTAAAAGCCTGGCTCCAAAGAGTTTTTCTTTTTCTAAAAATCGCTCTGACCCATGGAGAGGTGAAATATTTTTAACCACGCTAGTTTTTATTTATTAGCCAGAAAATATGAAGCATTTTCAGGACATTGACTGCCTCCAGGGCCTGTCAATCAAGCTCTGTGGAGTTTGCATGTTCTCCTCGTGTCTGTGTAGGCTTCCTCCGGGGACTCTGGTTTCACTAAAACATGTACAATAGCCTTGGCAGAGATAGAGTGAACAAGAAAGTCACGTTGATTTGTTTAAGTACTGTCCTCTTCTAACTGTCCCTCTGCTGTGTTATGAGGAAAATGAATGTCATGTCTCACTTCCATCGACTGCACAAAACCTCCAACTTAAGTCACTCTTTAGTCCAAACCATGGTCTGCAGACTGTTCCCCAAACTCTTTCACTCTTTTCAGCTGACGAGGAGGAAAGATGTTCTTCTCGGTTAAGTTTATGCCGCCGCTTCTTGACCTCAGTTTGACTTTTGAAAACATTTATCTTCAGAACCAACGGGGTTCATGAATCATCCGCTGCCATCGGGGCTAAACAGATAAGGGAACACGGGCGACCTTTAAGCGCGGGGCAAAGGACGGACGAGACACGAGACAAGACCATTTCTATTACGCAAGATCAACACCGGGAAGTCAAAACCGGTTTAGCATTTACGAAAAGCTCTTCACAAAAAACACTTCCCAAACTATTTCGACTATGTTCTCTTGTGGATGATCTTGGAAGATCAGCAGGTCAGGGCCTGATAACATAATAACAATAATGTACAAACAAAGAAACGTGTCCAAAATGGACTCATTAAAGAATTTATGCTGAACTGACATTTCCATAATGATCAAATATCACATTTTCTTTGAGTCAACAAATGAATAAAGCCACATGTCGGTGCTGTAGATCCAGGTGTCGCCATGACTCTGATAAGCACTCGATTGGCCATAATGGAAAGTAAAGAAGTAAAACAAACAACAGTCCAAGAAAAACTACAAAGTTTGGCAGCTCTTCCATCTGTGAGAGACTTTTAGGGCATGATCTTGTGTGTCAAAATGCAGACTACAGCGTAACACTTTGCGCTAAGGCGGAGCGCACCGTGATCTTGTCACTCCAGACTTAGTGCATTTAAGGGGGAAATACTGGGGAGGGGGCATCCTCTGACCAGATCGACACCGTGGTCGGGTTGTGGGAGTGAACATGTACATTGTTTAGCTCAGAATGGAGTAAATACAGTTTGACCTGAGAGCCCAAGACTAAGTGAGGAAATGAATGTGGGTGGTGCTCCATCAGAGCAGTCACCTCCTCTAGTGATGACCCCCTCACCTCCTCTAGTGATGACGCCCTCACCTCCTCTAGTGATGACGCCCTCACCTCCTCTAGTGATGACCCCCTCACCTCCTCTAGTGACGCCCTCACCTCCTCTAGTGACGCCCTCACCTCCTCTAGTGATGACGCCCTCACCTCCTCTAGTGATGACGCCCTCACCTCCTCTAGTGACGCCCTCACCTCCTCTAGTGACGCCCTCACCTCCTCTAGTGATGACCCCCTCACCTCCTCTAGTGATGACGCCCTCACCTCCTCTAGTGATGACGCCCTCACCTCCTCTAGTGACGCCCTCACCTCCTCTAGTGACGCCCTCACCTCCTCTAGTGACGCCCTCACCTCCTCTAGTGACGCCCTCACCTCCTCTAGTGACGACCTCACCTCCTCTAGTGACGCCCTCACCTCCTCTAGTGACGCCCTCACCTCCTCTAGTGATGACCCCCTCACCTCCTCTAGTGATGACGCCCTCACCTCCTCTAGTGACGCCCTCACCTCCTCTAGTGATGACCCCCTCACCTCCTCTAGTGACGCCCTCACCTCCTCTAGTGACGCCCTCACCTCCTCTAGTGACGCTTTCACCTCCTCTAGTGACGCCCTCACCTCCTCTAGTGATGACCCCCTCACCTCCTCTAGTGATGACCCCCTCACCTCCTCTAGTGATGCCGCCCTCACCTCCTCTAGTGATGACCCCCTCACCTCCTCTAGTGACGCCCTCACCTCCTCTAGTGATGACCCCCTCACCTCCTCTAGTGATGACCCCCTCACCTCCTCTAGTGATGACGCCCTCACCTCCTCTAGTGACGCCCTCACCTCCTCTAGTGACGCCCTCACCTCCTCTAGTGATGACCCCCTCACCTCCTCTAGTGATGACCCCCTCACCTCCTCTAGTGACGCCCTCACCTCCTCTAGTGACGCCCTCACCTCCTCTAGTGACGCCCTCACCTCCTCTAGTGACGCCCTCACCTCCTCTAGTGACGACCTCACCTCCTCTAGTGACGCCCTCACCTCCTCTAGGGACGCCCTCACCTCCTCTAGTGACGACCTCACCTCCTCTAGTGACGCCCTCACCTCCTCTAGTGACGCCCTCACCTCCTCTAGTGACGCCCTCACCTCCTCTAGTGATGACCACCTCACCTCCTCTAGTGACGCCCTCACCTCCTCTAGTGACGCCCTCACCTCCTCTAGTGACGCCCTCACCTCCTCTAGTGACGACCTCACCTCCTCTAGTGACGCCCTCACCTCCTCTAGTGACGACCTCACCTCCTCTAGTGACGCCCTCACCTCCTCTAGTGACGCCCTCACCTCCTCTAGTGACGCCCTCACCTCCTCTAGTGACGCCCTCACCTCCTCTAGTGATGACCACCTCACCTCCTCTAGTGATGACCCCCTCACCTCCTCTAGTGACGCCCTCACCTCCTCTAGTGACGCCCTCACCTCCTCTAGTGACGCCCTCACCTCCTCTAGTGACGCCCTCACCTCCTCTAGTGACGACCTCACCTCCTCTAGTGACG
This sequence comes from Gobius niger, assembly GCF_951799975.1. Taxonomy (NCBI): domain Eukaryota; kingdom Metazoa; phylum Chordata; class Actinopteri; order Gobiiformes; family Gobiidae; genus Gobius; species Gobius niger. The sequence continues at coordinate 22,589,418 of NC_136872.1, read as the reverse complement.
ACCTCACCTCCTCTAGTGACGCCCACACCTCCTCTAGTGACGCCCTCACCTCCTCTAGTGACGTCCTCACCTCCTCTAGTGATGACGCCCTCACCTCCTCTAGTGACGCCCCCTCATAAGTGCCGCAGAGCCCACAGCGTCGGAAAATAATTTCGCCAAGAGCCTGCGCCCCTCTGCTCCCAGCACAAGATCTGGCCCTCATGACCCTCAACAAGTCCAGACTCAGAGGTCACTGACTGACTCACACCTTGACGAGACACGAGCTGCAAACGACACATTAATAAAAACGTCCAAACACCAGCGTCATGCCTCTCACTGGTATAAGCAGCTTTGACTGTTAAAGATGTTTACATTTTGTACTATATTACTGCAATTTTGTGGCTGAAACTAACACTAACATTTGCTTTAATGTAACGTGTTATTTGCACACATAAAATAAAAACACTAAGTATTGTTATTTTCAGTTATATTTGTTTCACACTTGAAATCGCTGTGTTCGGCCCTTGTTTTGGCCCTTGGAGACTAAAAGTTTGGGCTCTAGAAGAATGTGATGTTTTACTTCGCCTTCGATTGGAGGGTCCGGTCGTTGTTCTTTTAACAGTGAAGAAAATTGTCCACCAAACAAACAAATGTTCCAGTGGTTCCTGAGCTCGTTTGTCTCGCGTTCCCCTTGAGTCGTTTGTTTACACTCCGGGGGCCCCCACCTCGAACTAAACTAAGATCATTCAGTATTTAATAGTGCGTTGTTTTCAAAATGAAGCTAAAATGCTGAAAAACATCATTAAAACCAACTTTCCTTTGAAATTAATATTGAAATTCGACTCAGTTTCAAACTTTCAAAATGTAATCTGTACATTTCATTTCTCCCTTATTCCCCTGCAGCGCCTCGTACTGTAATGTACTTTAGTTTCCCCCTGACATGTGTTTTTTCTTTGCTAACTTTCCTTTCCTTTTCTCCCATAGTTCTCAGCGTATTCCTCCAAAAGCAGCTCGATAAAACGCCCGTAGACCTGCCGTATATAGAGTCTCGCTTCCTTCCTTCCTTCCTTCTCCCTCGTCTAATAATTCCTCTCTCTCTCCCTCCCTCATGTGTCCTGTTGCCATGGCAGCCGTATGCTAATGAGGCAGCCCCTCTCCCGTTTCCAATAAATTACACCATACTGTTTCTCCGTTCTCCCCCTTCATATTCCCACGTATGCCCCTCGCCCGGGCTCATCAGTCAGCAGAAACGCAGGCAGAGCGGCCGGTCCCCCCGAACGTCCCGCGGGAACTCGGTCCGTCAATCCTGAAGAAAAAAGGGGCACGAGGGGCGTACGGGGCGGGACGGGTCGAGTCGTTACGTAAGGACCCGCTGAGTGAGGAGTGAGGGGAGAGGACGGGTGGGACGCCATGATGGATCCGGTCAACGTGGAGCTGTAACGGGCCAGTGTGAGAATATACTGGAAAGAAGAGACAAGACTGGAATGATTCAGGAGGAAATGATAGTAGTGTTCGCAATTAAAATAAAACTACGTAGGCACAATCTAAACTTTTCCTTAAAGTGCATTTGACACATTAGACATATTTTTCGCTTAAACATCGTTAACACAACTATATTTCAGATTTTGCTGAAGATTTTACCCAGTTTTCTTCAGCTTGACCATTTTTGTGATGTTTATTGTTTCACTTCCTTATTGGACACTGACAGGAAGTGACATAGGCTGTGTCCGAATGTCCACACTCGTCCCTAACCCCTCATTCACTACATAGGCCCGCACTACATAGTCGACTATATAGTCACTGATTCTGTTGGCGATTCGGACACAAGCCACTACTTTCTCCGAGCTGCGTGACGTCAGATATGTTTTTAAAAAAAAATTTAAATCTGAATTTATTTATTGTTACAAACGTTTATTTTATGAAACAGAACGACTGTTTTGGCACTTTTACAGGCGTTTTATTTTACATTTAAATTAAAATTAAAACTATCATCACAAAAAAAAACGAAAAAAGAAAAAAAATCACCCCAGCGTTAGCTCAGAGACGCCGAAAGTAGGTCAGAGTCCGAACACCAGCAGATTGAGTGACTACATCTGCTAAAAGTTTGCTAAACTCCGGGAATTATGTATTTCTGTGATAAAGACCAACCAGACTCATGAGACAGTGGAATATTTATGGATAAATACGAGACAGATACGCTTTATTTCACATGGATTTTACATAAATGACTTGGATCATTCAAGAAGAAGCTACTGGTCATTTAACAGCTCCAGCTAAAGGTTAGCAGCTACCGTTAGCATCTTTTCACCGTAACCGTTTATAGGTCGTTTACTCATGAGAAATACAAACACACGACTGAAACAGCTGATTTACTTCAGTCGTGTTTAGTTCAAAGACCTGTCGCTGTCAGGCTCTTCTCCAACTCTCGCAATGCATTGTGGTCTATATTGACCCGTTTAATGACCATCAATGCTAACTACTTTTCGAGATGCATTGTGGGAAATTTCGAGTGGACTACTTTTTTCTCTCTGGACATTCGGACACCCCTACAAAATGGCGTCATCACTATATAGTCACTACATAGGGAATAGTGTGGACATTCGGACACAGCCATAGACAGAGGATTTTAAACTGTTGCCGTGCAAATGAGTCAAACTGCAATGGGAATTGAAATTCATTGAAATTGCTGCTTTACTGATATTTTTCTCTTACAACTTTAAACAAGTCATATTTTCAAAAGCATTAAAACCACTCATATGCACTTTAAAGGCTCTATACCCAACTTTTTTTTCTTGTAGTGGAACTATGGATGGTAAGTTACTCTGTGCATAGCTTCAAATCAAAACAACGCCGCCCAAGAAGTGACTTCCTGTTTCGATCCAGCGCGCCAAAATAAAAGCACACAGCTCGTCTCATTGATTAGTTCAGCAGTTGCTTGCAACACTACAAGAAAATAATTAAATATACACATTTTAAGGGGGCTAGATGCAAGTTGGCCATTTTATACTCACTACTGCCACCTCAGGTCATACGTGTAACTGCAGCTTCTATGTTAAGCTCGTGCATGACGGCACTTCGGACCTGAAGCAACAACTTTCTGAGTGACAGTGCACTCCTTCTATTAGGACATGGCTGGAACATGTAGAGCAAAATACTTAGTTTTAACATTTTTAGTGATTTTCAAAGGAACGGCAAAACCTCTCTCTCTTATGGTTCCAAAATTAAACAGTAAAGTCCACAACACACTGTAAAATACATAACATAGGTGACTGATTATCACCGCAATGTTTCTTCGCTCCCCTGAGGCCTATGAAGTCTCTATTACTTTTGGTCCTGGAGATATCGGCCGATAAAAGGCAGATATCGACTATCGGCTGATACTGAAAATACCCAAATATCATCATCTGGCCCTGCCTTTAACCTCTTAACCCCCACCTTGACTGAGCACATTTTCTCGAGTTCAGCTTCACCCAAATCTAAAAGCTTCTTGCCTGGAGCTTACAGCCTGTAGAGCAACGCCACATTTGAAAGCTAAGACAAGCTAAGACCTACAAAACTGAAGATTTTTTCACTTTTTTCATGCTTTTTTGTGCTATGTTTTTATCCTCATTTCCGGCTCGTTTTTGGTGGAACTGGTGAAAACGTGCTCGGTTAAGGCGGGGGTTAAGAGGTTAAAGAGTACAAAGTTAATTCCAGGCTCCTTATATCTCACATTCACATCACGCGTACAGTCTGGTATTATCGCAGCAGATGAGAAGCTAATTATCTGAGCCTTTCTGGTCATTAGCCGCTGGAACAATCAAGCCGCCGTCGCTGCCGCGTCCTCTGCCCGGGCGCGGGTCACTCCTCTTCATTAGCATCCGCGCGGCTAATCTCATTTCTGACCGACGGGGCCCGGCCTTCGCATAAAAGCCGCCGAGATATGCTAACGGATAACGGCTACGCTATACCCGAGCTAATTCGATTTCACCTCCATGTACAGGTCTCACTCCTCTGCCCCCGTCCGCGCTCACCCCGGGGCTAGCGCTGACGCTAATTTGATCTAGCCGGGGACGGGACGTGAATGCTAATATGCTAACGCGCGCGCCCAGGGCTACGTAGCTGCGGTCCCTCGGAGATGAGTCGAGATTAGACACTGTAGTGGTTCATTGTGAATTAAAACAGGGTTCAGATGTGAAGGGAATGACAAGCGAGAGGAGAGAGGAGTTAAAGCCGTGATCTGGGTGATCCAGCTTGGAAACACTTTGTATGTTTTCTTTAT